>NC_058081.1:347384212-348049511 GCF_014858855.1 Bufo gargarizans
TAAAAGTTTAAAAAAAATTAGGGCCTAATTGCCGTTCAGCGGTGCAGTGAAATATTCTAAAGTCCAGTTTACCGTGTATTACTGGCAAAATAAAAATATATTCGTCATTCAGCGTTGCACTTATCTGTTGAAAAGCCTTTTGTGTTATGTAAAAGTAGAAAACATTTGGGCCTATTTGATGTTCGGCGGTGCACTTATATATTCTAAAGCCCTTTTTACGGTATGAACTGAATTACGTAGTGGTGAAATTTTATATGTGAAACAGCCTTTTTTGGGGAAAATTGATGGGTGATTGTAAACTTTGTTCTGTATGAACCGTTGTTATATATTGAAAAACCTTTAGTGTAGTGTAGCCTTTAGTGTGACTCGCCCAGGCAAGCCAGGTGCAGAACAGCGTGAGAGTGATGAGAGGGGTCGCACATGGCTTGCATACACTACATGTCTCCAACATAATTCTTGGACCTCTACATAAAAATAATGTATTTGCTGTAAATCGCGAGAGTGGCATAGTTGGAGACATTGACTTCACAAGAGATACAAAGCAGCGGAGTTCAGCCACCTCTATTTGCTTCCCGCTGTTTACTGCTCCTGAATAAAAATTGGGACAACCAACAAAATCAACTTCCTCTGATGTGTATGCCTACAGAGTCCTTTTGTTATGGCTTTGCACAGGGAGCAAGAATGTTACACACAATTCTGATGGAACTCCTGATCTTAAGAAACTGGACTTGGACTCCAAAGCAGAGGCTCTCCTGTCATGTCTTGTGTGCTGTGGAGATCGAATGCAGACGGAGAAGATAAAAACACATGAGTATTTTCAACTTACTATAGCTACTTGATTTAACCCCTTAAGGACCAGTGCCGTACATGTACTGCAGGCTGATTGGGTGGGTACAGGAGCTAAGCCCGCCCGATCAGCGCAGGGGTCCGGCAATCACTGATAACATGAATATTTTTAACTTACTGAAGCTGCTTCATTTAACCCTTTAAGGACCAATGCCGTACATGTATGGCGGGCTGATTGGGTGGGTACAGGAGCTGCGTCCGCCCGATCAGCGCAGGGGTCCGGCAGTCACTGATAACAAATATTTTCAACTTACTGAAGCTGCTTGATTTAATTCTGAATAGGTGGTAAAGGCAAAGTCTGCTGCTGTGTTGTCATCAGTGTCTTCATAATGTTTTCTGCTGAACCCACAACAACGTAATTCGATCCATACAGCAAAATAAAATTCCAGAAAAAGGCCTGTTTCACATACAAAATTTCTACAATAAAAGGATGATGGAATTGGGTTCATTCGGTTATTGTTCTGACAGATCATAGGAAGGGCAAAATATTCAGTGACGTCAACACAAACTTACTGCTAACACCCTCTCTACTCTGTCGGGGGTTTCTACTTGTATAAGCATGTAATAGAACAGGTTCTGTAGACATCTATGTAGAATCCACTGACAACGGTGTAAAAGGAGTGCGCTTCTTCTTGATGCTAACATTTACCTGTAAGGCTGAGTTCATACTTGAGTTATTTGGTCAGTTTTGGCCCCGTAGCCGCCCAAATAAGTGGAGTGTGCAGTGATTCTAAGAGTGACGCCTGTCATCTGCATGTCATACGGACTCACAGTATTATTTCACTACCAGACTACCTATGCATGTTACTGCAAGCCACAGTGTTCAACACCACTATAAAGGCTCTCTGCAGCTAGGAAATAGCCATTTTTTTACGTAATTAGCCGTAAATTTATTCGGATCGAACCAAACTTTTCCCCAAAAATTTGGCGAACCAACAAATCAATTTTTTTTTAAATTCGCTCATCTCTAATTGCAATATACATGCAATAAAATAATTGTTTCTTCCCTCCCCCCCCCTTCTGGTCTTCTTCTCCTGCTATCACTGGTGGACAGTAGTTTCCTCGCTTCCTTCTATTGCTGGTGTACGGATCTCGTTGTGAGGCAGGTGTAGTGGTCCGGGCACCTTTCATTCACCCCTACTTCTAAATGCATAGAAATGTATAGTTCTATCTCTCTCTAGACAGTGAAGAAGGACATTGTGGGCCACTACATACCATATGTATCTCTGGGGCTTTAATGTGAGGAGCTATTTTTCTATTCAGAGGACGAAGGGGTTAACAAGAGCTAATTGCAATCATCTTGTGAGCTGCTACCCTCCCACTGAAAGCAATAAGTGCACAAACAAAAAAAAAAAAAAACAGCAGCATCTACACAAGAAGATTGTAATCTCTCACAGGCAGGGCACTCTCTCCTTCTGTGCCAGTTTGTAACTTGTCTTGTTCATTATTATCATATGTACAGCGCCATGGAATGAATGGGGCTTTACTAATAAATAATAATAATACATAGATTTCCCTGTAAAATCACATGGTGAAGAATAGACATTTCTTCTTCAGGGACAATTGTATGCTACCATTATACTACTAATCTAACCAATATTTGCACCGTACAGTGATCATTGTAATTGTCAGATGCCAGTTCTACACAGGGGATTGTCTGTTTTTTATCATGATGCAGAGTATAGATAAGAACGGACTAAAAAATAATGTAATATAATATGTTATCTCCCCTGACACTTCTGTTTTAGCACATTTAAGTCTTGCCCATGAAATACCAATTCTGGAGCAAATTTGCTTACAATTCCTATGTTATTTCTCCTGGAAATGATTAAATTGACAATTTTCAATTGTACAACTGTCCAGGCAGGGACACATCATATTGATGATGGTTTCACTAGGGCCAAAACAGAGATTATTTCTATTAGATTAATTCATACCCAGGATCAGATCCCTAAATTCAGACCTCTGAATAAACTCAGACATCAGAACATACCTCTAAGTAAGTTCAGACCCTTTCCTGTACTTATATTACCATATTCCATAAGCCACCACAACTCAGACAGCATCTGGAATGATATACTAGGCTGAACAGAATCTGGACGCATATGATGGTACCTGAAAGTAAAGAGGAGTGTGTGAGCAAAGAAGATAACTATTAACAGGTATCCAGCTGTTAACCGTCTATGGGAAAAATCAGGCAACAGCTGATAGGGGGGAAGTAGTGTGGGAGACATTTGATCACATGGCTCCCCAAATCTACACCTGCCAATTATGCCTTTCCCATCACATCCAATGATGGAATATGACTATTAGGGCCATATTATAGTACTATATACATATTATAGTACTATTCCTTTTTAGTATTACTTGGGAGCCTGGTAATTAGACACCCATAATCATGTGATGGCATCATTAATATCATTAATTTCCATAGGTGCAATGTAATACTTATTTTTCACACTAGCTTTGTTAAATGGAGACTGAAATCTGTTTAATGGCTTTCCTACTGTTATCTGTTCTTTTGACCTTGATCAGTTAGCCATTGGGTAAAACAAAGTGAACACTCACTTTAATTTACATCGATGCTAATCAAGGATTATTCACCTTGGGTGTGCTAGCTAGCATTGCTAGCCAAGAGTCAACATTTCTGTAAGTCAACATGCAGGTTTCTCTGCAAGAAGTATAAATTGCTCCGGGACTAAGAAATATGTAAATGTAATATGATATAGTTTACTTGATAACATAAAAGTCATATAGAGAAAGAAATATATGGAAAATACACCCTTTCAGATACTGTAGTATGGTGTGTAGCATCTTACATCTAAGAAATAAAGATGTTTTGTACCTAATGTGCATTTAACCTGTTGAATACAGGTCCTCCAAAATATGAGTATAGATTCTGTCACAAGGTGTACCTCTGTTTTGTAATCAAAGGGGGATTCCTACTTTGTTTCCCCCTTGTATGTCATGATCCGCGTTGATTGCAGATCAGAGGTTTCTTTGATATTTGTTTCATTATTTATCGCTGACATATTCCTCGGCGCTTTACAGACACTGTCATTACTTGCTGTCCCCAGTAGAGATCACAATCTAAGTTCCGTATCAGTAAATTAGAACGGTCATTTTCCTGATCACATGGGCACATTTGCAGTACACACAGGTATAGAGGGTCATAATAGTATTGTGCCGTGCCTCTATTACAGCAAGACTTATCAAAGGGTAAAACATGTGAAAACATAAAGAAAATCTGAGATAAATCGGGGTAGATTAAGGAATATTATTGGTTATTTTTGGATATCTCTGCTAAGACATTGGCTCAAAACAGCTCTGTATCAATGTTTTAGACTAAAGCTCATGTTATAAAATTCTAGTATTCCCATGAAATAACAATTCTGGAACATTCTTATTAAAACTCTGCAATGTGCCGTTCCTGAAATGTATAAATAAATTAACAGCCTGGAGTTACTATTACCCTTGTTAGTAGAGCATGTCCCTACACAGCCTGATACTCTCCAAACACTAATGAAAGAGTCAAACTGTATAGGGACACGGCCTATTGACGAGGAGAATGAAAGTATACACTTATCAGTTCAACTAAAGAAGGAATAATGTAAGCATTATAAACAAAGATCATGCAACACTTGACATATCTTCAAGAGTTTCTGGGCTGCAGACAGCACCTTGCTACATTCCGTAGCTAAAAGAGGAGGTCAAGTCACATATACCTCCTTTTAGGAGCTAATCTGAAAGCCTATGATCCTCTAGATAGGTCATCAGTATCAGATCGATGAAGGTTTGACAACGGGACCCCTGCTGATCAGCTGTTTGAGAAGGCAGCGGCTCTGGCAGTAGCTCCAGCTTTGCCTAGGTCATGTGACTTCATTGCACTTGGCGAGCAGAGACAAGGCTACGGTGCTCAAAGGAGGGACAGTGCCTTCTCAAACACCTGCATGTCGGACCCTCACCAATGAGATACTGATGTCTTATAATAAAAATAGTTCATCAGTACATAATTCTTAGAAAACCCCTTTCAGTCCAGATGTATCAGGGCTTATGCACATGAACGTGTGCCGGCCGGGCCTGTAACAGTGCGTCCGCAATGTATGGGCACTTGCTGTTTGGATGGGAACCCATTCACTTGAATGAGTCCCCAATCCAGAAGGTGCGGTGCAGAGCGGCGGTACGGAACCCCACAGAAGCACTACGGAGTGCTTCTGTGGATTTTATGTCTGTTCCTCCACACAGCAAAAAAGTTGTGCATGCACTACTTTTTTGCAGTGCGGCCAATCGGATGTGGATCGCTGACCCCATTCAAGTGAATGGGTTCTGCGTCCGCATACGCTACCCTATGGCAATTTGTGCTCCGCAGCACGGGCATGGCCGGTATACGTTCATGTGCATGAGCTCTTAGGGTGAGTTCACATCACTACTATGTATTTCTGTTTTTCTTCTCCATAATGAAAATAACGGAAGTGCCAGATTTGATGAAGGGAGCTGAACAAACTCTATTAAGTACAATGGAGACAGTTCAGTTTCCATTTGAGATTCAGTTTCTTTACTAGACCAAAAAGTCCTGCATGCAGAACTTTTTTTGGTCCAGTAGTTTTTAAGGAATCTGTGAAGAAAGCCCTGAACGGAGTTCCAATGCAGATGTGATCAAGCCCTTATTTTTTACTTTCATTCCATTTTTCTGCTTTATTGATTTCCTGGTCCATATTTGTTATGTGCATGGCTTCTATTGAGATGGATCTTTATATTATGCGTTTTTAAAATAATTTATTTATTTGCTTTTGGAGAAATACATTTATAATATTTGTGTGCAAATATTACACTTTTTTTTTTTTGCTTTATTTTATGATTTGCTTGTGTTTCACATCTTCCATTATACATGGGATATCCAAATTGTTTGATTCCTTTAAGCAAAAACAAATATTTTAAATGCAGTCATACAATAAGGCAAGTTTAGAAAAAAGTCAAATATCCAAAAGTTTAGAATCCATTGTGTGTTGGGTACAAAAGGAAAAAGCTAGCTTTCCAATTTTAGTTTGAAAGGCACAGGAGCTAAGCCTTCTTTCTGTAACAAACAAATACACTCAGAATGCTTTGAGAAAGAGTGAGGAGAAAAACACTGCATCAACATGTCAATGTGCATTAATTTAGCAATGCTCTAGTATTGACATATTTTCTTATCACCCATAGAATGAAGAATAAAGGCACAACAGGGGTTATTTATTAGGACTCCACTATGTATTTTGTAAGTTGTTTTTGTTTTTGTCTCTTTTGCTCATGGAGAATTTAGTTGTCGCTCAGTTTTTCTGGCTTTTACCTGCAGTTCCTATTTGATGATATAAACTCAATAAAAGAAGGATGCTCTCATGGTGGAAATGCATATTTTTTGCAGTTTTATAAGCAGTCACTTCCAAATTCTGCTTTATATTTTAGCTCACTTCAATTTACTTCTGTGCAACATAAGCTTTTCATTCAAATGCATCTGTCAGCAGATTTGTATCTGTGAAACTGGATGACCTGTTGCATGTGCACTTGTCAAGTGAAGGCATCTGTGTTGGCCCCATGTTCATATGTGCCCGCATTGCTGAGAAAAATTAAGTTTTAATATGCAAATGAGTACAGATGAGTGAATCGAAGCTGACGAAGCGGAATTCGTTCCGAATTTCAGGATTTTTTTTTATTCGTGGTAACGAATCACATTTTTTCCTAAAATGTCTGATGCATGTGTGAGGACATGGGGCAAGGAACACCCATAATACCATGCATGCAGCCAATCAGCAGCCAGCCCTGTGATGTCACAGCCCTATAAATAACGGCAACCATCTTAGATTCTGTCATTTACCAGCATACTTAGTGCAGGGAGAGACATCTGCAGGCGCTAGGGACAGTGAAAGAAAAAACATCATTGTGCTAAAAAAAAAAAAAAAAAAACATTTACAAATGCAGAGAAAGATTATTCAAGATGTAGGGAAAGGATAGGGAGGAATAATTCCACAGCATTTCTGCTGAACAGTGTTCAGTAGGGGAGGTTACAGCCTTGGTAATAGGAACATTCCTATTACACCTTGCTGCACTGACTGGGGATCCAAATTGCCAATATACAGCTCTGTAATTCCAGCAAACCGTTCTTATTAGGGTGCAAGTGCTGTTTGATACAAGCATTAACAGGGGTTATTACAAGGAAAGATTTCTACGTTTTATTTGCCCTAGTGCAGTGTAGTGCTATACTCTAAAGCCCAGTTTGTCGTGTATTGTGGCGAAATGAAAATATATTCGCCACCTAGCGTTGCACTTATCTGTTGAAAAGCCTGTTGTGTTCTGTAACAGTTTTAAAAAATGAGGGCCTATTTGCCATTTAGCAGTGCAGTGATATATTCTAAAGCCCTGTTTGCTGTGTATTAGTGGCAAAATAAAAAATATTTGATCTAACAGTATGTCAAGCAGAGAAGTGCCAGGCCCTGCACAGGGGAGTGGCAGAGGCATAAATGTTTCTGTTGCAGGTAGAGATTGCAGCAGAGTAAGGGGCCATGGCAGCAGGGGTCACTAAGAGAGGCCTGAGCTCCAAGTGTCAACGAGCGGTCCTGCCTTGACCAGCAACCCAGCGGTTCTTGAATGGTTGACTCAATCTTCGACTTCGTCGTAAGTGACATCAGACACCCCCAGCCAAGAGTCAGTGAGTTTGTCAGACACAACACTTAGTTGGCATGGCCTGGGAGCAGGCCCTGTGCCCTCACCTGTCCTCAACCTGCCTCTGTCATTTTCTGTTCCCTCACCATGAGAAGTATTATATGCTGTAGCCTCAGCTCCACTTTTCAGTGAGGAAGAGCTACTAGAGGACAGTCAGCAGCTACTGCCCAGCAAAGACTTGGAGGAGACATCCGCTTCCTCCGCTAGATGGGCAAGTAGTGATGAGGAGAGTGGCGTGGGAGCTGGTGTTGAGAGCAGTCAGGCTCCTGACCCAGAGACAGTTGAGGAGGACATCAGTGATGTGCAGACAGTACTCGAGGATGATAATGTAGCTGATCGCACTTGGGAGCCAGGTGACGAAGGGGCTTCATCATCATCATCAGGAGAAGAGGGTGTCAACTTGCCCATGAGCTAGCAAGTCACTAGCTTGGGCAGGCGTCAGCAGGGTGGCAGCAGCAGGAGGACGGTAGCCAAACATGCCCAGGGTTTACCACCCGCTCCACGGGAGCTTACCTGCCCGGAAAGTGGCGGTGCAGATGTTCAAGAGAACCGTGGCTCCGTTGTGGTGGTCCAGTATTCCGCAGCAGCCACTGCATCCCCCACTGGCACGCACCCGGTTTCCGGCAGTCAAGGCTCCTGCTCCTGGTCATGCATTTCGTCAGCAATCAAGCACCAAGAGACAACACAACTGTATGTGTACACTAGTGTTGATCAAGCATGCTCAGCTAAAAACATTAGTAGTAGTTTTCCACAGATAGTTTTTTCATATACCGTTCATATACCTATCAGAAGTATGATTTTATCTATATATATATATATATATATATATATATATATATATCTATATATATAGATATATATATATTAATTACACATTTATTTTGTGCCATATATTTTTTACAATTACAAAAATAAATATTAAATAAATGAATTTAATCTCTCTTTCTGAAATGTTTCTGTAATGATTCAAACTCCTAACCTTGTACATTTAAGGTAAGGATGTTAACCACTACACTATAGAGCTACATGTTAATCTGCACAGAAATATAAAATAAGTCTTCTGCTGAATAGGAATACTCACTACATCAGAAACTACTATGAGGTTTTTCTGACACAATTTAGCTTTTGGCTTTGTAGCTGAGTGGATAAGGTCCTTGCCTCAAATGTACAAGGTTGTGAGTTTGAATCGTGGCAGAAGTATTTCAGAAATAGAGATTAGATTTATATTGTTTTTAGTATTTGTAAAAATGTACAGCACAAAATAAATGTGTATATGTGTATATACTTCTGATATATATAAATGCATAATATGTGGGCAACTACTACTGATGTTTTTAGCCATAATATATGTACATATATTGTAATCGAATATATAAATCTGAGTGTATGTGTGTATGTCCGCTAAAGGAATCCGTACTGTGGCACTTAATTACTTTACAATCACGAAATTTGGCACACAGGTACATCAGGTGGGAAGGTTTTAGACCAGGTCCCAGTTCCTGAGATATTCCCAAAAAATGCATTAGCCAATAGAAGCTTGGTCACATGACCCTTATTAGCCACTAGAAGATCGCAGGTCCTCCAGCCTCCACATACACAGTTTTACTCCAGGTTTCCATAACAACCCAGCCATTTTTCTTCACTGCTGTAGTAGAGCTTTAAAAAAAAATCTGTCTCCAGCATAATTGCTATTGAAGTAAAACCATGGCCTAATAGCACTTAATACCTTATTTCAAGATGTGCCTTTGTTCCAGCAATATATGTTTTTATCCTCTGAAAATCCAGTTTATTTGGTATGCAAATTAGCCAGTAAGGTGCCAAGAAGAGCGCCATTCTTGCAGGAAGGATACCAGACACGCCCCCTGCCACAATGTGTCCACCCTCAAAAGACTTAAAACCCCGCTCCCGCTAAGCCACGCCCCTGATCTGGTTAGGTTACGCCCCTGGGCTGGCGGGGATTGAAAAATCTAGGTAAAAATCAACTTCTGTCAGCTGCAGAGGTAGGAGGGAGGGTGACTTTCTCCCTGCAGCTCACACTCAGACTGTATAGTGCTGCTGTCTTAGAGTGAGCTGTTCAAAAGGACATGCCCCTGATCCAGTAAAGGCCACTGTTTAGGGGGCGTGTCCCTGTGGAGGTCACTGTCAAGGGGGTGGTATGCTGGGAAAGTCACTGTTAAAGGGGAAGGCTGTCGTAAAGGTCTAAGTTAAGGGGGTGGGTTGCTGTGGAGGTCCAATTTTAAAGGACGGGGCACTATGGGGGGGGTCGATGTTAAGGGGTGGGGGGCTGTAGAGGTCACTGTTTTGGGGGCAGGGTGCTATAGATGTCACTGTTATAGTGGAAAGTGTTGATATCTTTTAACGACACACACAAACATTTAATGAAATAGATTAAATGTACCCGGGTCCTTCAGCTAGTATATTATATATTCTAACTATATAATAATATATGTAAATATATTATGGCTAAAAACTTACATATATAAATGTTCCTGAAACGTTTCTGCCGGGATTCAAAACTCCCAACCTTGTATATTAGAGGCAAGGACTTTAACCACTACACTATAGAGATAAATGTTAACTTGAACAGAAATATTAAATAAGTCTTCTACTGAATAGGAATACTCACTACATCAGAAATAACTATGAGCCTTTTCTGACACAGTTTAGCATGCAGCTTTATAGCTGAGTGGATAAGATGCTTGCCTCTGGAAGTTCAAATCCCAGAAGACATTTTTCAGAAATTAGATTTAAATACACTGGGGTGTCCCCAAGCACTGACTCCATATATGGATATAACTATATATGTAGTCAGAGAAGGGATTCCTAAGCCAACTAGAGTCCCGACACCCTCCCCTCTTCAGAGCAGGGGGTGCCTGGGGTTCACCCATTGACTTTCATTGTGCTTGAGGTAGAACACCCGAGCATCGCAAAGTGTTCTACTCAAGCACTTTGGTGCTCGATCAACACTAACGTCCACTCATCTAAAGTCGCAGAAGCTGAGTGTGCTCCTGTGCAAGTTGTTGGTGCAGATGTGTGAAGGTGCTAGGGGCAGCAATTGGAAAAACCTGATTGTGGAAAAAAAAGACAGAAAAACTGATTTATAAGTGCATGGAAGGTATAGGAAGGAATCATTTCACAGCATCTTAGTGCAGGGAGAAGGCGCTAGGGACATTGATAGGAAAGCGATTTACAAGTGCAGGGAAAGATTATTTGGGGATCCAAATAGTTATTAGACAGCTCTGTCATTCCAGCTATTTGTTATTGGGCCTCAAGTGCTATGTTGAAAAGCCTTAGTTTCTTTAGTATCTTATATCAGTACTATAAGAAAAATATATACGCATTTCACTTCTGCAGTTATTTCTGGTGAAAGTGTATAGAGGCGTATTTCAGTAAAAAAAAAATATATACTCACTGCACTGTTGCCGTTATTTCTGTTAAAAGCACATAGGGGCGTATTTCAGTACTACAAGAAAAATATATACGCACCTCACTCTTTAAATTTATTCTGGTCAAAGTGTATAGGGTCGTATTCCAGTACAACAAGAAAAATATATTCTCAGTGCATTTCTGTAGTTTATTCTTGCGAAAGCATATAGTGGCCTATTTCAGTCCAACAAGAAAAATATACTGGTATTCTCAGTTCACTTCTGCAGTTGGTTCTGTTAAAAGCATATAGGGGCGTATTTCAGTTAAAAAAAAAATATATATATATATTCTCAGTTCACTTCTGCAGTTGTTTCTGTTGAAAGCGTATAGGGGAGTATTACAGTAAAAAAAGAAATATATATATATATATACACACTTCACTCTTGCACTTATTTGTGGCAAAAGCGTTCAGTGGCCTATTTCATTCTAGAAAGAAAAAAATATATGCACTTCCCTGGTGCACTTATTTGTGGCAAAAGGGTTTAGTGGCCTATTTCATTATAGAAAGAAAAAATATATACGCGCTTCACTGGTGCACTTATTTGATGCAAAAGTGTTTAGTGGCCTATTTCAGTACAGAAAGAAAAATATATACGCACTTCACAATTGCATTTATTTCTATTGAAAGAGTTTACTGGCCTATTTCAGTACAAAAAGAAAAATATATTCTCAGTTCACCTCGGCGGTTATATGTGTTGAAAGCATGGCTGGGAGTCAGCAGGGTGGTAGCAGTGGTAGGTCAGGAGCCAAACATGCCTGGGGTAGAGCACCTGCTTCGCAGCAGCCTACCTACCCTGAAAGTAGTGGTGAAGGGGTTCACAGAAGTAGCGGCGGTAGCAGTCAGTGCAGCGATTATATATGGTAAAATCTTTATAATGAAGTATTTTGGTCGAAAAACTAAATGTATTCAGCGGTCAGCGCTGCAGTTATATGCATTAAATTCTTTTGTGACATATTTTGGTCGAAAAACTAATTATATTCAGCAGTTCAGCGCTGTAGTTATATGCGGTAAATTATTTATTGATGTATTTTAATGGAACAACACATTGTATTCAGCGTTCAGCGCTGCAGTTATATGTGGTAAAATCTTTTGTGACTTATTTCGGTTGAAAAGCAAATTTTATTCAGCGTTCAGCGCAGTAGTAATATGTGGTAAAATCTTTATTGAAGTATGTTGGTCGAAAAACTAAATTAATTCATTAGTCAGCGCTGTGGTTATATGTGGTAAAATCTTTATTGAAGTATGTTGGTCGAAAAACTAAATTAATTCATTAGTCAGCGCTGTGGTTATATGTGGTAAAATCTTTATTGAAGTATTTCGGTCGAAAAACTAAATTTATTCTGCGGTCAGCTCTGGGATTATATGCGGTAAAATCTTTAGTGAGGTATCTTGATGATCTTCGCGACTCTTCTGTGCTCAAAGATATCTTGAAGCTTTGTCTTTTCATTGTCTGCAGCTACTAGAGGCCTGTTCATGCCAGACAGGTCCCCAGAAGTATCTTGGTCTACACTCTGTCATTGTGCCACTCTGTGGCCTACTCATGCTGCTTCCACCTCCAGACTCTGTCATTGTGCTACTCTGTGGCCTACTCGTGCTGCTGCCACCTCCAGACTATGTCGTTGTGCCAGTCTGTGGCCTATTCATGCTCCTGGCACCTCCAGACTCAGTCATTGTGCCACTCTGTTATCTACTCATGCTGCTGCTACCTCCAGACTTGGTCATTTTGCCACTCTCAGGCCTACTCATGCTGCTGCCACCTCCAGACTCTGTTGTTGTGCCATTCTGTGGCTTCCACATGCTGCAGCTGCCTCTATACTTGGTCATTGTGCCACTCGGTGGCCTTCTCCTAATGCTGCTGCTTCTGCGGCCAGCTACAGACTTTGTCATTGTGCCACTTGGTGGTCTCCTCATACTGCTTACACCTCTAGACCCTGTCATTGGGCCACTCTGTGGACTTCTCATCAGAAGGAAGGAAAAATGAGACTCACAACGGATCCTGTCTGTGTAGCAGCTTTAAGGTCTGTATGGTCCCATCAGAATTGGCTTATGATTTGGTAGCCAAAAGCAGGAGTGGGTAGAAAACACAGCAGACATGCAAATATTCGGTTCACATGTCATCTCTGTTTTAGATCCACTTCTGTTCTTTTGGCATTAGCAATACTGATGGATTACTGACCAAATGCTGACTGAAGGCAAATTCTCAACAGACAGGATCCGTTTTTTGAGGGGTTATTATTGTGACGGATCTGAGGAATGGGAAAATATTCAGTGATGTCAACACAAACTTACTGCTGACACCATCTCCACTTTGTCAGGGGGGCTCTAGTTTTATAAGCGTTTAATAGAACAGGTTCTCTACCTGTAAGACTAAGTTGATACTTGAGTTATTTGGTCAGTTTTGGCCCCGTGACTGCCCAAATAAGTGAAGTATGCAGTGATTCTAAGAGCGACACCTGTCATGTGCTTGTCATACCGACTCACAGTATTGTTTTACTACCACAGCAGATTCCCTATGCGTGTTACTGCAAGGCACAGTGTTCTATACGTCTATAAAGGTTCTCTGCAGCCCAGAAATAGCAGTTTTTTAAAGCAATTCACCGCAAATAAATTTGGATTAAAGTACATTTTTCCCAAAAAATTCGGTGAACCGGCCTAATCGAATTTTTAAAAAATTCGCTCATGTCTAGCTGCTCCTTCTACACTTTGTCACCTTGCCACTCTGTGGCCTCCTGATGTTGCCACCACCTCCACACTATGTCACCTTGCCACTCTGTGGCCTCCTGATGCTGCCGCCACCTCCACACTCTGTCATTGTGCCACTCTGTGGCCTCCTGATGCTGCCGCCACCTCCACACTCTGTCATTGTGCCATTCTGTGGCCTCCTGATGTTGCTGCCACCTACAGACTCTGTGGTTGGGCCATTCTCTGGTCTCCTCATGCTGCTTCCACCTCACCACTATGTAACCTTGCCACTTTGTGGCCTCCTGATGCTGCCACCACCTCCACATTATGTTACCTTGCCACTCTGTGGCCTCCTGATGCTGCCACCACCTAGAGACTACAGTATGTCATTGGGCCACTCTGTGGTCTCCTCGTGTTGCTTTCACCTTATCACTATGTCATAGGGCCACTCTGTGAACTTCTCATGCTGTTCCCACCCTCCCTACTTCAATTAGCCTTTTTGGCTTGGCTGAAATCATCATTTATATGACCCTTCATCTGATATGTAAGAGGGAAGGAAAAATGCGACGCACAACGTATCCTGTCTGTGTAGCAGCTGTAAAGTCTGTATGGTCCCATCAGAATTGGCATATGATTTGGTAACCAAAAGCAGGAGTGGGTACAAAACACAGAAGACTTGCAAATGTTCCGTTCATGTGTCATCTCTGTTTTGGATCCACTCCTGTTTTTTTGGGCATTAGCAATACTAATGGATTACTGACCAAATGCTGACCAAGTAAAGGCGGATGCTACACAGACAGGATCCGTTTTTTGTGGGTTATTGTTCTGACGGATCAGAGGAATGGCAAAATAATGAGTTACGTCAACACAAACTTCCTGCGGACACCCTCTCCACTCTGTCGGGGGGCTCTACTTGTATAAGCGCTTAATAGAACAGGTTCTGTAGACATCTATTTGGAATCAGCTGATGAAGGTGTAAAAGGAGTGCGCTTCTTCTTGGCGCTAACATTGACCTGTAAGGCTGAGGTCATACTTGATTTATCTGGTCAGTTTTGGCCCTGTGACTGCCCAAATAAGTGAAATGTACAGTGATTCTCAGAGTGAAGCCTGTCATCTGCATGTCATACGGACTCACATTATTTCACTACCAAACCAGACTCCCTATACGTGTACTGCAAGCCACAGTGTTCTACACCACTATAAAGGCTCTCTGCAGCCAGGACATAGCCGTTTTTTAACATAATTTGCCGCAAATAAATTCGGATTGAACCAAATTTTTTTAAAAAAATTGGCGAACCAGCAAATTGATTTTTTTTTTTATTCGCTCATCTCTACAAATGAGGCTCGAGGAGCAACAGGGAGTTAAAATTACACCTAAAGGCTCTACTCTCTCTTTAACTTCTGCAATGTTTTCACTTTGATTGACAGTGTCAGGTAGTGTAAACTTGATCACGCCAGTCTGGTCTTGTCAAAGTGTTGAGGGCGCAGCATTCGCAGAGAAAGCTCAGCCTCTAGGTGTAATGGCAATGCCCTCTTTGCTTCTAAAGGCTCATTTTCATCTATTAACATTTTTTAGCCATGTGCATACATAAGAACATGGGACCAACACAGATGCCTTTAGCTGCCAAGGGTGCATGCAACAGGTCATCCAGTTTCATAGATACAAATTTATATGAACAAACCACTCAATATTTGTTTTGGTTCCGGTTTGCAAATTTTTGGACCCAAATTAATTGGGACCAAAAATTTGTGTATAACACCTGCTAGTTTATAGTTTGTCTATAACACCTGCTAGACTCTTAGGATTTTTTAGGAAAACTTTTTATCTTGTTTTGTTTATTTTGTAGTCATTTTTTGTTTTCCCGGGGATAATAGTTAAAAAACTAAAAACTAAAACCTAATTTTAGGGTAATTTGATTAGTTACCTTGAAACCAGAGGAAATTCAGCTTTGTGACGATTCACATTTGCCCTGAAATTCTTCATAATACCTCAATTCACTTAACGCTACTTGCAAATGCTAAGACATTGGTCTGCAGAAAACGTGATAGTGTGGCACGTGGGACAAGCCCCTTTTCCTTCCATGTATGCCCCCAGCTATTTCATGATGTGTCCTCTATGCCCTGTTTGGGGGAGTTAACAACTCTTCTGAAAGTTCAGGTCTACCCTTTTTCCGGAGCCTCTCGAAGGTTTGAGGAGAGTTGTCAAGTTTATACTATAGATGTAATAACTTTTACATATATACAGTACCTTCTCACAAACACTCCCTTAATTATAATTATAGACCTATATGTGCATCATAGGCATGGCACATTTACTGTGCCTACAAGAAGGGGAAAATATGTATACATCTGTACACACTGCATCTATTATACACTAATATAAATAAATGTATGTACAGTATATACAGTAGGTTTAGGGTCAATATTAGTTTAAGGGTCAGTATTAGGGTTGGGGTCAGTATTAGGGTTAGGATTAGGGTCAGGACACATGAAGAGAATAGTTCAGGACAATATCTACTCACCTGTCCCAACATGGGACAGATGCTGCAATGCAGACCCAGCAACTTCTGGTGTGCATTTGCAGTAAGCCGTTTTGGTGACTAATGCACACTGGCGCAAAATTAATAGTTTTTAGTTTGTGACGCCAATTGCAATGTGCACAGGTTATAGTCTCAGGGCCTTTAAGGTGTTGCAACTCACGTACCAGGTGGGGAATGCCAGAGGGGGATAATGTCTCTATGTAGTGTCAACGGTGTCTCCTACCTTGGTACAGCTGGACTCCTGGATCCTGGCTCACTTGCAATAAATTGAGTGTTATTAATAGGAGTAATTGAGGAATGAATGAGATCCAGACTTGAAGTATAATGCAACTTGTCTTTACTGGATGGCAACATAAATCCATACGAGTTACAGCGATAGTCTTTAGGTCCCAGCAGGTATTGGCAATGTATGGCAGGGATTAATATCTCTTCTGCTCCTATACTATATGCCCGGATAATCTGGCAGGTATCTATCTTCTGCTCTGTCTGTCTTCTGCTTAGTGTGGGCCTGACTAGCTGAGGAGGAATTTGGCTTCTCCTGGACTCTGGATAAGTACTCACAGGACTGCTCGCAGGGAATGATTCTTCCTGGAGATCTGTAGTTCTGGAGGTGTTGCTTGCTTTTCACCAGCTGAGGTAGATGGCTCAGGCTGGGAAGAGTGATCCTTGGCCTCAGCCGAGGCTGGATTCTAGGTTGGGATCCCTGTAACTTGGAGCTCCTACTAACACAGCCTGCCCCAAACCAGGGGGCTGGTACACTAACTAGAACTTTCTTTTCTCCCCATGAGGCAGGAAGTGGGAACATTCCACACTTCCTCAAAGAGGGGGGGAGCTAGATTGGAATGTATCTATTCTAGATATGCTAAACTGAACTAAATACATTGCTGCCACCTGCTGGTGTACAGGGAAATTACAGCATAATATATCAAACAGGCCTGGAAAATACATATACAGGGAAATGCAATGTTAGATTACACAAGATGACAATAAATATACACCTGACATGTTGTAGCAGGGAAATAGAGTTTTGTAACATACTCTGGGATGTTACACATTCTCCTGTGGTACTTCGCAGGCAGCGAGATTATGTAATTGTGCCGCCTACAACACAGGAAAGTGCCGGGAATGGCGGGAATGTTTTTTTTGTCCCACCAGTGCTGCTGGATGCCTAATTGTATCTGCGTCCAGCGAATGCAGATACAATAGAGTGCAGGGACACCAGAAAACTGGTAAATTCACCTGGTGATTGGGACCTCCCGAGCAATGGTGCACTGTGGGGCCTGGAGCACTTGCTCCATGTGCACCATTATTAATCTGGCCCTGTGTCACGGAACATAGTTGAGAATGGCCAGAGTGTAGGTAGGCCTGAACCTGGGCATTGAGGCAGGCGCTGTCAGGTTGGTGACTAGCCTCAGCCTTTCATGACACATGGATAAACTGCTCCATCATGTTGAGTAGGCTTAAATGGCTGCTGCTGTTGCTTGTGGCGGCAGGAGTGGGTTAACTGTGGGGGGAGGAGAGGGGCCTCCCTTTTAGACATGCTCTCAGATGTCTGCTTGCGGAAAGCATCAGCAAGCTGATTGCACAGTGTTTCTTGTTTATAAAATAATTTGTCCTCCCTTTCTGTGGCAGGAAAACATTCCCCATTTTGCTTTTATAATGAGTCTAAAACCATTGCTATCTGCAGTGTCCCACTCTGTAATAGTAGTGGGGCCCTGTATATATAAGGGTATAGTCACGTTCGGGTGTGGGAGGGAAACATCACACCGAACATAGGAGGGAAAGGGGTGAGGACATCGCCTAGTAAAACCCTAATCAAAGTCCTGACTAACTACCAGCATGAACAGACCCCAGAGGTAGGTGAGTTCATACACAGAAATACCTAGTGTTCTAACTCACCCTATAGGACCCTGGTACTAATGTCAGGACTGAGACAATCTGTTCCTCCAAAAGGAAGGACGAACAGGAGTCTACCTCAGGCCTTAATACAAATGACAGGGAAATGCGACAAACAAAATAACCCAAACAAAATACAAAAGGGAAAGAAAACACTTAACTTCAAGTGGCTATGGCAGCATCAGGAACTGAACCGACATCCACATACCAGCTCTCCACAACTCCAACAGAAGCTATAAACCGCATAGCATAGTGGGAGAAACAACAATAAATAGGGAAGGTTAAATGATCATAATAGCCAGATCTGGCTAAGTAGGTGTGGAAAGCACCAGAAACAACACAGACGTCATTTGATCAAAACGTAAAACATGTCAGATCAAAGCACATGTTGCCAGTCTCACGATCTCCTGCCACCTGTGACAGGTATTTGCAGGATGTCATTGTATAAGAGTTATGCATATTGCTGTAATTCCTTCTAACAGGCTGTTAGGCACTTACCCCTAGGTGGTACCAGCACCACCTATATTTATTCAGGCACAAGGTAGAGTAAGCAGTAAGTAGTTGGAGGAAGTGAAAGAAGTGAGTCAATGAAGTGCAGCAGTTGAGAGCAGTGCAGTGCAGTCAGGTCAGCATAACTTTAGCCTTAAGCCAGGGATAGCTAACTCCAAAGTCAGACACAAAAGTCAGATGCATCAGCCAGACTGCAGAGTCAGACAAAAAGAGCAGGCTAACCAAAGCTAGGGCTAGACCTGCTGAACCCAGAAGACAAGTGAGCTGACAAGTAGCTACCCCTAGCGCAGACCAAGGGTAGGCCTCAAGAGAAGAATACAAGTGACCCAGTGTGTTGAGAGAGTATAAAGAGAGACTAGTGGAGGTGAGAGTGTTACCATTAGCACCCAATGAGAGACAGAGGTTAGCCTAGGGAACCTGTTCACAGTCTAGAGTAAAGTACAAGCTGTAAGCGGAGCCGCATTCCTCTATGGGCATTCCTCTATGGACGTATTATTCGAAATTGTAAGTAAACTAGGAAGGCAAGATATATGTACTGGCCATGCAAAATAGAGAGGTTTATTGATGTATAATCCACACCCCTCAAGATAGACACTAGTGATGGACGAACATCGTCTGGGACGATTCGCAAACACTTTAATGGCAGGCGACCCTGAAAAACCTTCAGGTAATATTTGCACCCTTCAAATACTTATTAGAAGTATACAAATAGTTACACAACATGGACAGTGATATGCCAGAGGTGGTCAGGGATGGGGACTGTGTTTCCCAAGAATCATTTTCTACTGGGAAATACAGGGCACAGTATATTACACTAGAATCTATATAACATAAAGATATTAGCTCTACCCCCGAATAATAATACAATTAGGTGGTCATTTATTATACAAACCGGATTCCAAAAAAGTTGGGACATTAAACAAATTGTGAATAAAAACTGAATGCAATGATGTGGAGATGGCAAATGTCAATATTTTTTTTGTAATAGAACGTAGATGACAGATCAAACGTTTAATCTGAGTAAATGTATCATTTTAAAGGAAAAATACGTTGATTCAAATTTTCACGGTAGTCAACAAATCCCAAAAAGTTGGGACAAGTAGCAATAAGAGGCTGGAAAAAGTATATTTGAGCATAACGAAGAGCTGGAAGACCAATTAACACTAATTAGGTCAATTGGCAACATGATTGGGTATAAAAAGAGCTTCTCAGAGTGGCAGTGTCTCTCAGAAGCCAAGATGGGTAGAGGATCACCAATTCCCACAATGTTGCGCAGAAAGATAGTGGAGCAATATCAGAAAGGTGTTACCCAGCGAAAAATTGCAAAGACTTTGCATCTATCATCATCAACTGTGCATAACATCATCCGAAGATTCAGAGAATCTGGAACAATCTCTGTGCGTAAGGGTCAAGGCCGTAAAACCATACTGGATGCCCGTGATCTCTGGGCCCTTAAATGACACTGCACCACAAACAGGAATTCTACTGTAAAGGAAATCACAGAATGGGCTCAGGAATACTTCCAGAAACCATTGTCAGTGAACACAATCCACCGTGCCATCCGCCGTTGCCAGCTGAAACTCTACAGTGCAAAGAAGAAGCCATTTCTAATCAAGATCCAAAAGCTCAGGCATTTTCACTGGGCCAGGGATCATTTAAAATGGAGTGTGGCAAAATGGAAGACTGTTCTGTGGTCAGACGAGTCACGATTCGAAGTTCTTTTTGGAAATCTGGGACTCCATGTCATCCGGACCAAAGAGGACAAGGACAACCATAAGTTAGTTATCAAAGCTCAGTTCAGAAGCCTGCATCTCTGATGGTATGGGGTTGCATGAGTGCGTGTGGCATGGGCAGCTTGCATGTCTGGAAAGGCACCATCAATGCAGAAAAATATATTCAGGTTCTAGAACAACATATGCTCCCATCCAGACGTCATCTCTTTCAGGAAGACCCTGCATTTTTCAACAAGATAATGCCAGACCACATTCTGCATCAATCACAACATCATGGCTGCGTAGGAGAAGGATCCGGGTACTGAAATGGCCAGTCTGCAGTCCAGATCTTTCACCTATAGAGAACATTTGGTGCATCATAAAGAGGAAGGTGCAACAAAGAAGGCCCAAGACGATTGAACAGTTAGAGGCCTGTATTAGACAAGAATGGGAGAGCATTCCTATTTCTAAACTTGAGAAACTGGTCTCCTCGGTCCCCAGACGTCTGTTGAGTGCTGTAAGAAGAAGGGGAGATGCCGCACAGTGGTGAAAATGGCCTTGTCCCAACTTTTTTGGGATTTGTTGACACCATAAAATTCTGATTCAACATATTTTTCCCTTAAAATGGTACATTTTCTCAGTTTAAACTTTTGTTCCGTGGTTTATGTTCTATTCTGAATAAAATATTAGAAGTTGGCACCTCCACATCATTGCATTCAGTTTTTATTCACAATTTGTATAGTGTCCCAACTTTTTTGGAATCCGGTTTGTATATAAATACTCTATGTTAGGCATATTTCTGACACAAATTGTGGCGCAAAGGTACTTAGCACCGCAATCTGCATATTTGTCCCGCTCATATCAGGTCTAAAAAAGATGGCGTGGGCAGGGAAAGGGATACAGTTATGGACATCCATTTATTGAATTCCACCAGCATACATTGACAGGATAAAACCTTTGTACAGTGACCGGATAATACCGCCATAACGTGACCGGATAAAAGGGTATAAGAGGGCACAGTACAGGGAATGACTAGGGGCACTGCACAGGGTGTGTTAGAGGGCACAATGCAGGCTATAAGGGGGCATAGTACAGGGTGAGGGGAACAGTACGGGGTGGGGGGCACAATCACATGACCCTGTGACATTAGAAGGTCCTTATGGTGAATGTAGGTCATACGCCACAATACTGAGAGGCAGAGGAGTGAGATAGGGGTGTGATTATGTGGCTAGAGATAAAAAAAATTACAGGTCCCGAAAAATTAGGCAATAGCCATTCACCTGACAGCACCTGACAGCAAAGAACTTTGGATTCTGTGGCTGGAGGTACATTAGGCGGTCACAGGATAAATATGTAACTGTCGGCCAGTACAGGCCCAAAAAATGAGGCAATAGGCATTTACCTGACAGCAAAGACCTTTGGATTCTGTGGCTGGAGGTGCATTAGGCGGTTACCAGATAAATATGTAACTGTCGGCCAGTGCAGGCCCCAAAAATTAGGCAATAGGCATTCATCTGACAACAAAGAACTTTGGATTCTGTGGCTGGAGATATATTAGGCTGTCACAGGGAAAATATGTAACTGTTAGCCAGTACAGGCTCCAAAAATTAGGCAATAGGCATTCACCTGACAGCAAAGAACTTTGGATTCTGTGGCTGGAGGTGCATTAAGCCGTTTATAATAATTACCGTATGTAACCGTTGGCCAGTTCAGGCCCCAAAAATTTGCCAATAGGCATTCACCTAACAGTAAAGAAAATTGGATTTTGTGGCTGGAGGTACATTAGGCGATCACAGGATAATTATATAACTGTTGGCCAGTACAGGCCCCAAAAATTAGCCAATAGGCATTCACCTGACAGCCAATAACTTTGGATTCTGTGGCTAGAGGTACATTAGGGGGTCACGGGATAAATATGTAACTGTCGCCCAGTACAGGCCCCAAAAATGAGCCAATAAGCATTTTCCTGACAGCAAAGAACTTTGGATTATGTGGCTGGAGGTACATTAGGCAGTTACAGGATAAATATGTAATTGTTGGCCAGTACAGGCACCAAAAATTAGCCAATAGGCTTTCACCTGACAGCAAATAAATTTGGATTCTGTGGCTGGAGGTACATTAGGCGGTCACAGGATAAATATATAACTGTCGGCCAGTACAGGCCTAAAAAATTAGGCATTCAACGGACATAAAAGGCCTTTTTGTCATGGAACCATGAACCAGACGTACAACAAGAGATAAGTGGAAATAAGAAGGCTTTATTGACAATCAAGCTGTAAGGCAAAAGTCCTAACGGATGGCTAAACCGAAGCAGGGTCTTGCGAAGCCAGAGGTCAGGAACCAGAAGGGTAGTCAGACGAAGCCAGGATCAGGAACCAGCAGGGTAGTCAGACGAAGCCTGGATCAGGAACCAGCAGGGTAGTCAGACGAAGCCAGGATCAGGAACCAGAAGCAGCAGCAGTCTTAGAAGCATGTGAACACAGGAGGACCAAGCAAGGAACTGAAGCCACAGACCTCCTATATATATGAGCTAGGCATCCAGCTCCTCCCAGTGGGAAGGAGAAGCCGCAGGGTGGGAGGCTACAAGAAACCCAGAAACCAAGATGGCCGCCAGCACATGTCAAACGAAGGAGAACAGCAAGAAGGTAAGACCATGACAGTACCTCCCCCTCAAGGGCCCCTCCTCCGCGGAGTAAAGAACGGTTTCTGAGGGAAGCGTGCGTGGAAGGCTCGGAGCAAGGCAGGAGCATGGACATCTGCGGAGGGAACCCAGGAACGCTCCTCTGGACCATAACCACGCCAATGGACCAAAAACTGCACCCGACCGCGGACCAGGCGTGAGTCCAGGATATTGCTCACCTCATACTCCTCACGATTGCCCACTTGGACCGGACGAGGCCGAGGAACCGAGGAAGTGAAACGATTACACACCAGTGGCTTCAACAGGGAGACATGAAACACGTTGGAGATCCGCATGCCAGGAGGAAGCGCAAGGGCATAGGCTACCGGGTTTACCCTGCGAAGCACTCGGAAGGGACCAACAAAGCGAGGCGCCAGCTTGGGAGTGGGCACTCGAAGGTTGAGGTTGCGGGTGGACAACCATACGCGGTCTCCGACCTGGTAGGAAGGAGCGGGCGCTCGTCTGCGATCAGCCTGGAGTCTCTGGCGCTGCGCAGAGACCTCAAGGGACCTCTGGATCTGTACCCAAGAAGCACGTAGGACGGAAAGGTGATCCTCCACAGCCGGAATATCCTGGGGAGAGAATACCTCTGGTAACACGGCAGGTTGGAACCCATAATTGGCCATGAAGGGAGACGTCCCAGAGGAAGAGTTCACCGCCGTGTTCCTGGCAAACTCAGCCCAAGGCAGGAGGTCAACCCAATTGTCTTGGTGATCGGAGACATAGCAACGAAGGAATTGCTCCAAGGCCTGATTGGATCGTTCTGCGGCCCCATTGGACTGAGGGTGGTAGGCCGAGGAGAAAGAGAGATGAATCCCCAACTGGGAGCAAAAGGCGCGCCAGAACCTGGACACAAACTGACTCCCCCGATCCGACACAATCTCCTTGGGCAAACCGTGCAACCGGAAGACCTCCCTGGCAAAAATCGTGGCCAACTCTTGTGCAGAGGGTAACTTCTTGAGAGGAACACAGTGGCACATTTTGGAAAACCGATCCACAATCATGAGAATGACCGTATGGCCTCGGGATGCAGGGAGGTCCACAATGAAATCCATCCCCAGGTGTGACCATGGACGCTCCCCGGTGGCTATGGGTTGCAAAAGGCCCAACGGAAGGTGCCGAGGGGACTTACTCTGGGCACAAACGGAGCATGCCGCTACATATGCGGCGATGTCGGAACGTAGAGAAGGCCACCAGAACAGACGTGAAACAGCTCAGGACAGCTGATTCTTTCCAGGATGCCCCGCGGCCTTGGAGTTATGGTAGGTTCGCAACAACCGAGTGCGCAACTCCTCAGGCACAAAACATCTGCCGTTGGGTCTCCCAGAGGGAGCACCAGATTGAGCCGCCAAAATCTGCTCACCCAGGGGAGAGGTCAGGCTGGTGCGAATGGCGGCCAGGATCTGATTCGGAGGTATGACCGAAGTCGGAATCGACTCCTCCCCGGACAGCTCGGAGTACTGCCGTGATAAGGCATCCGCTCTGATGTTCTTGGAACCGGGTAGGTAGGAGACCACGTAATTAAAACGTGACAAGAACAGAGCCCATCTGGCCTGACGTGGTGTCAATCTCTTGGCCTCAGAGAGGTAGGTCAGATTCTTGTGGTCCGTCAGGATGAGAACCGGAACCACCGAGCCCTCGAGCAAGTGCCTCCATTCTTTAAGGGCCTGCACGATGGCCAATAACTCCCTGTCACCAATCTGATAGTTGCACTCCGCGGAAGACAGTTTCCGGGAGTAAAACCCACAAGGAAGCAGAGGACCCTCTGGTGTTCTACACTGAGACAGAAGGGCGCCTACTCCCGTCTCAGACGCGTCCACCTCGAGGACAAAAGGCAACCCAGGGTTGGGATGCGACAGAATCGGAGCCGACACAAAGGCGGACTTTAGAGCCTCAAAAGCTCGGATGGCCTCGAGCGGCCAGACCTGGGGATTACTGCCCTTCCTGGTCAGATCCGTGAGAGGCTTGGCTAGCATGGAAAAGTTCCTGATGAACTTCCGATAATAATTGGCGAAGCCCAAAAAGCGCTGCAGGGCACGAAGACCACTGGGCTGGGGCCACTGTAAGACAGCCGAAACCTTCTCAGGATCCATGGAGAACCCCTCAGCGGAAATGATGTAACCTAAGAAGGTCACCTGGGATCGGTGAAATTCGCATTTCTCAAGCTTACCGAACAGCTTGTTCTCTCGTAACCGTTGCAACACTCGTCTGACATCCAGAATGTGGGCCTCCATGGATTCAGAATATACCAAGATGTCATCCAAATAGACCACCACACACTGCTGCAACAGGTCACGGAAAACATCGTTGATGAATTCCTGGAAGACTGCGGGCGCATTGCACAACCCAAAGGGCATAACCAAGGATTCATAATGACCGATCCTGGTGTTAAACGCGGTCTTCCACTCATCGCCCGCCTTGATCCTTACCAGGTTATATGCCGCCCTCAGGTCGAGTTTGGTAAAGACCGTGGCCCCTTTGAGGCGATCGAACAGCTCGGAAATCAAGGGTATCGGGTAAGCGTTCTTGATCGTGATGCGATTGAGACCCCTGTAATCGATGCAAGGCCTCAACTCACCGCCCTTCTTTTTCACAAAGAAAAATCCAGCCCCTGCCGGGGACGAGGATTTGCGAATGTGTCCGCGTGAAAGCGCCTCCCTCACGTACTCCTCCATGGCCTCATTCTCCGCTACCGACAGTGGATAGACTTTGCCACGAGGAGGAACGGCACCAGATTGTAACTCTATGGCACAATCGTATGGGCGGTGCGGAGGTAGGGCAACCGCACGCACCTTATCGAATACTTCCCGGTACTCCTCGTATTCAGGAGGCAACAGAGAGTCCGAGGAAGTACACAGCAACTTGACAGGCCCATGGATGCAACTAGCCCCACACTGCGGTGACCACGAGAGGATCTCGGCCGATCTCCAATCGAAAGTCGGATTATGCTTCTGGAGCCAGGGGTACCCCAAGACCACCGAGTAGTGTGGAGACGAAATAACCTGGAGACAGACCGACTCTCTGTGAACGGCACCAATGGCCATCCCCACTGGAAGGGTCTTATGAGTCACGTGTGGCGGCAGAAGGGGTCTGCCGTCTATCGCCTCAAGAGCCAGTGGGGAACCTCGAGGCTGCAGAGGAATGGAATTGGCGGCAGCGAACACACTATCAATGAACAAACCACCAGCACCAGAGTCCACCAACGCCTGGGTCGTCACCGAGCCCCCGACCCAGGAGAGGACAACAGTAATCAGTGGTTTGTCAACACGGGAAACCGGGGACGAGGAGACTCCACCCAAGATCTGCCCCCGACAGGATCTCCGGTGCGAGCGTTTCCCGGACGGTTCGGACATGCCAACCGAAAATGCCCACCGAGACCACAGTACATGCATCGGCCCTCGCGTCTCCGGAGTACCCTCTCCCCCTCGGACAGGCGAGCAAACCCCAGCTGCATGGGTTCACCCCCAGACAAGTCATCCCCAGGAGGCGTGGGAGGAGAGGGAGGCACGGGTGGGACAGCAAACGTAGGCGCCAATCTGTTAGAAGACCTCCGCAGGCTCTCCTTAAAGGAAGGTCTCTCCCTGAGTCTGGTGTCAATCAAAATCAGGAAAGAAATAAGAGACTCGAGCTCCACTGGTAGGTCCTTAGCTGCAACCTCATCCTTCAAGGCATCCGAGAGACCATGAGAGAAAGCAGTGACCAGAGCCTCATTATTCCAGCCCACCTCTGCTGCCAGGGTACGAAACTCAATGGCGTATTCAGCTACGGATCGTGAACCCTGTCTGATGGACATAAGGAGCTTCGCAGCAGAGGCAGCACGAGCCGGCACATCGAATACCTTCCGAAGAGAAGCAACAAAACCGGAAAACTCGGCAACCACCGGATTGTTGTTCTCCCATAAAGGGCTGGCCCAGGCCAAGGCCTTGTCCGAGAGCAGCGAGATCAAGAAGCCCACCTTTGATCTCTCAGTAGGAAAGGCATGTGGCAGCAACTCGAAATAAATGCCCACCTGGTTAAGGAAACCTCGGCACTGAGTTGGCTCTCCCCCAAAGCGCTGTGGAAGGGGGGCAGAACCGGTCATACCCCGAAACACCGCAGGCGCAGCAACAGGTGTCGGGGTAGACTCTGGCGCAACAACCGGAGCGGCAGTAGGAGCGGGCCCAGGAGCGACAACCGACCCATCGGCAACGGAAGCTAAATGAGCCGTGCGTTCAAGCAGGGTTTGCAACGCCACAGCGAACCGACCCAACAGGTGATCCTGCTGATCAAGTCTGGCAACCAGCGTAGGTAGCGAGGATGGCCCTGTACCGTCAGAATTCATGGCTTGGTCCTAATGTCATGGAACCATGAACCAGACGTACAACAAGAGATAAGTGGAAATAAGAAGGCTTTATTGACAATCAAGCTGTAAGGCAAAAGTCCAAACGGATGGCTAAACCGAAGCAGGGTCTTGCGAAGCCAGAGGTCAGGAACCAGAAGGGTAGTCAGACGAAGCCAGGATCAGGAACCAGCAGGGTAGTCAGACGAAGCCTGGATCAGGAACCAGCAGGGTAGTCAGACGAAGCCAGGATCAGGAACCAGAAGCAGCAGCAGTCTTAGAAGCATGTGAACACAGGAGGACCAAGCAAGGAACTGAAGCCACAGACCTCCTATATATATGAGCTAGGCATCCAGCTCCTCCCAGTGGGAAGGAGAAGCCGCAGGGTGGGAGGCTACAAGAAACCCAGAAACCAAGATGGCCGCCAGCACATGTCAAACGAAGGAGAACAGCAAGAAGGTAAGACCATGACACTTTTATGCCGCTGTATTTACCTAAGACAGGAACCATGAATTGTTCTGGGTGGTGGCGGATATTTGTGGGCTGTAATGAGGAATTTCAATCAAACATGGTCGACTCGTCACATGTGTTGAATTCCTCCGAGATCCATGCTTCATTCATTTTTAGAAATGTGAAGGTAGTCCACACTGTCGTAAGCTAGGCAAGTGCGCTTATCAGTTACGATCCCCCCTGCTGCGCCTTTGTCCTTTCGGACAGGTCACTGGACGAGGGGCAAGCCAACAGTTCCAAGGCAAATTGTGACAGCTCTGGCCACAGGTCAAGTCTGCACACCCAGTAGTCAAGGGGTTCATCGCTTCTCAGAGCGTCCACATCGGCCGTTAACCTGATGTAGTCAGACACCTGTTGGTCTAGGTGTTCCCTGAGGCTGGATCCGGAGGACCGCTGTCGATGGGTTGGCTGCAAGAATGATCTCATATTCGAAGTGACCAACACATCTTCCAACCGCCCTCTTCTTCCATGCGCTGTTGGATTGGTACCCGCAGCTGTTTCTCTGTGAGTGGAAATTTCTCTGCCAGCGCCCGCAAAAGCAAAATGCAGCATTTCTCGAAGCAAGGCCTGGAAGTGCCACCAAGTACTGGTCCTTGCCCTTTATGCTTTTTATACGGGGGTCCCTCTTTAAACACTGGAGCATGAAGGCCCCCATTTGCACTAAAATGGAAGTGGTGGAGTGGCCTGGCTCCTGCTCAACATCCAGGATAATGTTGTCCTCGTTCTCCTCCCCAATCCACGGACAACACCAGGGATCCCAGAAACGTTTAAAGCATGCTCTTCTTGCTCCTCCTCTGCCCCGGAACCATCCTCCTCTGACTCCTCTTCAGACTCCTGTTGTTGACTTGTCTCAGATGGAGTATCCCCCCTGGGAATTCATTGAGCATTGCGACTTCCTCATCTTCCTGCTTCTCGACGGCTTGATCAATGACACAATGCAATGCACGCTCCAGAAAGAAGATGTAAGGTATGATGTCACTGATGGCGCCCTGGCTGCGACTGACCAGTTTGGTGATCTCATCAAATAGCTGCAGAAGTCTGCATGTGTCGCGCATGAGAAGCCACTGGCGCAGTGAAAAAAACCAAGCTCCCCAGAACCTGTCCTGACGCAGAGTTCGTACAGGTACTCATTAACTGCACGTTTCTGCTGGAGCAGCCTATCAAGCATATACAAGGTTGAGTTCCATTGCGTCTGGCAGTCATAAATCAGACGTCTCATGGGCAGGTGGTTTCGCTGCTGAATGTCAGCAAGGCGAGCCATGGCCGTGTAAGATCTTCTAAAATGGCCTGCCGCAAGACGTCCTGGACCCCGGGGTATTTAACGAATCGCTGCATGAGTAAGTTCAGAACGTGTGGTCAGATGTATCTTGGCACCGACAGAGATACATTCACTTGCCGCTAAATGTGGCCATATAGCTCTGGGATGCCCTTCTAGGAAAAATATTTCCTTCCGGGGACCTTCCATTGTGAAGTGCCAATGGCCACAAATTTTCTAAAGGCCTCCGAGTCCACCAATTTTTATGACAGTAGTTGGCGGGCTAGCAGTTCCAACAAGCCAGTGGTCAGCCGTTGGGCAAGAGGATTATCCGGAGTCATCATTTTTTTACGCTTGAACATTTGGGCCACAGAAGCCTGCACAGTGGAGGACAAATGGGAGGAGAGAGGAGAAGGAGAAAAAGCAGGACGTGGAGCACCAGGAGTGTGGCTTTGTGGGTTCTGACGGTGTTGCTCCCACTGGGCTCGGTAATGGGAGGCCAGGTGCCTTCTTAAGGCGGTCATTTCTAGGTGAGTGTTGGGCTTACCGTGACTTATGCGTTGAAAGCACAGGCTGCAGATGGCAACACTATATCAGCGGCTGACAAGTTAGAAAAAGCCCACACTGCGGAGCCATGTGCAGGCGTCCTGGGAGCGCAAGAAGTGACTGTGCATGATGGATGGCTCACTCCAGATATATTTGGAATCTGCTTGTTGCCTCCTGTGCACTGTGAGTTCTGCCTGCTTCTCTTCCTTCTCCTCCCTATCTGCTGCTCCGTCTCTCCCTCTGAACTCCCCTCCTCTTCCTCTCTTGTAGGCACCCATGTGACGTCATCATCTTCACCTTCACCACCAGTGACATTAAAGATCTCGGAGTAGGCAGCAACAGCGGGGACCAGCCTCTTTGGGCTGATCTGGGTAATGTCAGACCGCTGGGTGGTGGCCGTTGCTACCTCCTCTTCCTCATCCAATGCCAAGAATGGCTGCACATTGGCAATGTCTGGGAGTTGATGGGAAAATAGTTCCTCTGACTCGAGTGGAGGGGCTATGGTGGTGATTTTTGGGGGTGCACGCAGCAGAAAGTGAGGAGGGTGCAGATACAGAGGAAGAGGAGGGTGCTGAAGCGGAAGGCTGAGTGAGCCACCCAACCAACTCTGGTGCCCCCTTTGAAGTTATCACACGCGCTTTCTCCAACTTCCCACTTAGGCTCCGGCCTGGTGCACCTGCCCTTCCCCTACCATCCCTGCAAAACTATTTGCCTTTTCCTCTGCATGTCATTTTCTAAATGACCCTCTGCCTAAGTCTGTAAAGAAGAGCAGTATTTGTGGAAGAAGGTATATCGCAGCCCTCAATCAGTATTTAGTGAAAAAAATGTATATATCAACAGCAACGCTCAATCAGTATTTTGTGGAAGAAGGTATATGGCTCCCCTCAATCAGTATTTGGCAGAAACAGGTATTTAGCACCCCTCAATCAGTATTTGGAGGAAACAGGTATATTGCACTCCTCAATCAGTATTTTGTGGAAGCAGGTGTATAGCAGCCCTCAATCAGTATTTAGTGAAAGAAGGTATATGCCACCCCTCAATCAGTATTTGGCAGAAACAGGTATATTTCATCCCTCAATCAGTACTTGGCGGAAACAGGTATATAGCACCCCTCAAACAGTATTTGGCGGAAACAGTTATATGGCACCCCTCAATCAGTATTTTGTGGAAGCATGGTGTATTGCAGCCCTCAATCAGTATTTGGTGGAAGAAGGTATATAGCAATAGCACCCCCTCAATCAGTATTTAGTGGAAGAAGGTATATGGCACCCCTCAATCAGTATTTGGTAGAAACAGGTATATAGCACCCCTCAATCAGTATTTGGTGGAAACAGGTATATGGCACCCCTTAATCTGTATTTTGTCCTTGTGCCCACTTACATAAAGGCTTCTGGCCCTGGACACTTCTGCTACAGAATAGCATCTATATGACTACATTGTCCACATACCGCTGTGGATTTGTGGTTCCATAATCTGTTAAAAAAAAAAAGGTATATAAGAATTTGACTGCCGTTGAGGGAACCACTCAGTGTTGTGCTGTATTGCTTGACAAGAGAATTAGTACACTTCATTAGTGATGAGCGGCAGGGGCAATATTCCTGATATTTCGCAAATATTTTGTAGAATATTTGTCATATATTCGCAAATTCGAGAATTTACTATTATTTTCTTGATTGAAAAAATCGGCAATGTAATATTCTCGTAAAGTGAGCGCAATACAGGCGTGGGTCACTTTTGCTACATTTTTCAAGCTGCTAGAAGTTTCCTGAGACTGCAGAAAATGGTTGGCAAATCGCTTTATATGCAGATAGAGTGCTCCAATATTTTCGCGATTGCGCTAATCGGCAATTAATGATGAGCATATTTTGGCGTAATACGTAAAACTTCAAATTTTAGCAGATCTGACTACATATTACTGATTGGTGCACTATGTATTGTTGTGACATCACAGCACTAAGTCTGTAGCATGTATGTATGGACAGCAGAAACTATCACACTAGCTACACTATATCAGGATATAACCTACACTGACTATCTCCCACTATCTGTATTATATATATATATATATATATATATATATATATAATTAATAAATAACGAGGCAGCACTTCCAGCTTTCAGTGAACGGGTGAAGACCCCAAACTTTAATCCAAGCGACGTTTCAGCCTGCTCAATGAGGCCTTTATCAAGCTTGATAAAGGCCTCATTGAGCAGGCCGAAACGTCGCTTGGATTAAAGTTTGGGGTCTTCACCCGTTCACTGAAAGCTGGAAGTGCTGCCTCGTTATTTATTTATTGTATATCGTGGAGGAAGAGCCGACCTCTGTGGGGATTTGCACCCAGTCCACCAACTCTGACTGTGCTGCTGCACTATCTGTGTTATATATATATATATATATATATATATGAGCCAACTAACTATCTATCTAATGCAATGAGTGGAAAGCACAGAGCAATGACACTGCTGTCTCTCTCAGAACTTTAAAAAACTGTAGAAAGTGGCTGCTGGGGAGGTTCTTATATAGTAAGGGGTAGGCAACTTTCCTATCAGTTGCTAGGGATGTTTCTAAGCTCAGACAAAGACATTGTAGCCTTCTCATTGGCCCACAAGCAAGAAGCAGGGAGGGATCATGGGTTCAGATGAAAAAAAAAATCTAGAATAATTGAAAATACGAATATACAGGGTGGGCCATTTATATGTATACACCTTAATAAAATGGGAATGGTTGCTGATATTAACTTCCTGTTTATGGCACATTAGTATATGTGAGGGGGGAAACTTTTCAAGATGGGTGGTGACCATGGCGGCCATTTTGAAGTCGGCCTCTTAGACTTTTATCTTTGGGGTCATCTGAAGGCAATTGTCTATGCTGTGAAAATGCGAGATGTGCAGCACCTGAAACTACGGATACTGGAAGCCTGTGCTAGCATTTCTCCTGTGGTGTTGATATGAGTGTGTGAAGAGTGGGAGAAGAGGGTTGCATTGACAATCCAACACAATGGGCAGCACATTGAACACATTTTATAAGTGGTCAGAAACTTGTAAATAACTCATGAAAGAATAAAGTTACGTTAAAACCAAGCACACCATTGTTTTTCTTGTGAAATTCACAATAAGTTTGATGTGTCACATGACCCTCTTCATATTGAAAAAACAAAAGTTGGATTCAAAATGGCCGACTTCAAAATGGCCGCCATGGTCACCACCCATCTTGAAAAGTTTCCCCCTCACATATACTAATGTGCCACAAACAGGAAGTTAATATCACCAACCATTCCCATTTTATTAAGGTGTGTAACGGACCGTTTCAGCAGACAAGGGGTTAAAATTCGTTTAGGCGATATGCCCCTTTCGGAGAGACAGGCACAGCTACTGCAGAACACCAAACTCCCGAACTGGATACAAAATAGCACTCCAAACTGGAACCTCACGAATAGCTGCCAGCAGACGAACAGGAAAAGCATACAATCAGCTTACACTAATTCTGCTTACACTGAGTCTCTAACAGCATACAGGGAATACCCCCAATAACGAGACAAGGCTCCGTGTTGAGGGTCAGCAGGGGTCTGACTGTACTTCAGATACAGCCTCTTTTATTCATAAAAAACAAACATAGTACTGCCCACAGGGTTTTGAAATCCAACCAATCAGTATCTTACAACACACACAATGCAAGTACAGCAACCAATCATTCACGCCCCCTAGAGGACCAGAAGGGAGACTGCGACACAGAACAGATACAACACATCCCCACAATGCATCATGGTTTCCTCCTCTCTGTCCCGGAGACAACCGAGGGCAATCCAATTATCTCTCAGGACAAAGGGGAGATCGCCAATACACATGTGAAGACAACAGGACAGACATCACCATTTAAACACACAATGGGACAATAGAAACACACCCATCATATTCCTCCCAAGCTGACAAGTTACACTTATTATAAATTGTTACAACTTTGTGAGGTTACATTGTCCATACATATAACTTACATCAATTTAAACAGTATAACTTGGGGACAAACCTATCCAAAATTCACTTGAATAGGTTCAGGGGTTTAAAAGTTAGTAAAAGTATCTCAAAGGGCCATAATCCTGGGGCAGGAGGCTGGCAAACAGCCCCCTCCAAAACACTGTGGCGAGGTTGGTTTCACCACACATCCCACCCCCCCAGGGAAGACTAACCAGATACCTGACCTCACGCCGGTCGGTACCTGAGTTAGTCTGGCAGGCCACCCACAACCCAATACTGGACCTGTTGAATTTAGTAGGCTGTCTCTGTCCAGTGAATCCACCAAGGTTATATTGGTAGCTGGTACTCCCGGTCTCTGAGTTGCTCCCTGGCTTGGAGTGGAGGTTGCTTTGTGGGCAGGTATCAGCGGTACTCTGCCCTGGTGCCAGCGTTACCACGGAAGAAGCCTGGTTGGAGTCTGGTTGTTGGAGGGGGAAACCGACTGTCTCCCCTTTGGCTAAACAGCCCTGTTGCTGGGGGGCAGGACCGACTGTCCCTACCCCCTGTGCTGTAAGTGCAGAGACCACGGTCCCATCTGCACTGTTGTGGGGCTTACTGTCTCCCCCTGGTGCGTTAAGCTGCCGCTGGGGAGAGGGGGTAACGAGCTCCTCTCCCATACATACTTCCAGCCGCTGGGGAGGGCGACCGACCGCCTCCGCTCCCAATACAGTGTCCTGCTGCTGGGGAAAGGAGACTGGGCTCTCTATTCCCTGTAGGACACTCTGCCGCTGGGGGACAGGACCGACTGTCTCTGCCCCCTGTAACTCCGCCTGCTGCTGGGGAATGGAGACTGGGCTCCCAATTCCCAAAAAATCATGCTGCTGCTGGGGGGCTGGAACAACTACCTCTGCCCCCTGTAACTCAGCCTGCCGCTGGGGAGGGCGGACGCTGCTCTCCTCTCCCTGCATTTCACACTGCCGCTGGGCAATGGAGACTGGGCTCTCTCTGTCCCACAACTGTAACTTCCGATGGAGGTCCACCCAACGTGGCAGCTGACCGTCACCTTCTGCCCGGTATAGTAGGGTCTTGAACACTAGACTCCTCACGAACTTCACGTATTTCTCAGCTGGATTGGGTCCGAAGAAGTTCAGCCGCAACCACATCATATGGTCAAATTCCTCAACAGAGTATCTGTACTCCACTGCTGTACTCCAAAATTCACTTGAATAGGTTCAGGGGTTTAAAAGTTAGTAAAAGTATCTCAAAGGGCCGTAATCCTGGGGCAGGAGGCTGGCAAACAGCCCCCTCCAAAACACCGTGGCGAGGTTGGTTTCGCCACACAAGGTGTATACATATAAATGGCCCACCCTGTATATCACTATATTCTAAATATTCTTGAATTCTCGAAGTGCCGATATTCGCGATTAAAATTCGCTTTTTGAATATTTGCACCCAACACTACACTTCATGCCTGGATGCCTTTACTAAAGAAAACTAGTGAAGTGCAGAGTCGGGAAAACTACTTTAAACCCTTTAACCACCATGATGTACCCATATGTCTCAGTGGTTGAAGTAATTTATTGAGCGGACTGCTGCAGTGAGCCTGCTCTATATGCGGCGGGTGCTGGCTGTATCATACAGCAGGCACCCGGCCGCAATGACGGGGAATAGCGATCCCGCCAAACCCCATAATTTAACGCCTCAGGTGCCGCGATCAATGCTGATCACGGCACCTGTGTGGCAAGGCAGAGAGATGCGGCTCTGTCTTCCAATCGGAGCCCCCACAGTAAAATCGTGGTGCTCGGAATGAAGGAAGCATGTGAAAATCCTATTCACTCTAATAGAGCTCTATTAGGCCAAATGCACACGGCCGTTTTTCACGGCCGTGAGCAGTCCATGGAACCACGGGCCGGATTCCTGCTGAGAGTCCTCCGCCGCAATACGGTAATACACTGGTATGATCTATACCAGTGTATTACTGTATTTGGGCGGCAGCAGGGAGCGCACGGCGTCATAGCAACCAATGACGCCGTGCGCTCCTGCTCTCAGCAGGAATCCAGCCCATGGTTCCACGGACTGCTCACGGCCGTGTGCATTCTGCCTTAGGGTGAATAAGACAAGGGATCAAAAGATCCCAGTTTCTAGCTCCCTAAGGCTAGAAAACATTAAACACATAACAATTTTAATCACCACCTTTTCCCTCTTTTACATAGTGTATAAAAATACAGGTGCAACTCAAAAAATTTGAATATTGTGCAAAAGTCCATTTATTTCAGTAATGCAATTTAAAAGGAATAGTATTAATGCAGCTTAAAATTAGAATTTTGTGAAAAGCTACAATATTCTAGGCTCAAAGTGTCACACTCTAGTCAGCTAATTAATCCATACACCCTGAGCAAAGGGGACCTCAAAATTGAGACTTTGGGGTTTCATAAGCTGTAAGCCATAATCATCCAAATTATAACAATTAGAGGCTTGAAATATCTCACTTTGCATGTAATGAGTCTATCTCATATGTTAGTTTCACCTTTTAAGTTGCATTGCTGAAATAAATAAACTTTGCACGATATTCAAATTTTTCGAGTTTGAACTGTATATTAACAATATAAAATTACAGGAATTGCCATGTCCGAAAATGTCTTAACTATTACATTTTTTATATTTTTTTTATTCCTGTGCAGTGAATGCCATATCGGAAAAAAATGAAAAACACACGATTTGCAATAAAATTTTATAACAGTGACCAACAAGTCATACATACCACAAAAATGGTACCAATAAAAACTACAGTTCATCCCGCAAAAAACAAGCCCTTATACAGTTCTGTGGATAGAAATATAAAAAAAGTTATGGCTGTCAGAAAATAGCGATGCAAAGAAAATTTAGATTATTTTAAAGGTTTATGTTTTTTAAAAGTAATAAAAAAACATACTATACAAGTTTGATATTGTTGTATGCATATGCAGTGGACCACTCTTATCCCTTGCCCCTTAAGAGGTTTCTACGAAATATATCCCTCTTATAGTGCAAGTATCCAAGACGCTAGTTGCAGTTAAGCAACGAGGACATGGGAGTCCCCTTTGTAGATGGTAGTGTTGGTACCCAGATGTAGGATTGCCAGAGTGATGTAGAGTGGCCTACAATCTCTCTGAAGGTGTTGTATGCACGTGTCACGGTGCTCCTACCTGGATATCCTGGGATCCCAGACGTGGTAGTCCGAAGCAAGTGCAAAAAGGGGTTGTTGAACTTAGGTAATGAATAAGTTGAATAAATGGAGTCCAGACTTTGTATTAACATTGAACATAGCTTTACTTGAATAAACGGTAATCCAAACAGTTTTCAGACTTTATCTTGGTCATTAGCAGGTATTGGCTTAACTTCCGGCAAGCAAACACTTCTGCAACAATACCAGCTCTACTATGCTGTAGCTTTCTCAGCTCTGCTATGCTAGCTGGAGTAAATAGGAACTTTTCCTCTTCTGCTGGAACTTAGCTGAGCTGTAGTCTGTCTGTTACTTTATCTTTAGTAGTGATGTGCAGCATAAGCAATATTCATTTTCATGATATTTCACAGATTGTTGGCCTAATATTCACCATAAATTCGCAAATTCTAGAATTTGTGATCTCCAGTCATTATTTTCTTGTTTGCGAAAATAGACAATGTAATATGTAGTGATGTCCCGAACTATTCGCCGGTGAACAGTTCCTGGCGAACATAGCTTGTTCACATTCGCCGCGGCGGGCGAACATATGCGATGTTCGGTCCGCCTCCTATACATCATCATTGAGCAAACTTTGACCCTGTACCTCACAGTCAGCAGACATATTCCAGCCAATCAGCAGCAGAACATCCCTCCCAGACCCTCCCACCTCCTGGACAGCATTCATTTTAGATTCATTCTGAAGCTGCATTGTTAGTGAGAGGAGGGAGAGTGTAGCTGCTGCTGATTCAATAGGAAAAGCATTAGCTAGGGCAGTGTTCTGTGTCCACAGACTCATCTGCTGTAAGGACAGCGTCCTGACAGCACCCCAAAAAGCCCTTTTTAGGGCTGGTACATCAGTCTGCTTTTTTATATATATATATATATATATATATATATATACACATATACACATTGCAGTTGCCTGCCCGTGTGTGAGAGGCTGCAGGCTCAGTCACAGACAGTACTGTGTACACACCATTCATACAGGGTGTCACAGACAATACCTTGCAGATAAAAAAAATTCGATTTATATTATTTATCTGTGATATAATCGCATTTGCAAGCCAGTGAGTGACTGTGTGGCCCACAGACAGTACTGTGTGCACACCATCCATACAGGGTGTCACAGACAATACCTTGCAGATAAAAAAAATGTAGTGACTGTGTGGCCCACAGACCTGTGGCCTGAGCTATCCCAGTTTTCGATAGAACTTCTGGCCTTCCCCGCTTCAAGTGTCCTGTCAGAAAGGACCTTCAGTGCAGCAGGAGGCATTGTCACTGACAAAATAAGTCGCCTCGGTCAAAAAAGTGTTGATTAACTCACCTTCATTAAGATGAATGAGGCATGGATCCTGAAGGGACTGACAGTGGGAGATACGTTTGACTACCTAATTTTTCAAGCATGTGTACATGCCTAATTTTTCTGGCCTCTGGTGCTGCACTGTGGCTGCAAAAAAAAAAAAAAAGGCGCATACAAGTGTCAATTCCCCTTCGTGATCGGTACCTTGTTGTGGTGAAGGGGCTTGTGTATCACAATGAAGCGATCATCACCTCTATGAGTGTGTTGGCAATGTTGCCACACCCCAGATGATAAGGCCGTTGCTTCATTATGATCAGACTAAAAGCGATCGGCTGGATAATTTTTCATAGAAAAAACATTCATTTTCTTCTTTTTTTTTAAGTTGTATGGGTTTTTAATACATTAAATAAAAAAATCATAATAAAGTCTCTTAATAGTTTTTAGAAATAATGCAGACAATTAAAAAAATCCCCATCAATTCCAATACAAAGCAAGTACAGAGCTCAGAACTAAATTATTTCAGGATGTCGTAATGGTTCGTTAATTCAACAATGGTTAATCAATTCGACACACATCCCAGGATAGGGGACGTAACAGGGATTAAACTGATAGGAATAGTACTAGTTAAGACACCACTCATATAGGGTCAGGGTATCACAGCACATTGCTTCGTGCACGCGCAGTGCCCCAACTTGGGAGTAAGAGGATCTACCAAGCTGCTTTTTCCATCTCCCGATTCCTAAAATCAATTCAGTTTGGTGTATCAGAGTTTGGTCTGTCACTGTGAAGGCAGTCGAAGGTACCTGGCCCAAATTTTTTTCCACAAAAGGCAATCCCTGATATGGGACGTAACAGGGATTAAACTGATGAGAAGAGAACTGCAGAAAATACCACTCATATCGGGTGTGACAGTAAATTGCACGGCGCAGACGCAGTGACCGTGGATTTAAACAAAGGGTAGGGAGCCAGCGTTTTTTTTAACCATCTCCCCGTTCGAAAAATCAATTCAATAAATGGACCCCAGATTGGGGACGTAACAAGGATTAAACTGATGAGAAGAGAACTACAGAAAATACCACTCATATCGGGTGTGACAGTAAATTGCATGGCGCAGACGCAGTGTCGTGGCTGAGGATGGAGAAAACCCTCAGCCATGCGGTATCAGAAGATGGATGGTCAGAGCATGGCCAGGACAGGAATCAGGGAGCAGGTCACCTCCTAACAATCCCTAATTCTGACCCTGTCTCTTAGCCTGTATGAACCGACCCTGATGGTAGGAGGGCTCATACTCCGGAACCTGATATTCCTGCTAGCCCTCAGGGTGGCCCTGGACTAGGAGCAGGGTAAGGCGACCTGTTCCTCCTAGACACGGAGGAACAGGAGTCTCACTGACCAAGCTACATAGAAAGGGGAACATAAACAGACATATGGCAATGACAGGTAAGTGAGACTAGTACCACACCTACCTGCCACAGACACACAACCTGGAACCCATGTACAAGTGCTGCTGTCCACAACAACACAAAGGACACAGCACACAACAGACATCACACGGGAACCCAGGAAACCATATGCTGCAATAAATAAAGACCAAAGAAACATCTACTGAACACCATACATGAAGCTTGTGACCACAAGGGTGGACCCCACTGGCAGATGGTATAACAGGAGGATGTCTCCAGCAACCATGGCTGAAGAACCCCTCAGCTAACTGAAAACAGCAGAGGCTTTATAGCCCAAAGCAGCCACACCCACACAGACACACCCAGTGTTCACACACACAGAAGGGATTTAACCCTTCCAACACAAGGCAAGGGAAGACAGCCACTTAAAGGGGAGACACACATAAACACACACTTCACCTGTTGCCGCGGGCAACAGCATGCGTGGCAACCATGTCCTGGGGATCAGCCATAGGGCTGAGACACTGCCACCACATGCACACAACACCACACGTTGCCACGGGCAACCAAGTGAAGGAAAGTGTCAAAAAACACACCATAGGCCGTGACACGCAGTGACCATGGATTAAAACAAAGGGGAGGGAGCCAGCGTGTTTTTTAACCATCTCCCCGTTCGAAAAATCAATTCAATTCACCTTTCGGGGACCCTTGGTGTTGTACGTGGCTGGGTGGAGGAAGAAACCTTCAATGACATCAACGGGACATGGCTAGCTTGGTATCCAACCTTGTGCAAATGGGGAGTTTGCGGTTGGGCAAATGGACTGTTTGTGGTTGTTTGCGGTGCATTAAAAGGGGAGTTTGGTCTGTCAATGTCTGTGAGGCGGGCGTAACCCTTACACTACCTGATCGATACAACATCATACCTGATCGTATACACACACTGGATGTTTTAAACCACGTTGTTCAAAAAATAATAATTTAGGATTGTTAGGTGATTCATGCCCTTTATGGATTAAAACCCAACTCTGCTTCAACTATGTAATTTTCCATGGGAGTTTTGCCATGGATCCCCCTCCGGTATGCCACAGTCCAGGTGTTAGTCCTCTTAAAACAACTTTTCCATCACTACTGTGGATAGAAAGAGTCCCTGTGGGTTTTAAAATTTGCCTGCCTATTGAAGTCAATGGCGGTTCGCCCGGTTCGCCCATTCGAGAACATTTGCAAAAATTTGCGTTCACGACATCTCTAGTAATATGCGCGTATTGCGCGCACAATACAAGCATGGCTCACTTCTGCTACATTTTTCAAGCTGCTAGAATATTCCTAAGACTGGCGAAAATGGTTGGCAGCAACTTTTGTGATTGTGAGGAAGTACTCCTGATCACTGTAATAAATTGTACATTACAGCACTGTTGTTGATTACTTTTTGCATGCATGGCAGAACAATCGCTTTATATGCAGATAGAGTGTTCCAATATATTTGCGATTGCGCAAATCAGCACTAATGATGTGCATATTTTTTGGCGCAATACATGCAGCTACACTATATCACTATCTAACCTACACTGACTATCTCCCACTATCTATCTGTATTTTATATATGAGCTAACTAACTCTAATGTAATTGAATAAGGATCCAGATGACTCAGCAAAGCACAGAGCACAGCAATGACACTGCTTTCTCTCTCTCTCTCAGAACTACAAAAAACTGTAGAAAATGGCTGTTGGGGAGTTTCCTATATAGTAAGGGGTAATGTCACGGAAGGTGTACAGAAAACTAGAAGACACAAAATGAAGATCCGACTGACTGGATCCAAAACTAAGGAACCAAAAGGTAAGCCCTGTAACAGCCCTAGCTCTCTCCCTTAGTGCTCAGCCTATGCAAAAATCTCTATGGTAGATGATTGCATACCCTCGTTCCTCTACTGTATGACACCTGAACACCCTATAATAGTGAGGGGACACGACCACCGGCTCACTACACTTAATACGGATGGAGTCAGGGTCACCTAGGATCCAGCAAACAGGAAAACACAAATGAATGAACAAACTTATCTGTAGAAGAATCAGTAGTAGCATCCAGCATGCACACACTCCAGGAAGTTTTATAAACCGCAAAGTGATGCAGTATGGGAGGGTATTTAAAGGGATGCAATCAGTGCAACTAGATGACAGCTGAGAGAGGGAAATGAGATGACAAAACGAAAGCAAAACAAAAGAACCTCATGCAGGAGGTTCTGAAGAACGTCTGTCAGAGCTTCTCAGATGTCTGGTGGTGACAGGTAAGCAACTTTCCTATTGGTTGCTAGGGATGTTACTAAGCTCAGAAAAAGATATTGCAGCCTTCTAATTGGCCCACAAGCAAGAAGCAGTGAGGGTACCGAAAAAAAAAATCTAGAATATTTGCGATTATGAAGTAATATAGTACTATATTCTAGATCTTCGCTAATTCTCGAAGTGCCAATATTCACGATTAGAATATTCACGATCAACACTAATCTTTTGCCCTAAGAACTTCTTCCTGGCTTTAAGCTCACTTTGCTTGGATATAGGCAGTGTAAGCCCGGGAGGGGACATGCAACCATGTAGACTTCACAGGTCAGGCCTGCTGCTTCCTCCCCATAAAGGGGCTACTCTCAACTGCCTCACCAACTAACTAACTAACTTTTCCCTCTCTAGAGAGGGCTGGAAGGAACTAGAAGGTTCCTCTCAGGAAAACTAGCTCTGCACAGATTGATGCCACCTGCTGGTAAACCAGGCACATTACAATTAAACAGTAATTAGCAAGAGACTATAAATACACACATTGCATGGCATGGCATTATATGCATAAGATGACACAGGATGCACCAACAAAGATAGTGGGGGTACAAAAGAGGTGGTAATGCCACTCTGGGTCATTACACATACAGTCAGGTCCATAAATATTAGGACATCGACACAATTCTAAAATGTTTGGCTCTATACACCACGACAATGGATTTGAAATGAAACAAACAAGATGTGCTTTACCTGCAGACAGTCAGCTTTAATTTGAGGGTATTTACATGCAAATCAGGTGAATGCTGTAGGAATTACAACAGTTTGCATATGTGCCTCCCACTTGTTAAAGGACCAAAAGTAATCGGACAATTGGCTCCTCAGCTGTTCCATGGCCAGGTATGTGTTATTCCCTCATTATGCCAATTACAATGAGCAGATAAAAGGTGCAGAGTTCATTTCAAGTGTGCTATTTGCATTTGGAATCTGTTGCTGTCAACTCTCAAGCTGAGATCCAAAGAGCTGTCACTATCAGTGAAGCAAGACATTATTAGGCAGAAAAAGCAAAACAAACCAATCAGAGAGATAGCAAAAACATTACGTGTGGCCAAAACAACTGTTTAAAACATTCTTAAAAAGAAGTAATGCATCGGTGAGCTCAGCAACACCAAAAGACCCGGAAGACCAAGGAAAAAAACTGTGGTGGATGACTGAAGAATTCTTTCCCTGGTGAAGAAAACACCCTTCACAACAGTTGGCCAGATCAAGAACACTCTCCAGGAGGCAGAGTATGTGTGTAAAAGTAAACAATCAAGAGAAGACTTCACCAGAGTGAATACAGAGGGTTCCCCACAAGATGTAAACCATTGGTGAGCCTCAAAAACAGGAAGACCAGATTAGAGTTTGCTAAACGACATCTAAACAAGCCTTCACAGTTCTGGAACAACATCCTATGGACACATGAGACCAAGATCAACTTGTAATAGAGTGATGGGAAGAGAAGAGTATGGAGAAGGAAAGGAACTGCTCATGATCCTAAGCATACCACCTCATCAGTGAAACATGGTGGTGGTAGTGTCATGGCATGGGCATGTATGACTGCCAGTGGAACTGGTTCTCTTGTATTTATTGATGATGTTACTGCTGACAAAATCAACAGGATGAATTCTGAAGTGTTTTGAGCAATATTATCTGCTCATATTCAGCCAAGTGCTACAGAACTCATTGGACGGCGCCTAACAGTGCAGATGGACAATGATCCAAAGCAGTAGAGGCCTGGCAGAGCATCACCAGGGATGAAACCCAGCATCTGGTGATGTCTATGTTTCAGACTTCAGGCTGTAACTGACTGCAAAGAATTTACAGCCAAGTATTAAAAAGTGAAAGTTTGATTTATGATTATTATTCTGTCCCATTACTTTTGGTCCCTTAACAAGCGGAAGGAACATATGCAAACTGTTGTAATTTCTACACCATTCACCTGATTTGGATGTAAATACTCTCAAATTAAAGCTGACAGTCTGCAGTTAAAGCACATCTTGTTTGTTTCATTTCAAATCCATTGTGAAGGTGCATGGAGCCAAAAATGTTAGAATTGTGTTGATGTCCCAATATTTATGGGCCTGGCTTTATTTAGCCACAGAATAAGAATGTTCTGATTCACAAGTGTCTCATCATTGCTTCCTGCCCTATGACACTGAAAATTGTTGGCTTCATGACAACCTGGACCCTGCCTTGAACCTCAAAATCTTCACTGCCAAGGGAACATCAATCATCAGATAGTAGAACCCAAAGGCCCATGTGTGGCCCAAAAGGGAAGAACAGGCGTTCCCTTCCCATGACAACATGCCAGCCTAGGGAACCTCAGAGCCTTGGGCACTACAACTCATATGGCCACCCACACTAACCCATGCACCTGCAGGTCTGGTCGCTGCAATGACAGGAACATAGAAGGCCACTGGACAAAAATGTGGTGGGGGCCTCCTCCTTAGTATAAGTGTCTTTTGAATAGTTGGCTAACATTAGATTATTGTAATAATACTGGTTATAAATCTTAGTTAATAAATCAACAGGATTGGCCAACTGTCTTCATTGCTGTTGGAGGTAAGAACAGTTGATTATCACTAATTCTTTTTGACAATAAACATATATGCTGAGCCAAAGGATTCTTCTAGCTAACAGCACAGGCAGATTGCGAATTAGAGCTCTGAGCTAAAAGAAAGAAGCTACAGTATGGCCCTTAGTAATAGATACCAGAGCATTTACAGTACTATATAATGTGTGGTCTGCAATAGGAATCCACGAGAACCAACGTTTTCACACAACGCGGATTAGATGTCTCATCTCTTTAGACGAGGATACTGTCTGTTGGGCTATGCTATATGCTGTATTCCTCTGTCTCTATAACTCCCCCCTGTGGAGATATTTGCAAAGCTACGGTAAGTTATACATGCTCATTGCTCACATAAGAATCGATGGAGAAATTAAGTTTTCACACAGCACGAACCAGATGCCTTATCACTTTGGATAGAAGACGCACTCTGATGGACTTAGCTATATAATGCTTTCTCAGGTCTCCATCACTTTTCCCTGTGGACAAATGAGATAGGAATCAATATGAAACTGCATAGGAATCAATATGACTATGGGACTGCAGATCGCTGTAGACTAGCTGTGAAATCTCTTCTGCCACATATTAATACTTTAATATTGTCGAAGTTACACTTAATTTGCTACTTGGAGTGTCTAGAAAACAAGGAAGGAAATTGAGAAGTAAAGGCTCCTAGTTGATAGAAGATCCTGGAAAATTTGCCTTAATGCCTCCCTATAATCTTATCTTGGACCATAACTGAACAGTCCACATTGTCACAGTTTAGAAGTATTAATATACACAATCTAATAAAAAAAAGTATATAAAAATATTAGTGTTCTAGCTGTGGTCCATAGCCACTCTGCTTAATTTTCTCAGTGCTCACGGGTTCTAGCGGCTTGGATCTTTTCCCCTTCAGCTGGCCCTGTCACTGAAGTTGCTCTCAACGGAAGAGGTTCTGCGATGGTCTTATTAAATTTAATTCTTCTTTTTTTAATTAAAGGTAGCACATAAATAAAAAAACAACACGTTTCGAGAATTAGCACTTCCCCTTCATCAGGTTTCACAACAAACTGGAGTAGTCTCTCCATGCAGGCTGCAGCCTGCTTCTTATCAGCTAGTCTTTGTCTACCTGTTAGGTGCATGCATTCTCTCCCCCCAGCTCTTTAATGCCCAGCGTGCATGCACCCTATTCTGTCCGAGTCAATGGCTGGGTACCCTGGAAAACTTAAGTCAACTTCCCCTATAGGAAGTCAGTCTGTACCTATTTTTCCTGTCTCTCATATTTGACCATTAGATACCTGACCTGACCTCTGCCTGATCTCCGTTCTGACCCTCAGCTGCCTGCCCTGACATCGGACGTTTTATCAAATTGCATGAACTCTGCCTGTGCTGACCTTAGAGTATCCCTGACTATGGTTTTGCCTGACCTGTGTTCTGCACTGGTGTCACTTCAACAGTTAATACTCCAACAGGTAGCAGCCTGGAGGCATCCCTTCAGCAAAGTCCAACCCCCTCTATAGGGGTTAACGATTGAAGATCACCAGAGAGGGGAGGGCATTTACACAATGCTCTTAGTAGCCCCAAGTCAAATTTGCTCAAATGATACAGCGGACCCACATTTGCTTGGTAAAAACATGTGACCTGAAGTATTTAATTATTTTTTTTTAACAATTTAACTTGTCAAAATGCCCCCCACCCAAAAATAATAAAGAACATTGTCCTCATAAGAATGTCTATGGTATTTGATGCTTTAGGTTTTCCTATTGAGCTTCTTCAAATGAATTAATTTGAATGTGTTAAAATGAAATATTTCATCATACAACATATTTCATCGTATAACATATTTCATCATGCTGATTCCTAAGAATTCTAATTAGCACCCCTTTTTTTAAGGGTTACAGCAACATACTAACTGAACAATGTTAAGCCAGGAGTGGCGCGGGAGTTTGGCATAGCTCATTCTTTAGTATGCCAGCTTTTGTTGTTAGAGCAAAAGTTAATACAGCTGCTTAAGTGGCTGCATTATAAAAAAATTGTCTTTTTCTCTCTGTATATGCTATGTATCTTGTACATTTGCAGACATTTTAACTTATTTAAATATCAATGAAAGGGCAAGGACAAATACACAGCATTTTCTTACAAGGAGATGCTATCTGCAGCAAATAATTGGAGCAATGATCCCAGACACAGTCATTACCAACATGTCTTGGTCAAGTCGAGGTCTTTGTTTTGCTGTCGCTTTGCCGATGAAGGGATTAATCACTCTGACACTGCCATCCTACCCCCTCCTTTCACACCTCCTCTGATTAAGGCAGGAAGCAGGTGCCAAAATACCTAGATAGTTACACCTGAGCACTGCAAGATGCTGGCGGGCACCATTTATTACTCGCGGCTATTTATACATTGTGCGAGCAGGTGTGGTGAGCATACGAGCATCTAGGAAGAAAGAAAATTTATTAACCCTTGGCATGAGGAATGTTATGATGATGAGGAGAGATCATGTTTAGTAGACTCTGGACTACTGTAATTCGGTCAACAATGATTTTTCCATTACTAGATGTGACCAAAAGTTTGAAAAGATGTGTATTTTTTTATTTTCTGGATTTTCAGTAGTAGCAAATCAGTAACATTTGGGTTAACGCTTCTGATTTGTCTTTCAGCCTCTCCCCTAGCAGTATTTTTGCTTTTGTGAGTTGTCGCAGCCACTGAGAAATAGTGGGTATTTATAGAAAGTTCTGCTGCTCTCTGCTGATCTCGAGCTTCATATTTTTTTCTGTAATGATGGAGAAGTTACGATGTGATATATTTTTAGACATGGAGAGGAGTGTTACATTTTGTGATCTGCTCTCCCTGACAGGTTGAAAGCATTGAAACCCAACTGTAGTTTCCTATAGTATTGTTTGTGCCTCCTCCTCTTGCACTAGTACCAGTCATGATCATGACATATGGTTGGATTGTGACTGTACTGTAGTTACACCCCGTGCTGATTTCTGTATTCTGATTTCTCTTTGCAAGCAAACAAAGAATGAAAGGATTCAACAGTGAAAATGAATCACAACATATTGAAAATATACTACATGATGAAATGCATATAGACATCTAAAGCGCATATCATTAGAGTTGAGCGAACACCTGGATATTCGGGTTCGAGAAGTTCGGCCTGAACTTCCCGGAAATGTTCGGGTTCGGGATCCGAACCCGATCCGAACTTCGTCCCGAACCCGAACCCCATTGAAGTCAATGGGGACCCGAACTTTTCGGTACTAAAAAGGCTGTAAAACAGCCCAGGAAAGGGCTAGAGGGCTGCAAAAGGCAGCAACATGTAGGTAAATCCCCTGCAAACAAATGTGGATAGGGAAATGAATAAAAATAAAAATTAAATAAATAAAAATTAACCAAAATCAATTGGAGAGAGGTCCCATAGCAGAGAATCTGGCTTCCCGTCACCCACCACTGGAAAAGTCCATTCTCAGATATTTAGGCCCCGGCACCCAGGCAGAGGAGAGAGGTCCCGTAACAGAGAATCTGTCTTCATGTCAGCAGAGAATCAGTCTGCATGTCATAGCAGAGAATCAGGATTCACGTCAGCCACCGCTGCAACAGTCCATTGTCATAAATTTAGGCCCAGCACCCAGGCAGAGGAGAGAGGTCCCGTAACAGAGAATCTGGCTTCATGTCAGCAGAGAATCAGTCTGCATGTCATAGCAGAGAATCAGGCTTCACGTCACCCACCACTGTAACAGTCCATTGTCATAAATTTAGGCCAAGCACCCAGGCAGAGGAGAGAAGTCCCGTAATAGACAATCTGGCTTCATGTCAGCAGAGAATCAGTCTTCATATCATAGCAGAGAATCAGGCTTCACGTCAGCCACCAATGCAACAGTCCATTGTCAGATATTTAGGCCCAGCACCCAGGCAGAGGAGAGAGGTCCCGTAACAGACAATCAGGCTTCACGTCAGCCACCAGTGCAACAGTCCATTGGCATATATTTAGGCCCAGCACCCAGGCAGAGGAGAGAGGTCCTGTAACAGAGAATCTGGCTTCATGTCAGCAGAGAATTAGTCTGCATGTCATAGCAGAGAATCAGGCTTCACACCACCCAACATTGGAACAGTCCATTGGCATATATTTAGGCCCCGACACCCAGACAGAGGAGAGGTTCATTCAAATTTGGGTAGCCTCGCAATATAATGGTAAAATGAAAATAAAAATTAGGATTGAATGAGGAAGTGCCCTGGAGTACAATAATATATGGTTAAGGGGAGGTAGTTAATGTCTAATCTGGACAAGGGACAGACAGGTCCTGTGGGATCCATGCCTGGTTCATTTTTATGAACGTCAGCTTGTCCACATTGGCTGTAGACAGGCGGCTGCGTTTGTCTGTAATGACACCCCCTGCGGTGCTGAATACACGTTCAGACAAAACGCTGGCCGCCGGGCAGGCCAGCACCTCCAAGGCATAAAAGGCTAGCTCTGGCCACGTGGACAATTTAGAGACCCAGTAGTTGAATGGGGCCGAACCATCAGTCAGTACGCGGAGAGGTGTGCACACGTACTGTTCCACCATGTTAGTGAAATGTTGCCTCCTGCTAACACGTTGCGTATCAGGTGGTGGTGCAGTTAGCTGTGGCGTGTTGACAAAACTTTTCCACATCTCTGCCATGCTAACCCTGCCCTCAGAGGAGCTGGCCGTGACACAGCTGCCTTGGCGACCTCTTGCTCCTCCTCTGCCTTGGCCTTGGGCTTCCACTTGTTCCCCTGTGACATTTGGGAATTCTCTCAGTAGCGCGTCTACCAACGTGCGCTTGTACTCGCGCATCTTCCTATCACGCTCCAGTGCAGGAAGTAAGGTGGGCACATTGTCTTTGTAGCGTGGATCCAGCAGGGTGGCAACCCAGTAGTCCGCACACGTTAAAATGTGGGCAACTCTGCTGTCGTTGCGCAGGCACTGCAGCATGTAGTCGCTCATGTGTGCCAGGCTGCCCAGGGGTAAGGACAAGCTGTCCTCTGTGGGAGGCGTATCGTCATCGTCCTGCCTTTCCCCCCAGCCACGCACCAGTGATGGACCCGAGCTGCGTTGGGTGCCACCCCGCTGTGACCATGCTTCATCCTCATCCACCTCCTCCTCATCCTCGTCCTCCTCGTCCTCCAGTAGTGGGCCCTGGCTGGCCACATTTGTACCTGGCCTCTGCTGTTGCCAAAAACCTCCCTCTGAGTCACTTCTAAGAGACTGGCCTGAAAGTGCTAAAAATCACCCCTCTTCCTCCTCCTCCTCCTCCTCCTCCTCCTCCTGGGCCACCTCCTCTTCCATCATCGCCCTAAGTGTTTTCTCAAGGAGACACAGAAGTGGTATTGTAACGCTGATAACGGCGTCATCGCCACTGGCCATGTTGGTGGAGTACTCGAAACAGTGCAACAGGGCACACAGGTCTCGCATGGAGGCCAAGTCATTGGTGGTGAAGTGGTGCTGTTCTGTAGTGCGACTGACCCGTGCGTGCTGCAGCTGAAACTCCACTATGGCCTGCTGCTGCTCGCACAGTCTGTCCAGCATGTGCAAGGTGGAGTTCCACCTGGTGGGCACGTCGCATATGAGGCGGTGAGCGGGAAGGCCGAAGTTACGCTGTAGCGCAGACAAGCGAGCAGCAGCAGGATGTGAACGCCGGAAGCGCGAACAGACGGCCCGCACTTTATGCAGCAGCTCTGACATTTCGGGGTAGTTGTGAATGAACTTCTGCACCACCAAATTCAGCACATGCGCCAAGCAAGGGATGTGCATCAAACTGGCTAGTCCCAGAGCTGAAACGAGATTTCGCCCATTATCACACACCACCAGGCCGGGCTTGAGGCTCACCGGCAGCAACCACTCGTCGGTCTGTTGTTCTATACCCTGCCACAACTCCTGTGCGGTGTGGGGCCTGTCCCCCAAACATATGAGTTTCAGAATGGCCTGCTGACGTTTACCCCGGGCTGTGCTGAAGTTGGTGGTGAAGGTGTGGCTGACTAGATGAGCAGGTGGAAGAAGAGGAGGAGGAAGTCGAGTAGGAGGAGGTGGCAACAGGAGGCAAAGAATGCGATCCTTGGCGGCGGAAGGACGTGCGCCAAACAGCTCTCCGCCTGGGGCCCAGCTGCCACTACATTTACCCAGTGTGCAGTTAGGGAGATATAGCGTCCCTGGCCGTGCTTACTGGTCCACGTATCTGTGGTTAGGTGGACCTTGCCACAGATGGCGTTGCGCAGTGCACACTTGATTTTATCGGATACTTGGTTGTGCAGGTAAGGCACGGCTCTCTTGGAGAAGTAGTGGCGGCTGGGAACAACATACTGTGGGACAGCAAGCGACATGAGCTGTTTGAAGCTGTCTGTGTCCACCAGCCTAAATGACAGCATTTCATAGGCCAGTAGTTTAGAAATGCTGGCATTCAGGGCCAGGGATCGAGGGTGGCTGTGTGGGAATTTACGCTTTCTCTCAAATGTTTGTGAGATGGAGAGCTGAACGCTGCCGTGTGACATGGTTGAGATGCTTGGTGACGGAGGTGGTGGTGGTGTTGGTGGTACATCCCCTGTTTGCTGGGCGGCAGGTGCCAACGTTCCTCCAGAGGCGGAGGAAGAGGCCGAGGCGGCAGCAGCAGAAGAGGCCGAGGCGGCAGCAGCAGAAGAGGTAGCAGGGGGAGCCTGAGTGACTTCCTTGGTTTTAAGGTGTTTACTCCACTGCAGTTCATGCTTTGCATGCAGGTGCCTGGTCATGCAGGTTGTGCTCAGGTTCAGAACGTTAATGCCTCGCTTCAGGCTCTGATGGCACAGCGTGCAAACCACTCGGGTCTTGTCGTCAGCACATTGTTTGAAGAAGTGCCATGCCAGGGAACTCCTTGAAGCTGCCTTTGGGGTGCTCCGGTCCCAGATGGCGGCGGTCAGCAGCAGGCGGAGTCTCTTGGCGGCGGGTGTTCTGCTTTTGCCCACTGCTCCCTCTTTTGCTACGCTGTTGGCTCGGTCTCACCACTGCCTCTTCCTCCGAACTGTGAAAGTCAGTGGCACGACCTTCATTCCATGTGGGGTCTAGGACCTCATCGTCCCCTGCATCGTCTTCCACCCAGTCTTGATCCCTGACCTCCTGTTCAGTCTGCACACTGCAGAAAGATGCAGCAGTTGGCACCTGTGTTTCGTCATCATCAGAGACATGCTGAGGTGGTATTCCCATGTCCTCATCATCAGGAAACATAAGTGGTTGTGCGTCAGTGCATTCTATGTCTTTCACCGCTGGGGAAGGGCTAGGTGGATGCCCTTAGGGAAACCCTGCCAGCGGAGTCTTCAAACAGCATAAGAGACTGCTGCATAACTTGAGGCTCAGACAGTTTCCCTGGTATGCATGGGGGTGATGTGACAGACTGATGGGGTTGGTTTTCAGGCGCCATCTGTGCGCTTTCTGCAGAAGACTGGGTGGGAGATAATGTGAATGTGCTGGATCCACTGTCGGCCACCCAATTGACTAATGCCTGTACCTGCTCAGGCCTTACCATCCTTAGAACGGCATTGGGCCCCACCATATATCGCTGTAAATTCTGGCGGCTACTGGGACCTGAGGTAGTTGGTACACTAGGACGTGTGGATGTGGCAGAACTGCCACGTCCTCTCCCAGCACCAGAGGGTCCACTAACACCACCACGACCATGTCCACGTCCGCGTCCCTTACTAGATGTTTTCCTCATTGTTATGGTTCACCACAACAACAAAAATATTATTTGGCCCAATGTATTGTATTCAAATTCAGCTGAATATAAATTTGAGGCCTAGTATTTAGGCGCTGGGTGACCGGTATAGATTTACTGACAGAATTTGACTTGGAAATGCACAGTAGCGTGTGTGTGTGAAGTTATTCTGAATGACCCTATGTGCACCTTGAATATTATATACCCTTTTAGGGATAGATTTCAAATAGCTCTGATACAGCAGAAACCACTAAATTAGGAAATTGCTAAATTGGGAATTGTTTTTCAACCCAGAACAAAAAATGTGCTTTGACGGACACTAAATAACTTGCCCAACCAGAACAGTACAGCGGTAACGACAGATTTAGCGGGATATAAATTTGAGGCCTAGTATTTAGGCGCTGGGTGACCGGTATGGATTTACTGACAGAATTAGACTGGGATATGGCCAAAAAATAACCACACTATTGCTGGTTAAATGCACTTGGTGTGACAGCTTGACCAACCACACTACTGAGGGTTAAATGCACTTGGTGACGGGCGCAGCTTGCCCCTGATGTAGTATATGGCCAAAAAATGAACAGACTATTGCTGGTTAAATGCACTTGGTGTGACAGCTTCACCCTGATGTAGGCTTTAGCCAAAAAACAACCACACCATTGAGGGTTAAATGCACTTGGTCGCAGCTTGTGCTGGCGCACCACAAGACACAAAATGGCCGCCGATCACCCCAGAAAAAAGTGACTGACAAACGGTCTGGGCAGCCTAAAAACAGTGAGCAATTGAGTATCAGCAGCTCAATGATCCACAGCTGCAGATCGATCAATTAATCAAGTCCTTTGGAGGAGTTAATCTGCCTAATCTCGCCCTACTGTCGCAGCCGCAACCTCTCCCTATGCTGATCAGAGCAGAGTGACGGGCGGCGCTAAGTGACTCCAGCTTAAATAGAGGCTGGGTCACATGGTGCTCTGGCCAATCACAGCCATGCCAATAGTAGGCATGGCTGTGACGGCCTCTTGGGGCAAGTAGTATGACGCTTGTTGATTGGCTGCTTTGCAGCCTTTCAAAAAGCGCCAAGAAAGCGTCAAAAAGCGCCAAGAAAGCGACGAACACCGAACCCGGACTTTTACGAAAATGTCCGGGTTCGGGTCCGTGTCACGGACACCCCAAAATTCGGTACGAACCCGAACTATACAGTTCGAGTTCGCTCATCCCTACATATCATGCTTTATAGTGAAAAGTATACTTTGTAGATACAGTATTTGTAAAAATAGCCATCTATGTATCAAGAAGCAAACGTATGAAACAAATCTCCTGGGAACTATTTTGGCATATGTCTGTTAAATAGAAGGCTATGGAGACTATTGGTGTTGAGCGAATCGAAGCATCAGAAGTGGAATTCAATCCGAAGTTTAGGAAAAATTTGAATCGCTAGAAATCCGAGCTTCGTGGTAATGAATCTGTGTTTTTCCAAAAATGGCGGCTATGTGTTACAAAGTAAAAGTAAGAAGCCCGGGAATGTGACATCACCCATAATGCGGTTCAGACAGCCAATTGGCAGATAGCCATCCCCTGTGATGTCACAGTCCTTTAAAAGCTTCATCCTACATGTTCTCTGCCATTACACTGGCAGAGTATAGGGAGAGACGTGACAAGCGCTAGGGACAGTGAATAAAAAAGCCTTTAATTGTAAAATATTCGATAGGGAGAGTGCAGGGACAGTGTAGGGAGAACAAAGGGAGATTTTTTACACACTGTAGGTAGAGCATAGGGTAAGCATAGGGTGACTGCAGGGACAGTGCAGGGACTGTAATATGAAGCTTAAAGGATCCATCGGAGACAGCACAGTTTGCATCAATCCCTGTATATTGCACAGAGCTATCTAATTAAACAGGGTCCTTCTTGTTTAATAGACAAACATATCAAATAGGTCTTGATTCTCACACTGGGATGAATAAGCTTTCTCATTTTATTGCTATTGGGGTGTTCACCTGGTTTACTAGATATGCAATTCTTGCGCTGGGCGCGTGTTTAAAGATGGCGCCGACTCCTGCTCAGTGCGGGCACCATAGCCGTGGGTGGCCATCTGGTTCTTCCAGCAGAAACCCGCTGCCAATGTCTGCAACTGGCATTAATGCCAATCACGGATATTTAACCCCTCAGATGCCGTGGTCAATCCTGGCCACGGCATATGAGCATGCTGAAAACTGAAAGCTTTTGCTGCCCCATGTGGTGATAGAAGGAGTGTGTATGCAGCAGCCCGTGTTTTTATGAATGACAGGAGGCTGCAGCATAGTATTTTCTATGGAGCCCTTGCCTGTAATAGGGCTCCATAGGAAAGTAGATAAATCATTATAGATTCCAATGCAAGTGCATTGGAATCTATGATATTAGCAATCAGATGATTGCATGTTCCTTATGGGAACTATAAAAAAAGCGCAAAAAAAATAAGTAAAAAAATAAATAATAATAATTCAAATCACCCCCTTTTTCCCAAAATAAAAATAAATGAACTAAAAAAATAAAAAAATACACATCATGGGTGTTGCAATGTGCGAAAACGCCCATAGTATAAAAATATATTCTCCATAAGGAAAACAGCAAAACAGTAAAAAGCGTCCAAATGGCCGATTCGCCGTTTTTGGTTGCTTAATTTTCTACATTTTTTTTTTATAAAAAGTGATCAAAAAAAGTCATACACACCCTTGGTATCAATGAAATGTTCAGATCATCCCTCAAAAAATGAGCCCCCATACAGCTCCGTACACATACTTACAAAAAAGTTATAGGGGTCAAAACACGGCGACAAAAAAAATGCAGCGTCCCACTAGCTTATGTGGGATCTGCAAAAGCTTTTTGTCATCTTGTACCAGGCTGTCAGGTGCACTACATACATCCACCACTAGATGATGTAGCACCACAGAATATATAGGGCAGTTGAGGCCTAGTTAGGGAGTTCTCTCAGTCCTCTGAGTTGAGAGTTGGGAGTTGTTGAGAGAAGAAGATGGAGTGAGGAGCTAAGGGGGAAGGAGAGGGCCCTTCTCCTCTCAGCCTTCTCTGGAGCTCCACGGCTCAGAGGAGCCAGCTTTCACTTCAGTAACAAAGCCAGGAAGACAAGCAAAGAAAAGGCTACATTCTACTATTCACTATTCAGGGGTAACAAGTGAATTTCTGGTCAAGTTTATCATCGGATCAAGACAAAGGAAGACCAAGGCCATTATTATAGGCTCTTTGTAATTAGGTGAAGGACTTAATAGCTGCTGGCAGCCTCACAGTTATTCTTAAGATAGATAAGGATTTTGTCACATCACTTGTGTAGAAGATCAAGACTGGAGCTACCTCAACTGAGACTAAAGCAAGCCAAAGAGCTGAATATCAGTGAGTACCTAACTAACTACACTAGCCTGCCACATTACTACCAACACAGCCTGTTAATGGGATTCCTCACATCCAACTTGCATGTATACCAGAGACTGTATTACTACTGGATATAAACTGTTACCAAGAACCTGGTTATAGTAAAGTTTACAGTTGGATTTAAACCTGCCTCATTCTTCTAACTCCATACCACTCTCAACATTTTGCACCATCAAGGTGCTGGCGTCATGACAATACCTAAGTCAGGGGCCCAGCCGCACAAGCACTCAGCACCCATTCACCATCAAGGGCACCTCAACCACCACCTGGCCGTTGTCCCCTGTAACAGAGTGTGCCCCAGAGAATCCAGTGCTGTTCTCCCCTTCACTGCACTGCTGGCCCAGGGAGGCATCTGCTAAACCGTGAGTAACCAATGAACTGTATGTACATTCCGGCCCACCGCGAACCTCACGTGTTCTACCCCTGGCACGCTGCATAAGGTATCGCGGGATTCGTAATGACCTTTAGAATAAAAGTAACTGGTCAGTTTTATCGCACATTGAACGTCGTAAATAAATAAAAAGCTTAAAACTGTGGTGGAATTGCATTTTTTTTGCAATTTCATCCCATTTGGAATTGTTTTACCACTTCCCACTACATCATATGCAATATTAAATGGTGGTATTAGAAAGTACAACTTGTCCATCAAAAAAGAAGCCCTCATATGGCTATGTGAACAGAAAAATAAAGTTATGGCTCTGGGAAGACAGGGAGAGCAAAACGAAAATGCAAAAAAAAAATAAAAAAAACTCCGTGCCTTAAGGGGTTAATACATAAGCAATTCTATTATGCCTTCATTCTCAAATTGAGGTGAATAAGTTGTCTAGTTCTACTTTTTTTTTCGTGTGTCCACCTTGTTTAAAAGATAAGCAATTCTATTACATCTTGATTCTCAAATTGGTGCAAATCTGTCTTGTTCTACTGTTAGTGAGGTATCCACATTCACATTGTATAACATATTTTACATATTTAGCTATTGTTACGATATAGTATGTCACGCAAGCAGTTGCCAATGCCCTCCAAAAGAACAGGCAGTGGCAAAAATGTTGCTGGAGCTGACAAAAGTAGCAGCAGAAGAAGGGGGGACGGTAGAGGCAGCCCCAGCAGCAGGCCAGAGCTGCCAGTGTCAGCCAGCGGTGGTGTTTTTACAACCGATCCCGCTGTCCTGGAATGACTCTGCAGTCAATATCATCTCAGACACCCACAGCCAGGAGTCGGTGGGTTCCTCTGACAACACACTTAGATGGCAGGGCCCAGGACCAAGCTCTGTGCTCTCACCTGTTCTGAACCTACCTCTTTTCTTTGCTGCTCCTTCTGCCAGGCAAGTAATGTATGCCGCTGGCTGTGCTCCGCTTTTCAGCGAGGAAGATATTGTTGGGGAGAGTCAGCAGCTACTAGCCAGCCCAGATTTTGAGGAGAGGTCCGCTGCTTCCTCCTGTAGGCGTGCAAGTAGTGACGATGACAGTCACATGTCGGTCACATGCAGCAATAAAACTTATGAGGATGACATAAGTGAAGAGCAGACAGTAGTGGATAATGATGTAGCCGATCACATGTAGGAGCCGGGTGAAGGGGCGTCATCATCAGCGAGTGTGGGTGGCAGCTTTCTCGTGAGACAGCAGCAGGGTAGAAGCATGCAGCTGAGACAGCAGGGTGCAAGCATAGCTGTGAGCAAGCAGGATGTCAGCAGACTGTTTTCTGGAGCCAAATGTGCCCGGGGTAGACTGTCTGCTACCTGTCCAGAATGAACTAGAAGGGCATGGGTTCATAGAAGCAGCGGTAGGCAGTCAGCACAGAGTCGTGTGGGAATTGTTCATTAAGTTGCTTGGCCATATGTTAGATCTGTGGACAGAAGGTGAAGCGCAGCCAGGGTGCCAATCTTAGCACCATGGCCCTGTGTCAGCACATGGAGCACGTGGTGCTAATGTAGTGATACAGCCTGACGTGTCTCCCAGCGCCCCACACCACTTCTCCAGCAGTCAAGGCATCACCACCTCAACAGAAGGAAGCCATTTTTCCTTCCCATCGTCTACTGGTCCTGATGCTCGTCCTACTTGTCACACGTTTTGTCAGCAATCGATCACTGAGGCGATTGCAAAGAAACAACAGGTATGTGTGCATTCATCCAATGGCGCCAAAGCTACACGCATTCTTGGCCAAGTTGCTTGCATTACAGTCCCTCCCTTTCCATGATGTTGAGTTTGTACATTTTAGAGACCTGGTGGCTTCTCTAAAAAAAAAAGCCCTGCATACGTACGTACAGCAGATGAGCAAGTCCTTGAGTTTGTCGGTGATTGGTACAGTTCATGGCAGCACTGACTTTTGGAGCTGAGACTATGGTCTAGGACAATATGTGTCCTTTACGGCCCACTGGTTAAATGTGGTTCCTCCTCGGGCACACCAGAAGCTTGGCCAGTTGATGGCAATGTTGTCTTTGCGTTTTCATCCTGTTATTCTAGCTCCAATTTCCTCCACTGCCTCCTCAACCTCCACCTTGTCCTCATCCTCCCCTGTAGGCACAGTTCTGAGTGGTCCTCCAGCATATCACCAAAGCAGAGCATGGAGGTCTCACTCTGTTCTGTTCACATTGCTAGCCAGAGCAAATACAGTCACACGAGGAAGGAGGTGGTCTGCATCCTTCATCAAGAAATCGAATCCTGGCTGTCTCCTCACCAACTGAAGATTCCCGATAATGGGAAGAACATTCTGTCGGCACTGTGTGAAGGAGGGCTGAGCCATGCGACCTTCAAGTCTTCCACCCAACTGCAAGATGTCTTGAATATGGCCAGGAAACTGTGTATGCACTTCATCCACACTTAGAAACATAGAATGTGTCGGCAGATAAGAACCATTCGGCCCATCTAGTCTGCCCAATATACTGAATACTATGAATAGCCCCTACAAAGGCAGAATGGTGTACCCCAACATCACCTCAAACGTGACGTTTCCACACTATTGGAACTTCACCCTCCACATGTTGGACTGACTGTATGAGCAGAGGAAGGCCGTGAACAATTTCTTGATGATGGAGGTGGACGGGAGTACTCCCCTTTGTAACTTTAACATTAGCCTGTGGCAGCCTATGCGTGACACCTGCAGTTTGCTGCGGCCCTTTGAGGAGGCCACTTTATTTGTCGGTTGCCAGGACCATGAATGAATGATGTCATTCTGCTTCTTCACATTCTGGAGCAGATGCTGATAAATCTAGCTGGCCAGGGTATAGGAGATGTAGTGCCTCAGCCCTGTGGGTGCTGAACTGGAGGAGGAAGAGGAGGACACTAACACCCAGGAATTGTAAACAGAAATTGTTGATTTATCTGCCCAAGAGAAAGGAGCATGAGGAGCTGGAGAGTGATGAAAAATACCAGGCAGATGACCCCAAAAGACCATGGCAGTATGCAAGGAGCAGGAGCAGCACCTGCTCCATCAGCAGCAACTACAGTCTTGAGTCTCTAATGAGAGATTTTTTCACCTGCCTACTGAAGAAACCAGCCAGCAGCAACAGGACATGGAGAAGAACCTGAACCAGCAGGTGGTGGCATACTTGGAATGAACCTTGTCACCCCGGATCCAAAATCCCCTGGAATACTGGGTAGCCAAATTTGAATTGTCACCACAACTGGCTGCGTTGTTCTGGACAAACTTTCCTTCCAGGCCAGTAGTGTGGCATCAGAACAGGTGATAGTTTGGCGGGGAGCATAGTTATCCCAAATAGAACTCGCATTTTAGCACAAAATGTTGAATGATTAATCTTTATAAAAATGAATCAGGTGTGGATATGCCAGTAGTTCCCCACACGGGTGCATCATGCATCAGACTAGCAGTAATGTTCTGACTGCAGCATGCTGTCACACCAGAACTGTAACAAGGTGCCAAAGGCGCACTCGGTCTCCCATCAGCCGCAGACCTGCTGCTTAGCTTCGGGAGCGAGGATATGTGTTTGACCTCATTCCCAGGGTGGCTTTGCTAGCTGGGAGGCTCCCTGCTCCTAGGTCTGCCTTAAGCGCTGATCACTCGGTGCTCGACTGGTCGGTCTGTTGGTCACATGACCCTCACTCCCCACTATAAATACAGGCAGCCTGCTGGCCACAGGTTGCCTGTTAATTTAGGTTCCTAGCGTTTGTTGGATACCTGTATATTTACCTGATCCTGTTCCCTGACGATCCTTTGCCTTCTCCTCCTGTACTGCACATCCCTCCTGGTATTTTGACCTCGGCTTCCACCTGACTATTCTTTGCAGACTCCTTTGGTACTTCTCGACTCTCCTGGCATTTATGACCCCGGCTTCTCCTGACCAGTTTTTGCTTATCCCTCTGTACTGCGTTGTCTTCTTGGTTTTGACCCGGTCCGTTCACTATCTGTTATTTGTCTTGTCTGTCCTTCCCGCACGTATCCTAAGTTAGGGACTGCCGTCCAGTTGTCCCCTGTCATCAGGACTAGTGAGGCAATTAGGCAGGGTCAGGGGTGAGGGTGGAGCGCAGTGGTCACTATCCTCCCCCCTGTGTGTGTACGTGACAGTTACAAGAACATTGTGAAATATGGCCCGTTATTTCTAGGCATGTGCTTCAGCCATTATTCTGATGCTGCCACCCTTCTGATGCTACACACCTGCTGCCTCTTCTGCCATCTTCTCCCACTGCCACCATGTTGTGCTGTTACTGCTACTGCTGTTGACCCCCCCACTCCCCACTCTGTGACTACGCCATTGTGTTGAGTCCTCATGCTGTTGCCACCCTCCCCACTTTGATTCTGGGCCACTAGGTTGACTCCTTATGCTGTTGCCATCCTCCCCACTCTGTGACTAGGCCACTATGTTGACTCCTCATGTTGTTGCCACCCTCTCCACTCTGTGCCTGAGCCATTATGGTGACTCCTCATGCTGTTGCCACCCTCACCGTTCTGTGACTGGGACACTGTGTTGACTCCTCATGCTGTTGCCATGCTCCCCACTTTGTGCCTGGGCCACTATGTTGACTCCGTATGCTGTTGCCACCCTCTCCACTCTGTGACTAGGCCACTATGTTGACTCCTCATGTTGTTGCCACCCTCTCCACTCTGTGCCTGGGCCATTATGGTGACTCCTCATGCTGTTGCCACCCTCACCACTCTGTGACTTGGCCACTGTGTTGACTCCTCATGCTGTTTCCACCCTCCCCACTCTGTGTCTGGGCCACCATGGTGACTCCTCATGCTGTTGCCACCCTCCCCACTCTTATTCTGGAGGACTATGTTGACTACTCATCTTCTTGCCACCCTCACCAGTCTGTTGGGCCACCTTTGTCCCTGTTTGGCCTTGTTGACATCACCACTGATTTTACTGTTCTTCCGATCCATCAGAAGAACTCAAAAATGAAAAAAAAAAATCTACGGTCCTTTCTTTGGAGGCCTTGGTCACACAGTCAGTACTTTGCATCAGTATTTAATCATGATTTGGAAGAGAAAAGTAGCAGTGGGTCCAAAACACAGAAGACATGCAAATATTTCCATTACATGTTATCTCTCTTTTGGACCCATTCCTGTTTTTACCTTACAAATACTGATCAATTACTGACCGTGTAAAGGTGGATGCTCAAAAGACAGGATCATATTTTTGGGGGGTCATTCCTCTGATGGATCTGAAGAAGACACAAGTAAACATTGACATCAACACAAACTCTGTGAGTGGGCCACTACTTGTATCAGTGGCTAATAAAATCTATCAATCTATGTGGAAGCAGCAGACGGTGTAAAATGAGTCAGCTCTTTCCCACTTTAGGAGAGTCAGTAGTTAACAGAACAGGTTATCTAGCAATCAATGTGGACACTCCACTCCAGTGGTATGAGGCAATTCTTTCCCACTTTTTTAGACCCTGTGGCTAACAGAACAGGCTATCAATTTATGTTGAAACAGCAGGCAGTGTAAAATGAAACAACTCTCACTGTATAGTAGAATATTTGGCTACTACATGGTTAAGTACATTATAAGTGACACTAACATTTACCTATACGGCTTAGGCTACTTTCACACTTGCGCTTGAACGGATCCGATCATATTAATGCAGATGGAGGCTCCGTTCAGTACGGATCCGTCTGCATTAATAACTTATAAAAATTTCTAAGTGCGCAAGTAGCCTGAGCGGATCCGTTCAGACTTTCAATGTAAAGTCATTGGGGGACGAATCCGCTTGAAGATTGAGCCATATGGTGTCATCTTCAAGCGGATCCGTTCCCATTGACTTACATTGTAAGTCTGAACGGATCCGCTCGCCTCCGCACGGCCAGGCGGACAGCTGAACGCTGCAAGCAGCGTTCAGCTGTCCGCCTGGCCGTGCGGAGGCGAGCGGAGCGGAGGCTGAACGCCGCCAGACTGATGCAGTCTGAGCGGATCCGCTCCATTCAGACTGCATCAGGGCTGGACGGAGGCGTTCGGGTCCGCTCGTGAGCTCCTTCAAACGGAGCTCACGAGCGGACCGACGAACGCAAGTGTGAAAGTAGCCTTACAAGTTCAAACTTGAGTTATTTGGTCAGTTACTTCCAGTAGTTACTGTATAGTAAGCCCAAATCAGGAGCCAATCTTACTCTCAGATAAGGTATCATGAAAAGATCTGCACCTGTTCTGTGTTTTTGACCTGTAACTGACCAAATGAGTGAAGTGTGAACTGTGCCTAATAGTGACGCACAATCATTTTACAGCTAACAGCAGTTATTCAAAAGCATGTTTGCACTCCCACAACATGGCTTAAAATGTTATTTTTTTCTCCACTACTTTATTAGCACTGCCTCCTTGCCCTTCTTTTGTTCCACTAAACAGTTATTGGGACACAGGTTTTGCAGGGTCGCATAGTGTTTTTTTCTTTTACTAAAGACTTCTGTATGCTTTTCTTTTGGTTTAGCTAGGGGTTAGCTAGGGCTATTGGTGGCCTGCACAATGATGCACATCTCCATATACTGCATGAGACCTGCCATACTGAAGCACAGTAACTGCTACACTACCAGAAAGGACTAGCGTCCTAATAGAATTTTTTTAAACTTTGCTCATCTCTTGAGACTATTCAGTACAGCAGTGTAGTGAGGAAAGATTTTATGAACTTAACCTTAAAACATCACAGCCTATAACGTCTTTCAGATTTTTTTCCCCCACTGGATTTCTATTAAATATCATTAAATATGATTAGACTATCAGTCATAGGGATGAGCGAACCTGGACTGGAATGTTCAGGTTTGTTCCAAACATTACAGTGCACCCGAACCTGAATACGGACTTTGCAGCGAAAGTCTGTGTTCGGGTTCGGTGTTCAGGATGCTAAATAAAGCTTGCTGAAAGGCTGCACTGCTGCCAATTATGAAGCTTTTAAGCTGTGGGCACTTTGAAGCCATCACAGTCTTGGCATGGCTGTGATTAGCAGATGCAGCATGTGACCTGGACTGCATAAATGCCGGATCATGTGTTGTGCTATCATTCTGCTCTAACTAGTGTAGGGACAGGACGCTGCTGCGGTGAGGGACAGTGTTAGGCTTTTGATGTGTCTGATAACTCTGTGGGTGACCTATAGGCATTTTCTGTGGGTGCTATTTAACACTTTGCACCAGTGACACAGAAAATCTTAACGGAAATAAGCAAATAACGCCATATCAGCATGGCTTCGTGAGGGATCGATCATGTCAAACAAATTTAATCAGTTTCTATGAGAAGGTAAGTACTAGACTTGACCTCGGCGAATCAATGGATGTCGTGTATCTGGACTTCTCCAAAGCATTTGACACTGTACCACATAAAAGGTTAGTATATAAAATGAGAATGCTCGGACTGGGAGAAAACGTCTGTAAGTGGGTAAGTAACTGGCTCAGTGATAGAAAACAGAGGGTGGTTATTAATGGTAAATACTCAGATTGGGTCACTGTCACTAGTGGAGTACCTCAGGGGTCAGTATTGGGCCCTATTCTCTTCAATATATTTATTAATGATCTTGTAGAAGGCTTGCATAGTAAAATATCAATTTTCGCAGATGACACTAAACTGTGTAAAGTAATTAACACTGAAGAGGACAGTTTACTGCTACAGAGGGATCTGGATAGATTGGAGGCTTGGGCAGATAAGTGGCAGATGAGGTTTAACATTGATAAATGTAAAGTTATGCACATGGGAAGGAATAATGCAAGTCACCCGTACTTATTAAATGGTAAAACACTCGGTAACACTGTCATGGAAAAAGATCTAGGAATTTTAATAAACAGCAAACTAAGCTGCAAAAACCAGTGTCAGGCAGCTGCTGCCAAGGCCAATAAGATAATGGGTTGCATCAGAAGGGGCATAGATGCCCGTGATGAGAACATAGTCCTACCACTTTACAAATCACTGGTCAGACCACACATGGAGTACTGTGTACAGTTCTGGGCTCCTGTGAACAAAGCAGACATAGCAGAGCTGGAGAGGGTCCAGAGGAGGGCAACTAAAGTAATAACTGGAATGGGGCAACTACAGTATCCTGAAAGATTATCAAAATTAGGGTTATTCACTTTAGAAAAAAGACGACTGAGAGGAGATCTAATTAATATGTATAAATATATCAGGGGTCAGTACAGAGATCTATCTCATCATCTATTTATCCCCAGGACTGTGACTGTGACGAGGGGACATCCTCTGCGTCTGGAGGAAAGAAGGTTTGTACACAAACATAGAAGAGGATTCTTTACGGTAAGAGCAGTGAGACTATGGAACTCTCGTCCTGAGGAGGTGGTGATGGTGAGTACAATAAAGGAATTCAAGAGGGGCCTGGATGTATTTCTGGAGCGTAATAATATTACAGGCTATAGCTAGTAGAGAGAGATCGTTGATCCAGAGAGTTATCTGATTGCCTGATTGGAGTCGGGAAGGAATTTTTATTCCCCTAAAGTGAGGAAAATTGGCTTCTACCTCACAGTTTTTTTTGCCTTCCTCTGGATGAACTTGCAGGATAACAGGCCGAACTGGATGGACAAATGTCTTTTTTCGGCCTTATGTACTATGTTACTATGTAGAAACACAATACTTTATTGGGCTGTTAATTCTGTGGGTGACCTGTAGCCATTTTTTTGGGTGCAATACACCTCCTTTGCACCAGTGATACAGAAATACAATATTTAATTCTGTGGGTAATTAGAGCCTACAATAACCCAAAAACAGAACCTCACTCCCCAACCTACTGCAACTTGTACAAAAAAAGAGCAAGGATTTTATACAAGGTAAATAAATCTCATTTTATTCTATATAAATCACATGATCATTACAGGTAATGCTCAAAAGGCACAGGACATGGACACGGGTCCACAAAGGGCTATACAATGTGGGGAATCACAATTGGGGATGATGTGACCATAAACAGCAGGGAACAACAATTAAACAGAGGCCGTGAACAAAGGTGTGGTTGCGGGTGCAAGTGCTGATCCCTAGTATTGAACAACTACCTGACTCATGTTCACAGCATCTGACCATAGGATGCTGTAAGGTGTCAATGGACGGTGCAATACTACTAATGAAGATGGCATGTAACAATGAACTGCAAGCCTCTCGTCCCACCCAGATCCAGCTACCAAGTTACCTACCCATGTTGCTGCTGTGGAATGGTGACACGATTACTGCTTCAACCTCGACACATGTTTCGCCACGTTGGCTTCGTCAGGAGGTATAAACACATTAAGACAAACTTTGGCATATAAGGACTAAAGAGGAGGGATTAATTGTTCCGGCGCGAACCGCTCATGTTGCAAGACTGCCTCCTTCAGCGCTCCCGGGTCATCAAACTGCGACCTGATTCCAGCACTTCCGGGTGGCAGTCATACAGAGCATGCTCCAGCCGCGTCATCCCCCAATCACATGATCGCTAACCGGTCACATGGTCCTGACATCATGGACATGCGACCATCTCCCAGGTCCATAGCTAAAAGTACTCCCAGGTCCTGAATACAACTATTATAAACAACTACCAATCATTGAGCTAAAGCTAGCTATCCATAACTCAGCATACCTCTCGATTATCTTCATTTCAGCTCATAGGTAAATTCATAAAATACAAATATAATCTCAAGATCATTTCATAGTAGAATATATATTTAAATTACCATGATTAAGTTGTAGGGAGAAGGAAAGGGGAGGGGGGGAAACCATCCTCTCATCCATTCATACAGGGAAGGCAAAAATCGAAATCACTAAATGGATACATGATGTTTACATTTATCCAAAACCTCCGTGCAGAAGAATAAAGTACATGTGTGCTCAAATAGATTATATGATTACAGTGGCATATTAATGTCAATAATTATTACCAAAATATAAAAAAAAAATGTATTACATAGTGAGCAGATCCACCCCCCAATAGCTGGCTGCAGGGCGACTGATCCCAGGGAAAATTGGGAATCATCCACGCCGCAACTGCCAGTGGTGGGTCAGATCCGTCCCAACTACAAGTGAGTGAGGCTCATGTCCAAATGAGGATGGAACCAACCCACCCATTAGGTGGCCCAGTCCCCCATCAGATGGACAGTGTGCCTTGTGATTTCCCAAACTGGTGCTGAGTACAATGCTGCTGGTGCATCCACCTCCCAGTGGGCTACAGCAGAGAAGCCAATCCACCAACCGGAGTTGACCCGTCCGCCGTGCGCAGTGGGGGGTGGGTTACACCACAGCCTCATAAAAAATAACAAATGTATGGGTCAGCTGTCCACCTAAGGGCGGACTGAACCACCCATAGTTCTGGGACATACGTCCTAAACCAAAAGTGTATACAATACAAAATCTATGTTAATCATCAATTTAGACGTGAAAAAATATAAAATATCAACATGATAGTGCCCAAAAAAATAAAAGTTTAAATGTACAGGTTGCTTCTTCTCTGATGATGAGTGACAGTCCCATGAAGAGTTTTCAAAAGGGGTCCAATATGAAAATACCCCATATCTCCCTCTCAAATCACGTCATGATTTTCTTATGGTTCGTGGTTATCTACCATCTAATCTAAACAAAAAATGACAATTAGACACATACATATAAACAAACTTATTTGCCCATAGTAAAATTCACGTCTTACAGAAAGGACTTGAAGCTATTATATTCATTCAACCCACTTGGTACCACTGTATCAAGCACAATAATCCATTTCGTTTCTTTTTGTAGTAACGCCTTCTTTGCTTCACCACCTCGCACCCCCAACCTAACTCTGTCAATACCTCTTACCCTCAGGACACTTGGGTCACTATTATGGTACTTAAGGAAATGCTGTGGAACTGATTGTAATTCATCCACATCCTGGTCTTTACATTGTGAGGCTGTGCGGCTTTTGCTGGCATATTCCAATATCCGAGTTTTCAAGGCTCTTGTTGTCATGCCGATATAAATCAGTCGGCACGGACAAGTTAGCCAGTATACGACTCTCTCAGTGGTGCAGGTTATATAGTGCATGATCTTAAACTCTGCGTCCCTGGAGGCGTCATAGAAAGTGGTGGAACGTTCCATGTACATGCATGCGGCACATTTACCACAAGCTTTCGAACCCCATGGAGGACCTTTTCCCCCAAAGATTCCCCTGGGAGTGTCTGCTACATAATGGCTCCTTGTCAACATATCCTTCAGGGTTCTGGACCTTCTCCAAGTGATTTGGGGATAATTGGGTAGGGATGACCGCAGATCCCTGTCAGTCATCAACACTGACCAATGCCTTTTCATTATTTCCTGCATTCTACGCCATTCACTGTTAAAGGGAGTGATGAATCTAACTGAGCAGTCACATGGGAGATGGTCACATGTCCATGATGTCAGGACCATGTGACCGGTTAGCGATCATGTGATTGGGGGATGACACGGCTGGAGCATGCTCTGTATGACTGCCACCCGGAAGTGCTGGAATCAGGTCGCAATTTGATGACCCGGGAGCGCTGAAGGAGGCAGTCTTGCAACATGAGCGGTTCGCGCCAAAACACACCCCCAGTACAGATGATCATGGTGAGTGATAATTAATCCCTCCTCTTTAGCCCTTATATGCCCAAGTTTGTCTTAGTGTGTTTATACCTCCTGACGAAGCCTACGTGGCGAAACACGTGTCGAGGTTGAAGTAGTGGGGGAATCGTGTCACCATTCCACAGCAGCAACATGGGTACCGTATTTTTCGCCCTATAGGACGCACCGGCCCATAAGACGCACCTAGGTTTTTGGGGAGGAAAATAAGAAAAAAATTATTTTTAACCAAAAGGTGTGCTTTTGGTGGGTTTGGAACTAATGGTGGTCTGTGGGTGGCACTATTACTGGGGATCTGTGAAGGACACTGTTATGGGGGATCTGTGGATGACAGACACTGTTATGGGGGGATCTGTGGATGACGGACACTGTTATGGGGGGATCTGTGGATGACGGACACTGTTATGGGGGGATCTGTGGATGACGGACACTGTTATGGGGGGGATCTGTGGATGACGGACACTGTTATGGGGGGGATCTGTGGATGACGGACACTGTTATGGGGGATCTGTGGATGACGGACACTGTTATGGGGGGGATCTGTGGATGACGGACACTGTTATGGGGGGATCTGTGGATGACGGACACTGTTATGGGGGATCTGTGGATGACGGACACTGTTATGGGGGGGATCTGTGGATGACGGACACTGTTATGGGGGGGATCTGTGGATGACTGACACTGTTACAGGGGGGGATCTGTGGATGGCACTGTTACAGGGGGGGGGATCTGTGGATAGCACTGTTACAGGGGGGATCTGTGGATGGCACTGTTACAGGGGGGATCTGTGGGTGGCACTGTTACATATGTGCCATCCACAGACCCCCCACCCCATAACAGTGCCATCCACAGCCCCCCAGCCCATAACAGTGCCATCCACAGCCCCCCAGCCCATAACAGTGGCATCCACAGACCCCCCCCCCCCCTTAACTGTGCCATCAGCTCGATCATCCAATAGAGCCCACCCCCCCCCCGCCGCCGCCTGTATACTAATATTAATTGTCTTATTCAATTAAATTGCATTAGATATGCCCCCTCACTCCTATATTGCTAATCGAACCTTAAATCCTCATCCTAGGTGCTGTAATGCAGGCCGGGCGGCCGGCGCGTCACTCGCTGACGTCACTTGCCTGCGCCGCCTGCTTCATTCATAAAGTAGGCGGCGCAGGCACATGACATCAAGGAGTTACGCTGCCGCCCGCCCAGCCTGCATTACAGCACCTAGGAATAGGATTTAAGGTACGATTAGCAATATAGGAGTGAGGGGGCATATATAAGACATTTAATATTAGTATACCGGAGCGACGGGGCGGTGCTATACTACACTGATTGCACCGCCCCGCCGCTATTCCCGGCCCCCAGCTCCTCCTCCCAGTCCCTCCCCCGGCCCCAGCTCACGCTACATCGCATCTAGCGATGTTAAATTGTCAGCATTTGCCCCATAAGACGCAGGGGCATTTCCCCCCAATTTTTTTGGGGGGAAAAGTGCGTCTTATGGGGCGAAAAATACGGTAGGTAACTTGGTAGCTGGATCTGGGTGGGACGAGAGGCTTGCAGTTCATTGTTACATGCCATCTTCATTAGTAGTATTGCACCGTCCATTGACACCTTACAGCATCCTATGGTCAGATGCTGTGAACATGAGTCAGGTAGTTGTTCAATACTAGGGATCAGCACTTGCACCCGCAACCACACCTTTGTTCACGGCCTCTGTTTAATTGTTGTTCCCTGCTGTTTATGGTCACATCATCTCCCATTGTGATTCTCCACATTGTATAGCCCTTTGTGGCCCAGTCTCCAAGTCCTGTCCCTTTTGAGTATTACCTGTAATGATCATGTGATTTATATTGAATAAAATGAGATTTATTTACCTTGTATAAAATCCTTGCTCTTTTTTTGTACATGTTAAGGCCTCATGCACACAACCGTTTTTTTTTAAGGTCCGCAAAAACGGGGTCTGTAGGTCCGTGATCCGTGACCGTTTTTTCGTCCGTGGGTCTTCCTTGATTTTTGGAGGATCCACGGACATGAAAAATGAAAAAAAAATCTAAGTCAAGTTTGCCATTGAAATGATAGGAAAAAACGGACACGGATCACGGACACGGATCACGGACGCGGATGACAATCTTGTGTGCATCCGTGTTTTTTCACGGACCCATTGAGTTGAATGGGTCCGTGAACCGTTGGCCGTGAAAAAAATAGGACAGCGGTCGTGTGCATGAGGCCTAATCCTTTGCATCCGTGAAACAGAAATACAATACTTTATCTGGCTGTTAATTCTGTCGGTGACATAAACCAATTTTTTGGGGTGCAAAGCACCTCCTTTGCATCCGTCAGACAGAAATAGAATAGTTGATTAATCTGTTAATTTTGTGGATGCCCTCAAAGAATGAGGAGAGTGTCAAATAAGGGACGTGGACATGGTTGTGGTGCTGCTGGTGGAGCTTTTGCTGCAGGGATAGGATGTTGTTGATCTGTGCTAACTATGTGCCTAAGGCCTCATGCACACGACAGTTGTTTTTATCGGTCCGCAAAATGTGGTTACGTTGTTCCGTGATCCGTGTCCGTTTTTGTTTCCGTGTGTCTTCCTTTATTTTTGGAGGATCACCAGACATGAAGGAAAGTAAAATAAAGTCTAAGTCAAGTTTGCCATGCAAATGATAGGAAAAAAAACAGACGCGGATGACAATCTTGTGTGCCTCCGCGTTTTTTCACGGACCCATTGACTTAAATGGGTCCGCAAGCCATTTTCCGTGAAAAAAATAGGACAGGTTATATTTTTTTGACGGACTGAAACCACAGATCACGGACGCGGATGACAAACGGTGCATCAGCGGAGTTTTTAACTGACCCATTGAAAGTCAATGGGTCCGCAGAAAATCACGAAAAACGGAACAACGGACACAGAATTGTCGGTCGTGTGCATGAGGCCTAAATGAAACACCTTCCTCTGGTGCACTCAGGCGATAGGGCGTTCTGGGTCATTATGTAGGCTTGAATACCGCTGTACAAATGGTGAGGTCAGAACAAGTAGAGTCGGTATTAGATTGGATGGCTGACAGTGCCTCCACTTCCTGCACATTGTCTTCCACCCGACCAAACACTGCTTCTTTGACCCAAACTCTCAGTGTTATTGTACTTATGGCATTATGTGTATACAGTAAAGTAGACCTGTGGTCAGGCAGGAACTGACAGCATCATAAGTCATCATAATGCTGTGAGTTCAGGTCAGAGGAGCAGTGTTCAGTGTGGGAAATGCAGCTGACTGCAGCTGACTGTAAAGGTGCAAAAGGAGATAGGACCAAGGTAGAATAGGCAAAATTGGTGATTGGGGGTAATTATTATAAGTTTGGTGTAATATATATTCTTCTTGAAAGAAAACTATTACCTCTTCAGGACTGAGCCAATTTTCATTTTTGTATTTTTATTTTTTCTTCTCACTTTCAAGAGCCATAACTTGTATGTATTAATTTTCTGTTCTCATAGCTAATAGAAGTGCTTATTTTTGCTGGATAAGGCCTCTTTCACACTACCATTTTTTTTTTCCGTTTTGCGGGCCGTTTTTTGCATTTCGTATAAGGTCCGTAAACGGAACCATTCATTTCAATGGGTCCGCAAAAAAACGGAATGTACTCCATATGCATTCCGTTTCCGTGTTTCCGTATCTCCGTTCCGTGCAAAGATAGAACATGTCCTATATTTGGCCACAAATCACATTCCGTGGCTCCATTTAAGTCATGGGTCCGCAAAAAAAAAAAAGAAATGCATATGGAAATGTTATGCCCAGACCAATTTGTTCTATGTAATAACTGTATACTGTATATGCCACACGGAAAAACAGAACCAAAACAAAAACACAACGGAAACAAAAAACGGAACAATGGATCCTTGAAAAACGGACAGCAAAACACTGAAATAGCCATACGGTAGCGTGAAAGAGGCCTAAGTTGCATTTTTAATGCCACCATTTGACTTACCATAGCTTGTATTGGAAATAGCTTTGAGAGGTGAAATTGAATAATAATAATAATAAAAAAAAGAAATTCCAACCTTTTTGTTATGGCGGGAGAGGGGTGTTTACTACGAGCTAAAAATCAGATGACATCCTAATTGTCATTCTTCCTATTATCAATCTGAAAATGTTTATTTATATTATTATTATTATTATTATTTTATTATTATTATTATTTACTGTATTCATTTAATATATTTTTTAATATTAGGTTATGCTGGGTTCACAGCCAAAACCCGGATTGTATTCTCCACAGACTGTTCTATGTTTGGAGCCACACCTGGTTTTGGCCCAAAATCACTGATGGAAATCACTGACCAAAACACTGATGTTTGAATAAGACTTAAAACTGAGCTTATAATATAAGTTAACAGTCTGCAGGCACAGGGACCAGATCATGAGCAGTAGTGATGAGTGGCATAGGCAATATTCAAATTTGCGATATTTTGTGAATTTTTAAATGAATATTCTCCATAAATTAGCACATTTTCAAATTCGTAATTTCCAGTCATTGTTTACTTAATTGCAAAAATCGGCAATGTAATATATTTGCGATAAATTTGCGATAAATTAGTGGTTAGAATATTCAACACTATTTGCGAATACGAATATATAGCACTATATTCTAAATATTCGCAAATTCTCGAAGTGGCAATGTTCGCAATTAAAATTTGCGATTCGAATGTTCACTCTCAACACTAATGAGCAGGTTAAATTATGTGTGGTTGGAAAACGGCCAATAAATCTTTAGGTCAAACGTATTAAATGGACCTATCTTTAATTTGATATGTCTCCCAAGAAAGCAAACTTAGTTTTTATCACAGTGGCTTTTCATTGCATAAATTAGCTATTGTTCCTATAAAAACGCACTGCAGTATGCAGGATTTTTTCATAGAATAATTCGGCTATGCTTCTCTGATGAACTATTAAACAAGACACAGCAATAAATTCACTTATATTTGGATATGTACCTTCAGTTCTGTGCCAAGTGCTGTTGTGAGAGCAGGATCTCCTGAAAAGACAATCTCCTCAATTGTTATGGCTCACTTGCTAAATCTGCTAGGACTACTTAGTAAACATGCCTTTGATATAAAACTTAATTTGATGAGCTCGTCATCATGCAGATGAGCAATACCCCTATTTTCCATAATATACCCATAGTAGCATTCCTCTTTTCATATAGTGCACAAGATGTCATGCAGAAATTAGCATAGATGCATTAAGATGCTCTCATAATGAAGGTGTCTATTCTATTTCCATAAAGTCTGAATTTGCTTATGCAGTTCTTCTTTCCTGTAGTCCAAACAGCAGCACAGACATGCAGATTTATCCCCAAGCTAAATTCTTGGGCAGGTAACACAAAAGGTTAAAATAAACTGAACCAATTCCTAAAATGATCCCCTTCCTTGTGTATTAAACAGAGATGAACTATTGCCTAAAATAGTCCCCCGACCCTAGGAATGCCCCAACCCAAATAGAACTACTCATTTATGGGTGTGGCTTAAACAAGCCTCAGTTTGGTTCGGGCGTACTGGCATTGGTCTCTCTCCTCGGTTTGATTCTCGTGGGGTTAATTCCCTACTTGTCTGATTCTGCACCTGTTGTTATGAGTTTGTTAGGCCTCTTTCACACGGGCATCACGGATTTGGTCTGGATACTTTGCAGGTGCGGTCAGGGAAAATCGTGCGATTTTTCCTGAGAGTGTTGTCAGTTTTGAATGCGATTGCATCGCGTTATTGTGTTTTTTCCCGCGCGGGTGACATGCGGATTGCATGCATTTTTCACGCTAGTGAAAAAAAAAAGATCCATCCTGTACATTCACCTGTTACTGTAAACACATATAATACCCAGCATGCCATGGTTTTTTGGACAGCTCCATTTGTTTGGGGAGTTTTTGCCATGTGGTTCATGTGTGTTTGTTATTGGATTTCCCTTTGCAGGATGTCCACTTTCACATTATCATTCACTGACCATGTGTTCTTGTACTGGCTGGTCTTCCGCAGTTTTGGAGAGCAACCAGAAATGATTGAGGAGGAACCTTGGAGGAAGCAGTTGTGGGTGCATCTTATTATTTTGCAGCGGGCCAGCAAAGGTCAATTTGTTGGCTTGTACTCTGACCTCTGTGCGACCCTCAGAAGTTCTTTAATTATTGCCTCATGTCGGTGACTACCTTTGATCGGCTGTTGGGGGAGTTGCGGCCTGCCTTGACTTTCCGGGACACCAACATGCAGCGGAGTGTGTCACCTGAAGAACGTCTCATTACTACTTTAAGGTAAGACTATATATTATCATACTCATACATGAATGACCCACTGTTTGCCAATACATAGCAGTTTTGTCTGTGGCCTGTGTCTTCATAACTTTATGTGGTTTATGTATAAGTTCCTAATAGTAGTAAACATGTATTGTTTATAGTTGTGTGTGCTTTTGGGCCGGCCACTTTGTATAAAGTCACTTGGTGTACTAACAAGTAATTGATTAGTTACACGAGATTCCAGTTCCGCGGGCGGTTATTTATTCAAATCCTGGCTGTAATGATGAGTATATGTCACCTGTGTGTATATGTTAGTGGTCTGAAATTTGATTTAGCTAAATGCTTTTCCTTTCTTTAAAGTATCTATGAATATAAAGTATTGAGTTCCAATTTTGGACTATGGCCTATTTTAATATCAACTTGCCAGACACATTGCCATTAAAAAATGTAATGTAATGTAATAGATTTTTAAACTTGTGCTTAGTGTATTATTTAATTTTTTTGTTTCATTTCAGATATCTTGTGACAGGAAACAGTTTTTCGTCATTACATTTTTATTTTATTTTAGAATGGGGGCAGAAGTGGCTTGATATAGCCAAGGGCTTCCTGGAGAGGGCTTAATTCCCAAATTGTATTGGCGCCCTTGACGGGAAGCACATACGGGTTAAGAAGCCACCAAACTCAGGGTCCCAATACTATAATTATAAGCAGTTTTTCTCTGTAGTTTGGTTGGCCTTGGCTGACACAAACTACAGGTTTATAATGGTAGATATAGGGTCCTATGGAAGTATTGCAGATGCTCGCATCTTGAGAACTTCCAGAATGGGTCGCTGGCTTCAGTCCAACCAACTGGATGTACCACAGCCAGCAAACTTTCCTGGCTCAACTGGCCCACCAGCGCCTTATGCGGCCCTTTCCTAGATGAGGTTTGGATGCCAAGAGGCCTACATGTGAGGAGAGAAGTGCACGGCGGCACTGCCTGTACTGATGTAGCCTGTAGTGATGAGAAACCACTGATGTGGCGCAATATACTCCACACTGTGGTGCTCAGCGAAACAGAGGTTGAGACAAGGTATGCGATGGGTAGGGAGAAGTGGAAGAAGTCGCGGCACTCACCGGAGTAGATAAGTAGTAGTTACTTTATTCAAGCTTCCTTGGAAGACGATACATGAAGGATCCAGGGGCGGACACACTGTTGCAAGCGGCGACGGCCGTTTCGCGCGTGGGATCGCGCTTCCTCAGGCCGCTGTGAACGTCATTGCGCAAGCTTGCGCTTTATACAGGCAGGCTCAGGAGCGGCCGGCACCGTCAGCCACAGCTGTGCGCCCGTGAATCAATGACATAGGTTAAAAACATATCGACAGCAGGTGCCACTGTGGATGCTGGAAACAAAATGTTGAACATAAATAAAGTGCAGATTACATAACAAAGCCCATGGCGATCGGGTTACAGCCGCAATCTCATGCATGGATACCGGAGGGGGTAAAGACACAGCAAAGCAGATGCAAATCTAATTAAATACATTATAATTCATACATTGATAACATTAATGACATTCGAGCTACTACAGAGCGCGAGTGAAAAGGAGTCGCTTTGCTAGAGAATCGCATTGCAAAGAAATCGCATTGGCAAAAACATTGCATTGCAGGAAATCACATTGAAAAAAATCGCATTGAAAAATATCCAACAATTCGCCCCTCTATATCGAACGCATCTAATTCACAAGAACACTGACATGTCGTTCTTATCATTCATGCCCGCCGCTCCCATCGCCCCAGTTTGCATAATCCATCTTGCCTCCCTCTGCAGGAGCAAGCGAAGCCGGTCACCCCCCCTAAGGATGGGACGGACATGCTCTACCCTTGCAAAGGAGAGGCAACGCGGATGGGCGTTGTGGGCGGTACGGATATGATCAATAAGACTTGGGCTACCTCTGCCCGACCGTATGGAACCAACATGTTCGCGGATGCATTCGAATAGGGGGCGAATTGTTTTGCCTATATAAAAGCGTTTGCAGGGGCAAAAAATTACATATACCACATAGGACGTGCGGCAGTTAATGAATTCACGTACAGTGTGTTTTATTCCCCCTATCTGTAGATCTTTGCTGCAGTTATTCAATGCACAAAATGAAGAGTGGCCTCATTTGAAGTTGCCTTGAGGCTTCTTGAGCCAGGTCTCGTCTTTGGGCATATTAAATGCACTCCTGACGAGCTTATCCTTAAGCGTAGGGCACTTTCTGAATGTGACCAATGGTTTATTATTTGTGAAATTGCTGAGAGAAAGATCCCTCTTCAATAAATCCCAATTTTGATTGATTGCTTGTCTGATTACTTTGGCGGCAGGACTGTATTGGAAGGAGAACGCAAAGCGTAAGGGTTTGGCATCAAATCTTCCATCCATGAGCAGGGAATTCCGATCTAATTTCGCAGCCTTATGGAGGGCTGCTGAGACACTTCTCGACGGATAACCCCTATCCAGGAGCCTACCCCTAAGCTCTCCCGCCTGCTTGTAAAAACCCTCATCGGTATAGTTTATCCTGCGTAATCGGACAAATTGTCCGTACGGGACTGCACGCTTAACCGATGGTGGATGGAAGCTGGTCTGGTGGAAGAGGGAGTTGGTCGCCGTCGGCTTACGATAGCCACTAGTATGCACAATGCCATCTTTCACAGTGACACACACATCCAAAAAATCTAGAGCATCACCACCAAAGTTGATGGTGAATTTCATAGACCTCTGAGTGCCCGGAGAAAGTCACCTGTGTGCTTTAGATACGACGGAGTGCTGCCCAATAGAGGTCTGAGAAGCCAGTCAATATAGCCAGACAAGGGCTCAGTCACTGAACCGATCCCGGCAATGATGGGACGTCCCGGGGGTCGGGTCAGTGACTTATGAATTTTTGGCACAAAATACCAAATAGGGATTTTTGGAAAGGCAGGGATGAGTCGGTCTTTCATAGCTTTGGGTAAAAAAACATTCAATACATGTTGATTAATAAGAGTATACAGCTTGTACGACACATCAGGTATGGGATCCCCCCTAAGCTTGGAGTATACTGTACTGTCTCCTAATTGCCTATATGCTTCTTCCAAGTAATACTCCCTGGGCATCAGGACCACGTTCCCTCCCTTGTCGGCCGTCTTAATGACTATATTAGTCTGTTTTCTCAACCACAAGAGAGCGCGGTATTCTTCTAACGTAAGGTTAGAAGGTGCCGCCGGGTATACCAGCGCACGCATTTCTCTCAATACTCTCTTGTGGAAGAGATCTATTGCCGAGCCAGCCGGAATGGGAGGAAGGAAGGTGGACCTGAGGCCCCCTCTGTATTTATTAAACTGGCCTTGGTTGTTCACGGGCTCCTCTGGCTCTACATTAGACAGAAAGTGGATGCAGGCTATCTCCTCTTCACTGAATCTGCCTTGTAGGTGAAAATCAGTTAGGGGGTAGAGCCCTGCATGGGGGTCTCAGCAAACAGCTTTTTTAAATAAAGCTTACGAACCGATAGAAACAGATCTATCTCAAAATCTACAAGGTTGAACTGCCCAGGTAGGCTGGATGCCAAGAGGCGCAATTTTAATTATCGCTTAAGTAGAGCTAGAAGGTTTGTGGAGTGCGCCTTTGGTATTTTTTCTCATAAATGGCGGGTTTTCCTGTCGCACATACAGCTGGCCCCACAAAATGTCAATGTGGTGATCAAGGCATGTGTAGTGCTGCACAACTACATACACACCTATAAGTCGCCACCTGATGAATACGCCCAAGTCTACAGTCGGCCATCTGGAAGAGACACTTTACCACTTGGACGATCTGGATCTGCTGGACTGAGAGTGAGGGAGTTATTTTCTGATTATTTTATGTCCCTATCGGTTCATTCTGTTTTCAGCAGTAGTCCTCAACTCATGGAAGTTTGTGTTTGCCAGTATTTTTTGCTAACCTGGATGGGTATTTTTTAGTTAGTTTTTATAATTTTTAGTTAGGGACTCACAAGATAATGAGGACCCTTGACATGGGTTGCAAGCTTACATATATTGCTTTAAACACAGTATGTGAAATATGTTCTAATACCTCATTCATTACAAGTGTAAAAATGTATCCTCAAATGAATGCATATTTTCACATCATCATTAATAAAGTTTTAGTTGGCCTCATTCTCATATAATAAAAAATATAATTGCATGTGTCACTTCGTTTACACTTCAAATGTCATGTTTTGAGTATCGTGTGCAGAACATTATCTTATTTCTAACATGTAATGTACAGCGTATATGAATAATGAAGGTATTTATTTAACCACTTCAGCCCCCCTAGCTTATAAAAACATTATAAATTTACATAACACCCAGATGAGGGGATGCCCTGATACTGAGGCCCAGGGTAGGGTGTTTGGAACTGATGGGAGGGGGGCCCAGGGTACTAGGATAGCCCAGCTTGGGAGGAGGAGGGGACATGCTTGCCATATGTTGATTGCCCCTGATATTGTGGCCCATATGGGTGCATAGGTGGCCTATAAAAATCCCTTTGATGAGGGAATTGTGGGGGACCCTGTGAGCCCTGTGAAACTGGCATTGGGTGGGGGCCAAACATGTGGCCATGGAGGCTCCAGTTTTCCAGGGTGGAAAACATTTCTGTAGGGTCGTGGGAGGGATTTGCTGCCTACAGAACGATTTCGAGAGCCCATATGGTCCTCAGTAACCGTTCTGGAGGCAGCTGGCGCATATAATGGACTAGACTCCAGCCAAATAGATCTTGATGATTCTCCTGCCGAGCTCGAGATAAATAATCAAGAACCTGCGTGTTCACATGAGTCTCGGCAGGAGGCACTGGCTTTCGTCTGGGCCGGATGGGTCTAGCTAAAAAGGAGGGGGAATCGCCTCTGGATGTAGGTGAAGGACTGGATTCTTCGGTGCTGGCTCCTGCCACACTGTCCATCTGCACGGCCTCAGAGGTAGTGTCTTCTTCGCAGGCGCTTGATATCTGCGGAGCCGACTCTTCCCTTTCCTCCTCTAGGTTGTCCTCCGTTCTACAAAAAATATAACAAACATACTACATAACTATATGAACACTATTTAGGATTCCAAATATTAATTTCACATATTCCTACCATGAGCAAAATACATTTGTCACATAGTACTACATGACCTAAACTACATATGACATATGTGGTTAATTAGCTACATGGTGTAAATTATAAGTGTCATAGGTGGCCATACCAACAATTCCTATTCCACTTGCCATGTTCTTCACCTACTTTTACTAAAGAAAGGAGGAATGGGAATGGTTGCTATTGGCAACTATGACATTTTACATTTAACAACTGTTAGCAATCACAGTACCTAACTAGTCTACATACAGTGTGTATTGCTTAACATGTAGTGGTTAGTGTATAAAATGTACTTACGGACGCAGCTACATAACGTCAGATAGGAATATCAGCTGCTCCTTGAATACATAGGGACTTTTCTTGGGTGACCCGGAACAACTCCGCCCATGGTGCTTTATTTCTTTTCTGAATTGGTCCCGGCAGCTCCGTCACCGATTCTTGACCGATTCAACTTGTAATAAAAAGACAAGAAAGGAAAATGTAGGCAAATATACAATTCGACAGATGATAACGTATGACATGGCCTATATACTAGGGAGGATAATGGATGACGTGGCCTATTTACTAGGGAGGATACCATATGACATGGCCTATATACTAGGGAGGATAATGTATGACTGGCCTATATACTAGGAAGGATAACGTCTGACATGGTCTATATACTAGGGAGGATAACGTATGACTTAGCCTATATACTATTGATTGAAAACAAGTGGACGGCACTGTGCTTCTTTTAGGATCCAGGTGCGCGGTCAGCAGGTCAAATCCCCATATAATTGTAATAGAAAGACCAGCACTCCGTAGTTTCTTTGCTGAAAGATAACTTCTTTATTTGTCACCCATTCGTGACGCGTGTTTCGGCGCCAGTGTGTACGTTTATCAAATAACAGGTGATGGTAGCTCCCATCACCTGTTATTTGATAAAGGCACACACTGGTGCCGAAACGCGCGTCACGAGTGGGTGACGAATAAAGAAGTTATCTTTCAGCAAAGAAACTACGGAGTGCTGGTCTTTCTATTACAATTATTTGGCCTATATACTAGGGAGGACAGCAAGGATCAAACATGTATACAATGTCTACTGTTTTCTGTGCGGGTACAATGTGTGACGTGAACGCATAGCACCCGCACTGATTTCTGACCCATTCATTTCAATGGGTCTGTGTACATGAGTGTTTTTTTCACGCATCAGTTTTGCATTATGTGAAAAACGCAGCAAGTTCTATATTCTGCGTTTTTCACGCAGTCCTGGCCCCATAGAAATTAATGGGGCTTCAGTGAAAAACGCACTGCATCCGGAAGCTGCACTTTCACTGATGATTGCTAAGAGATATTGTTTGCAAACCTTCAGTTTTTTTATCACGCACGTGAAAAACTTATCAAAACACATTGCACCAGCACAGAAAAAACTGAACGCAATCGCAGACAAAAATGACTGAGGTTGCTTGCAAAATGGTGCGAGTTTCACTGAACGCACCCTGAATTCATCCGGACCTAATCTGTTACACTCGTGTGAAAGAGGCCTAAGGCCCCTTTCATACAGGCGAGTTTTTCACGGAGGTACAATGCGTGACTCGACCGCATTGCACCCGCCCTGAATCCTGACCCATTCATTTCAATGGGGCTGTGTACATGATCGATGTTTTTCACGCAACACTTGCGCGTTGTGTAAAAATCGCAGCATGTTCTATATTCTACGTTTTTCACGCAATGCAGGCCCCATAGAAGTAAATGGAGCTGCGTGAAAATCACATTGCATCCTCAAGCAAGTGCGGATGCAATGCGATTTTCACGGATGGTTGCTAAGGAGATGACAATAAATAGGGATGAGGTCCATTCACTTTATTGTTTTCCATTATAACATGGTTATACTGGAAAATAATAGCATTCTTTAATACAGAATGCTAAGTAAAATGTCCCTTGATGGTTAAAAAATTATAAAAAATTACTCACCTCATCCACTTGAACGTGCAGCCGTTATCGTCTGGTGAGTAATTTTTTTTATTATTTTTTAACTCTCAAGGGACATTTTATGTAGCATTCTGTATTAAAAAATTCTATTATTTTCCATTATAACCATGTTATAATGGAAAATAATGAAATCTACAGAACACAGAACCCAAACCTGAACTTCAGTGAAGAAGTCCGGGGGTCTGGATACCATTTTCATTTTTTTATCACACGCGTGCAAAACGCATTAAAGCGCTTTGCACTCGCGCGGAAAAAACTGAACAAGGCAAAGCAATCACAGACAAAACTGACTGAAATTGCGTGTGCACTCGTGCAAGTTTCCCGCAATACACCCGCAACGGACAAAATCCGTGACACCCGTGTGCAAGGGACCTAAGTCTGCTATAAAAGTACCAGCGTTCTGTGTCAGTGGGTTTTTCTTAGTACTGTGTCATGATAGTGTGCTATGAGTGTCCATGTGCCGGCAGTCGGTTTGTTTGTCTGCCAGTGCTCCATGTTTTGGCTCTTGCCTGTATTTTATCTGATTCTAAGTAGGATGAGCGAACTCGAACTGTATAGTTCGGGTTCGTACCGAATTTTGGGGTGTCCGTGACACGGACCCGAACCCGGACATTTTCGTAAAAGTCCGGGTTCGGGTTCGGTGTTCGTCGCTTTCTTCGCGCTTTTGTGACGCTTTCTTGGCGCTTTTTGAAAGGCTGCTAAGCAGCCAATCAACAAGCGTCATACTACTTGCCCCAAGAGGCCATCACAGCCATGCCTACTATTGGCATGGCTGTGATTGGCCAGAGCACCATGTGACCCAGCCTCTATTTAAGCTGGAGTCACATAGCGCCGCCCGTCACTCTGCTCTGATTAGCGTAGGGAGAGGTTGCGGCTGCGACAGTAGGGCGAGATTAGGCAGATTAACTCCTCCAAAGGACTTGATTAACTGATCGATCTGCAGCTGTGGATCATTGAGCTGCTGATCCTCAATTGCTCACTGTTTTTAGGCTGCCCAGACCGTTTGTCAGTCACATTTTTCTGGGGTGATCGGCGGCCATTTTGTGTCTTGTGGTGCGCCAGCACAAGCTGCGACCAAGTGCATTTAACCCTCAATGGTGTGGTTGTTTTTTGGCTAAAGCCTACATCAGGGTGAAGCTGTCACACCAAGTGCATTTAACCCTCAGTAGTGTGGTTGGTCAAGCTATCACACCAAGTGCATTTAACCAGCAATAGTCTGTTCATTTTTTGGCCATATACTAAATCAGGGGCAAGCTGCGCCCGTCACCAAGTGCATTTAACCCTCAGTAGTGTGGTTGGTCAAGCTGTGACACCAAGTGCATTTAACCAGCAATAGTCTGTTCATTTTTTGGCCATATACTACATCAGGGGCAAGCTGCGCCCATCACCAAGTGCATTTAACCAGCAATAGTGTGGTTATTTTTTGGCCATATCCCAGTCTAATTCTGTCACTAAATCCATACCGGTCACCCAGCGCCTAAATACTAGGCCTCAAATTTATATCCCGCTAAATCTCTCGTTACCGCTGTCCTGTTGTGGCTGGGAAAGTTATTTAGTGTCCGTCAAAGCACATTTTTTGTTCTGGGTTGAAATACAATTCCCAATTTAGCAATTTAAAAATTTAGTGGTTTCTGCTGTATCAGAGCTATTTGAAATCTATCCCTAAAAGGGTATATAATATTCAAGGTGCACATAGGGTCATTCAGAATAACTTCACACACCCGCTACTGTGCATTTCCAAGTCTAATTCTGTCACTAAACCCATACCTGTCACCCAGCGCCTAAATACTAGGCCTCAAATTTATATCCAGCTAAATCTGTCCTTAGTGCTGTAGCTGGGCGAGTTATTTAGTGTCCGTTCAAGCACATTTCTTGTTCTGGGTTGAAATACAATTCCCAATTTAGCAATTTCATAATTTAGTGGTTTCTGCTATATCAGAGCTATTTGAAATCTATCCCTAAAAGGGTATATAATATTCAAGGTGCACATTGGGTCATTCAGAATAACTTCACACACACCCGCTACTGTGTATTTCCAAGTCTAATTCTGTCACTAAACCCATACCTGTCACCCAGCGCCTAAATACTAGGCCTCAAATTTATATCCTGCTAAATCTCTCGTTAGTGCTGTAGCTGGGCGAGTTATTTAGTGTCCGTTCAAGCACATTTCTTGTTCTGGGTTGAAATACAATTCCCAATTTAGCAATTTCATAATTTAGTGGTTTCTGCTATATCAGAGCTATTTGAAATCTATCCCTAAAAGGATAGATCATATTGAAGGTGCACATAGGGACATTCAGAATAACTTCACACACCCGCTACTGTGCATTTCCAAGTCTAATTCTGTCACTAAACCCATACCTGTCACCCAGCGCCTAAATACTAGGCCTCAAATTTATATCCAGCTAAATCTGTCCTTAGTGCTGTAGCTGGGCGAGTTATTTAGTGTCCGTTCAAGCACATTTCTTGTTCTGGGTTGAAATACAATTCCCAATTTAGCAATTTCATAATTTAGTGGTTTCTGCTATATCAGAGCTATTTGAAATCTATCCCTAAAAGGGTATATAATATTCAAGGTGCACATTGGGTCATTCAGAATAACTTCACACACACCCGCTACTGTGTATTTCCAAGTCTAATTCTGTCACTAAACCCATACCTGTCACCCAGCGCCTAAATACTAGGCCTCAAATTTATATCCTGCTAAATCTCTCGTTAGTGCTGTAGCTGGGCGAGTTATTTAGTGTCCGTTCAAGCACATTTCTTGTTCTGGGTTGAAATACAATTCCCAATTTAGCAATTTCATAATTTAGTGGTTTCTGCTATATCAGAGCTATTTGAAATCTATCCCTAAAAGGGTATATAATATTCAAGGTGCACATTGGGTCATTCAGAATAACTTCACACACACCCGCTACTGTGTATTTCCAAGTCTAATTCTGTCACTAAACCCATACCTGTCACCCAGCGCCTAAATACTAGGCCTCAAATTTATATCCTGCTAAATCTCTCGTTAGTGCTGTAGCTGGGCGAGTTATTTAGTGTCCGTTCAAGCACATTTCTTGTTCTGGGTTGAAATACAATTCCCAATTTAGCAATTTCATAATTTAGTGGTTTCTGCTATATCAGAGCTATTTGAAATCTATCCCTAAAAGGGTATATAATATTCAAGGTGCACATTGGGTCATTCAGAATAACTTCACACACACCCGCTACTGTGTATTTCCAAGTCTAATTCTGTCACTAAACCCATACCTGTCACCCAGCGCCTAAATACTAGGCCTCAAATTTATATCCTGCTAAATCTCTCGTTAGTGCTGTAGCTGGGCGAGTTATTTAGTGTCCGTTCAAGCACATTTCTTGTTCTGGGTTGAAATACAATTCCCAATTTAGCAATTTCATAATTTAGTGGTTTCTGCTATATCAGAGCTATTTGAAATCTATCCCTAAAAGGGTAGATCATATTGAAGGTGCACATAGGGACATTCAGAATAACTTCACACACCCGCTACTGTGCATTTCCAAGTCTAATTCTGTCACTAAACCCATACCTGTCACCCAGCGCCTAAATACTAGGCCTCAAATTTATATCCAGCTAAATCTGTCCTTAGTGCTGTAGCTGGGCGAGTTATTTAGTGTCCGTTCAAGCACATTTCTTGTTCTGGGTTGAAATACAATTCCCAATTTAGCAATTTCATAATTTAGTGGTTTCTGCTATATCAGAGCTATTTGAAATCTATCCCTAAAAGGGTATATAATATTCAAGGTGCACATTGGGTCATTCAGAATAACTTCACACACACCCGCTACTGTGTATTTCCAAGTCTAATTCTGTCACTAAACCCATACCTGTCACCCAGCGCCTAAATACTAGGCCTCAAATTTATATCCTGCTAAATCTCTCGTTAGTGCTGTAGCTGGGCGAGTTATTTAGTGTCCGTTCAAGCACATTTCTTGTTCTGGGTTGAAATACAATTCCCAATTTAGCAATTTCATAATTTAGTGGTTTCTGCTATATCAGAGCTATTTGAAATCTATCCCTAAAAGGGTATATAATATTCAAGGTGCACATTGGGTCATTCAGAATAACTTCACACACACCCGCTACTGTGTATTTCCAAGTCTAATTCTGTCACTAAACCCATACCTGTCACCCAGCGCCTAAATACTAGGCCTCAAATTTATATCCTGCTAAATCTCTCGTTAGTGCTGTAGCTGGGCGAGTTATTTAGTGTCCGTTCAAGCACATTTCTTGTTCTGGGTTGAAATACAATTCCCAATTTAGCAATTTCATAATTTAGTGGTTTCTGCTATATCAGAGCTATTTGAAATCTATCCCTAAAAGGGTAGATCATATTGAAGGTGCACATAGGGACATTCAGAATAACTTCACACACCCGCTACTGTGCATTTCCAAGTCTAATTCTGTCACTAAACCCATACCTGTCACCCAGCGCCTAAATACTAGGCCTCAAATTTATATCCAGCTAAATCTGTCCTTAGTGCTGTAGCTGGGCGAGTTATTTAGTGTCCGTTCAAGCACATTTCTTGTTCTGGGTTGAAATACAATTCCCAATTTAGCAATTTCATAATTTAGTGGTTTCTGCTATATCAGAGCTATTTGAAATCTATCCCTAAAAGGGTATATAATATTCAAGGTGCACATTGGGTCATTCAGAATAACTTCACACACACCCGCTACTGTGTATTTCCAAGTCTAATTCTGTCACTAAACCCATACCTGTCACCCAGCGCCTAAATACTAGGCCTCAAATTTATATCCTGCTAAATCTCTCGTTAGTGCTGTAGCTGGGCGAGTTATTTAGTGTCCGTTCAAGCACATTTCTTGTTCTGGGTTGAAATACAATTCCCAATTTAGCAATTTCATAATTTAGTGGTTTCTGCTATATCAGAGCTATTTGAAATCTATCCCTAAAAGGGTATATAATATTCAAGGTGCACATTGGGTCATTCAGAATAACTTCACACACACACGCTTCTGTGCATTTCCAAGTCTAATTCTGTCACTAAATCCATACCGGTCACCCAGCGCCTAAATTCTAGGCCTCAAATTTATATCCCGCTGAATTTGAATACAATACATTGGGCCAAATAATATATTTGTTGTTGTGGTGAACCATAACAATGAGAAAAACATCTAGTAAGGGACGCGGACGTGGACATGGTCGTGGTGGTGTTAGTGGACCCTCTGGTGCTGGGAGAGGACGTGGCCGTTCTGCCACATCCACACGTCCTAGTGTACCAACTACCTCAGGTCCCAGTAGCCGCCAGAATTTACAGCGATATATGGTGGGGCCCAATGCCGTTCTAAGGATGGTAAGGCCTGAGCAGGTACAGGCATTAGTCAATTGGGTGGCCGACAGTGGATCCAGCACGTTCACATTATCTCCCACCCAGTCTTCTGCAGAAAGCGCACAGATGGCGCCTGAAAACCAACCCCATCAGTCTGTCACATCACCCACATGCATACCAGGGAAACTGTCTCAGCCTCAAGTTATGCAGCAGTCTCTTATGCTGTTTGAAGACTCCGCTGGCAGGGTTTCCCAAGGGCATCCACCTAGCCCTTCCCCAGCGGTGAAAGACATAGAATGCACTGACGCACAACCACTTATGTTTCCTGATGATGAGGACATGGGAATACCACCTCAGCATGTCTCTGATGATGACGAAACACAGGTGCCAACTGCTGCGTCTTTCTGCAGTGTGCAGACTGAACAGGAGGTCAGGGATCAAGACTGGGTGGAAGACGATGCAGGGGACGATGAGGTCCTAGACCCCACATGGAATGAAGGTCGTGCCACTGACTTTCACAGTTCGGAGGAAGAGGCAGTGGTGAGACCGAGCCAACAGCGTAGCAAAAGAGGGAGCAGTGGGCAAAAGCAGAACACCCGCCGCCAAGAGACTCCGCCTGCTACTGACCGCCGCCATCTGGGACCGAGCACCCCAAAGGCAGCTTCAAGGAGTTCCCTGGCATGGCACTTCTTCAAACAATGTGCTGACGACAAGACCCGAGTGGTTTGCACGCTGTGCCATCAGAGCCTGAAGCGAGGCATTAACGTTCTGAACCTGAGCACAACCTGCATGACCAGGCACCTGCATGCAAAGCATGAACTGCAGTGGAGTAAACACCTTAAAACCAAGGAAGTCACTCAGGCTCCCCCTGCTACCTCTTCTGCTGCTGCCGCCTTGGCCTATTCTGCTGCTGCCGCCTCGGCCTCTTCCTCCGCCTCTGGAGGAACGTTGGCACCTGCCGCCCAGCAAACAGGGGATGTACCACCAACACCACCACCACCACCTCCGTCACCAAGCGTCTCAACCATGTCACACGCCAGCGTTCAGCTCTCCATCTCACAAACATTTGATAGAAAGCGTAAATTCCCACCTAGCCACCCTCGATCCCTGGCCCTGAATGCCAGCATTTCTAAACTACTGGCCTATGAAATGCTGTCATTTAGGCTGGTGGACACAGACAGCTTCAAACAGCTCATGTCGCTTGCTGTCCCACAGTATGTTGTTCCCAGCCGGCACTACTTCTCCAAGAGAGCCGTGCCTTCCCTGCACAACCAAGTATCCGATAAAATCAAGTGTGCACTGCGCAACGCCATCTGTAGCAAGGTCCACCTAACCACAGATACGTGGACCAGTAAGCACGGCCAGGGACGCTATATCTCCCTAACTGCACACTGGGTAAATGTAGTGGCAGCTGGGCCCCAGGCGGAGAGCTGTTTGGCGCACGTCCTTCCGCCGCCAAGGATCGCAGGGCAACATTCTTTGCCTCCTGTTGCCACCTCCTCCTTCTCGGCTTCCTCCTCCTCTTCTTCCACCTGCTCATCCAGTCAGCCACACACCTTCACCACCAACTTCAGCACAGCCCGGGGTAAACGTCAGCAGGCCATTCTGAAACTCATATGTTTGGGGGACAGGCCCCACACCGCACAGGAGTTGTGGCGGGGTATTGAACAACAGACCGACGAGTGGTTGCTGCCGGTGAGCCTCAAGCCCGGCCTGGTGGTGTGTGATAATGGGCGAAATCTCGTTGCAGCTCTGGGACTAGCCAATTTGACGCACATCCCTTGCTTGGCGCATGTGCTGAATTTGGTGGTGCAGAAGTGGTCATTTTTAGCACTTTCAGGCCAGTCTCTTCGAAGTGACTCAGAGGGAGGTTTTTGGCAACAGCAGAGGCCAGGTACAAATGTGGCCAGCCAGGGCCCACTACTGGAGGACGAGGAGGACGAGGATGAGGAGGAGGTGGAGGAGGATGAGGATGAAGCATGGTCACAGCGGGGTGGCACCCAACGCAGCTCGGGTCCATCACTGGTGCGTGGCTGGGGGGAAAGGCAGGACGATGACGATACGCCTCCCACAGAGGACAGCTTGTCCTTACCCCTGGGCAGCCTGGCACACATGAGCGACTACATGCTGCAGTGCCTGCGCAACGACAGCAGAGTTGCCCACATTTTAACCTGTGCGGACTACTGGGTTGCCACCCTGCTGGATCCACGCTACAAAGACAATGTGCCCACCTTACTTCCTGCACTGGAGCGTGATAGGAAGATGCGCGAGTACAAGCGCACGTTGGTAGACGCGCTACTGCGAGCATTCCCAAATGTCACAGGGGAACAAGTGGAAGCCCAAGGCCAAGGCAGAGGAGGAGCAAGAGGTCGCCAAGGCAGCTGTGTCACGGCCAGCTCCTCTGAGGGCAGGGTTAGCATGGCAGAGATGTGGAAAACTTTTGTCAACACGCCACAGCTAACTGCACCACCACCTGATACGCAACGTGTTAGCAGGAGGCAACATTTCACTAACATGGTGGAACAGTACGTGTGCACACCCCTCCACGTACTGACTGATGGTTCGGCCCCATTCAACTTCTGGGTCTCTAAATTGTCCACGTGGCCAGAGCTAGCCTTTTATGCCTTGGAGGTGCTGGCCTGCCCGGCAGCCAGCGTTTTGTCTGAACGTGTATTCAGCACGGCAGGGGGCGTCATTACAGACAAACGCAGCCGCCTGTCTACAGCCAATGTGGACAAGCTGACGTTCATAAAAATGAACCAGGCATGGATCCCACAGGACCTGTCCGTCCCTTGTCCAGATTAGACATTAACTACCTCCCCATAACCATATATTATTGGACTCCAGGGCACTTCCTCATTCAATCCTATTTTTATTTTCATTTTACCATTATATTGCGAGGCTACCCAAAGTTGAATGAACCTCTCCTCTGCCTGTGTGCTAGGCCTAAATATATGCCAATGGACTGTTGCAGTGGTGGGTGACGTGAAGCCTCATTCTCTGCTATGACATGCAGACTGATTCTCTGCTGACATGAAGCCAGATTGTCTGTTACGGGACCTCTCTCCTCTGCCTGTGTGCTAGGCCTAAATATATGCCAATGGACTGTTGCAGTGGTGGCTGACGTGAAGCCTCATTCTCTGCTATGACATGCAGACTAATTCTCTGCTGACATGAAGCCAGATAGTCTGTTACGGGACCTCTCTCCTCTGCCTGGGTGCTGGGCCTAAATTTATGACAATGGACTGTTGCAGTGGTGGCTGACGTGAAGCCTGATTCTCTGCTATGACATGCAGACTGATTCTCTGCTGACATGAAGCCAGATCCTCTGTTACGGGACCTCTCTCCTCTGCCTGTGTGTGTGCTGGGCCTAAATATATGCCAATGGACTGTTGCAGTGGTGGCTGACGTGAAGCCTCATTCTCTGCTATGACATGCAGACTGATTCTCTGCTGACATGAAGCCAGATTCTCTGTTACGGGACCTCTCTCCTCTGCCTGTGTGTTTGCTGGGCCTAAATATATGCCAATGGACTGTTGCAGTGGTGGCTGACGTGAAGCCTCATTCTCTGCTATGACATGCAGACTAATTCTCTGCTGACATGAAGCCAGATTGTCTGTTACGGGACCTCTCTCCTCTGCCTGTGTGCTAGGCCTAAATATATGCCAATGGACTGTTGCAGTGGTGGCTGACGTGAAGCCTCATTCTCTGCTATGACATGCAGACTGATTCTCTGCTGACATGAAGCCAGATCGTCTGTTACGGGACCTCTCTGCTCTGCCTGTGTGCTAGGCCTAAATATATGCCAATGGACTGTTGCAGTGGTGGGTGACGTGAAGCCTCATTCTCTGCTATGACATGCAGACTGATTCTCTGCTGTCATGAAGCCAGATTGTCTGTTACGGGACCTCTCTGCTCTGCCTGTGTGCTAGGCCTAAATATATGCCAATGGACTGTTGCAGTGGTGGGTGACGTGAAGCCTCATTCTCTGCTATGACATGCAGACTGATTCTCTGCTGACATGAAGCCAGATTGTCTGTTACGGGACCTCTCTCCTCTGCCTGTGTGTGTGCTTGGCCTAAATATATGCCAATGGACTGTTGCAGTGGTGGCTGACGTGAAGCCTCATTCTCTGCTATGACATGCAGACTAATTCTCTGCTGACATGAAGACAGATTCTCTGTTACGGGACCTCCCTCCTCTGCCTGGGTGCTGGGCCTAAATATATGCCAATGGACTGTTGCAGTGGTGGCTGACGTGAAGCCTCATTCTCTGCTATGACATGCAGACTAATTCTCTGCTGACATGAAGACAGATTCTCTGTTACGGGACCTCTCTCCTCTGCCTGGGTGCCGGGGCCTAAATATCTGAGAATGGACTGTTCCAGTGGTGGTTTCAAAGGAAAGGACCGGCACTTCGCTGATGTAGATCACAATGTAGATTTATTCAGTCACATATTCAAAATGGCATAGTGATGCGTTTCAGCACAGATGTGCTTTCATCAGACTGCATAAAACATCTTACACTCCAGCTATTTATACATAAATGAAACACAAAGGAACTGACATCATCAAAGAAGCTCCGCCTCCCTCATTAAATAAAATTCGCATATCAAATAATCGCAATGAAAAATTCGCATTGAAAAATTCGCAATTGAAAATTCGCAACTGAAAATTCGCAATTGAAAATTGAAAATTCGCAATTGAAAATTCGCAACTAAAAATTCGCAACTGAAAATTCGCAATTGAAAATTCGCAAAAAACATATCCACTCTATACTGGCGAAGATTTTCAGTCACATAGTCCATTCTTGCAGTGATTAATCACGCTGAAGAAAAAAAGAAATATATTTATCAGATTGCATAAGGCCGAATGCCTTATAGGAAGCAGGACACATTGTACTCACGATTGAGGCCCCTGGGCTCCATTGTCTGAAGACGATGGATCCAGTAAGCCTCCCTTTTCAATAACAATTTATTTCTGTCACCCCCTCGACGGGGTAATGATACACCTTCAATAATCTGATACCTCAACTGCGAGATGTTGTGTTTTTTATCATAAAAATGAAGGGGTATTGGGAGTAATAAATTCTGTTTACGGATAGTAGATTTGTGTTTACTTAGTCTGTCCTTCATTCTCATTGAGGTTTCCCCCACATATAGTAATCCACATGGACATTTAAGAATGTAAACCACAAATCTACTATCACAAGTGAACGTGCCCCTTATTGGAATATTTTCACCTGAGTGAGGGTGGGAGAAACATGAACCCTTTATAACGCTGGAACAATTGACACAGTTTAAACAAGGAAAAGTGCCCCGTCTAGGTGTAGATAAAGTACTCTGTCCTCTTTCTATTTTATTACTTCCCACATCCGCCCGGACTATTTTATCCCTAATATTTTCTGCCCGTTTATAGCATATCATGGGTGGCCTCTGGAACTCTCCTATCCGTGGATAGGACTTAGATAATATGTGCCAATGTTGATTAACAATAGTCCTAAGGTGCTGGGACCAGGGATGGTATTTAATCACTAAGGGGATCCTTGTTTCTTTCTTAGTTCTATCTGGTGGTGTAATCTCAGCTTTATTACGCTGTATTTTCAATAGATCAGGGGGGTAGCCTCGCTCTCTAAATTTATTGGTCATATCGTCTAATCTTGTTTGACACATATCCCTATCACTAACGATCCGTCTAACCCTCTGGTATTGCCGCCCTGCTTCTTACTAGAATTGTTCCAGTGGTGGGTGACGGGAAGCCAGATTCTCTGCTATGGAACCTCTCTCCAATTGATTTTGGTTAATTTTTATTTATTTAATTTTTATTTTAATTCATTTCCCTATCCACATTTGTTTGCAGGGGATTTACCTACATGTTGCTGCCTTTTGCAGCCCTCTAGCTCTTTCCTGGGCTGTTTTACAGCCTTTTTAGTGCCGAAAAGTTCGGGTCCCCATTGACTTCAATGGGGTTCGGGTTCGGGACGAAGTTCGGATCGGGTTCGGATCCCGAACCCGAACATTTCCGGGATGTTCGGCCGAACTTCTCGAACCCGAACATCCAGGTGTTCGCTCAACTCTAATTCTAAGTCTTGACATGCCGGTGCTTGGTGTTTTGCACCAGCTTTGCTGATCCTAGCAGGTCAGCTGTCAAGTACAGAGGAACCATCCCAGGAGGTAGCGATCTGGTCATTAACCCACAGCGAAGCCCAGATACCTACCTATACAGGGGTTAAAGGTGGAATACCGGCAAGACGCCAGTATAACTCCCTTATGGTTTGGCCCAAGAATAGTACTAAGAGTGGCATTAACAGTAGGGCATTATACTGTATACTGGCACTAAGGGGGGAGCATTATGTACTGGCAGTAAAAGGGGGCATTATATGCTTGCACGGGGGGGGGGGCAGCATTATATGCTGGCACTAAGGGGAGGAACATTATATACTGTCACTAAAGGGGAGCATTATATACTGACACTATGGGGGACAGAGGAGCATTATATACTGGCACTACAGGGGGCATATATATATAACTTGTAGTTATAACTACAAGTGGGCATTTGAGTTACAGGGGACACGGCAGGAGGGTCATTATAAATATTGGGGGCATTATCGTTATATTATTACTAAGGATACTGTAGGGGCATTATTATTTCTGAGCATAATATGGAGGGCATTGCTACTATGCAGGGGCACTCTTATGGAGTATTAGCATTATTGGGGACACTATTACTAATCAGGACAGTCGGGGAGCACGGGACACTATCTGTATGGCACTGCTATTTCTGACACTATAGTTTTTGTGTTCATAAGGGAGCATAGCGGGCGCAGTATTAAGAGTAGCAGATGACAGTGAACTGTATAAATCTGGAGCCTGATTTGCACAATCTGTAACAGTCCCCCATGTGCCATATAGTAATACCGGTGTCTTATTACTCTAATGTGGCAGAGGGGGCTGCACACAACTGACCAAAGATATCTCCCCATGATGGTGATGAACAACTAAAATTTGTGGAGATGTCTCCTGTAAGTCACTGGATCTTCCTCAGACTGCTTGTTTTAACCAGTTCCCATCCACCTTATGTATATATGTCAGCGGTTGGGACTGTAAATATGGCACCCACTCACACATGCATTTTAAATAGCAGACACCCGGGGCTCATGCCCATGACTCGTGGTAACACTGACTGCTGAATTTTAACCCTTCAAATTCCATTGTCTTATGTTCATTGTCTTTCCTCCTGGATGATAGGAGACTGCTACACATTAGTTCCTATGGAGCCCTGCCTGTGGTAGGGCACCATAGTAACATACGGTAGTATAATTTTCATAAAGTCCAATGCATTGGAGTCTATGAGAAAAGCAATCTATTGATTGCTTACTATAGTTCCCAGTTCCCTAGGGGAACTATAAAAATTAATATCAAACAGACAAATGTAAAAGGTGACCTTATTAATACTTTTAATATAGCAGCCCATAAACATACAGAAAAATACCACTTGTGCAATGGTTCACAGTGCATTGAAAAAGTACAGTCTTACCATGGTGTCATTTTGTGGCACCTAGTGGGAGTCTCATGGATACAAGTGCTGGGTCTCTTACCCTAGTTATCTCTGCTTAACCTGAGCTAATTCTGCTGCCCAGGGAGCAGTATATTCACCCTCAGAAGGGTGACACCATTGAGCCATTCCTAACTAACTAGGTGTCCCTGCTTCTCCATATGCAGACATGTGACTGCCCAGCTTTGTTAGGAAAACCGCAGGGAGACCCTTATAGTAGTTTAACAGATGTCCGTGTGCCCACTGGGCTGGTGGGAGAAGACCCTGGTCTTCTGTGACCCCCCCCCCATTGTGCACACGGTGGATGTCGTCATGTGGGCCAGATTCATTGACAACATCTTCCTGACTGGAGGTGCAAAAGTGAAGGCTTCAAGGAACTGGTATGATCCTTAAATATGAATGATATCGGTCTGAGGTTTACTTCTGAGATTGATAGAGCTTCACTTCCGTTCCTTCATATAACTATCGGGAGAGGTCCTGATGGGGAGATTCAAACTAAAACATTCAGGAAACCCACAGCAATTAATTCATTGTTAAAGAGGACCTTTCACCGATTTTTACACTGTGAACTAAGTATACAGACATGTAGAGCGGCGCCCAGGGATCTCACTACACTTACTATTATCCCTGGGCGCCGCTCCGTTCTCCTGCTATTCCCCCAGGTATCTCCGCTCACTAAGTTATAGTAGGCGGAGATTTCAGTCCCAAAGTTATGGTAGGCAGAGTCTGCCCTTGTTCTGCTCTAGCGCTGGCCAATCGCAGCGCAGAGCTCACAGCCTGGGAGGTTATTTTCTCCCAGCTGTGAGCCCTGCAATGCGATTGGCCAGTGCTACAGAAGAACAAGGGCAGACTCTGCCTACCATAACTTAGCGGAGATACCGGAGGGCATAGCAGGAGAACGGAGTGGCGCCCAGGGATACTCTACATGTCTGTATACTTAGTTCACAGTGTCAAAATCGGTGAAAGGTCCTCTTTAAGTTGGGACAGCCATCATCCCCGTCCCTTGAAACAGGGAATCCCTGTCGGCCAATGCCTGAGGATGCGAAGGAACTGCTCCTCCTTAACAGACTATAAGCTACAGGCAGGGGATCTACAGACTAAAGAGCCTTAAGAACCAACTGCACAGAGCTTCTACACCCCAAAAAACATCTAATTACGACCAACTCCATACACTTGGTAGCCACCTATGATGAAGCAGAATATGAAATTAGGAAGCTGATCTCCAAGCATTGGGGAATCTTACAGTTGGACCCAGACATCAAGGATGCCAGCAATGAGACCCCACAGATCACCTATCGCAGGGGACAGAGTCTGCGGGACCGGTTGCTCCACAGTCACTACAGTAAGGCACCCAATTTAACTGGGGGATAGCTCCATCCTGTGCATGTATGTTATCGCTGTAGTGGCTGTATAGAGTGTGCACATATCATCCAATTCCGTACTCAGGAATTAGATTTATGGGTATTGAGGCTGTCCCCATTATGCTGAGAGGAGGAGATTGGATCAAGAAAGTTCTACAAAGGGAGACATGGTGGATTTTTGAACTGAAAACGGTCCAGCCAAGGGCCAAAATGAGCATTTACTGTATAGTTGTTATATCTGATCCACTGTGAACCTTCTCCAGTCCAGCGGGGGTCCCTGCGGGGATTCAATGCACTCTACTCTATGTTTAGGACCATCTAGGAAAGGTATGTAATCAAACCTTCCCAACTGTTGTCTACAGTACTGTCTCTTCTAAAGGCCCTGCAGTACTGTCACCTTTATGGGCCTGCCAATAGCCCAGGGTACAGTAAATTATGTTACACGGCTCATTATACTGCCCTCTGTTTATGTTTATATATTTCTATCTATTCATCTATTTATTTATTCATGTGATCACTTTTTTTTAAATAACTGTGCAATCTTCATTTTGGCCCGCTTCTTTGAATATTTTGAACATTTTGCAATATGTCCATCTGATTGTTGAATTTTGCAATTGAGTGTCAGAAGGTCACTTTTCAGCCTACCAAGGAACTCAATAAGCCTACACTGTTTAAGCCCCTATTACGCTGGTCACGGTCATCTTACCGATGACCAGCGTACGATTCTAATGCTGCTTGATTACTGTAATGGCGTAGCGGGGATCCCGGGGGCATGGCCTGGGCCTAACACGCCTCTGGAAGATTCTGCCCAGTCCAGCCTCCAGATAGCAGCGTTCGAAGGGACGTGCGCGCACTGTGAGGTGCAAGCCTGTCACTCCCTGGCCGCAAGGCACGTTGTGGCAGGCACAGCACTATTAAGTGCCTTTAGCGCTGTGGCATTAGAATTTTGATATCTCTGACTTTTTGGTCTAACCAGACTGTCTACTACTCTGTAATTCCTCTAGCGCCCTTCTATGGAAGTAGTAAGTTTAAAGAGCACACCAAATGCTTGAAATAACTTCTTTATTAAATTTAACTTTTCTTCATATATAACACTGCCTTCTGTACAAAACACGTGTTGAAAAGGTATCACAAAATGGCGGTATGCATAAGATGGTGGTTCAACTGTTTAATCTTGTCATTCAATATGAGATGCTGGATATATTTTTCTCTTGAGTATCTGTACTCTCACTTTAAGGGCTGTTTCACAAGACCCGATGTGGACAGCAGAAGCACGGAGCATTAACATGATTGATAATGCTTTGTGCCTCTCTGTGATCTCTTTACTACGAAATCACAGTGACAACTTTATCTCACTGTGATTTCGTAGATAAAGAGATCACAGAGAGGCACGGAGCATTATCAATTATGTTAATGCTCCAGGCTTCTGCTGTCCGCATCGGGTCTTGGCTGTCATTCACGCAGCGGATGTCACGCACGGCATCCGCTCGTGTGAAACAGCCCTAAGTTATTTAAGCACTTTATGATCTCTCTGAGAGGTATATCTGAGATCAAACTAATAGTTCACTTGCTGAAATTGGTCTCAATTTGCAGTATGCAGTTAGCAGTAGCTATTTGCAGATTGGTTGAGTATGATCTGGTATGGTTGTATGCAATTTGGATTGCAATATGGAATTTAAATTTGTATGTGAACTTTGTAGTTTGCAATTGGTGGAACTATAAGTAAACACACCTATAACCAATTCAGTATACAGTTCTAATCACTATTTTAACAGTAGGAACATTATATAACTGTTTTAAATACCTATTTTGGCCTCTTGCTTTCATAAAACACAGCTCTTAGTGGAGTGTGTGTAAGTTCAGCTCTTCTCTCTGGTGAATGATGATTCCAGCAGCTCCTGCTAGGGGTATTTCCCACACAGGCTGTGTGTGAGGCTGGCTGTGATTGGTCAAAACTCTTGCTGTGTGTGAGGCTGGCTGTGATTGGTCAAGACTCTTGCCCAGCAACAACAGTTTAACTCTATGCTTTCTGTTGTTTCTGCTGTGTCATTGAGCTTACCGTACATTATATAATGAATCTTAAAGGCATATTATCTTTTCTGCTTTTCACTATATATAACAGTTTTATGACATCCAAACTGTAAATAATTCTGCTTTTGTCTTTAACACACAAACATAGGAACTATATTAAGGTTATTGGCAGGTCTAGCTGTATAAACACACAAGCTATATTAGCAACCTTGGACATGTCTTAGATGTCCAGGTACACTCCCACCAAAATTACTTAGAATTCTATATTTTTAGTGGTAGGACATGAACATGAATTTGAGGAATTTTTCTCAAAAAAAGGTTCTCAACTTCCAAGTGTCCTTTGTCACTCTCAAGTAGAACAACTAACTTCTGTATAGAACGTTCCAACTTGAGTGGAGTAGTGAAACGTTTTCCTTTTTGTCAAGTTTTGTCTCTCCTATTTGTAAGAACACTCTTCATACCAGTTTGTCATCATCCTTTTGAACTTTCCATTGACTTCTAGGTAATTATTTTTCTTTTACTAACACTATGATGTAGGAGCACTGACCATAACCATAACTACTGGCATATGAAAAGTAATGAACTTCTATTTTCTTGTACTTTCCGAAATCATGAGGTACAAAACATCTGGGTGTCCGAACTTCTCTCAAGTTTTGCAAGTCTCTTATCCAGCTCTCCCACCTTGGCCTCAAATTTTCAGGTATGGGCTCGCCCCATCCTAACGTCTATATGCATAATTCTTGTAGTATTTCTTTTGCTCTGAGGATTACTGGGGCCAAGAATCCTAATGGACCATATATAGAAGCTACTGCAGAAATAATGGGACGTCTAGTTGCAACTTTCTCTTCAATAGATACTTCAAAGAACTTGTCATTCTCTACATCCCATCCCAATTCAAGTACGTTTTGAACTGGAAGATGATCATAATTGGGATCTACATTCTTCATTGTTGATGCACGTTCAGAGTCACTGATAGATTCCAGTACCTCTCTCTTGTTTGAGAAAAAATTATGAAGGTGCAGGTTTCCTCTTGTGCATAACTCTTGGCTTTCTTTCACTAGTTCAATTGCAGATACTGTGGACTATAGACTTATGAGACCATCATCTACATAAAAGCTTTTTTTCAGAAAATTTTCTGCTGATGGGCAATCCTTTTCATTCTGATTGGGCAGGTACTTCATACCATAATTGGCGCAACCTGGAGATGATGCTGCTCCAAACAAGTGCACTTTCATTCTGTATTCTGCTGGCTCTGAATCTGTATCTCTGTCCTCTCACCAAGGAAACCTCAGGAAGTCTCTATCTTAATTCTTCACATGAAACTGGTGGAACATATTTTCAATGTCACATATGACCGCTACGGGATACTTTCTGAATCTACAGAGTAGTCCAAGCAGAGTGTTTGTAAGATCTGGTCCTTTTAGTAGATGATCGTTCAGTGCAACACCATTGTACTTTGCTGAGCAATCAAACACCACTCTAATCTTATCTGGCTTCTTTGAATGGTAGACACCTTGATGTGGGAAGTACCACACTCTCCTTCTTTAGGTTGATTATTAACTTTCTCTGCATGTCCTTCTTCGAGGATGCCTTCAATTAATTTAAAATAATTATTCTTGAGTTTGATCTCTTCCCATCCTTTTCTTCAAACATTTCAATCTTGTTAGGGCAAGATTTCTGTTATTTGGCAGACAAGATCGTTCTCTAAAAAGGTAAGGGCATTTCAAAATGACCTTGTTGATTCTGCTGAATACTTTCTTCTAGAGTGTGTATGAAATGTATGTCTTCTTGGGATACACTCTTTTCTTTAGAACTTATGTCTGCAAAGTCGGATTCAAGGATCTTGATTATTTTTGTTGGACTTACAGTTGGTAACTCTTGGACAGATATTCGATGACACAATCCTGTCACCTGACTTGAGTTTGCGATCTGCTGTTTTCCTCCAACAACACCCCATCCTAGATAAGTTTGAACAGCATAGGGTTCACTCTTTCTTCCTGTGATCACCTTTCGTGGTACCAAGGCTTTGGGACAAACTTAGCCTATCAACAGTCCAACACCAAACTCCTTCAGTGGGGACATTTCATGAGATATGACAGATAGGTGCTCCCATTTATTGGCTGTTTCACAGGTAGGTATGCAATCTCAAACTAGAGGTATATCGTCTTTTGTAAAAGCTGGAGGTAGATCTAATGTGCAGTTTGAATGAAGTCCTCAAACTCTCAGTCCTTTCACCCTTTGACTGTTCACTAATGTGTCTCTCCCCATAATTTTAGTGAGTTTGAGCTTCACTGGTTCTGTAGCCACTTGTAATTTCTTGCAGATTTCTTGACATCACTCTGCGCATCCAGTAGCACATAGGCATATACCTTCTTGTTCCTGCTTTTAGGATTTGAAATGCACACTGGTACAACCATTGATGTGCTATTGCTTTCTCCTTCCCTCACTCTGCAAGAGAATACTGATACTTTATTTTCTTCCTCAGTATCTTTATGTATTGAGGATTTATCCTTCTTTGGATGTTTTTCATGTAGTGATGTAGAATAGTGTCCTTTGCAAACGCTGCATGTGGCCTTTTTCTTACACTCCTTAGTAATATGGCCTTTTCTTAGACAACCAAAACACAGTTGGTTCTCAAGTACAAAACTTTTATTTTCATCTGGGGCCTTCTCCTTCAATTGTTGGCACTTGTGTATGGAGTGGTTCTCTCCACAGAACATACACTTGAAGGTAGTCTTAAGATTTGTCGGTTCTGTCTCTCTACTGATCCCAGTAGTGACTTTAAACTTGCTCTCGTAGGTATCTGGACCTTTAGCTGCTGTGTTGGTTACAAAGCTAGTTGCTCTTGCATGTCTTATCTCTCTTGCAGGCCTTTCTTCTAAGGATTTTAAGACGTAAGATGATGTTACTGGATTACATGCTATCCGTGTTTCCTCATTGATAAACTCAGAGAACTCTTTAAAACTTGGGAAGTTCTTGCCTAGATCTAACTGTTCAGTCACATAGCGATTCCATCCAGAAGCCACTTCTTTAGGTAGCTTGGCGAGCATCCTGTGGTTTTCTAGATAATTGTTCAGTACTTCTAGTCCTTGAACATGTGGGATGGCATTGCTGCATGCTTGCAGGAAGTCACCATACTTTTGGAGTCTGAAGTGTTATTTAGATCAGTTATTCAATTTCTCTCTAAAGGCTCTTTGTACTAAGAAAGGATGACCATATCTTGCATTTAATTTTTCCCAAGCTTGCTTGCAGGCTTCTTCGTCTTTTCTATAGAAGTTACCTGCAAGAACTTCCTTGGCTTCTCCACCAACATATTTCTGAAGGTAGAATAACTTGTCAACTGGACCGAAGCAATGATGCTCAATGATCATTTCAAAGCTTGCCTTCCACTCTATGAACTGCAGTACTTCTCCTGAAAATACAGTGAGTTCTGGAACGGGAAGTCTAGCTAGGACTGTTCTCTGTGGTCTTGCTGGGACAATGGTTGTAACATTCTCCTGAGCATTGCCATGGCATCTAGGAATAGAATCATCTGGTTCTATTTTCTCACTTAGTTCTGAATTAGGTGAGTCCCTTTCTTCCTTCGATTCTTGAACTTTAATAACTTGAAACCACCCTATCCACCCAATCAGATTTTAACCATTGACCTCCCTTGAATGTGGTATCTCTTTCTCAAGCTCCTTCTCATCGAACCCTGATTCCCCATTACCCATGATCACCATGGTAGGCACAAAAAAGAACATCGAAAGTTGATAGGGCAGACATCCAAATGGATCGTCGCCGTCACAGGGACGTGCAATCGCCCAGAGGTTATCTAGAGTCGCCAATGCAGCAGCAGGCCCTCGCCCCTAAGGTTTTAGATGGTCAGATCAGCAGGCCCTTGCTCCAGATGTTTTTGAGGGTCAACAGCAGGCCATCAATCATAATTTTTCAAGGGTGTGTATTATGCCCTCTTTTATGTGTAACAAAGTGTGTTTTGGAGTGCCGGTTCCTTGTAATTTTCACTTAGTGCATAGGCTTTAGGAGTGTAGAAGTCTCACTACCTGAAAAATTGTACCACAATGTGAATGAGGCCCTCTTTTATGTGATATACAGGCTGTTTCGGAGTGCCTCTTGCTTGTAATTTTATTGCAGCACTTGCACTTTATATACAATTGAATGTACAGGAAAGAATGTTTCCTAACAATTTTTCCTGTAAAATAGATTTTTGGGGGGGTTTGTGCATATTTTTGTCAGTCTCTAAAAGTGGTGTACATCTCGGACAACATGGTTCCCAGCAGTGACCTGGGAGTCCAAGATGCATCCAGACATCATCCCTATGGTGTTCCCAATCCATTTCAGTGGTGTTTCTGTAATTTTCTGACCTTTTCCAATGGACCAGGCACCCCCCCTCTTCAGAGCAGGGAGTGCCTCGTTTTCTCCCATTGACTTCCATTATACTCGGGTGCTCGGCCGAGCACACAAATATAGCAATGTGTTCGGCCCGAACACCCGAATACTTTGGTGCTCGATCATCACTATTAAGGAGCACTATCACTTCGCCCTCTGAGGCTACTAGTTCCACTGTGGCAGGCGCAGCACTATGAAGTGCCTTTTGCTCAGTGGCATTAGAAGAATTTTGATATTTCTGACTTTTTAGTCTAACCAGACTGTCTACTACTCCTAGTCACCTCTATGCGCATCCAGCAACCAATGAGAGGAGGAGCAAGTATACCTATATGTACCACCTAATCAAGGCAGTCTGTTTGATAGGAAGGGCAAAAGTGCACAAAAATGCTACCCCCAAGATAAAATAGGAGCACATTCACACTTGAAGGTGCCACTCCCTCAAGCATAAACTATTTTGTTAACGCATTATTATTTTTTTTCTGTGATTTTAAAAAAAATAAATGTAGCCATGGACATCAGCATATTTATTTATCATATCGTATAGGATGTTTTTATCTTTGTTTTTTCTCTTTTCTGTGATTTTCTTAGAGAATCACCCTTTGCATTTTTCTGTTTGATATTGATTTAATTGGACTGCCCATGGTTTGACATCCCATTGTCCATTGACAGATTGGTTATGTGAGGGGGAGGGAGGGGGGTGCCCACTGGCCACCAATGAATCTACAGTACAACAGGGGAGGGAGGGGGGGGCCGGCCGCACTGGCCACCAATGTGTTAAATAAAAGGGGGGGGGGTCTGCCCCCTGCTGCCTGGAAGCACCTGCCAGGCAGCAGGGGGCAGTCATGTACACAGTTCTTTTAGTATATTCTAACCTGAAGCGTCCCCATCACCATGGGAACGCCTCCGTGTCAGAATATACTGTCGGATCTGAGTTTCACGATCTAACTCAAATCTGATGGTATATTCTAACATAGAGGCGTTCCCATGGTGATGGGGACGCTTCAAGTTAAAATATACCATCGGATTGGAGAAAAATCTGATCTGATGGTATATTAATATTACCTGAACACCGAACCCGAACCCAAACTTTACAGTTCGGGTTCGCTCAACCCTAGTCAGCACATTGTCTGAAGAACTGCCACGCCAGGGAACTCCTTGGAGCTGGCTTTGGTGTGCTCAGTCCCTTGCTTCGGTTGGCAGTAGCAGGCATACTGTCTAGAGGACCGCCGCTCCGCTTTTGAACCCTGCTCCCTCTTCTGCTGTGCTGGTGGCTTTGTGCGACCACTGCCTCTTCCTCCGAACTACACAGGTCACTTGCATGACCTTGATTCTATGTGGGGTCGAGGACCTCATTGTCCTCCACATCATCTTCCACCCAGTCTTTACCCCTGCCTTCCTTGTCGGTCTGCACACTTTCAAAAGCCCCAGCAGTTGGCACCTGTGTTTCGTCATCATCCGAAACGTGCTGTGATGGTCCTCACATGTACTCATCTTGAAAGATAAGAGGTTGGGCATCGGTGCACTCAATCTCTTCCACTTCTGGGGCAGGGCTAGGTGGATGGCCCTGGGAAACCCTGCTAACAGAGTCATCAAAAAGCAGAACAGACTGCTGCATGACTTGGGGCTCAGACTGCTTGGCTGATTTGCAAGGGGGTGAGGTGAAAGACTGATGGACATTGGCTGCAGGTGCCAAATGTGGTCTTTCAGCAGGAGACTGGGTGGGAGACAATGTGAAGGAACTGGATCCACTGTCATCTATTATCGCCTGTACTTCAGGCCTCACCATTCGTAGAGCCGCATTAGGCACAACCAAATGCAGCTGCAGGTTCTGTCGCCTACTCGCACCTGAGGAAGGGGTTTTACTTGTGCGTGTAACTGGCAAAGATCGACTACGTCCTCTCCCTGCAACAGGAGCTCCACCGGCAGCACCATGACCTGGGCCACGTCCCTTATTTGACGCTCTCCTCATATTTCTCGAATTTAGGATCTTGGCCTAAATGGGTGTTTAATTAATAGTAAAATAGAACGACACTATATAAAGGGTGTATCTCACACTGCCTGAACCAAACTAGACCTCAATTATAGATTTATTTGCCCAAAATGGCTGTATTTCAAATGCCTGAATCAAACCCCTGTATGTAAAGGGTGTATCTCACACGGCCTGTACCACTGTAGGCCTGAATTAAATATTGGTGCACCAAATGGCAGTATTTCAAATCTCTGAATCTAACCCAAATGTATTAAGGGTGTATCTCACAATGACATATGCAGCAAAGGCCGCCAAATAAACTTTTTTGTGTTTGTTTAATAACTCAATATGGCAGCAGTATATAACCCAGGAATTTCAAACGTGCTTATGCTGCAAGGCCTGAAATATTGTGTATTTTGACCCAAAAAGGGTGTTTTATTAATGAAATAATATAAGCCCTGTATAAACAGGGTGTATCTCACATGGCCTAACCCACAGTAGGCCTGAATTAAAGATTGGTGCTCCAAATGGCGGTATTTCAAATATCTGAACCGTACCCAAATGTATTAAGGCCCCTTTCACACGAGCGTGACGGATTAGGTCCGGATGCGTTCAGGGTGCGAGCAAGTTCAGTCAGTTTTGTCTGCGATTGCGTTCAGTTGTTCACTTGAACTAAACTGAAGGTTTACATACAACATCTCTTAGCAACCATCAGTGAAAAACGCATCGCACCGGCACTTGCTTGCGGATGCAATGCCTTTTTCACGCACCCCTTTTCACTTCTATGGGACCAGAGCTGCGTGAAAAACGCAGAATATAGAACATGCTGCGATTTTTACGCAACGCAGAACTGATGCATGAAAAACAACGCTCGTGTACACAGACCCATTGAAATGTATGGGTCAGGATTCAGTGCGGGTGCTATGCTATGTGGGGCCTAAGGGTGTATCTCACAATGACATCTGCATCAAAGGCTGCCAACAATTTTTTTTTGCCCAAACAAGTGTTTGTTTAACAACTGAATTTGACATCAGTATATAAGCCTGTAATTTCACAAGTGCTGATGGTGCAAGGCCTGAAAATAGTGGTTTTTGGCAAAAAGTGTGTTTTTAAAACCACAGAAAATGATCAGTGTATTTCTAGCTTAAATTGCACACTGACTAATCCAGATGTTGTATATTGCCCAAAAAGTTTTTTTTTGGTAACAGAATATGAAAGCTGTATATATTAAACTTGAATGTAAGACTTGCAGATTAGGAAAATACTGGTTTTGGGCAAAAAAAGTGTGTTTTTAAAACCACAGAAAATGATGGGTGTATTTCTAGCTTAAATTGCACACTGACTAATCCAGATATTGTATATTGCCAAAAAAGTGTTTTTTTGGTAACAGAATATGAAAGCTGTATACAGGTCCTTCTAAAAAAAATAGCATATTGTGATAAAGTTCATTAATTTCTGTAATGTACTGATAAACATTAGACTTTCATATATTTTAGATTCATTACACACCAACTGAAGTAGTTCAAGCCTTTTATTGTTTTAATATTGATGATTTTGGCATACAGCTCATGAAAACCCCAAATTCCTATCTAAAAAAATTAGCATATCATGAAAAGGTTCTCTAAACGAGCTATTAACCTAATCATCTGAATCAACTAATTAACTCTAAACACCTGCAAAAGATTCCTGAGGCTTTTAAAAACTCCCAGCCTGGTTCATTACTCAAAACCGCAATCATGGGTAAGACTGCCGACCTGACTGCTGTCCAGAAGGCCATCATTGACACCCTCAAGCAAGAGGGTAAGACACAGAAAGAAATTTCTGAACAAATAGGCTGTTCCCAGAGTGCTGTATCAAGGCACCTCAGTGGGAAGTCTGTGGGAAGGAAAAAGTGTGGCAGAAAACGCTGCACAACGAGAAGAGGTGACCGGACCCTGAGGAAGATTGTGGAGAAGGACCGATTCCAGACCTTGGGAGACCTGCGGAAGCAGTGGACTGAGTCTGGAGTAGAAACATCCAGAGCCACCGTGTACAGGCGTGTGTTGGAAATGGGCTACAGGTGCCGCATTCCCCAGGTCAAGCCACTTTTGAACCAGAAACAGCGGCAGATGCGCCTGACCTGGGCTACAGAGAAGCAGCACTGGACTGTTGCTCAGTGGTCCAAAGTACTTTTTTCGGATGAAAGCAAATTTTGCATGTCATTCGGAAATCAAGGTGCCAGAGTCTGGAGGAAGACTGGGGAGAGGGAAATGCCAAAATGCCTGAAGTCCAGTGTCAAGTACCCACAGTCAGTGATGGTCTGGGGTGCCATGTCAGCTGCTGGTGTTGGTCCACTGTGTTTTATCAAGAGCAGGGTCAATGCAGCTAGCTATCAGGAGATTTTGGAGCACTTCATGCTTCCATCTGCTGAAAAGCTTTATGGAGATGAAGATTTCATTTTTCAGCACGACCTGGCACCTGCTCACAGTGCCAAAACCACTGGTAAATGGTTTACTGACCATGGTATTACTGTGCTCAATTGGCCTGCCAACTCTCCTGACCTGAACCCTATAGAGAATCTGTGGGATATTGGGAAGAGAAAGTTGAGAGACGCAAGACCCAACACTCTGGATGAGCTTAAGGCCGCTATCGAAGCATCCTGGGCCTCCATAACACCTCAGCAGTGCCACAGGCTGATTGCCTCCATGCCACGCCGCATTGAAGCAGTCATTTCTGCAAAAGGATTCCCGACCAAGTATTGAGTACATAACTGAACATAATTATTTGAAGGTTAACTTTTTTTGTATTAAAAACACTTTTCTTTTATTGGTCGGATGAAATATGCTAATTTTTTTAGATAGGAAATTTGGGTTTTCATGAGCTGTATGCCAAAATCATCAATATTAAAACAATAAAAGGCTTGAACTACTTCAGTTGTGTGTAATGAATCTAAAATATATGAAAGTCTAATGTTTATCAGTACATTACAGAAAATAATGAACTTTAGCACAATATGCTAATTTTTTTAGAAGGACCTGTATATTAAACTTGAATGTAACACTTGCAGATCAGGAAAATAGTGTTTTTTGGCAAAAAAGTGTGTTTTTAAACCCCCAGAAAATGATGGCTGTATTTCTAGCTTAAGTTGCACACTGACTAATCATGATGTTTCGGTCACTGGGCTCAGGGCAGGATAAAAAAATGGTGCCCTGCACCCACAAAACACAATGTATGTAGATCGCCGAGTTAGATTCTGATTTTGAGCAAAGAGCATCTCCTATTTTCTCCCTGAAATCACCAGCAGCATTCTCTCCCTACACTAATAAGAGCAGAGTGACATGCAGCGCTACATGACTCCAGCTTATATAGAGGCTGGGTCACATGCTACACTGGCCAATCACAGCCATGCCATTAGTAGTCATGGCTGTGATGGCTTCTAAGGTCAGACAGTTAACCGCTTGTTGATTGGCTACTCTGCAGCCTTTCAAAAAGCGCCAAGAAAGCACCGAACACCAAACCCGAACCCAAACTTTTACTGAAATGTTCAGGTTCGGGTCCGGGGTCCAAAAATCCTAAAGTTCGGTACGAACCCGAACTTTACATTTCGGGTTCACTCACCCCTAGTCACACATGAAAATTGGCTCTTACTCCACCGAGGCCAGGAACCTCGGTGACACATACCTATCATCCACGATGATTCCTTGTACCTTGTTACAACTGCTAACACTGAGTTTACATCACAGTTTAGCTTTCTGTTCTTCTGATTCGTCAGAAGAACAGAAAAATAAAGAAACAAATGAGCATCAGTTATAATCAGTTTGCATCAATTTGTATCGCTTCCATCAGAGATTAAGTTTTTTTTGAAGGGAGAAAAATGTATGTATGCAGTACTTTTTTCTCCCATCAAAAATAATTGGTCTCTGACGGAACTGACACAAACTGATGCAAAATTATCATAGCTAAGGGGTCATGCACACGGTCATTGTGCAGCCGTTCTGTGCATTGGGGACCGCAATTTGTGGTCCCCAATGCACGGGCAACATCCGTGCGGCGGCTGGGATGGATCGAGACCCATTCAACTTAAATGGGTCCGTGATCTGTCCGCACCGTAAAAAAATAGAACATGTTCTATTTTTTTGTGGTGCGGAGGCATGGACAGAAACACCATGGAAGCATTCCGTAGTGCGTTGGCTTCCGATCCGTGCTTCCGTTCTGCACCACACCGCATCTCACGGATTGATCAAGTGAATGTGTCCTGTGATGCGGGGTGCACATTGCCGGTGCCCGTGTATTGCAATGGCCGTGTACATGAGCCCTAATGTTGATAAAAAGACGGCTCAGTTATTTTTAGTGCAAACTGGAGCTAAGTGGCTAAATCAGATACACAGGATTTTTTACAGGATCCTTTAATTTCTGACAGATCAGAAGAAAGTAAAATGAAACGATGATGTGAATGTAGCCTAACTTCGATGTCACGCAGAAGTCAAAAAGGACCAGGACCTTAGGGCTTTGGAAATGTTTGAGGAGGCCATAGAAATTAAACAATCCCTAATCGAAGATAAAAGCAGAGATCTCGAAAAGCATGTGGAATTGATACACAAAGTATACAGTTAAATTTGTTACTCAATTTATAAACTATATTTTCTGATGACAAAGCAAGGTACATCTTGTGCAGTAAAATAACTATTTCATTTGTATGTGACCACAATGTGCATTGACAGCCATTGTCTTCTGTACTTTGCCTTAATTTGTATTGTAAGGAAGGAAATGAATGCATGCAGCAACTCTAATAACTTTAATTGACTCTTAATAACAAATATAATAAAAAGAGGATTACTTACTATCTCTAATACCTAATCATTTCATAATCACGGTATTATATTAGATGTTGGTTTCTGCACTAGAATATATTCCCTTTGTGAAATAGTCTGTGACCATGGAAATAATTATTAGGATGTTGAACACTGTATACATATAAGTATACAGTGTTCAACATCCTAATATAACGCTTGCTATATTAGTAACCAGGCCTACGATGCAAACTCTGATATTTGTCAGTAGGCATGTGGTACTGGAGGCTATTTCAGATAGCCTGAGCGTCAAAAATGCCCCGTTTCTAGAGTCTCATGGTTTGACAAGTGCTGAAACCTCATTACTGCCTTGGCTGCGTAATGGAAATAGATAGCTACAAGTGTAAGCCACGTAGTGATTGAAATGTGAATCATTTGAATTTTTATTAAATTGCTTGCCCCATCCAGCCTTGATTAAAGAGATGCTATGACTTTAAAGGTTACAAACAGCTTTGCAACTAGTTGGCACCAATACATCCAAAATTTAAAAATAAGCAACTTACATTACACTCTTACTTAAAAAACTGTTTGTCAAAATGTATCCTACCATTTTTCTTTTTATCTCCAGCTCTTATGCTAAAGGTGGTGCAGGGGTAGTGTGCTGCCCCCCAGGGGGTAGTCCCAGTGTGTAGGATGCGAGTGGTATACTGTAGCCTAATGTTTGTGTCAAGGTGCCCCTACCTTCAGGCTGTTGCTTCCTGAGGGTCAGTCTCCATTGCAGATATGGAGCGAGGAAGTCCAGACTTTGTGAAGTTCAGCTTTTCTTTATTTGAAATAGACTTTCAGTAACAGAACGGTACTTGCTATTTCTTGTTCTTGGTTTCAACGGTTCTGGCAGTTGGCCTTGACTGTTTATTCCGTAAGGCTACCTTTAGCTTCAAGTTTTGGTTACTGTCTCAGAGTGGGGTGTCTAGAACCGTTGTCCCCCTCTAATACACATTGTCCTATTAATATCAGAAGTGGGCTACTCTATGAGCTGCAAGCTCCTGCAGCAGAAAGGGCAAAAGCTTCCTTCACTGCGCCTTGTCTGGTCTCTTTGGACTCTCACTCTTCAACTCTAATAACTTCCTAAAAAAACGCCTTTGGTGGGAAATGGAAAACCCATTTCTGCCCAAAGGGGGCAGAATGAAATAGTTAGATGCTTTTTAAAGGAATCTGCTAGAATATATACCACCTGCTGGAAAACCAGGCACATACCATGTAAGAAAATGCTATTTGGACCAAAATGTCTCAAGTTTGCTGGTAGCATTTCTTTTCAAACATAACCTTTTCTCCATAAGTCCTGTGTAGATATTTCTCATCTCACCATGGCTGTGCAATTAATTTTCGAGCCATACAAAGCAGTGTAGCAGTGTTAACTCAAGAGAGACCATATAAAAAATTAACGAGACAGACCACATCTTTCTGACCAACTGACCTCACTCTCTCTCTATTTCTCACAGTGTCAACCATCCTGGGCAAACATGGCATTGGTGCAGTCTGTGCAGTAGTGCATGGAGGCTGTACAGATCCACTCTTTAAAAATAAAGATTTTCTTGTCCATAATGTACTGAATATGATTCACAATTTAAGAACATTTTTGGTAAAAAATGTTATTATCTAACTTTGACGTAATTTTTAACTTTTTTAGCTTTTCTTCACTGTAAAAACAAATCCCTATACTTTTGTACAGATACTTGAAACGAACCCACACATTTCTGACTTCAAAGTAGTTTAATCAGAAAGCATGATAGTGGTACAGTATGCTTAAACCATACTGCTATTATACTGTATTTGGAATTTGCATAATAATTATGTTAAATTGTCGATTCCTTATTTAATGATCAGTCATATTGCATACTTGGGTTTCATAAGAGACAACGTCAGTTAACACAAAGCACTGTAATTTATGTGTGTGATACTAATTTACTAGAATACCCACGTAACTGTGCATTTTTTCTTTTAGCTCAAATTTTTAAAATACACCATTTTCTCATTAGTTTTATATGGCAGTATTATTAATACTTTCTGAAAACTGCATATTGTATATGTTTTGTGAATCTTATTTCTAGCAGTATTAGTATACTTTTTTGTGTAAGCACGTTACTGGATGATTAATTTAACAAGGGATCAAAAACATATATCTAGATTTCCTTCTCTCAGCAAATTTACATCTCAACGTTTACACAAGTGCTCAAGTCAGCTTCTGCATGAGCTTCTGAACAGTTCCATCTTCATCTATTCAGTAACAAATTGAGGTAGGTACATCATAGAGATGCACTCTTGTGTTGATTTTAATTGGCTTATAGGGCTGTACTGTCAGACTCCTCAATAGGAGATAGATTAAGGTTTGCAAAATAAAGGCCTCTATTGTTTAGTAAGTGTTCCCACAATCTATCACAGTCCACATCTGTCCAGTTATAGCAAGTATTGAGATAGTGTCCTGAATGGAGACAGAGGACTTGTCAATATGCATAAAACAAGACTCTCAAGGAATTACATTAAATGGATGTTGTCAATCGACTATGTTTTTAGTACATGCATCTTCTGAACTGTTACTAAAACTATTGAGATTTTTATTTGATATAAACCATCGGGGACATTTATTAAAGGGTTTCTACCATCACATTTTGACCTAATTAGCTGTCAGATACTAGCGATCTGCTAGTGTCTGCTGTACCTAACAATGCTATTGTAATCCCTTTCTCTGCAGCGGTTACCCTAAAAAACAAACTTTTATTGCTATGCAAATGAGCCTCTAGTTGCTATGGGGGCGTCTTTTCAGCACCTAGAGGCTCTGTCTACTCACCATGTCTGCCGCCCAGCTCGTCCCTCCAGCCGCCCATCTCTAGATTGACAGCCTCCATCTCGGCCAAATTCTCACGCCTTCGCCGTTTGCGTCTGTATTCGGCGCAGGCCCAGTGACTGTCGGACCGCTCACTGCGCCAGCATCTCCACTGCGCCTGCGCTGATGACGTCAGAGTGCTCCCAAGAACAGACAATGCCCGACCTCAAGCAGTGGAGATGCGCAGGCGCAGTGGAGATGCGCAGGCGCAGTGAGCGGTCTGACAGTCACTGCGCCTGCGCAAAATACAGACATACACGGCGCAGGTGCGAGTATTCGGCCGCGATGGAGGCTGTTAATCTAGAGATAGGCGGGCTGGAGGGACGAGCTGGGCGGCAGACATGGTGAGTAGAAGGAGCCTCTAGTTGCTGAAAAGACGCCCCCATAGCACCTAGAGGCTCATTTGCATAGCAATAAAAGTTTGTTTTTTAGGGTAACCTCTGCAGAGAAAGGGATTACAATAGCATGGTTAGGTACAGCAGACATTAGCAGATCGCTAGTGTCTGACAGCTAATTAGGTCAAAATGTGGTAGTAGAAACCCTTTAAGACCGGCGACTTATACGCCTCTGCATAACTTTGGCTTCCTTGCTAATGTAGTTTAAGACCATTTTCCATGCCAAAAATTGGTGTGGAAAATAATAAATGAGACAGGCCAGCCACCCCGCCCTCTTCCACACCACAGTGACATGAGTGGGGTAAAGAGATTTTGTCAAAAAACACAATTGAGACAAAATCTGCAACTTAAATATGCCAAAAAGTGGCATAAAACTAATAATTAATGACTGCCTATGTACATATATATTTTTATTTCTGCAAAGTTATATGTACTGACTCCAAACCTTGTAATCTGAATGCTATGATTTTTTATTTTTTTTGCTTTGATGGTCAATGAGGTGCATTTACTAAAGAATGGTGTTAGATGCCTCTTGAAACAGTTGTCCCACCTTCGTCTTTGATGGCTTAGAGGGGATTAACCACAGCAAGTGTTGGCCAGGAGAGACAAAGTTATGGAAACAGCCAAGTAGCCAGCACTCCACTGTTTCCATAACTCCCATAGAAGTCAATGGAACATACACAAACAGCGCAGGAGAACAAGTTATGCTATTTGGATAGCTCCCATTCAATGCAATTTTCCGTAATTCCTCGCAGCCATGAAAGGCTGAGATGGGATGACCCTTTTTATTAACATTGTCCCATCTTGTGCTGAGAAAGCTCAATTCTCTTCTGTTATTCATATCTCAGGCATTGGGGGTGTGTACTAGGAGATGTCCCCAATGTCTGATAGGTGCAGGTCAACCTCTTAGAATGGAGCCAGCATGCACGGTCGCTCTCCATTAATTCCTATGGGAGTGCCTGAAAAAACTAGCAGGATGCTCAGCTATTTTAAAAAGTCCCATTTTAATTAATGAGAGCCAGCATTTGGCTATGTTCGATGCTCTCCTCCAGGTCTTTGTGGACTCGGTTCTAAGTAGAGGTGGTTCCCAAAGGTGGGACCCATGTAGTGCTCTGGAGTAGGGGTTCTGTGAAGTCTGGACAGTTTCCCCCGTTTCCCCTATGCAAAGTTGAAACTTCTTGCTTTATTTCTCTTGAAAGGGTTAACTTATACTGTTTATTACTCTTCAACGGCATTGTATATGTATGTTGTGATATATATCCTGTTTATTTGCACTGTATTTGCAAGGCTCTATGGAAATGGTTAATGAAAAATGAGAGACTTTTGGGACTTTGAATGAGAAGCTGGTAATTTTCCAAAGCTCCCATAGGGTTAAAAGAAGATTATGTTTTGGAGGGAAAAAGTCAGACTTGTTTACCACCAAAATCAGACAGACTGATCTTTTGAATGTTTGATTTTTCCTTTGTTGTTATGTCTGATAACTTGTTTTTGTCTGGAAAAAAATGCAGTGTCATTGCTATTGAGTAACATTTAATCTCTAATTTAAGTCTATGCTAGGCGAGTGTGGTAACTTTGCAATTGTTTGTGCTGAGTTTGTGCAGCGGAGACTGAAGAAGCCAGCCCATTGCCTCGCCTGTATTGTTTTGAACCTGAATTCCACCAGTAAAGAAGCCCACTGATTTACTGTAGACCCTGACTCCAATGGAGAGCAGAAACACGCGGTTGGTGATACCTCGAAGGTGTCCAGGGGACCCATGTATCGTTGGGACCACCCCAAATCCGGCCACTGCACCCACACCTATCAAACATTGGGGGCATATCCTAGGAAAATACTCCCAATGTCTGAGATCGGGATAACCCTTTAAGTCGTACTAAGTTTTGTAAAAAAATTACCTTAGCAGTTGAAAATCTCAAAAAGTCACATTTTGTGCACAAAATACGGTTTGTAACACATACACCAAAATTTTTGAGGAACACTCCTCTCAATGGATTTGTCGCATCTTTTGCTGCCTGTGCAACAGAAGATGAAATCTATACCAAATATGGACTGGCATAGATTTAAATGATGATTTATGCCAGTTTTCAGGCATAAATTATGTTAAATGTGTTGGTTTCAGGAATCACTGCCCTTCCACTTATCCCAATCCAATCCTCAAATGAGACATTAGAGACATTCAAAGCCCCCTTTAGGGTAGACCCCCATGACGGGGGTTTGGTTAGAGAGCCCGGAGTTAGTGGGATTGGAGGACGAGGTTAGAGGGGGGGGGGGGGAAAGGGGCTAAAGGGTGGGCAATGGGTTAGGATAGGTCAGTTTAAGTAAGGGGGAGGAGTTAAGGGGTTAAATACAGCAGGGAAGAACAAGGCAGGGAGCCATTTTAGGTTAGAAAGAAGCTGGCGGTACCTGTGGAGATCATGGAGCAGTTTGAAGCGGCAATACGTGATTTCCGGGCAGCAGCGGAGGTGAAGGGCTCGGCGTGGGCCCAAGAGCAAGTGCAGCTGCTGCTGAGGGGGATGGGTGAGGTTCCCATTCCACCTCGCCCACCCGCCAGGCCGCCGACGCGCTTATCCCCATCCTCTTCCCTCCTCGGGCTCAGAGCCATATCCGGAGCCCCTTGCGGGACCCTCCGCGTCGGGTGCCACTGATGCTGGCTCCATCCAGGCCCCGACGTGGGAGGAATCCTACCTGTAGGCAGAGCCTTGGGGGTGGCCGGGCCCGGCCATGTCCATCAGCGAGCGGCGACATCGGGAGAGCAGAACCTGGTACTGCGGGCGCCTCTGTAACTCTGGGCACAGAGGCGGCCCCTCGGCGTGGGAGGTCGCGTTTCCAGCGCGGGGCTGCTGCCAGTATGGTGTCCGGTGGCAGCAGGCCCCTGGATCCAGGCAGGGAAGAAAGCTCCGTCCACAGGAGCATGTGTGAAGCGTTGATTAACCCCAGCGTCCCTGGTCTGTCCGGGGCCAGGGGACAGGAGACCGCAAGAGACAGCAGGAGTCCAGAGGCAGGGCCAGCAAGGGGGACATGCTACAGATTGAGTTCCTGCCTTGCCAGGAGGCAAGGTCAAGATGTGAGTTCCAGCTTCATCAGCCAGCCTGTAGATGACGTCCCCTGGTCCCAGTGTGCCCAGGGGACAGCAGGATGTTGGCGGCGTCATGGGATCGAACAGCACAGCGCAGAGGGAAGGTCATCCAGATTCAGGATTTGCGGCTGATGGGCACACAGCACCCAGGCAGCCAGGTGAGATTGTTTGGGGACCACTTGCGCAGGTAGTGCAGGGCATGGGGGCTGGGGCGGGGGGTGGCCCCCAGTTCGATTTAAGCAAGGGCCTGGGGCAACTGTTGGGGGGTTTGGCGGGGTTGGTGGCTAGTTGGGGGATGAGCGGGGGGGGCACCTTTGCAGGCTTGGGGGGTGCAGGGCTTAGCGGCAGGCGTGGGTTCGGTGGGGGAGCAGCGGCGGGGGTTTCCTGGCATAGGGGTGTTGGTGCAGACGCAGGTGGGGGCAGATGTGGAGGAAGATAACGTACAGGTGGATGATAAGGCAAAAGGGGAGGTTTATGTCTGTTTTGAGGGTCCGTTGGGGGCTTATTTGAAGCCTGAGGTTAGGGAGCAGATTTGGAAGGGAGACTATGTTGAGATATTTTCCCTGCTTCCCTTAGAGCGCTTCAATTTGGATAGAGTACACAGGGACGAGGGTAAGAAGGAGGAGGAGGAGAAACGCAGTTTTAGATTGATACTGCGGACGTTTGCAAATTTAAGGCGCCGAAGGCTTGTATTTTTTGTTTTTTTGTTATCTGGACACAATTGGTGAGGCTTTTCGGGTATATGGGGGAGTGGCTTGGTTAAGATATGATGAGCAGTTGCGTCAGCGGAAGGCGGTGCGTCCGGAAATGCCGTGGGACCACAAGGATATTGCCTTGTGGTTGAAAGTTACAGCCCCGGTGCAGTCGGGGCAGCCCTTTTGGTGGGAGCGGAGCAGTGGGGGGATGCGCAATACGGCAGCGGCCTCAGCTAGGGGCCTGTGTTTCTCCTATAATGAAGGAAACTGTCGGTTCGGGGGTTAAATGTAAATTTAAGCACGAATGTTCAGGTTGTGGAGGGAGTCATGGGGCGGTGAGATGTTTTAGAAGCAGTAAACAAAGAGGGGGAGATGGTAATGGTAAAGGGGGTGACACAGGTGCGGCTGGAAAGGATGCAGCCATATCTTGATTGGTAGCCCGATAGAGGGGCAGCGGGGTTGTTGGGGTTAGGGTTTTAGGATTCTGTTCGTGCCGGGGAGGCTGTGTTGCTTAGGAAGAATCTGCGGTCAGCTAGGGAGTTGTGGGGAAGAAGCTGGGGAAGGAAGTGGCGCGGGGGTGGATGGCGGGCCCGTTTTCGGAGCCACCCATTTTTAATTTTTACAGGTGTCGCCGTTGGGAGTTGTTCCCAAAAAGGAGGCAAATAAGTTTTGCCTTATCCATCATCTGTCATTTCCGAGGGGGTCCTCAGTCAACGACGGTATTGACCCTGCGGTTTGTTCAGTGGTTTATACGTCGTTTGACGCGGAGGTGGGTTGGTTAAAGCGTTTTGGGATCGGTGTTCTGATGGCGAAAACCGACATCTAAGCGGCGATTAGGTTGCTGCCGGTTCATCCTGAGTGTCAGCATTTGTTGGGGTGTTTTTGGGATGTTTTGTTTTTTGGTAGATCGCTGTCTACCCATGGGGTGTGTGCTGTCGTGTGCCTACTTTAAAACATTCAGCTCGTTTTTGGAGTGGGCAGTCGTGGACTCGTCAGGTAGTGAAACGCTGATTCATTATCTGGACGATTTTTTGTTTATCGCCCTCCCGGGGTCACGGGTTTGTGCATTATTGTTGGAGATGTTGAGTTCGCTTTTTGATAAGTTTAGGGTCCCATTGGTCAAAGAAAAGACGGTTGGGCCGGTGACACAATTGAGCTTCCTAGGGATAGTCATTGATAGTCAGTGAGAATGGAGTGAAGATTGCCGGGGGATAAGCTGGAGGATTTGAAGGGGCTGGTGGCTAGGGCGAGATGGGTGAAGAAGTTACAGTTGAGGGAGCTTCATTCGATGCTGGGGAAGCTCAATTTCGCTTGTCGGATCATGCCCATGGGCCGGGTGTTCTGCAGGCGCTTAGCGCAGGCGACCGTGGGGGGTGGTCGTCCCACATCATTACATCGGTTGGGGAGAGAATTGTGAGCGGACTTGCAGGTGTGCAGTTCATTTCTGGACCAGTATAATGGTCGCTCGCTGTTCATAGGGTAAGTTGTTGATTCATTTGATTTTGAATTGTTTACTGACTCGGCAGGGGGTTCGGGTTTTGGGGGCCTTCTGTGGGGATCAATGGTGTGCTGGGGTTTGGCCGGTTGTGTGGGTGGAGCGGGGCTGGGTGAAGAATTTGGCCTTATTGGAGTTATTTCCCATCATGTTGGCGGTTTTGTTGTGGGGGGAGCGTTTTCGGGATAGGAAGATACGTTTCCACTGCGACAATATGGGGGTGGTTCATGCAATCAATGGATTGTCAGCATCGTTTCCGTTAGTGGTGAGGCTGCTGTAGCGCTTGGTGTTGGAGTGTTTGTCGCTTAATGCTTGTGCCTGTGGGATCTGTTGGAGGAACCGTAACGGGGCTCATCTAAGCGTCATTGGCGCCGGGGACGTGGGCTATGTATATGATGGCCTGGGGGGCTTGGGAGGATTGGTGTACTGATTTGGGAGGGGGGAATGAGAAGTTGGAGTTTTCTTTGTTAACCACTTGCCATCTGGGCCATTTGCCCCCTTCCTGACCAGGCCTAATTTTGCAAAACTGACATATCTCACTTTATGTGTAATAACTTTGGAACGCCTTTACTTATCCAAGTCATTCAGAGACTGTTTTCTCGTGACACATTGTACTTCATGATAGTCATAAATTTGAGTCAATATATTTCACCTTTATTTATGAAAAAATCCCAGATTTACCCAAAATTTTGAAAAATTAGCAATTTTCTAAATTTCAATTTCTCTGCTTTTAAAACAGAAAGTGATACCTCATAAAATATTTATTATTTAACACACCCCATATGTCTACTTTATGTTGGCATCATTTTGGAAATGTCGTTTTATTTTTTTAGGACATTAGAAGGCTTAGAAGTTTAGAAGCAATTCTTAAAATTTTTAAGAAAATTGCCAAAACCCACTTTGCAGGGAGAGGATGTGGTCGATCTGTGCCAGCTACACACCCAAATGAAACGAATTCCTGAGGTGCACATAGGCGACAGGATGTTCAGTGTAATTTTGTAGGCCCGAATACCCGGTGTACGAATGGTGAGGCCAGAACACGTAGAGACGGTAGTAGATTGGATGACTGACAGTGCCTCCAGTTCCTTCACATTGTCTCCCACTCGGTCCCCTGCTGAAACAGCAGAGTTGGCACCTGCAGCCCATGGGCATCTGTCTTTCACCTCACTCCCTTGCAAATCAGCCAAGCAGTCTGAGACCCAAGTCATGCAGCAGTCTGCAGCAGACTCTGCTGTCAGGGTTTCCGTGGGCAATCCACCTAGCCCTGCTCCAGAAGTGGAAGAGATTGAGTGCACTGATGCCCAACCACTTATGCTTTAGGATGTGGACATGGAAGGACCACCGCAGCACGTCTCTGATGATGACGAAACACAGGTGCCAACTGCTGCGGCTTTCTGCCATGTGCAGACAGGCAAGGGGGGCAGGGGTAAAAAGTGGGTGGAAGATGATGTGGAGGATGATGAGGTCCTAGACCCCACATGGAATCAAGGTCATGCAAATGAATTGTGCAGTTCGGAAGAAGAGATGGTGGTCACACAGTGCCAGCCGCACAGCAAAAGAGGGAGCCGGGTGCAAAAGCAGAGTGGCTGTCCCCTAGCCAGTATGCCCGCTACTGCCCACTGCACCCAGGGACTGAGCACACCAAAGCCAGCTCCAAGGAGTTCCCTGGCGTGGCAGTTCTTCAATGTGCTGAGGACAAGACACGAGTGGTTTGCACACTGTGCAATCAGAGCCTGAAGAGAGGCATAAATGTTCTAAACCTGAGCACCACCTGCATGACCAGGAATCTAAATGCAAAGCACGAGGTGCAGTGGAGTACACATCTGAAAAACCTTCTCCACCAACTTCAGCACAGCCAGGTGGAAACGACAGCAGGCTGTTTTGAAACTCATCTATTTGGGGGAAAAAAACCACACCGTGCAGAAGCTGTGGACGGGCATGGAACAACAGACCGATGAGTGGTTGGTGCCGCTCAGCCTCAAGCCTGGCCTGGTGGTGTGCGATAATGGGCAAAATCTCGTAGCAGCTCTTCAGCTAGCCGGTTTTACGCACATCCCTTGCCTGGCGCATGTGCTGAATTTGGTGCAGAGGTTTCCTGAAAAATTACCTGGATATTTCAGAGCTGCTGGAGAAAGTGAGGGCCGTCTGTGCACACTATCTGCGTTCTCACACTGCTGTTGCTTGCCTGTTTGCGCTGCAGCATAACTTCGGCCTTCACGCTCATTGCCTCCTATGCAACGTACCCACAAGGTGAAACTCCACCTTGCACATGCTGGGGAGAATGTGCGAGCAGCAGTAGGCAATAGTGATGTTTCAGCTGAAGCACATACGGGTGAGTCGCTCTGCAGAACAGCACCACTTTATCACCACCGAGTGGGCCTCCATGCAGGACTTGTGTGCCATGTTGCGCTGTTTTGAGTACTCCACCAACATGACCAGTGGCGATGATGCAGTCCTCAGCGTTATCCCACTATGTCTCCTTTAAAAAACACTTTGGGCGATGATGGAAGAGGATGTGACACAGAAGGAAGAGGAGGAGAAAAAAGGATCATTTCCATGGTTATCAGGCCAGTCATTCACAAGTGGCTTGGAGGGTGGGTTCCTGTACCAACAGAGGCCAAGTACACAACTGTCCAGCCAGTGCACAGTTCTGCTGGATGAGAAGGAAGAGGATGATGAGGAGGAGGAACCATGTGTTCACAGCAGGGTTGCACCCAAAGCAGCTTATGGGCATCAATAGAGCGTGGCTGGGGGGATACAGAGGACACAGATGATACACCTCCCACAGAGGACAGCTTTTCGTTGCCTCTGGGCAGCCTGGCACACATGAGCGACTACATGCTGCAGTGCCTGCTCAACAACCACCGAGTTGCCCACATTCTAACCAGTGCTGATTACTGGGTGGCCACCCTGCTGAATCCCTGCTACAAGGAAAACGTGCTGTGCTTAATTCCATCACTGAAGTGTGATCGGAAGATGCACGAGTACAAGAGCACACTGGTAGACGCTCTGCTGATGGCATTCACACCTGACAGCGGGGGCTCAGTGGAAGCACAAGACAGAGGAGGAGAAGAAAGAAGTTGCCAATGCAGCTGGGGCACCACCAGCACCTCAGAAGGGAGGGTTAGCATGTCTGAAATCTGGAAAAGCTTTGCCAGCATGCCACAACAACCAGCACCACCAGCTGATATGGAACATCTTAGCAGGAAGCAGCATTTTGGCAACATGGTGGAACAGTACGTGTGCAAATGCCTACACGTACTGACTGTTGGGTCTGCCCCATTCAACTTCTGGGTCTCCAGCCAACGTGGACAAGCCCACGATCATTAAAATGAACCAGGCATGGATCTCACAGGACTTGTCCGTACCTTGTGCTGAGGCTAGGGTTATAGATATATATATAATCGAGAGGTGGGACAAAATATGTCCTTTACTCACGGTTTGTTGACCCACGGCATGTTGAGTGAATTGAATACAGGTCCTATAAACTGGATGCCATTTAAAACTTTTTTTTTTCTCTGCTCTGTATTGCCATTTAAACCCTTTTTTTTCTGCTTGATCAAAGGGAGTGGCCTGGGCAACCAGGTGCTATAAATTGAACCACTGAACTCTCCTAGAGCTTGCTCTTCCTGAGGCTTGCTGTACGAAGTGGGCTTCTGATTAAGTGGAGTTAAAGAAAGGGAGCTTAAGACAAGGAGCAGGAAACTAAGGTTGTATAGAATTCCCTTGTGTGTTGGTGTCTTGATTCTAGCTATTCCTTGAACTGCAACAGACAGGGTCTAATTCTAACTCATATTTACTGTTTTACTTTTTTACTGTTCATCCCCATTAAATATGTGCTCCATGAACAATGCCACTAAGTGTGCAATGTATGCATGCCTTGAAGAGCCATTTGAGGGTGAATACATTTGCACTAGATGCAATGATTTTGCATATTTGGAAGCCCTGATCTTGGATCTAAATAAGCAGCTTGAAATACTTAGGGGCATTGCAAAACTGGAGAAAGGCTTAGACCTCACTGTGCAGTCACTGGCTGGGGTCAGTGAAATGGAGGGGGTTGGAGGAGGGCAAGATCAGGACTATCAGATCAGCAGTTGGGTTAATGTAGAAAGAAGGGGTAGAGGGAAAAGCGCCAGGGAGGCTAGTCCTGAGCTAACATGCCCTAGTAAATATGCCTGTTTGGCTGATATTAGGGATGAAAGCCCAGGGCCAGCAACAGTAGGTCATTTCTCCTAGCAACCAGGAGGATGAATGCTGCAGGAAGGATGGGAAAAGGAGTGCAGCAAAGGTCAGACAGATGCTGGTGGTAGGGGACTCTATTAGGCGGACAGACAGGGTCATCTGTCGCCGAGACTGTGAATGCCGAACAGTGTGCTGTCTGCCAGGTGCTCGGGTTCGACATATTGTGGATCGGATTGACAGATTGCTGGGTGGGGCTGGGGAAGACCCGGCGGTCATGGTGCACATTGGCACCAATGACAATGTCAGTGGACGATGGAAGGTCCTTAACCACCTCCGGACCGCCTAACGCAGATGTGCGGTCCGGAGGTGGCAGGGCTGCGCACAGTCACGCATATACGCGTCATCTCGCGAGACGCGAGATGACACGAGTATGCGCCCGCGCGTGCGCAGTTTGCGCCGGCATTTCATCGAGAGGTATTTCGTCAGCAACCTGCCAGCCAATGATCGTGGCTGGCAGGTTGCTGATTTTTAAAAAATCCAATCAAAGTGCCAGATAGCAGATCATATTTGTAAATATGATCTGTTATATGGCTGCCTGCTCCTCTGCTGGTTCTTTTCGTCGGTTGGATCCAGCAGAGGAGCAGGCTTCACAGTGAGTACACCAAACACTACACTATAGCCCCTGATCACCCCCCTGAACCCCAATTAACCCTTTGATCACCCCTGTCAATCACAAGTGAAAAGAAAAAAGTGATCAGTGCAAACTGTCACTTTTTTTTTCCACTGTTATTGACCGTTAGGTTTTAGGTATAGTTTAGGTCCCTTGGTTAGGTAGTTAGCGATCAGTTAGCGCCCAGCCCACCGCACCGCAGTCCGTTATTCGCTGATTAGCGTATCGCTAATCAGCATTTGTACTTTTATAGTATCTGGAAGTGATCAAAACTGATCACGGTCAGATCTATAATAGTACTAGTGTCACTTTAGTTCGCCCTCCACCCAAAACGCAGTGCGCCCACACCCGCCGCACCGCAGTGACAAAAAAAAAAATTTTTTGGATCACTGCACATTCACTTTACACGCACTGCGGCGATAAAAAAATCAGTTTTGATATTTTTTATCAACCGCAGCGGCCTCCGGTACTTCGCTAGCCTCCCCTTTGTAAGACAGGCTTGCTTTTTTTTTCTTGGGTAGTCTCAGGGAATACCCCTAAATTTAGTTGCCCACATGTCTAACAGGGGGTATTCTTCTGAAGAGGCCTACAGGCTTCTGACCCAGTCGGATGAGGAGTGGGAACCCTCATCTGATGAATCCAGCGGGTCAGAATACGAACCTGTAGAAAGCAGTGGCTCTCTGACCCAAAGTTCGGACGAGGAGGCTGAGGTCCCTGATACCACCAGGCGTACCCGGCCCCGTGTCGCTAGACCGCAGGTTGCGCAGGATCCGCTTCAAGAGCAGCAGAGTGGGGCTGGTGCTGTCGGATTACGTGGTGAGGCATACACCAGCAGCCCAGCCCTCCCTGGACCTAGTACCAGCACTGCCGTACAACCTGGTGAAGTAGCGAGCACCAGAAGGGCAGTTGAAGCTGGTACGGTGGCACGTGCAGTAGTGACCCCGTCGCAGCCACCGCAAAGACGTGCCCGTAGAGCCCCTAGAATCCCAGAGGTGCTGGCAAACCCTGATTGGCAGTCCCCAACTTCAGCCGCACCTGTAGTTTTCCCTTTCACTGCCCAGTCTGGAGTTCGGGTTGAGACGGCTCAGATCGGTTCGGCCCTGGGATTTTTTGAGCTGTTCTTGACTGCGGAGCTTTTAGACATAGTTGTGGCCGAAACAAACAGGTATGCCACACAATTTATCACCGCTAACCCGGGAAGCTTTTATGCCCAGCCTTTCCGGTGGAAACCAGTCCAAGTTTCCGAACTTAAAACTTTTCTGGGCCTCCTCCTCAACATGGGCCTGACAAAAAAGCATGAATTGCGGTCATATTGGTCCACAAACCCGATTCATCACATGCCCATGTTCTCTGCTGCCATGTCCAGGGCACGTTTTGAGGCCATCCTGCGGTTCCTGCACTTTAGTGACAACACCGCCTCCCGTCCCAGGGGCCACCCTGCTTTTGACCGGCTCCACAAAATTCGGCCCCTCATAGACCATTTCAACCAGAAATTTGCAGATATTTATACCCCAGAGCAAAACATCTGCATAGACGAGTCCCTGGTACATTTTACCGGGCGCCTTGGCTTCAAACAATACATCCCAAGCAAGCGCGCCCGGTATGGGGTCAAATTGTATAAGCTCTGTGAAAGGGCCACAGGCTATACCCACAAATTTCGGGTCTATGAGGGAAAAGATCAGACCCTGGAGCCGGTCGGTTGCCCTGACTACCTGGGGAGCAGTGGGAAGACAGTTTGGGACTTGGTGTCACCCTTATTCGGCAAGGGGTACCATCTTTATGTGGACAATTTTTACACAAGTGTGGCCCTCTTTAGGCATTTGTTTCTAGAACGGATTGGCGCCTGTGGTACCGCGCGAACTAGTCGCGCGGGCTTCCCCCAACGGCTCGTTACCACCCGTCTTGGAAGGGGGCAGAGGGCCGCACTGTGTAACGAAGAACTGCTCGCGGTGAAATGGAGAGACAAGCGTGACGTTTACATGCTCTCCTCCATTCACGCAGACACGACAATACAAATTGAGCGAGCAACCCGTGTCATTGAAAAGCCCCTCTCAGTCCACGACTATAACCTCCACATGGGAGGGGTCGACTTCAATGACCAGATGTTGTCTCCGTATTTAGTTTCCCGACGCACCAGACGCTGGTATAAGAAGGTGTCTGTATATTTAATTCAATTGGCTCTGTACAATAGTTTTGTTCTCTACAGTAAGGCTGGGAGAACTGGATCCTTCCTCAAATTTCAGGAAGAGATCATCGAGAACCTCCTGTATCCAGGAGGTTCCGTGGCCCCAACCACCAGTGTAGTTAGCCGTCTACACGAGCGACATTTCCCCAATGTCGTTCCTGGTACCTCAACCCAACAGTCACCCCGAAAAAGATGTCGTGTCTGTAGCAGGAGTGGAATAAGGCGTGACACCCGCTATTTCTGTCCTGACTGTCCGGACCACCCTGCCCTATGCTTTGGAGAGTGTTTCCGGAAGTACCACTCACAGGTACACTATTAGCATAGGGATCATCTCACCAGGACAGGCACACAGGGCTATTAGGGCCCATTCACTCACTGCTGCTGCAAACGTCTCCTTTCACATGGGACAAAGTGCATAACGCACTTCGCCACATCTTTGGGCGATTTGCGCTTTGCACATTGACCCATGGGGAAGGAGAGGTTTGTTCTATAAAGGTAAAAAAAAACAAAAAAAAAAAAACACACCAGTAAGCAAACACGTTAATGTTCAGTTAAAAAAGTTAAAGTTACATGTTCTGTTGCAAAGTTAATAAAATTATTGCGTTGCGGCCTGTTTTTTTTTATTTTTTTATTTTTTTACCTTCCAGGTGGACCAACCGATTGACTAGCTGCAGCACCGATGTGCATTCTGACAGAAGCATTGCGCTGCTGTCAGATTACACGCAAGTCGGTGTATGCGGCGCTGCAAGACGGGATTTTCTCCTCTGCAGTGACAGATACGTTTGCCGAGGCATACGAGCTGAGGAGGAGGCGGCGTTCCTATGCTTTGGCAAGCACTTTGTATATATATATATATAAAAAAAATAAAAATAAAAAATCCCGGCAATGATTTATTCATCCACATCGATTGATGTGAAGGAGAAATCTGGTTTGCCAGGGCATACGAGCTAAGTGGGTATGGATGTAGGGCGGAGTGGGTATGGATTTTTTTTTTTTGGCAGAGATTTTTTCATCCACATTGATCGATGCGAATGAAGAAATCTGTGCCGTTCATTTTTTTCTTTCAGCCCAGAGGCTGAACGGAAAAAAAAAATCTCATTACCTGTATGCTCAATATAAGGAGAATAGCAGAAACTCCTAATGCTGACCATACATGTAATGATTGCGGAGACCCTCAAATGCCAGGGCAGTACAAACACCCCACAACTGACCCCATTTTGGAAAGAAGACACCCCAAGGTATTTGCTGAGGGGCATATTGAGTCCATGAAAGATTTAAATTTTTGTCCTAAGTTAGCGGAAAGTGAGACTTTGTGAGAAAAAAAAAAAAAAAAACATTTCCACTAACTTATGCAAAAAAAAAAAAAATTCTATGAACTTGCCAGGCCCCTCATTGGATACCTTGGGGTGTCTTCTTTCCAAAGTGGGGTCACATGTCGGGTATTTATACTGCCCTGGCTTTTTAGGGGCCCTAAAGCGTGAGAAGAAGTCTGGGATCCAAATGTCTAAAAATGCCCTCCTAAAAGGAATTTGGGCCCCTTTGCGCATCTAGGCTGCAAAAAAGTGTCACACATCTGGTATCGCCGTACTCAGGAGAAGTTGGGGAATGTGTTTTGGGGTGTCATTTTACATATACCCATGCTGGGTGAGAAAAATATCTTGGTCAAATGCCAACTTTGTATAAAAAAATGGGAAAAGTTGTCTTTTGCCAAGATATTTCTCTTACCCAGCATGGGTATATGTAAAATGACACCCCAAAACACATTCCCCAACTTCTCCTGAGTACGGCGATACCAGATGTGTGACACTTTTTTGCTGCCAAGGTGGGCAAAGGGGCACATATTCCAAAGTGCACCTTTCGGATTTCACCGGTCATTTTTTACAGATTTTGATTGCAAAGTACTTCTCACACATATGGGCCCCTAAATCGCCAGGGCAGTATAACTACGCCACAAGTGACCCCATTTCGGAAAGAAGACACCCCAAGGTATTCCGTGAGGGGCATGGCGAGTTCATAGAATTTTTTATTTTTTGTCGCAAGTTAGTGGAATATGAGACTTTGTAAGGAAAAAAGAGAAAAAAAAAACATCATTTTCCGCTAACTTGTGACAAAAAATAAAAAATTCTAGGAACTCGCCATGCCCCTCACGGAATACCTTGGGGTGTCTTCTTTCCAAAATGGGGTCACTTGTGGCGTAGTTATACTGCCCTGGCAATTTAGGGGCCCAAATGTGTGAGAAGTACCTTGCAATCAAAATGTGTAACAAATGGCCTGCAAAATCTGAAAGGTGCACTTTGGAATATGTGCCCCTTTGCCCACCTTGGCAGCAAAAAAGTGTGACACATCTGGTATCGCCGTACTCAGGAGAAGTTGGGGAATGTGTTTTGCGGTGTCATTTTACATATACCCATGCTGGATGAGAGAAATATCTTGGCAAAAGACAACTTTTCCCATTTATTTATACAAAGTTGGCATTTGACCAAGATATTTTTCTCACCCAGCATGGGTATATGTAAAATGACACCCCAAAACACATTCCCCAACTTCTCCTGAGTACGGCGATACCAGATGTGTCACACTTTTTTGCTGCCAAGGTGGGCAAAGGGGCACATATTCCAAAGTGCACCTTTTGGATTTCACCGGTCATTTTTTTACACATTTTGATTGCAAAGTTCTTCTCACACATTTGGGCCCCTAAATTGCCAGGGCAGTATAACTACCCCACAAGTGACCCCATTTTGGAAAGAAGACAACCCAAGGTATTCTGTGAGGGGCATGGTGAGTTCCTAGAATTTTTTATTTTTTGTCGCAAGTTAGTGGAATATGAGACTTTGTAAGAAAAAATAAAAAAAATAAAATCATCATCATTTTCCGCTAACTTGTGACAAAAAATAAAAAGTTCTATGAACTCACTATGCCCATCAGCGAATACCTTAGGGTGTCTACTTTCCGAAATGGGGTCATTTGTGGGGGTTTTCTACTGTTTGGGCATTGTAGAACCTCAGGAATCATGACAGGTGCTCAGAAAGTCAGAGCTGTTTCAAAAAGCGGAAATTCACATTTTTGTACCATAGTTTGTAAATGCTATAACTTTTACCCAAACCATTTTTTTTTTGCCCAAACATTTTTTTTTTATCAAAGACATGTAGAACAATAAATTTGGCGAAAAATTTATATATGGATGTCGTTTTTTTTGCAAAATTTTACAGCTGAAAGTGAAAAATGTCATTTTTTTGCAACAAAATCGTTACATTTTGATTAATAACAAAAAAAGTAAAAATGCCAGCAGCAATGAAATACCACCAAATGAAAGCTCTATTAGTGAGAAGAAAAGGAGGTAAAATTCATTTGTATGGTAAGTTGCATTAACGAGCGATAAACGGTGAAAGTAGTGTAGTGCCGAAGTGTAAAAAGTGCTCTGGTCATGAAGGGGGTTTCACCTAGCGGGGCTGAAGTAGTTAAAAATGATTTTAGGGAGCTAGGTAAAAAGCTCAAGTCCAGGACCTCCAAGGTAGTAAAAGGTTTTCAGAAATACTACCAGTGCCACGAGCGTCACCAGAGAGACAACGGGAGCTTAGGGAGTTAAATAAGTGGCTCAGAAGCTGGTGCAGGAAGGAAGGGTTTGGGTTCATGGAGAACTGGGCCAACTTCGCTGTCAGTTACAGGCTCTACAGTAGGGACAGGCTGCACCTCAATGGGGGGGTGCAACTGCCCTGGGGGAAAAAATGGTTAGACGGCTGGAGGAGCTTTTAAACTAGGATCTGAGGGGAAGGTGTCATTCTAATAAGGGGGTAGATAGTGTAGATAGAGAGTGAGTTATAGAAGGGGACAGTGGGGATCTAGTGGGGGCTGGGTTTGCAAGGAAAATAGGGAGAAGATTGGGAATAACTATACATTTATAAAAATTAGAACTGCTGGTAACAAGAACCTGTTACATACAAAAATTAACCAAGGTAACCAAAATATCCCGGATAATCACTTTACAGATAATAGTAATTTAAAATGTATTTTTACAAATGCCAGAAGTCTAGGTAGAAAAATGGGGGAGCTGGAGGCTATGGTACTAGAAGAACACATAGATGTAGTTGGTGTGGCTAAGACATGGTTGGACTCTTCGCATAACTGGGCTGTTAATGTTGAGTTTTTTACACTATTTAGGAAAGACCGGGTCAATAGAAAAGGTGGTGACGTGTGCCTGTATGTGAGGAGTGATCTGAAGACAAGTGTGAAAGAGGCAATTGTGCATGAGGATGGTGAGGATGTGGAAACCTTAAGGGTGGAAGTTCAAAGGGATATAAACACTGAAAAAATAATACTTGGTGTAATCTATAGACCCACTAACATCACAGAAGAGATAGAAACGCAACTGTATAACCAAATAGAGCGGGCGGCACAGGCTGGTACAGTAGTCATAATGGGAGATTTTAACTTCCCAGACATTGACTGGGGTCATCGTTCTGCCTCAACTGCAAATGGGAGAAACTTGCTGCAGGACCACTTTATGGGCCTTTTTGTAGAAACTCCCACTTGGGGCTATGCTCTGTCGGATCTGGTAATTTCTAACGATGCAGAGCTTGTTGGTAATGTTACTGTTCGAGAAACACTAGGTAATAGTGACCACAATATAATTATATTCCCCCTAAACTATGTGAAACATACTCTGTCAGGCAGAGCAAAGACACTGAATTTCAAAAAAGCTAATTTCCCTGGGTTGAGGGCAGAATTTCAGGACATAGACTGGAAGCACCTACTGTCACATAATAATACAGAGGATAAATGGGAGCTTAAAATCCACATTGAGTAATTGCACAAAAAAATGTATCCCTTTAGGTAACAAGTATAAACGGCTAAAATTAAACCCCCATGGCTTACAGCTACTGTAAAAAGAGCAATAAAAGACAAAAAGAGGTTATTTAAAAAATACTAATCTGAGGGGTCAGCTGTAGCGTTTGAAGATTACAAAGGGTTTAATAAAATCTGCAAAAATGAGATAAAATTAGCAAAGATACAAAACGAACAGCAGGTAACAAAAGAAAGCATAACAAATCTCAAAAGATTTTTTAAATATATAAATGCTAAAAAACCTAGGTCTGAGCAGGTAGGTCCCCTAAATAATGGTAATGGGGGGGTAGTCACTGAAGATAAGGAAAAGGCAGAGTTCCTAAATAGTTTTTTTCAGCTCTGTATATACAAAAAAAAGAGAAAGGAGCTGATATCTGTGGCGCCGGGGTTGTTAGTACATCCAGTGATATACTCAATTGGCTAACTGTAGATATGGTCCAAGAGAAGTTAAATAGGGTAAATGTGAACAAAACTATGGGTCCAGATGGATTACACCCAAGAGTGCCTAAAGAGCTCTGTTCAGTCATTGCTGTGCCCCTGTTTATAATTTTTAAGGATTCTCTAGGGACTGTTACAGTGCCAAGTGATTGGCGCAAGGCAAACGTGGTGCCCATATTTAAAAAAGGATCAAGGTTCTCCACATGTAATTATAGACCAGTTAGTTTAACTTCTCGTGTGGGAAAAATGTTTGAAGGAATCTTAAGGGACTATATACAGGAGTATGTGACTATTAATAATATTATAAGTGATAGCCAGCATGGGTTTACCAAGGACAGAAGTTGTCAGACTAACCTGATTTGTTTTTATGAGGAGGTGAGTAGTAGCCTGGACAGAGGGGCGGCTGTGGATGTACTGTTTTTGGATTTTGCAAAGGCTTTTGATTATGTCCCTCATAGACGCTTAATAAGTAAAGTAAGGTCCATTGGCTTGGAAAGTATAGTTTATAATTGGATTGAAACCTGTCTTAAGGACCGTGTCCAGATAGTTGTGGTCAATGATTCGTATTCAGAATGGTCCCAGGTTATAAGTGGTGTACCCCAAGGTTCAGTGCTGGGCCCTTTATTATTTAATTTATTTATTAAATGATATTGAGGACGGGATTAATAGCACCATATCTATTTTTGTAGATGACACTAAAATGTGTAGAACTGTACATTCTATGAAAGATGTCCACAAATTACAAGCTGACTTGAACACTCTGAAGAAGAAAAAGTTCAGTCTCCAGAAGCGTCAAAGCTTCTTTACTGTAAGAACTGTGAATCTGTGGAATAGACTTTCCTCAAGACATGGTCACAGCAGGAAAAGTAGACAGTTTCAAAAAAGGGTTTAGGCGAATTCTTAAAAGTAAAAAACATAAATGCCTATGAAAACGTGTAGAAATCTGAGTCTCACTTCCTTCTGGGATTCGAGTCCCCACCTATCCCTTGGTTGAACTTGATGGACGTTTGTCTTTTTTCAACTATTTCAACTATTTAACTATGTAACTATATATTTACAATGCTTTATCTTTCAAAAATTCCAATTTGGACTCCAGATCCAGGTATACTTGGGAATAACATGTATATCCCTATTGTGCCCCTTACTCTCTCTCTCTGCCTACAGGCAGAGCACCCCCCCCCCCCGAAAGGGGCAACCCCACCTCTCGATGGCTAAACCCTAACACTCCCTGCCTTTACATTAAAAGCAGAAATAAATCAGTCAAAATAGATAAAAAACAGAAGAAGATTTTTTGATGTAAACAAAAAAAATAGTAAATTTTTTTTTATAATGTGCCTAAATCTCAATCAATTGCCTTAAAACTTTGCACAACCTAAGATCTCAGCTTCCCAAACCTATCCTGGAAGTTTCATTGATTTTAGTTACCCACAAGGGAAATGTGACATTAAGCTTGTTTTTTTGGGGAGCTTAATATGGCTTAACGTACAAAAAACAACTCAGATGTTAACCAATTTCCCCGAAACTTCCCATCCTACTAGACTCTCTCTATGCTAACGTATTCTGAAGATTTGGGGTCATTTGATAAAAGATAACAAAAAAATTTCACATTAAACTATTTTATTCCAATTCTAAAACATTTAATGTGAACAGCTTAATGTAAAAAGAGCTTAATGTACCATAATGTACCTAAACCTCAATCAATTGCCTTTGCACAACCTAAGGGCCCAGCTTCCCAAACATATCCTGGAAGTTTCATGGATTTTGCTACCCACAAGGCAAATGAGTGACACTAAGATTGTTTTTTGGGAGCTTAATGTGGCTTAACGTACAAAAAAACAACTCAGATGTTAACCAATTTACCCCAAACCTCCCATCCTATTAGAATATCTCTATTCCTACATATTCTGAAGATTTGGATTAATTTGATAAAACATACCAAAAGTTATTCACATTAAACTATTTTATTCATTTTTGAAAACATTTAGCTTAATGTAAAAGAGCTTAATGTACCATAATGTGCCTAAACCTCAATTAATTGCCTTGAAATTTTGCAGAACCTAAGATCTCAGCTTCCCAAACCTATCCTGGAAGTTTCATGGATTTTGGTTACCCACAAGGCAAAGGAGTGACATTAAGCTTGTTTTTTGGGGAGCTAAATGTGGCTTAATGTACAAAAAACAACTTAGATGTTTAGGAGCACAAGCTGACACTGGGTATTAGAGCCACAGCTGAATAGTTATAGGCATTAGATCTTCAGTAGGAGAAACACCAGACTTGCTCCTGAGGTCCATTTCAGTACCATGAACCTTTGGTAGACATCCTCCTCCTCAATCAGCATGTGAAGCCTCCTGTAGGTTTCAGTCCTAGTCAAACTTTTCCTACACTTGAGCTTTCCCACCCTCAGACCAAACCTGGAGAGAGACTGAACTAAGACCTGGAAAAAGATGGTAACCGCATAAATTTATAACCAGCCTTGGTAGCAGGGTGCACATAGGAAGGCTTACAACAATAGAAAACACAAAAAATCCCCAGCACACCTACCAGCTGGCTTGCAGCAAAACAAATTACCCTAACAGTATACATTAAAAGCTGAGGTTTTAGTTGCAAAAACCTTTGGCCAAAAATATGTAGAAGCCACACTGCCACTGTCAAGGCACCTATGTAAAGTGTGGTCCTAGCTCTATTTATATGAGTCTCCAAATGGAAGCATATTGATTCAGTCGATAAATTAAATGCAGGTGTACCTGGAGGTAGCCTACTCCTCCTCACAAGGTTCAGGGACTCATTGGAGGCCCGGCAACCACAGATGCATGCTGGGATCTCCAATGTATCACCACATCCAAGATAGACTAAGTCTGGAGCTATGGCTGATCCTGCGGCTAGCTTTGTAAATAATCCTTAGGGGGTGGGCGGTGCTGACTGATTCACGCGCATAACAAAACACAAGGTGCATATTAAAATATAAAACACTATATAACGACTATATAATCTGACTAGGGTCTCTGCTGCACTGGTCTCTGCTGCACTGTACCGTATTTTTCGCCCTATAAGATGCACCTAGGTATTAGAGGAGAACAATAAGAAAAAAATATTTTTCATTATACCTCAGGTCAGCAATCAGACCCCCAATGGCTCAGATCGACCAAACCTTTAGCCATCTATCAGCCCCCCATGTCAGCCATCAGCCCCCCATGTCAGCCATAAGCCCACCATGTCAGCCATAAGCCCTCAGTGCAAATTAAATCAAATTAAAAAAAAACACTTACCTCTCCTGCTCCTCGTCACCATTTGCGATCCTCTTCATTCTGCTGTCAGCGGTGTATAGCAGCACGCAGTGTGAGGTCACAGAGCGACCTCACGCTGTGCGCAGCCAGCACAGCCAATAGCCGAGCCGAGGACCAGGAAGCGGTGAGTACAGATCCTTCACCGCTTCCTGGTCCTCCGTACTAATGAAGCGCTTCCATAATGGAAGCGCTTCATTAGTACCGCATTAAAGACTGCCCTGATCGCCGCAGCTTGGCAAACCATCTTCCAGGGCCTGGTCCTGGGCCGCGGCGCGGTGCGGTGGTTGGAGACCGCTGCGTTAAGCCACATTGAAGGATAACTGTCATATTTTTATTTTTTGGGGAGTATTGGATTGTGGTGATTAATATCACCTTGGTGGCCCTATTTCAACTTTTCACTGTGTATTCAATTACCCCTTAATTCCAAATTTTTGTTCCCTGCATTGCCAACTTTTAGCTGTGCTTAAAATAGAGTTGGTAGGCATGGTCCGTCTATCTGTTGAAACATTACTGATAGCCAGGGACTGTAAGTAAATGATTAAAGCCAGGTCCTCCCCAGCAGCTGATAACAGTGTCTAGGCTGTGTGCACTTCTCCCTGTCCCTGCGCTTTTGCAGACGCTCCCTCATTTAGCAGAGCTAGAGAATGCAGAGTTGAAGTAGCGCAGACCAGGGAAGGGAGATCTTCCATCTGCTCAGTGTATAAATGAAAGCAACATGCGGTAAGAGGACCCCTTTGTGCTGCAGGAGATTAACCCTTTAGGGGAGGGCTCTGGTTAATGACATTTTTGGGGGGCTATTGTTGCTGGCTAGTGAGGGCAGACAGGATTAGCCTCAGGGTGAGGGCAGTGGCGGCCATCTTAAATGAATAGTGAAATTTCTGTTTTATGCAGACTGGTTGCTAAGGGCTGAATCTTATTAAATATGGGGCAAATCAGTCTAATAGTAACTGATTCTGGAATATCATGTTATTAGTAACTACATATATGAAAATTTAAATTAGGGTCTAAATGTGATAGTTATCCTTTAAGCTCCCCAAAAAACAAGCTTAATGTCACTAATTTGCCTTGTGGGTAATCAAAATCCATGAAACTTCCAGGATATGTTTGGGGAGCTGAAATATTAGGTTGTGCAAAGTTTCAACGCAATTGATTGAGGTTTATGCACATTATGGTACATTAAGCTACAGTAAGCCATTTTCACATTAAATGTTTTAGGATGTTCCTGGTCATTTACTCATTTGGTGAAATAATGAGTGGACGTGGTTGTGTCGGCAGCCATAGTCGTAGTAGGGGAGTTGGTTCCAGTGCTGGACCGCTGCCAGCACGGGGCCGCCCCTCTACCCACGGAGGGGCTGGCGCAGGTGGCAGGTGCGTCCGCCTCATCCGTGATTTTTTTGGGTGTGGCAGCCGCCCCATTTCATCTCAAGATGCTGACCAATGGTGCAATTCGTGACACAAGCCAGTGGCACAGAGTTCTATGCCCCGGCTCTGAGCAGCAGCAGCTCTCCGCCTCCTGTAGGACCAGCCACCAGGAATCGACCCTGATGCTGTTTGACAGCGATAGTGAGAGGGTAATGCAGGAGAGTGAGCTAGAGCTTGGTCCGGATGCTCAGGACCTTTTGGAAGGGATGGAGTAGGAGGAGGGGGTACTGCCCGTCAGTACCCCAGTGACATCCCTTCCAATTGGTGCGGGTGATTTCAGCCACAACCCCCGCACCTAGTCAGAGCAGGTGTCAGCGAGGGGACAGCTTAGCCAGGTCAGGGGCTCCACGTCTGCTGTTCCCCTCAGTCAACCACTGGTCGACCTTGGGTCTGACATTACAGGGGATGAAGAGGAGGGTGACTTAGAATGGATGCCACCTCCCTTGTCAGGTGACAGCAGATGATTTGACAATTGCCATCTGTCAGCTTTGCCATACCAGGGTGAGGAGAGGGAGGTCTGTTGCTCAGCTGGGTATCACTGCCCTGACCCAGCACCTGGAGTCAACCACTCGCGAGAGTGGAAACAGATGCATTCCCACTCCCCCACTCCCTCTCCTAGAGGTACTGGTACCGGCAGCCAGACCTCTGCCTCCTCGCACCCTCTTCTATCGCCATCCGACACCAACCGATGCATTTGAACGCACATCGCCCTACGCCCCCAGGGACCGATGGGTGCATTCACTCAATGGGCTCCTGTCAAGGGTTATCGCCCAACATCTGCTGCCCTTCAATATTGTGGACTGCAATCCATTCTGACAGATGTTGGAGCAGGCCCAACCTAGATGACGTGTCCTCAGCCGCCATTTCTTTGCCAGTACTGGCATCCCTGCCCTACACCAGCACATTGTGCAAAATGTATCCCTGTCACTGGATCACGCTGTCAGCAACAGGGTGCATCTGACCTTGGATGCCTGGACCAGCAGACATGGGCAGGGACGATACATCAGCTTTACAGCCCATTGGGTGTCCCTCCGAGGCACCGGGAGGGATCATCAGATGTGGCAGCATCTCAGTTTGTGGTGCCACCCCGGGGTCTCCAGGGGAGAACTGCTGCTCTCCCTCAAGCCACTGTCTCCACCGCTGCTGAGCCCCCAGCAAGCGCCCCCTGTAGCTACGCAAGTGTGGGGCATGTCTGCTGCCAGGCCGTGCTCTAGATTGTGAGCTTAGGGGAAAGGAGACACACCGGACCTGATGTTCTGGCCACCTTCCAAGCTCAGGTCCACAAGTGGCTGACACCCCAAAGGCTCTAGTCAGGTATGGTTGTCTGACAATGGCAGCGACCTCCTCTCATCGCCCTTGAAGCTGGCAGTCTAACACATGTGCCTTGCATGGCACATGTCCTCAACCTTGTGCTACAGAAGTTCCTACGAACATACCCAAGGTTGAGCGACATTGTGCAAAGGGTACGTAGGATTGCCAGCCACTTCTGACGCTCCCCAACCGCCACCGCGTCCCTGTCCAAACTGCAGCAGGACAACAGCCTTCGACCTCACAAGCTGATTGTGGACAGCGTGACGTGGTGTAACTCCACCCTCCACATTCTGGAGAGGTTGTGGGAGCAGCGATGGACAATGAAAGAATACTTGCTGGACCAAGGCACTTCCGGGCCACCACACCCACTCCCCTACATCACCAATGCGGAGTGGGGGAAGATACACCAGGTCTGCCACGTGTTGGCCCCATTCGAGTAGGCAACTAAGATGGTCAGCGGGGAGCATGTCGGCCTTAATGATGTGCTCCTCATAGTGTTACTGCTGGGGAGGACACTAGATCGCCTGCTCGATGCTAGGGAGAGTACATTGGTGGAGCAAGAAGAGGCAACAATGCTTCACCAAGACCAGGCCCAGGACATGGAGGAAAGGAGGAAAAATTTGTTGAGGAGTTTGCTGACATCCAGGAGTCTGGGCCTGGTCAGGAGGGAGAGCCGATGCTGGGGGCACCGTTAGTCAGGGGCTGGGGCGGCTCCCACAGGGAGCAGCAGCAGCAGCAAGAGGACAAAGATGTCATGGTCCCTGGCAGCCAAGAAGAGTCACAACGGGCTGTCCTCTTCCCCATGGCTGCCTACATCCTGCAATGCCTCAGGGACCCCCAGATCAGGAAAATTAAGGAGAGGGATGATTTTTGGTTGGCCACCCTTTTAGACCCTCGCTGCAAGGGGAAACTGGAGCAGTTCATTCTAGCCAGCCGGAGGGATGCCCGTATGCAAAACCTGCGGGCTTGTCTGATCCTCCGGCTGGAGCAGACAAACCCTCAGCCGCACGCTTCAGTTCTCCTGCCCATCTCACCGAGCAGGTGGCTGGCCCACGCAGCTCCAGCCGAGTAGGTGATCTTATGGGTGAGATGAGGTTGTTCTACCAGTCTGCGCGATTCAGTAGCAGCAGCAGCAGTCACCACCAGCGGCTGGACCGCATGGTGGCAGACTACATGGGGTCCGTCGGTGTTTCTGACAGCATGAGCACCATGGTGTACTGGGTTGCCAGGCTGGACACCTGCCGTGAGCTCGCTTAGTATGCGCTGGAAGTACTTTCTTGCCTCCCCTCCAGCATACTGTCTGTGCGGACATTCAGCGCGGCAGGAGGGGTGTTCACCGACAAGTGGATCTGTCAGTCCACTTACTCTGTGGACATGTCAGCCCACTTACTCTGTGGACAGACTGACATTTATCAAAATGTCCTGGATCGGCAGCGACTTCTTGGCCCCCGCCGTCGGTTCAGGGAATTGAAGGTTCCCTTGTCAATCTCTCTCCTTGGCTCTCCCTCCCAAACTTCGTTGTTTTTTAACTTCTGTATATATTTCTTAATTAATTCATTATTTATTTTATTTATGGATACATTTTTAATATATTTATTTATTGATAACTTTATTTATACATTTCTGTATTGATGAATTTATTTATGTATTTATTGATTAATTTATTTATGTATTTATTTATTATTTATTTTATTTTTTCCAATCAATCAGTTAATTTATCTTTTTTTTCATTAATTTATTATGCCTCTTATTTATTTATTCATTCAATTAACTAATTGTTATATATATATATATATATATATATATATATATATATATTATTACACATTAAGCCTGTTAGAATAACGGGCGCTAGAACAGTGGTGCATAAACATTAGTAGGAACAGTAGATCTTAAATGTCAAGGGAACTTGACCACATTGACTTTTTGTGTCGATTAACTCGTTTCAATTGATTAATCGTTTCAGCCCTAGTATAGTGTAACTCTTAGTCCTCTGTGTGATCAGTGATTGACGAACATCGGCCGGGACGGTTCGCAACACGATCCTGTGAATGCGATCAAATAATCGCGAACAGCAAGTTTGAGGCAGGCCCCAATTACTTTAATGGCAGGAGAACCTGAAAAACCTTCAGCTTATAAATGCAGCTGCCAAATACTTAGTAGAAGTGCACAAATAGTCCCACAACATGGACAGTGACATACTACACTGGGATCAATGACAAAAATTCCAACAAAAAATATGTGTATTAATCAGAGGACATTTTTATGCGTCTCAAAGGGAAATTCTCTTAAATCTGCCCTGTTGCAGCCTAGAATTTTTTTATTTTAGGCCACGGGAGTACGGGCCTTAAAAATTAGGCATTCATATTACATAAAAGAAATTCTGATTATGTGGTCAATGGATAAAAATTTTACTGTAGGCCACTGGACTACAGGCCCCAAGTGATTATGTGGCCGGAGGTATATTACATGGTCAGGCCACTACAAATACAGGTCAAATACGTTTAAAAGAACTAAAAATATAAAATTGGATTAAAAACATGGCTAATGAAATCCCCCTCTTGAAAAAAAAAAGAAGAAGAATAGTTGAAATTCGATAACACATGGTCGTCAATGATGTTGAATTCCTCCGAGGCCGCAACAATTAATTATTCACCGTACAGAAAAGAACGTGGCTGGAGGTAGATTACGCGGTCATTGGATATCAATTTTACAGCAGTCCAGTGGACTACAGGCCCCCAAAATTATGCATTCAGCGGACAGAAAAGAACAAGTAAGTATGTGGCTGGAGGTAGATTACACGGTCATTGGATATCAATTTTAGAGCAAGCAAGTGGAATACAGGCCCCAAAAGTTATGCATTCATCGTACAGAAAAGAAGTGATTATTTAGCTGGAGGTCTATTAGACGGTCAATGGATGTCAATTTTACTGAAGGCCAGTACAAATATAGTTCAAATACATATATTTAAAATAACTAAAAATATGAAATTGGATTAAAAACATGTCTAACGAAATCCCCCCTCTTAAAAAAAATAAAATAAGAATGATAGTTGAAACACGTGGTCATCACAGGACCGGGATAATGTTGTCCTCGGTCTCCTCCCCCCAGCCACAGACAACACCAGGGATCCCAGAAAAGTTTAAAGCATGGTCTTCTTGCTCTTTCTCCGCCCCGGCACCATCCTCCTCTGACTTCTCTTCAGACTCCTGTTGACTTGTCTCAGATGGAGTAGCCCCCCCTGGTAATTCATCCAGCTTTGCGACTTCCTCATCTTCCTGCTCCTGCTCCTCGACAGCTTGATCACACAATGCAATGCACTCTCCAGAAAGAAGGCGTAAGGTATGATGTCACCGATGGTGCCCTGGCTGTGACTGACCAGTTTGGTGATCTCATCAAACGGCCACAGAAGTCTGCATGCGTCGCGCATGAGCAGCCACTGGCGTGGTGAATTAATACCAAGCTCCCCAGAACCTTCCCCGCCGCAGAGATCATACAGGTAGTCGCTAACTGCACGTTTCTGCTGGAACAGCCTAGCAAGCATATACAAGGTGGAGTTCCATTGCGTTGGGCTGTCACAAATCAGATGTCTGATGGGCAGGTGGTGTCACCGCTGATTGTCAGCAAGGCGAGCCATGGCCATGTAACAATGATGATGTGTTTGACTTATAGGCTTGGTTCTGGTCCTGTATTCATGCAGAGAACGTGGTTCTGGTGCTGTAGTCATGCAGTGAATGTGGTTCTTGTGCTGTGTTTAACTTAGTCCTCTTGCACACAAATGCTTTTTGCGTTCCGTATACAGACCGTATACGGAACCATTAATTTCAATGGATCCGCAAAAAAGAAAAAAATCACAGGACCGTATTTCCATTCAAACATAGAACATGTCCTATTCTTGTCCGCATTACGGACAAGGAAAGTACTGTTCTATTAGAGGCCCGCTGTTCCGTAAAATACGGAATGCCCACAGATGTTATCCATATTTTTTGCGGATCCGTTTTGTACGGACAGCAAAACCATACAGTCGTGTGCAGGAGGCCTTATAGACATGTTTCTGGTACTGTATGTATGTTGCAATCTTGGTTCTCGCCCTGTATTTGTGTGTTAAACGTGCAGCTAATGCTATACTTTCATCTAATCTAAGTACGGGCCACTGCCACAGATTCTGTCAAAAAGTCTGGAGAAAAAAGTCCTGCATGCAAGACCTTTTTGTCCAGTAAAGAAGCAGCATTCTGAGCAGACCCCATTATAGTCTATGGAGTATCTTCAGCTCTAATGACCAGGCTATTGCTACAGACTCAATCATGTACTGCAAAGGGAAAGCACAAGTCGTGTATCATCCCAACATGAAAGCACAACCAGCTGCCAACTTTTAATCATTTTAAAGCCCATTACCTATGCCACCTTTATATAGTAGGCGGCGTTAAACAGGTTATAGATGGGCCGCTACACGTGGGCCAGTGCTGTTAAAATGTGTCAGTCAGCCCCTAAATCGAATCCTGTATAGATTGGAGAGGGGGAAGTCTAGTGAGGAGGAGGCCAATTAGTAATCAGTTACAGAATGGATCAGGGTCATAATAAGAGTTTTTATTTCTATGGTAAGAAAATGTTGGATTCTAGAGATGTTTTTTAGGTGCAGGAAACATGAGCAGGAAAGTGATTAAATATAGGGGGTGAAGGTAAGATCAGCATCAAACATAACACCAAGACAGCGGGGTGCTGCCTAGGTAGTGCCTCACACTGAGATGGAAATATTGTGCTTAGGTAGGTTAGTAGATGGAGAAAACTCAAGTACTTCAGTTTTTGAAAGTTTTAGTTTCGGATAGAGAGAGGACATGATGTTAGAGACAGTGGACAGTCACTGGTGTTCTGTAGCACAGCAGGGTTGAGGTCACTGTATTAAGTGTATAGCTGGGTATCATCGGCATAGCGATAGCACTGAAAAACAAATCTGCTGATTGTTTGAAAGGGGCTCTATATAGAAAAAAGAAGAGTCTGCACCCTGAATAACCCCAACAACAAGAGGGAGAGAAGGGGAAGCAGAGCCAGCAAAAGATATACTGAAAAAGCAGTCAGAAAGAAAAAAAAGATGAAGAAAACCAAAATAGAGAGGAGGAGATGGTGCTCCACAGTGTCAAAAACTGCAGAGAGATTGAGGAGAAATACTGTGTTTCCCCAAAAATAAGACACTGTCTTATATTTATTTTTCCTCAAGAAGTCATACCATAGCCTATTTTGAGGGGATGTCTTATTTTTTTAAAATTAAGTATGGTACACCAATCTCTCCTGGTGTTTGTGCGTGGTTAGAGAGACCCACAGACTGTTGCTGGTTGTGCTGGGTGAGAGAGACCCACAGTGCTGACGAAAACAGCAGCCACAGCTTTATTCTTCCCCCTGAGGACACACAATACCTAAAGCAGAACTTCCTGCTCCTCACTTCACTGAGGAGACTTTTACTTTCACTTTCTATGTCTCCCTCTATGCCTCAGCTTGCATCACGCACAGAAGGACCGGGACCTGACAGGGGGAGTCGAACTTGTTGATGGGGCTGCTTGCACCTCTCCAGTCACCTCTGAGATAGCAGCTGTTACGATGGGGCAAATGAGAAGGGCTGCCCGCCTTCTTTACCACTCTGCGCCGATACGCTTAGCCACGCCTATCACTATGTCTTATTTTAGAGGTATGGTTTATATTGCTCAAATCCTGCTACGGCTTATTTTATGGGTATGTCTTCGGGGAAACACGGTAGTAGAAGGTAGTCACCATTGCATAAGACGACTTATTGTCAAATTTGTTCGATTGGTTTAGAATTGATTCTTCAGTACTCATATTCCCTCCTGAACTGCAAATACATAGTGATTTCTAAACATTTTTAAATGATGACCATGAGTGGTGATATAGATGGATATGAGCACTCATAATCTGTATGCTGCAGTATATGTTGGTTAGTGCTACATAAAACTTATTTTCAGAACTAAATAGAAGGCCTTTATCATGTGCAAATCACTTGAAATTATGAAGTTATTTGTGAGCCTTTGACTTATGCCTTATCCACACACAAGTATTTTTTATTTTTTTGCCATGGATCCACAAAACACGGCTACCAGCCATATGCATGCCATAATTTTCTTATGTCCTATCCTTTTTTTGCAAAATGGCCAAGTATGGGCATTGACATGTTCTGTTTTTTTTTTTTTTTTTTTTTTTTATTTGGCATGGACATACAAATGCAGACAGCACACATGGTGCAGTAAAAAAAAAATATTCTGCAAGGGGGCGGAGCTAGCGCCAGACTGAGATGGACGCTTAGTCTGCTGCTCTGCTAAGCAGACCATTCCTAGCACCAGCTTTAACCATCTTCTATAGGCAAGGATGGTGAAAATCGGGAACCCCAAGCTTTGAGAACACCCCACGAGTCTCAAAAGCCAGATTCCAAGCGGCGAAATGGAGAAATTCTTTAAGAAAGCATCCGCCACGGTCGTGCCACGAGAATCAAAGATGGCGCTGGCTCAACAGCCTAAGGCCCCGAAGCGTGTCACTGCACAATCCGAGGGAGACAGTGATTCAGAGGAACGCCAACCAGGTGCGGACCTACCGCTCACCAGACGATACCTGGATAAAGCACTCTGCAGAGTTATGGAGCCAATTCTCTCCGAACTTACTGCCTTCCGACAGGAGGTGAGACAAATTGGGGAGCGGGTGGAAACCCTGGAAACTCACCAGGCCGCAACCCTGAACCACCAGTCAGCAATGATGGTCTCCCTCCATCGCTGCACAGCACACCTCAATGAGCTACACAATGCCCTGGAAGACTAGGAAAATAGAGGGTGTCGCAACAACTTACAGTTCAGGGGGATCCCAGAAACGGTCCCGCCAGGAGAGATCACCTCAACTATCCTCACCATCTGCGGCTCACTGTTGGGTCCCGACTTCCCTCAATAAATCGGCATTAAACGTGCTCACAGGGCGTTGCGCCCTAAGCCAAAGCCGACTGAGCCTCCCTGTGATGTTATTTGCAAGTCTCTGAACTTTCCATTTAAAGCGGCTATCCTGGAAGCAGCACGTAACCTCACACCTCTCATATGAGGACTCTAGATTGGAAATCTACCAAGATCTTGCCCCTCTACTCTCAAAAAGCGCAGGGCATTAAAACCACTAACCGACTGGCTCAGGTCCAACAAAGTTCTATACCGCTGGTCCTACCCGTTTGTACTCTTATTCTCATATTCAGGCAAGCATCTCGGCCTACTCTGACCTTGAGGCTATCTATGAGCATCTTGACATCTCCCCCATGCAGATAGACAACTGGGAACTCTATTGTGATTTAGGAGACCTACCAGACCTCCCTATAGTCGCTCCCTTTGAAATTCAGCGTACTCCAAAGTCGTCGAGATCCAAGAAAAGGGGTCACCAGCTCACTACTAGGAGCCTCTCCCCAGACCCTTAACAGGACCCTTACTCTGGTCCTTCTTCCACCACTCATCACTTCCTGAGAGTTCCATGCTTCAGCTACAACCTAGTGCTACCGATGCATGGTACCCATCATCGCCTAGACTATCTGTTTATCTCCAAAGAACATCTACACCTTTGTAGAGAGGCATAAATAGGCTCCATGCATCTCTCTGACCATTCCCCAATTTTAATTTCAGTGATGGCCCCAAAAGGCAACCCCACATGCTACAACTGGCGACTCAATGAAACCCTATTGCGACACCAAACCACTCTTGATTCGATAACCTAGCACAAAAGGGAATATTTTTCCCTAAACGAGCACCCTGATCTCTCTGCCAACACCCTGTGGGACAAACACAAACCCTACATTAAAGGCCAATTCATCAACATTGGATCACACGAAAAAAGGCTTAGGGAGAAAGCGATTGACAAGGCCCTTAAGAACATTCAACAACTTGAGTCCTGCCACAAAAAGAACCCTACTGACTCCCATCTACAGGTACTATCAAATCTTAGAGCAGAACTTAAGGCCCTTTTGCTAGCTAAAGCTGCCAAATATTTGTCACAGCAGACAGGATACAAGGTACACAGGATAAAAACAAACACGTGTCTAGGCAAGAAGCTGGGGATAGAGGTCACCTCCTGACAAATCCCTACCAGCTCTCCCTATACTTCTATGTCCACGTTCAGAACCTGAAGGTGGGAATAACGTGTCCTCGTGCCTGGGCTGAAGATTCCCTAGAATCCCTAAGATGTTGAAAGGGGAAAAGAGGCAGCCTGCTCCCTCAGGACTTGGAGGGAGCAGGTGTCTCTCTAAAAACCTAGACAGACAACCACAAGAAAACAAAACCCACTTATCTTTTACTGAGCAGGAACAGCAAATCCTTCCTTCCTCTGAGCTATAACCCGCACAGGACACTGGGAGTGGGCATAATTTAAACTCAAACCAACGACCCCACCCAATGCACCTGAAGGGAGGCGGATATAGCTCAATTCCAAAACAAAAACAAAAAGACTACACACGTGCTGCTAACCTGGCAGACCACCGCGCATAGCCTGAGCAGGGCATGACAATATTATGAACTCCCAACACAAATTTTTCGCCCATGGCGATAAAGCAACCAAATTCCTAATACGCAGGATAAAGGGGAGGAGAGCCTCAAACTATATACATCAGCTGACCTCACCCGAAGGTAAATCAATTTTCTCTGCCCTCCGGATTGCCGCTCAATTCCGATCCGTTTATGAAAACCTCTACAACCTCCCATCCAACACAACTTCAGAAACACGTGCTCCCATTATCTCAGCCTTCCTAGACTCCTCCAATATCCCTTCCCTCTCCCCTTCCCAAAAGATAAATTTGGAAGCCCCCCCTCTCCATTTGACATAAGTAATGGAACTCGCCAGGGCTGTCCCCTCTCTGTACTCTTATTCATCCTAGCCCTGGAACCACTTTTGTCTACTATAAGGAGGGATCAGAGGATTGAAGGTCTATATTTTGGAGGCAGGGAACAGAAAAATTGCAGCCATTGCGGGTGACGTTATGATGATGACTGTGAACCCGACAGTCTCTCTGCCCTGCATTCAGGCCCACATTAACCTATACAGAATAGTTTCAGACTTTAAGATCAATGCCAGCAAATATCTAGTCCTGTGTTTGGGAATCCCCCTTTCCACAAAGCAACAATTAGGCTGAGTTCACACGGGCGAGATTTCCGCGCGGGTGCAATGCGGGAGGTGAACGCATTGCACCCGCACTGAATCCGGGCCCATTCATTTCTATGGGGCTGTGCACATTAGCTGTGATTTTCACGCATCACTTATGCATTGCAGCATGTGTCGCAGCATGCTCTATATTGTGCGTTTATAACGCAACGCGGGCCCCATAGAAGTGAATGGGGCTGAATGAAAATCGTGAGCATCCGTAAGCAAGTGCGGATGCGGTGCGATTTTCACGCATGGTTGCTAGGTGACAGTTGTTATTTTCCCTTAAAACATGGTTATAAGGGAAAATAATAGCATTCTGAATACAGAATGCTTAGTTGGTGGTCAATTGAGGGTTAAAAAAAATAAAAAATTAACTCACCTTCTCCTCTTGATAGCGTAGCTCCCAGTCTCTTCTTTACTTCTTTAATGATGAGCTGTCGGCTAAGGGACCTGTGGTGACGTCAGATCACATGCTCCAATCACATGGTCCATCACCTGCTTTCATCCCTAGTCCTTCCCCACCTCACTTACTTACAGCAAGTTCTTCCCATCCCCATAACCAAGCATTACTATATCTCATTACAAAAAAAGTTCAGATCCTTTGTTTGAAATGGGAAGAAAGCGAGACTTTCGTTCTCACAAAGCCTCGACAAGCTGGGGGCATAGGCCTTCTGAACCCAGAACTATATGGCAAGGCTATACTCGCGAGTATCCTGGCTATGGCCTTCCCCGCAATGCACCGCAGTAGAATTGAACTTGACATACTAAACAGACCCGCCAGGGCACTCTTGCTGGGACACCAAAACTCCCCACCTGGCCCGCTAACCCACTACCCAATTATCAAAGCCACCTTAGAGGCTTGGAAGTGGCTTTCCATGTCTCATTGTTCCATCCCCTTCCCCTCTCCACTTTTAACGGTAAAATATATATTAGGCACGGCTCCCCTTACATTGAGAGTGTCAGCTTTGCAGGGGCTAAAGCCCTCATTAACTCCCTTGATATCGCTGATGATCCCTCCAGGGGACATCATGGATCTGGAAGCCATGAATACCTTACTCAATCCTCATCCGTGTGATCTTTTCTCAATTTCATACCTTAGGTCCTAGATAAGGCAACATGTCCACATGGGTGACCTCCATTGCCCCCTAATCTGGCTTGAGTCAATAATATCCCAACCTACACCCCCTAGAAAACTTATCTCACGACTTTATAGCAGATTACATCTTCCCCCTATTCTAGCCAAGCCATCATTCATAAAACAATGGGAGCTAGACTTGGATATCACAATTCCATTTGTCTCTCATCACAAACTTCTTGAATCCCCCCACAGGGCCTCCCGCTGTGTCTCAATCCAATAGAACGGATACAAAATCCTCTCTCGATGGTACAATACACCAGACAAGACATCACTCTTCTCAGAGACCGCTTCGGACACATGCTGGAGGTGCCTTCGAGAGAAAGGGACCTTCCTCCACATTTGGTGGTCTTGTCCTCTAATTTCCAAATGGTGGTCCGAGATATTCTTTCTTGCCAACAAGGTTTGCCACACATCCATCCAACCATCCCCACAATTAGCCCTATTGTCTCTCACCCCTGAAAATGGTCATGCACATGTACCCTACATCTTCACACAGATGTTGATAGCAGCTCGTCTCTTGCTTCCTAGATTCTGGCTCCAAACCCCAACCCCCTCTATGGAACATTGGCTTCAGAAAATAGACCAACTACATAGATTTGAGGAACTGTCCTCATGGGAAACCCGCACACATGTTGCATTCCTTAAAAAATGGCTTCTCTGGCCAAACTATAGATTCCCTAAAGACCCCATCTAGCCTACATATGGCGCAAGCCAGATATCTGATAAATAGTAGTCCAGATTGGTTCCATTATTGAAACAACATACTCTGGCCTCTCCTGGTCTATTTCAATAAGTAGAGCAAGTGATCCTCACTTTACCCCTCCACTTGTATGTAACCAGCAATAAACATATGATGCTGCTCTTCAACTCTTATGTTACGATGTACCTCCTATATATTGCATTTTCTCAATAATGTTACCCCTGGATGTTTTATTCATTTATTTATTCATTTTGTGCCCACTATGTATTTGTCAAGTACTCGGCGTGTACTCACAATGTACTTTTTAGAGTATTTCCTGGGCTTGCACGCCCGTACCTTGGTATTCTGTTACCTCCTTTGTTTCTAATGAAAATAGTAATAAAAATATAATTAAAAAAATAAAATAAAATTTGTTTTCCGCAAAAACAAATGCAGATCGGATGCAGAACAAAAATACAGTAGTGTGCATGAGGTCTTATTTGGAGTAGGATTCATGCTTGTGTGGATATCTTTTTAGAGGTAATGGTATACTAATCACACCAAAATATCTTATTTTATGTAGAAGTAGTAATTAATAGACAAAATTGCTACTGAAACTATGATAACAAGTGACGGTCCTTGCAATTTACAGAAAGGTCTTTAGGGTAGTGATTCTCAACAAAAAAAAGTGCCGTAGCACCTTGATGTGTCACAGCCTGGAGCTCCAGGTGTTACAAATATATACAGAGAGCAGTTTATGTGTGAGAAGTTTTCATAGTAATAACATTTCTTATAATGCTTCCAAGGAAATTCAACATCATTAAAAGGGAATTAAAACAGAGCATAAAAATTATCTCATATAATGTTAACAAGTGTAATAAAGCAACATCAGGGTACTTTCACACTTGCGTTGTGAAGATCCGGCAGGCAGTTCCATCACCGCAACTGCCTGCCGGAGCCGGAAATCCATGTGCAAACGGATAGCATTTGTAGACGGATCCGGATGTGGATACATTTAACAAATGTATTGAAACACCCCATCAATCTCTCCGGTGTCATCCGGGAAAAGGTTTCCGGTATTTTCTTTTTTGCATTTTAAAGGTCTGCGCATGAGCAAACCGGAAGACCGGATCTGTCAATGCGGCAATTTTAATTGGCACTAATACATTTCAATGGAAATTAATGCCGGATCTGGCATTCCAGCAAGTGTTCCGGAATTTTAGACTGAGAAAATACTGCAGCCTGCAGTATTTTCTCCAGCCAAATACCGTAAGAGGGACTGAACTGAAGACATCCTGATGCATACTGAACGGATTGCTCTCCATTCAGAATGCATTAGGATTAAACTGATCAGTTTTTTCCCGGTACTGAGCCCCTAGGATGGAACTCAATACCGGAAAAGAATAACACAAGTGTGAAAGTACCCTCAGAAATGAAAAGCATTGTAAATTAATTAGACAAGGTGTGTGCAGTGGTGGCCAAGGTTTGCCTGGTCACTAGAGTTAACATACTAATCTTAGTATACAAAGGCTGAAACTGCAGAGCTACAGAGGCTGTAGACAGACCTGTTATATTTTCACTCCTTAAATTGGCACTGTCATTCAAACAAATTTTGCATACATTAATAATACAAACTAAGATAAGACACTTTGTAATATTTGTTATAGGAAAAAAAAAATATCTTTCTCCACTTATCAGCTACATGTATGGGAGACATCAAAGCAGTCTCCAGCAATTAGCTCAGGGAAAACTGACAATTAGTGATAGTCATAAAATGACCAGATATAGTGTTGACCATGTGCAAACAACAACAGCTTATTCAAAAAAAAAAAAAGAAAATGTCAGGAGGCTTTAAAAACTTACCCTCAGGGACCTAACCTCATGATCACTCTCAGACCTCTTGCACACGGCCGTTGTTTAAACGATCTGTGCATTGGTGACCGCAATTTGCGGCCCCCAAAGCACAGGCACTGTCCGTGCTGCTACCGTGACAGATCAAGACCCATTCAACTTGAATGGGTCCATGATTCGTCTGCACCTCCAAAAAATAGAACAAGTTCTATTTTTTTTGCGGTGTGGAGGCACAGAGAGAAACCCCATGGAAGCACTCTGTAGTGCTTTCGTGGGGTTCCGTGCCTCCATTCCGCAACGCAGCTCCGAATTGTGGACCTACTCAAGTGAATGGGTCGGCATTTATGATGCCCGCATATTGTGGAACCGCTGTTTGCGGGCTGCAATATGGGCCACGGTCAGCAAAGGCAGTGTGCATGAGGGCTTAGGTTCATTTTTAGCTGAGTCACTATTGAGGAAGAGGGCTACTTATAGGGTATGACTGATACATGTTTTGGCATTTGCTATTAATTTACAACAATACTTTTTTAGTTATTATCCATTATATATTCAGAAAATGTAGTAATTACTTTTTATAGCCACCCCTTTTTTGTGATTACATTCTTACATTTCCCCTCAGGTAGTACCACACTTTGCATTGATGTTATTCATCTCTTTTTATTATGTATATTTATTCTATAAACCTTGTTATATATTTTGAGCTACAGAGGATCAGGTGTCTTTATGTAGGTTATTCTGTTCATACAGAGTCGGCTCACTATTTAGGATTTTTTCCCCCATTTTTTGGGTTGCTATTTGTGTTTTCTTTTTGTAACATTTATAGGTCACACAATGCCTAGAAAACTTTCCCATGTAATTCACTAAGGTCCTCTCCTGTCCATTGTGTCTATGGCCTATGGGGCTGTTCAGGAAATAGCAGAAATAAATCCACAATCAGAAAATAAAAACAGAATAGGAAAAAAATGATATGTGCTACAATCTGATTTTAGCTGCCAGAATTTTTGATGATACATTTCCTTTAAGAGCCGGAGGGAGTACAAACGCCCTACAGGCAGAAGAAGAGAAGCCTAGCTGGCAAGCTGGCCGCAACCTGTTTGGAGGGACAGGGCAGACATGACTGGCGGACCTGCCAGATAGACGAGAACAGCGAGAGGTGGATCTGCGCTGCCGGGCACCAGGTCATCAACACAGGGTGGCTGCCACTGCAAAATAGCTTGCTTCTGCAGAGTTATCCTCAATGACATTGTTGGGTCTTCGCTTTGTGCTCATTTCCACTCTTAACCCACACAAACTGGCCATCCTGCTGTATCCACAGTAACACCTTTTCGGCCATTTTTCTTCCATGACAACCACAGATGAATGAACTCCATGACTCATTATGCCCTCCATAATAGACATATATTACCCTTGGTCCCTAGACCTACAAGGCCAAACTACATACAATCCTAAAAACCCTGTTAACTAAATGGATTTTATGCCAATCACTGCAAATGCAAGTGTTTCATTAACAGGAGGACAACTGAAGTATAAACAAACAGTTAAATTTCTCTATTTAGTCCTTGGAGACACACATTAAATATATAGTATCATACCGATAAATAGAGAAAGTGACATATGAAAGACACTGTAATATTCAGCAAACCTGAGTGCTGGTTTTGGGGTGATGTAAGGAGTTAAGTGGATAATGCCTTTATTACCAATGTGCTGGATGATATACTTTTCTATGGAAGTGCATGTTTAATTGTTATATGTAATTGCTGTCCATCATCAAAGTTAGTGACAGGGAATATATAATTAAAGTATGACAGCGAGCGACATCAGAAAGATAATACTAGTACACAACCCTAAAGCTACATTTGCTATATCTGATGAATATTAACTGTGTACTTTTCTTCAACTTTAGAAGAACTCTTTAGCTAATGACTATGTGTGGGTAACTCGTGAAGTTTGCTTTCATGCTGAAGACACAGAAGAGCAGACTCATAAAATGCTGAATTGTGATCAACTTGCCATATGGTGTCAAGAGATGAACTGGCCTCCAACCTAGGCAGAGTGGAATAAAGTCACTGGTGACCCTCTTGAATCAGCAGGACTTGATCAACTTTTTTAGTCTTGTGGGATATTATGAAAGTGTCATTAAAGACTTTTCCAAGGCATCTGGTTCATTTGCTCATGCCTCCATCAGTGAATTCTGCAAGAACATAATGATTTCAGCTCGAAGTAAGGCTTTGTCTAGACGCAATAAGAGATAACATGCAGGGCTGGTACAGAATATCAGAGGAAATGAGTTGGATTTTATGAGCACTGTGATCTAATTTAAGGACGCTGGAGCAAGAATGTATACATTTATCTGTGTACTTTATGTATTATTATATAGCTAACATGATAAGCATTGTCTTTACCATATTGGTTAGCCATTGTACTAGAACTTGGCGGAAGGCTTGTTTTAAGGTGACCATACATTGGCTAGAAATGGGTGCCTTGAAAAAGTATTGATACCCCTTGAACTTTTCACCCACAAACCTAAAAGTACTTTATTGGGATTTTATGTGGTAGACCAACACAAAATAACAAGTACAGTAAGTAACATAGTACATAAGGCCGAAAAAATAAATTTGTCCATCCAGTTCCGCCTGTTATCCTGCAAGTTAATCCAGAGGAAGGCAAAAAAGAAACTGTGAGGTAGAAGCCAATTTTCCCCACTTTAGGGGAATAAAAAATTCAGGCAATCAGAATAACTCCCTGGATCAACGACCCCTCTCTAGTAACAATAGCCTGTAATATTATTACACTCCAGAAATACATCCAGGCCCCTCTTGAATTCCTTTATTGTACTCACCATCACCACCTCCTGAGGCAGATAGTTCCATAGTCTCACTGCTCTTACCGTAAAGAATCCTCTTCTATGTTTGTGTACAAACCTTCTTTCCTCCAGACGCAGAGGATGTCCCCTCGTCACAGTCACAGTCCTGGGGATAACTAGATGATGGGATAGATCTCTGTACTGACCCCTGATATATTTATACATAGTTATTAGATCTCCCCTGAGTCATCTTTTTCTAAAGTAAATAACCCTAATTTTGATAATCTTTCAGGGTACTCTAGTTGCCCCATTCTAGTTATTACTTTAGTTGCCCTCCTCTGGACCCTCTCCAGCTCTGCTATGTCTACCTTGTTCACAGGAGGCCATTGTGTGAAGTGAAAAGAAAATGATGCATGGTTTTCAACAAAAAAATCTGAAAAATGTGATGTGCACTTGTACTCAGCTCCCTGTACAATTGCCTTCAGAAGTCAACTAAATATTAAATAGAGTCCACTTGTGTGCAATTTATTCTCAGTATAACTACAGCTGTTCTGTGAAGACTTCAGAGATTTTTTTTAGAGAACATTAGTGATTAAACAGCTTAATAAAAACCAAGGAACATACCAGACAGGTCAGGGACAAAGTTGCAAAGATATGCAGCTCAGATGGGAAAATCTACCCACAGGACAACTATTAGTCATGACCTCCACAAATCTGGCCTTTATAAAACTGTGGCAAGAAGAAAACCATTTTAGAAACCAATCCATAAGAAGTCTTGTTTGCAGTTTGCCACAAGCCATATAGGGGACACAGCAAACATGTGGAAGAAGGTGCTCTGGTCAGATGAAACAAAAGTTAAACCTTTTGGCATAAATGCAAATGTTATGTGTAGCAGAAAACAAACATTGCACATCACCCTGAACACACTATCCCCACCGTGAAACATGGTGGTGGCAGCATCATGCTGTGAGGATGATTTTCATCAGCAGGGACAGGGAAGCTTGCCAGAGTGGATAGGAATGTGGATAGAGCTCAATATGGGGCAATCCTGGAGGAAAACCTGTTAGAGGTTGCAAAAGACTTGAGACTGGGACGGAGGTTCACCTTCCAACAGGAAAACAACCCTAAACATACAGCCAGAGCTACAATGGAAGGTTTTAGATCAAAGTATATTTATGTGTTAGAATGGCCCAGCAAAAGTCCAGACCTAAATCCCATTGAGAATCTGTGGCAAGACTTGAAAATTGCTGTTCACAGATGCTATCAATCCAATCTGACTGAGCTTGAGCTATTTTGCAAAGAAGAATGGGCAAAAATGTCAGCCTCAAGATGTGCAAATCTTGTAGAGACATACTCCAAAAGACTTCCAGCTACAATTGCAGCAAAAGTGGTCCTACAAATGCACACCACACTTTTCAGATGTTTATCTATAAAAAAAAATGAAAACCATGTATAATTTTCTTTTCACTTCACACATACTTGCTACTTTGTGTTGGTCTATCATACAAAATCCCAATAAAATCCATTTAAATGTGTAGGTGTAACATGAAAAAATGTGGAAAAGTTCAACGGATATGAATAGTTTTTCAAGGCACTGAAGGTAGGCTAAACAGCAGTTGGAAATCTGATGAATGCCCACTTCATAGACAACTAGAGATGAGCGAATTTCTTAAAAGTTTGATTTGGCTGATTCGCAGAATTTCACAAAAAAATTTGCTTTGTGATGACTTTGTCACGAAGCACATTTTTTTGTAAGAAGCAGGTGCAATGACAGGGAGCTGCGATAGCCCTCAGATGCCGCGTTTATACATGATACCGGCTAGAGATGAGCGAATCGAAGCTGACAAAGTGGAATCTGATCTGAATTTCAGGAAAAATGCGATTAGCACAGAATACAAATTTCCTCATGCTTCGTGGCAACAAATCACATTTTCTTTTCCTAAAATGGCTGCTGCACATGTGAGGACATGGATCAAGAATGCTGACAGAGTAAAGGTGGATGCTCAACAGACAGGATCCATTTTTTTTGGGTTATTGTTCATAATATCATAGGAGTGCAGGACAATAGTCCGGCAGGCGACCCGATGCGCACAGCATCATAGTAACCTATGATGCTGTGCACTCCCGTGCACACGATGTATGCCGCTCTGGGACATATGGCCCGCTCACAGACTGTATGTCTCGGAGGGCATACGGTCGTGTGCATGAGCCCTGAGGCTGAGTTCATACTTGAGAATAAGAAAAATGAGGGGGCACACTCAAGAGGGATCACTGGATAAAGTGTAGATAATTGTGTTTAATAATATTTTAAGAACATACCCTTAAAAGCATTAAAACATACATAAAACAAAAACAAAAAGTGCAAGATTTCACTGGTAGTATTAATCTCAGTGAGAGTTCTTTCCACAGAGGTATAGGATTAAGGCCTGTAACGTTAGAGCGATAGTATCAGCCCTATGGCTCAGTCCTAGTGGAGCGCTGATGATGTTAATGTCTCTTTATCCAGTATGCTGAGTATGCAGCAGTATATATCAAATTGGAGACTGTGCTCCCGTGTTTAACAAGATGTATGGCAGGTTGGAGACTATGCTCCCGTACTTACAGTCTCTTGTCGCTTGCGGTATTTCCGATCACCCCTCCTGACTGAATCCTCACAGCATTGATGTTTCAGGTTGCCGTACACTCACAGCGTCCCGTGCAGTGTGTTCGGTCAAGACGTGGCGTCCCACGTGACCTAGTAGTCTGGGGTGCCGGCTAAACGCTGAGCTGACGTCACTGGATTGATATTGCACTGACGTCAGTAATGTGCGGCTCGTGCTCCGGTTTGATGCAGGAGAAAGATCTCGTATAGCGATGTCTTTAAAGTATAGATGTTTCTTGTTTTTTCCTGGAATCCACGCTCACTCTGTCTCTGGCAGAGACAGAGTGAGCGTGGATTCCAGGAAAAAACAAGAAACATCTATACTTTAAAGACATCGCTATACGAGATCTTTCTCCTGCATCAAACCGGAGCACGAGTCGCACATTACTGACGTCAGTGCAATATCAATCCAGTGACGTCAGCTCAGCGTTTAGCCGGCACCCCAGACTACTAGGTCACGTGGGACGCCACGTCTTGACCGAACACACTGCACGGGACGCTGTGAGTGTACGGCAACCTGAAACATCAATGCTGTGAGGATTCAGTCAGGAGGGGTGATCGGAAATACCGCAAGCGACAAGAGACTGTAAGTACGGGAGCATAGTCTCCAACCTGCCATACATCTTGTTAAACACGGGAGCACAGTCTCCAATTTGATATATACTGCTGCATACTCAGCATACTGGATAAAGAGACATTAACATCATCAGCGCTCCACTAGGACTGAGCCATAGGGCTGATACTATCGCTCTAACGTCACAGGCCTTAATCCTATACCTCTGTGGAAAGAACTCTCACTGAGATTAATACTACCAGTGAAATCTTGCACTTTTTGTTTTTGTTTTATGTATGTTTTAATGCTTTTAAGGGTATGTTCTTAAAATATTATTAAACACAATTATCTACACTTTATCCAGTGATCCCTCTTGAGTGTGCCCCCTCATTTTTCTTATTCTCCATTATTTCTTCTGGGTCCTGAGGGTAGGACCTGAGGGTGAGCACCTACCCATACGCAACAGGGGTGAGCCGCTGTACGTCACACGTTCTTCCTGAGTTCATACTTGGGTTATTTGGCTAGTATTGGCCCAGTGACTGCCCAAATAAGTCTACTTTCACACTCGCATTTTGGCTTACCGTTTGTGAGATCCGTTCAGAGGGTCTCACAAGTGGTCCAAAATGGATCAGTTTTGCCCTAATGCATTCTGAATGGAAAAGGATCCGTTCAGAATGCATCAGTTTGCCTCCGTTCCGTCTCCATTCCGCTTTGGAGACGGACACCAAAACGCTGCTTGCAGTGTTTTGGTGTCCGTCTGATGAAACTGAGCCAAACGTATTTGTCCTGGCACACAATGTAAGTCAATGGGGACGGATCCGTTTTCACTGACACAATCTGGCACAATAGAAAATGGATCCGTCCTCCATTGACTTTCAGTGGTGTTCAAGATGGATCCATCTTCGCTATGTTAAAGATAATACAAATCGATCAGTTCTGAACGGATATCCATGACGGATCTGCACAATACGTGAGTGTAAAGTAGCCTAAGTGAAGTGTGCAGTGATTCTAAGAGCGACACCTGTCATCTGAATGTCATACTGACTTAGTATTATTGTACTACCAGAGTAGACTCCCTATGCGTGTTACTGCAGGGCACAGTGTCCTACACCACTATAAAGGCTCTCTGCAGCCAGGAAATAGCCGTTTTCTAACGCTATTCGACGCAAATAAATTCCCCCAAAATTTGGCGAACCGGCCGAATCAAATATTTTTTTAAATTCACTAATCTCTAATCACGGCATCGAAGTGTAAAATTAACATTATAAAAAATTTAATCAAACTTACCACCTCCATTTGCTCGCGACGAGCCTGCCGCCATCGCTGCCGACATGATGATGTAATCTCGCGCCGAGATCTTCAAGCAAAATGGAGGCTGGCGGCCCATCACGAGCAAATGGAGGAGGTAAGTTTGAATTTATTTATTTTTAATACTATTTCAGGTTAAATCGATTCGCTGACACGAAGCACGAGGAAATTCGGTTTCTAGGCGAATCGAATTTATCTTGAAATCCGGATCGAATTCCACTTCGTGGGATTCGATTCGCTCATCTCTAGACACAACCATACACATTTTACTCTTATTGGTCATTCTAGTCATTCAAACTGGCTACAAACGTACAAAGGGCGATAGACAGACCATCTTTCTGGCAGCATTTTTTCAAAGAAACATCCAAAAGGTTTGACTTTATGTAAAGTGTGCTAGATTTATTTCCCCACTGATTTGCTATATACTGAGGTGCTGCACGCATCTGTTTGATCTTGACTGGCTGGTCCAGTACTAGCAACCACCTGCTTCTCTTTAATCTCTTTAATCAGGAGGAACTGCTACTTTATTTCAGTACTTTCTACTCCAGAGGACTGTAATTCCCTAATATTATTGTTGATTTTATGAAGAACTTAATTAGATTTCAGCTCTTTGCATACCAGAATTGTAACTCTCTTGTATTACCATTGAATTCGTAAAGAACTTAATTAGAACTACCGTAACACTTAAGCATATACATCAGAGTGAGCTAAGAATAATAACACCACCAGCAAAAATGTTCTGTAGATAAAAAAAAAAAACATTAAAAGATTGAATTAGGCATTTATAATAACTACAGTTTTTGCTGTAGTTCAGACCATTCACAGACACAGTCCACAGATGGCTCCCTCCCAATTATGTAGCTTTCATCTCCAGTTGCATATATAGTGCTAACATGTTCCACATTGCAGGACATCCAGATGCAGTCAAGCTAAACTTGATGGTAAATGTGTTGCATGAAGAATGGCAATAAAATGAATTAACTGACTTTTCAATGGATTTCAATGGCTTTTGTCACGAGATAACACTGTGACATGTGTTATCAGACTTAATTTTAGCTCGGCTACATCTGTAAGTTCCTGGGGGCTCGCAATCTAAAGTGTCTAAAGGCCAAATAGATTCTAAAGAAATTGAATATTTTACAAACTTCCCCAAAAATCCTGCTTCTAGTGAATCCAAAACCTTTGCACTTCTATTTGGACAATTCACTCTAAATGGCATCTGCCAGGGTGGCACCCTGGGCACTATATAAAATCTTAACCAGGAAATGCATAATGTTTCTAGGGTTATACATTGCTATGATAAGACGTCTGACAGAGTTTAGTGAGACAATAGCTACATTTAATTGATTGAAAGTCAAAGAGATAGGTTTTAGCTAGGGACGAGACAGTAATCAGTGTAGCCTGTCACTGTGCATCAAGATGCCAGCGGTTCTCAGTGACTGCTATAGCAGTATTCAAAACGATACCACTCATTTTTTCATAATTGTGTATCACACCCCAATGTATCTCACATAATTCACAAGTATTAATCCTGGAGCTGATAGTACTGGCTAGAACAGTTTTTTCTTGTTGCAGAGACAGTAACTATTACTACTATTACTGGTGCTGATATATTTCTAGATCCCGAAGAAAAACAAGAGTGATGTAGCATATCTAAAAATATGGAGACTATGGAGTCATTCACTCACCAAGCAGTAATACAGTCTGTAATCACAGTGTAGCAATTATATTCCCCAAACTGCAAAAGTCTTTTGAGCAATGCAGCACAGTTACTAGATTAGGCAAAATATGACATAACACCCTGGAAAGCGTTTGTAAATCTATCACGCTATGGCACATAGACCCTAGTTCCACATTGGACAATGTTCTAAACACACTGGAGGACAGAATTGTATAGAATGTAAAAGAACTGCAGCAATTGTTTATTAAAAAGAAGAATTGTGATGGCACACTCGCATTTGGTTTAAACTAAAAGGTATTTATTATTATTAATTAAAATGTTATTGTTAATTAAAATGTTGTTTTGTTGAGAATGAATATGTACAAATGAGTAAAAATAAGTAAATGCCAAGTCAAATAAAAAGGTAATTGAAATAAAGTAACAAATCGTGGTCGTTATTTGGGATGAGGTCTGGTTAAATAAGGATGTATAAAAAGAATGGTCAATGATGAATGGGATCAATGTGTCCCAGAGAGTGCAACTGATATTGAAAATGTTCAAAAAAGTTCATTCAAGCAGGTTCAGTGCATATAACAAAAATCACACAGGTCCTTCAGGATATATTGGTTCAGTCCTGTAAAATAGTGATGTTGTGATGTTCCTGAAGGGTGTTCAATATATTCGCATGTGAAAAAAATCCAATAAAGTATAGGTCAAAAAAGCCATGCAAAAAACGGTGTAGGTAGTACTCAATTGAGTGAAAATAGTATTGTGCACAACCAAATTTTGCATTCATTTAGCAAAAAACGCTTACAAGAGAGTTAAATAAGCATAAAAATAGTGTTCTTATTTTGAAACACTATAGATTGACTGCAATAGTGGATGCAGAATATATTGAGTCTTGTGTTCACATGGTTAAATCACCCATTTTTTAAGGAGAGAGCATCTCTCCTGACAGGTTTTTCATTCACTGAAATTCACTGAGATTTACCAATAGGCTTTCCAAAGTATCTTGTTGGATACAGCCGTTATCAGTATAAAAGTACATAAATTAAATAGCGGATGGGCAATAAAGGGTGCGTTTACTTTACCCCTCCTTAGCCTGTTGTGTTGTCCTCCGTCCTGCAAGGACCTGCGTGGCGTCCCACGTAATCACTTGCCTTACGATGACTACACGTGCACAGGCAACGTCTGTGCGGCAGCCGGGACGGATCCAGACCCATTCAACTTGAATGGGTCCATGATCTGTTTGTTCTGCACTCCGTAGTCCTTCTGTGGGGTTCCGTTCCGTGCTTCCATTCTGCACTGCATCTCCGGAGGTGCATGTGCATTCCGTTTTTTGCGGAACGGAACAGCTGAACCCTGATAGAACAGTACTATCCTTGTCAGTTTTGCGGACAATAATAAGACATGTTCTATCTTTGAAAGGAATGGAAAAACATAAATACAGAAACGGAAGGCATACGGAGTACCTTCCTTTTTTTTCTTTTGATCTATTGAAATGAATGGTTCCATATACAGACGCAAAAAACTGACCGGAAACGGAAAAACCTTAACCTAACACCACATACGACCACAACAACACAATTCCAGCACCAATACTATGTGTGTGGCCACATGGTCAGACATCGCATCTGTCCCTTACATGCAGTGATGGCCAGTTCGCATTGTTAGCCAGCAAACATATGCGGACTGCCATCTTTTTTTCACAAGTCCGGTGAGGCACTGGTAAGCCCTTACCTGTGCCTGTGTGCGAGCCGGTCCGAAAACAAATGCGGTCAGCGGGAGCAGGCAGTTCCGAGAACAGCCGGATGAAGGCCCCAGGCGGCCTGTTCTCGGAACTACCTGCTCCCGCTGACAACACTTGTTTTCAGACCGGCTCGCGCACAGACACATGTAAGGGCTTACCTGTGCCTCACCGGACTTGTGAAAAAAGATGGCAGCTTGCATATGTTCGCGGGCGAACAATGCGAACTGGCCATCACTGCTTACATGTTCTCTCCTTTTAAGATCCACTCCTGATTTTGGCTTTTAAAACTGCATCAGGAAACCTGACAGTGTGGCCATACCCTAATACTTATTCTAATACACAATGAACTATTTTCAGTTCAGTGAAAACCTCAGATATCTAAGAAGATTGCCCTATTTTATTCATGTGCTTATCCAGCAGAGCCTCATCACAATAATGTTTGAAACTGCTGCTCAATGTCTATAAAAGTATATGAATGTTGGCATATTACTTACCCATCCATTTCCTAATTCCTTTTTATTCTATCACATTTCATTTTGTGTCTTTGTTTTTGCATATAATACATTTTTGCATAGGAGGAATTTGGTTTCTATTCATTTTGTCTTATGAAATGTGAAACGCTGAATGAAGGATGCTATTCTCAGTTTTCACGGTTATCAACCTATTCCTATATAGTATACCATTTACATTTTTTAAAATATATTTTTCATGCCTTAAACATGCTTTTATTTTTAACCCTTGAATGCCCAGACACTTTTTTCGTCATTTAGAGCATGTGCTGATTTAATGGTCCTAATTTTTATTTTTTTCTTGGACTAATACAAAATAATTTTTGCAATGTTTTTAAGTGACACCTACAGCATTTTTATTAACATGTTTTTATTTATTTTATTTGAGGAAAACTGTGCAAAAAGTTACAAAGTATTTTTTTTTTCAAACTATAGCTCTTTTATTTATTATTTAAATATGCAAACTGACACCAAAATAAATTGTTGAAATTAGTCAGTTATTTTGCTGTGTAATATGGCATGGGCATTTTTTTTTTTTTATTCCTATGTTTTACTTTTCTATTTATTTTTGCCACATAATATTACGGTATATAATTTTTTAGCACATTATATTTTGCCACATTTAGCACAATATTTAGCACATATTTTGGCACTCTAAATGACCTGTCAGACACTGATGCACTTTTTAGCATTTTGCTGTTTTCCACTAAACCTAGAGCACCCAAAGGAGAAAACAGACCCCAGCCAGAGCTGATCAGGGTCTGCTAAGACCCAGCACCTCAGCAGAGCCTAATACACCATTGATTACATTTTTATAAGGTCTAATAGAGGAAGCAGCTCTCTATTCACTGCACAGCACTCACTGAATGTTATACACTGAGCAAAGGAGAAGGCAGAAGTGGTAATAAATCACTTCTGTCTTCTCCTTGGGATCCACACTTATCACTGACAGTCAGGGACCCGACCACTTCCTGCTAGGAGCAGGATCTTTAAACCAGTATCATACATGTATAGCCTTCCTGATTGAAGCCCAGCACCAAGCATCTTACATGTATGGCACTTTGTTGCTATCAGGTTAAAGACAGTATGAAAACATGTACTTAATGTGAGTTTTATACTGCAATTGTATGGTATATTATTAGTTATACACAGTAAAGCCTCTCCAGAAGAACACCCCTTATCCAGACCAGGTGCATATTGGCTTTCTTTGAGAGTACTACCTTCATGTTTCTATGCAATGTTGGGTGGTTGTCTCAAAAAAGTTATATTTATTTTTGATCTTGGGCAGTAGACTTTTATTGAGGCCTATGCTTATGCTGCATTAAAAAGAAGCCAGTTTGACACATCCTCCATAGTTACATACTACAGTTACAAAGTTACTAGCGATGGGCAAATTTCTTGAAATTTCAATAAATTTAGCCAGAATCGAAAGTAATCCAATTTCTGAAAACATTTGGATGACATTTTAAGGTCCCCTAGGATTGTACGCAACTCATTCAAGCTCTTTAATGCTAAACCAGCATTAATAATCACTGGTGCACTGATGAACAAATGCACTGTAGATTTTTTTTATGAAAGGTCCCTCATTGACTTGCAATGAGTCTGTCAGTTTTTCTTTTTGGACTAGATAGAATATACTGCACTAGCTGCATTTAATTGAAACCTGAAGGAAAAGGCACAAAAAGTGAACAAAATCAAAAGTAATCTATTATATCTACAAATAAAGATATGTTAGTGGGTAATAATAAAGAAAAACTATAGGCCACAATCAATGTCTCTCTCTATAGTATGCTTGCACTGTCCTAGTGATGATCGAGCATGCTCGACATGTTCGGCTCGAGCCTCTTGATGCTTGGCACATAGCTGTTATTAGGCTGAGTACCGCATGTGCTCAAGCTCCATGCTCGAGTCTCCTACCCGCACGTTTCTTGGCTGATACACAGCAAATAAACATGCAGGTATGTTCTGCCCTCACTATAATACCAGTTGCCATGTTGGCTACTGGCATTACAGTGAGTGGCTGGCCGGAACGCGTCATCGGGTGGATGCATGTTCGGCTCATTTGTAGTCAGGGAGAGCTGAGCATAGGAAGGGACAAAAAGTGTAATAAGTGTAATTGAATATTTTCTTGGTACCAAAAAGTTTCAGAGACTCAAAAGTCCTTGTAAGGACTATTGTGTGTGACAGCAGCAATATATGTTTGTAGCGCAACCTGCGTTAAATTGCTCAGTGTTAGGGAGAGCTGTGCATAGGAAGGGACAGACAGTGTAGGGAGTGTAATACGCCCTGCACCTGGACCTTTGCAAGCACCATCAGCGAACACATCCACTTCCATGTCCCATCGCAGCATCCAAATGTCCCTACCCCAGGCATCTGAACGCAAGCAAAAATACCCAGCCACCCACCCACAGGCCATAGCACTAAATGCTCAGCTTTCGAAATTACTTGCCCTGGAAATGATGAGATTTAGGCTTGTGGACACCGAGGCCTTCCACAGCCTGATGTCGGCTACTGCGCCACGTTACGCAGTCCCCAGCCACCACAATTTTTCAAGGTGTGCTGTGCTCGCCTTACACCAACATGTGTCCTGTAACATCACATGTGCCCTGACCAATGCAGTTACTGGGAAGGTCCACTTAACCACGGACACATGGACAGGTGCATTCAGCCAGGGATACTACATTTCCCTGATGGCACACTTAGTGTATGTTGTGGAGGCCGGGAGCGAGTCGTACCCTGGGATGGCACAGGTGCTACCGAGCCCTACGTCGATCAGGGTTTCCTCTAAACCCCACTTCCCCTCCTCCGCCTGCTCCTCCACTTCCCCTTCGATTTATCCGCGTGCAGCACCAGTCAGTCATCAGTCGGTAGCTGGAAGCAGTGTAGCACTGCAGTGGGGAAGTGGCAACTGGCCGAGCTGAAGCTGATATGCTTAGGGGACAAACAGCACACCGCCGCAGAGCTGTGGCAGGGGTAAGAGAACAGACTGAGCTGTGGCTCTCACCACTCAACCTAGAACCAGGCTTGGTTGTGTCTGATAATGGCCGTAACTTGGTGGTGGCTTTGGAGCTCGACAAGCTCAGACACATGCCATGCCTAGCCCACGTGTTTAACCTTGTGGTTCAGCGGTTTCTCAAAACCTACCACAATTTGCCTGAACTACTGGTGAAGGTGCGCGTTGCGTGTGTGCATATTTCTGCAAGTCAACGACAGCTTCAGCCAGTCTGTCAACGCTGCAGCAGCAATTTAAATTGCCAGCTCACCGGCTGTTGTGCGATGGGAGCACGCGCTGGAACTCAACGTTCCACATGTTGGCCAGGCTTTGTGAGCAGCAGAGGGCAGTAGTGGAATACCAGCTGCAACATGGTCGTTGCCTTTCCAGTCAGCTTCTGCTCTTCACAAGCGAGAAGTGGGCATGGATGTCTAACCTCTGTGATGTTTTAAGAAACTTTGAGGAATCAACACACATGGTGAGCGGCAATAACTCTGTTATCAGAGTAACCATCCCACTTTTGTGTCTACTCAAACACTCACTGATAAAAATTGGATTGCATGTGGAAGAGGTGGAAATGGGGGAAGACATTACACAGGGTGATAGCCAGACCACCCTCAGTTTGTTTTCTCAGTGCAAATTGGATGATGAAGAGGAGGAGCAGCAGGAGACGATTGCCTCCGCTACAGAGGGTAGTACCCATGAAAGTTTAATTCCATCTGTACAGCGTGGGTGGAAAGAAGAGGAGCAAGAGGATGAGGAGATTGAGAGTGATCCTTGTAATGAGGACAGCAAAGTCTTGCCTGTTGGTACTCTGGCACAGATGGCTGACTTCATGTTAGGCTGCCTTTCCAGCGACCCGTGCGTTCTACGCATTTTAGACAACACGGATTACTGGTTGTTCACCCTTATCGACACCTGCTACAAAGAGAACTTCTCATCTCTCAATACTCTGGTGGAGAGGATGAGCAAAACGGTGCAATATCAGAAGATCCTTGTTGTAAAATTGCTTCAAAAATTTCCATCTGACAACGCTGGCGGCAGAGTCCGTACTTCCTTGGCCAACCGGGGAGGGGAGACAAGAGGAACACACAGCAGTTCCAAAAGAGGAAGGGCAACACTCTCCAAAGCTTGGGACAGTTTTAGGACACCCCGCCAGCACCCTCACCCAGATGTGTGGCCTAGTGTCACAAGGAGGGAAACATTTGGGAAGATGGTGAAGAAGTACATAGCAGACTCTGTCAGCATCCTCAATGATCCCTCAGTGCATTAAAACTACTGGTTGTCCAAGCTGGACACGTGGCATGACCTGGCACTCTACGCCTTGGAGATGCTGGCCTGCCCTGCCGCCAGCGTTTTGTCTGAGCGGGTATTTAGTGCTGGTGGTGGCATTATAACAGATAAGTGTATCCGCTTGTCAACTGAAAATGCTGACAGGTTGACTCTTATAAAAAAGAACAAGGCCTGGATTGACCATGACTTCTCGACTACACCAGAGGAAAGCTGATGAACATAAAGGCACTTTAAATGTGTTGTTTATAATGTACTGAATACTGTATTTCCATGCACCCCTTCCACAACAAACAAGGGTATATGGTTGAATCTTCCTTTTCTCATCTTTCTCCTCTTCCATTATATCAACACATTCTTATTCGTTGCATACAACACCCTCGCATATATGCCCTTCACATATACAAACCGGATTCCAAAAAACTTTAGACACTATACAAATCGTGAATAAAAACTGAATGCAATGATTTGGAGGTGCCAACTTCTAATATTTTATTCAGAATAGAACATAAATCACGGAACAAAAGTTTAAACTGAGAAAATGTACCATTTTAAGGGAAAAATATGTTGAATCAGAATTTCATGGTGTCAACAAATCCCCAAAAAGTTGGGACAAGGCAATTTTCACCACTGTGTGGCATCTCCCCTTCTTACAACACTCAGACATCTGGGGACCGAGGAGACCAGTTTGTCAAGTTTAGAAATAGGAATGCTCTCCTATTCTTGTCTAATACAGGCCTTTAACTGTTCAATCGTCTTGGGCCTTCTTTGTTGCACCTTCCTCTTTATGATGCGCCAAATGTTCTCTATAGGTAAAAGATCTGGACTGCAGACTGGCCATTTCAGTACCCGGATCCTTCTCCTACACAGCCATGATGTTGTGATTGATGCAGAATGTGGTCTGGCATTATCTTGTTGAAAAATGCAGGGTCTTCCCTGAAAGAGATGACGTCTGGATGGGAGCATATGTTGTTCTAGAACCTGAATATATTTTTCTGCATTGATGGTGCCTTTCCAGATATGCAAGCTGCCCATGCCACACGCACTCATGCAACCCCTTACCATCAGAGATGCAGGCTTCTGAACTGAGCGTTGATAACAACTTGGGTTGTCCTTGTCCTCTTTGGTCCGGATGACATGGCGTCCCAGATTTCCAAAAAGAACTTCGAATCGTGACTCATCTGACCACAGAACAGTCTTCCATTTTGCCACACTCCATTTTAAAATGATCCCTGGCCCAGTGAAAACGCCAGAGCTTGTGGATCTTGCTTAGAAATGGCTTCTTCTTTGCACTGTAGAGTTTCAGCTGGCAACGGCGGATGGCATGGTGGATTGTTTTCACTGACAATGGTTTCTGGAAGTATTCCTGAGCCCATTCTGTGATTTCCTTTACAGTAGCATTCCTGTTTGTGGTGCAGTGTCGTTTAAGGGCATCCAGTATGGTTTTATGGCCTTGACCCTTACGCACAGAGATTGTTCCAGATTCTTCGGATGATGTTATGCACAGTTGATGATGATAGATGCAAAGTCTTTGCAATTTTTCGCTGGGTAACACCTTTCTGATATTGCTCCACTATCTTTCTGGCCAACATTGTGGGAATTGATGATCCTCTACCCATCTTGGCTTCTGAGAGACACTGCCACTCTGAGAAGCTCTTTTTATACCCAATCATGTTGCCAATTGACCTAATTAGTGTTAATTGGTCTTCCAGCTCTTCGTTATACTCAAATTTACTTTTTCCAGCCTCTTATTGCTACTTGTCCCATCTTTTTGGGGATTTGTTGACACTGTGAAAATTTGAATCAACGCATTTTTCCTTTAAAATGATACATTTATTCGGATTAAATGTTTGATCTGTCATCTACGTTCTATTACAAATAAAATATTGACATTTGCAATCTCCACATCATTGCTTTCAGCTTTTATTCACAATTAGTTGAGTGTCGCAACTTTTTGGGAATCCGGTTTGTAATTTTTTTACAGGGTCAGCTCAGCTGCAGGCCCTTGCATATAATTTTTTTAAAGGGCTAGCTCACCAACAGATCCTCACCTACAATCTTTTAGAGGGTCAGCTCGCCTGCAGGCCCTTGCATATAATATTTTACAGGGTCAACTCACTAGAAGGCCCTGGCATATGTTTTACAGGGTCAGCTCACCAGCAGGCCCTCACATATAATTTTTTAGAGGGTCAGCTCATCAGCAGTCCCTCGTATATGTTTTACAGGGTCAGCTCACCAGCAGGCCCTCACCTTTCAATGTTTTACAGGGTTAGCTCACCAGCAGGCCCTCACATATAATTTTTTAGAAGGTCAGCTCACCAGCAGGCCCTCGAACATAATGTTTTACAGGGTCAGCTCACCAGCAGGATTTTGCAAATACATTTTTAGATGGTCAGCTCACCGGCAGGCCCTCGCATATAATGTTTTACAGGGTCAGTTCACCAGCAGGCCCTTGCATATAATTTTTTAGAAAGTTAGCTCACCAGCAGGCCCTGGTATATAATTTTTAAGAGGGCCAACTCACCAGCAGGCCCTGGCATATAATGTTTTACAGGGTCAGCTCACCAACAGGCCCTCGCATAGAATGTTTTACAGGGTCAGTTCACCAGCAGGCCCTCCAAATAAATGTTTTGATGGTCAGCTCACCAGCAGGCCCTCGCATACAATGTTTTACAGTGTCAGCTCACCAGCAAGCCCTCACATATAATGTTTTACAGGGTCAGCTCACCAGCAGGCCCTTGCATATAAATTTGTAGATGGTCAGCTCACCAGCAGGCCCTCGCATATAAAGGTTTACAGGGTCAGCTCACCAGCAGGCCCTTGCATATAATGTTTTACAGGGTCAGCTCAACAGCAGGCATTCACCTACAATCTTTTACAGGGTCAGCTCACCAGCAGGCCCTCGCATATAATGGTATAGATGGTCAGCTCACCTGCAAGCCCTCACCTACAAACTTTTAGAGGGTCAGCTCACCAGCAGGCTTTTGTAAATACATTTTTAGATGGTCAGCTCAACAGCAGGCCCTCGCATATAATGTTTTACAGGGTCAGTTCACCATCAGGCCCTCGCATATAATTTTTTAGAGGGTTAGCTCACCAGTAGGCCCTTGCATATACATTTTTAGATGGTCAGCTCACCAGCAGGCCCTCGCATATAAATTTGTAGATGGTCAGCTCAGCAGTAGGCCCTCGCATATAATGTTTTACAGGGTCAGCTCACCAACAGGCCCTAGCATATACATTTTTAGATGGTCAGCTCACCAGCAGGCCCTCGCATATAATGTTTTACAGGGTCAGCTTACCAGCATGCCTTCACCTACAATCTTGTACAGGGTCAGCTCACCTGCAGGCCCTCACGTATAATGTTTTAGAGGGTCAGCTCACCTGCAGGCCCTCACCTACAACCTTTTCGAGGGTCAGCTTACCAGCTGGACCTTGCATAAAATGTTTTATAGGGTCACCTCACCAGCAGGCCCTCGCATATAATGTTTTACAGGGTCAGCTGACCAGTAGGTCTTTTGCATATAATGTTTTACAGGGTCGGTTCACCAGCATGCCCTCACATATATTTTTTTAGATGGTCAGCTCACCAGAAGGTGGACTATAGGCCCCAAAAATTATTTATTTATTCACAGTACAGAATAGAACAATTGATAATGTGGCTGGAGGTACATTAGGCGGTCACCGTATAACAATTTTACTGTTGGCCAGTTAGATTACAGGCCCAAAAAATTAAGCATTCACCGTACAGAAAAGTTCAAGTGATTATTTGGCCAAAGGTATATTATATGGTCAATGGATATCAATTTTACTGTAGGCCAGTGGACTACAGGCCCCAAAAATTATTCATTCACCGTGAAGAAAAGAACAATTGATAATGTGGCTGGAGGTCCATTAGGCGGTCACCGTATAACAATTTTACTGTTGGACAGTTGGATTACAGGCCCCAAAAATTATGCATTCACCATACAGAAAAGATCAAGTGATTATGTGGCCGGAGGTATATTATATGGTCAATGGATTTCAATTTTACTGCAGGCCAGTGGACTACAGGCCCCAAAAATTATTCATTCACCGGACAGAAAACATCTAGTGATTATGTGGCTGGAGGTATGTTAGACGGTCATTGGATATCAATTTTACTGCAGGCCAGTGCAAATAGATGTCAAATACATATATTTAAAATAACAAAAAATATTAAATTGGATAACAAACATGGCTAACAAAATCCCCCCTCTTAAAAAATCCCAAATGATAATAGTTGAAATTGGATAAAACGTGGTCGTCACAGGTGTTCAAATCAAAAAGGCCCTTTATGCAGCTGCATTTACATAAAACAGGGACTATTATTTGTTCTGGGTAGTGGCGGATATATGTGGCTAGCATGAGGAAATTCAATTAAACGTGGTTGTCACAGGTGTTGAATTCCTCCAAGATCCATGCCGCATTCATTTTTGGAAATGTGAGGTAGTCCACACTGTCCTAAGCTAGGCGAGTGCACTTATCGGTCACGATATCCCCTGCTACACTGAACGTCCTTTCAGACAGGACACTCAAAGAGGGGACACTCAAGCTAAGAGTATCATGGCAAATTGTGCCAGCTCTGGCTACAGGTCAACCCTGCACATCCAATAGTCAAGGGGTTCCTCAGTTCTCAGAGCGTCCACATCGGCCGTTAACCCGATGTAGTCAGACACCTGACGGTCTAGGCGTTCCCTGAGGCTTGATACGGAGGGTGGCTGTCAATGGGTTTACTGCAAGAATTATCTCATATATATGCTGTAGGATTGGTACTCGCAACTGATTCTCTGTGGGTAGAAATTCCTCTACCAGTGCCCGCAACAGTAGAATGCAGCATCTCTCGAAGTAAGGCCTGGAAATGCTGCATTCTGACAGCCCTCTGTGATGCTGGTAACATGTCAGCCATTTTGTGTTTGTACCGGGGGTCTAAGTATGTTGCCAACCAGTACTGGTTCTTGTTCTTTATGCTTATTTTACGGGGATCCCTCTTCAAACACTGGAGCATGAATGTCCCCATTTGCACTAAATTGGAAACGGTGGAGCAGCCTAGCTCCTGATCATTGTCCAGGAGAATGTCGTCCTCGATCCTCTCCCCCCATCCACGGTCAACACCAGTGATCCCAGAAAAGTTTAAAGCCTGCTCTTCTTGCTCCTCCTCCTCCCCCCAGGCATTATCCTCCTCTGACTCCTCTTCAGACTCCTGCTGACTTATCTCAGATGAAGTAGCCCCCCTGGGATTTCATTCAGCATTGCGACTTCCTCATCTTCCTGCTCCTGCTCCTTGACGGCTTGATCAATGACACGATGCAATGCATGCTCCAGATAGAAGGCCTAAGGTACAATGTCACTGATGGCGCCCTGGCTGCGACTGACCAGTTTAGTGATCTCATCAAATGGCCACAGAAGACTGCATGCGTCGCACATGAGCAGCCACTGGCACAGTGAAATAAAACCAAGCTCCCCAGAACCTGTCTTGCCGCAGAGTTCGTACAGGTAGTGGTTAACAGCACCTTTCTGCTGGAACAGCCTATCAAGCATATACAAGGTGGCGATCCAGCTCCTCGGGCAGTCACAAATCAGACCGCTGACGGGCAGGTGGTATCGCCACTGAACATCAGCAAGGCGAGCCATGGCCGTGTAAGATCTTTTAAAATGGCCAGAGATTTTCCTGGCCTGCCGCAATATGTTCTAAACCCAGGGGTATTTGGCAACGAATCGCTGCACAACTAATTTCAGGACGTTTGCCATGCACGGCACGTATGTCTTTTTTCCCTGTTTCAGCGCGATTAGCAGATTGGCAAAGTTGTCACACAACACTTTACCAACTGTCAAATTGAGCAGAGTTAGCCAGTGATCGGCCTGTGACCGCAGAGCTGAAAGGAGTGCAGGACCGGGGTGGCTCTTGGCTTCCAGGCTCAACAACCTCAGCACAGCATGGCAACATCTCACCTGGCATGTCGAATAGGTTCTGGGGAGCTTGGGGGGTGCAGCGGAAGAGGCGTTAGCAGTGAAAAAAGAGGAGTCAGCCAAGGGGGAGGCGGAGGATGGATTTGGAGAAGAAGAGGCAGGCCTGCATGCAATCCGTGGCGGTAACACCAAATCCACACGGATACCACGGGTTACATGCTTGACTATCGTCAGAAGGTTCACCCAGTGGGCAGTAAAAGTAATATACCTTCCCTGACCCTGTTTGCTAGACCACGTGTCTGTGGTCAGATGTTTCTTGGCACCGATACTGTGTGCCAGAGATACATTCACTTGCCGCTGAACGTAGCCATATAGCTCTGGGATGCCCTTCTGGGAGAAATATTCTGGGGACCTTCCATTGCGGTGTGTTAAAGGCCGCAAATTTTCTAAAGGCCTCCGAGTTCACCAGTTTATATGGCAGTAATTTGGAGGCTAGCAATTCCGACAAGCCGGTGGTCATTTGTTGGGCAAGAGGGTTATCCGTCATCATCAACTTTTTACGTTCCAACATTTGAGCCATGGAAGCCTTCCTTTTGCCATATGAACGCGACGACAGCACGATGGAAGGTGAAGTGGACGACAAATGGAAGGAAGGAGGAGGAGGAGGAGGAGGAGAAGGAGAAGGAGAAGGAGAAGAGGCAGGACGTGGAGCGCCAGGAGTGTGGATTTGTGGGTTCTGATGGTCTTGCTCCCACTTGGCTCAGTGATGGTAGGCTAGGTGCCTTCTTAAGGGGTCGTCCCAAAGTGAGTGTTGGGCTTAACGTGACTTATGCGTTAACAGCACAGGCTGCATATGGCAACACTATTGTCAGCAGCTGACACGGTAAAAAAAAGCCCACACTGCAGAGCCATGTGCCGGCATCCTGGGAGCGCCAGATGTGACCGTGCATGGTGGATGGCTCGCTCCAGATACATTTTCTGCTTTTTGCCTCCTGAGCACTGCGAGTTCTGCCTGCTTCTCCTCCTTCTCCTCCCTATCTGCTGCTCTTTATCTCCCTCTGAACTCCCCTCCTCTTCCTCTCTTGTGGGCACCCACGTGACATCCAGCGACACGTTATCATGGTCGCCTTCACCAAAACTTACATTAGAGATCTCAGAGTAGGCAGCAACAGCGGGGACCACCCTCCTTGGGCTGATTTGGGGACTGTCGTCAGACTGCTGGGTGGTGGCCGTTGCTACCTCCTCTTCCACATCCGATGCCAAGAATGGCTGCACATCGGTAAGTTCTGGAAATTGATGGGAAAATAATTCCTCTGACTAGAGTTGAGGGCTATGGTGATGGTGGTGTCTTTGGGGGTGCACACAGCTGAGAGTGAGGAGGGTGCTGATACAGAGGATGAGGAGGGTGCAGAAGTGGAAGGATGAGAGAGCCACTCAACCAACTCTGGTGCGTCCTCTGACGTAATCGCATGCACCTTCTCCAACTTCCCACTTAGGCTCTGGCCTGGTGCACCTGCCAGACCCCTACCACCTCTGCGGAATGGCCTGCCGCTTCCTCTGCCTGTCATTTTCAAAATGACTCTGTGACAAAGTCTCTATAGAAGAGCAGTATTTGTGGAAGCAGGGATATCAAACCCCTTAATAAGTATTTTATTTTGGGGCAACAACAGGTATATCACACCAGTTGAAATTAGTTGTTCTAGTAGCATTTGCCCCTCTGTATAGCTGCGGTATTTCAGCAGAACCGCACACAAATGCTACACATGCGCTATATATAAATTATATTATAGGTATAACACACCCCTGCCTCAATCAGTTTTTTGGGGGGCAACTGGTATATCACACCAGTTGCAATTAGTTGCTTTAATAGCGTTTGTCCCTCTGTATAGCAGAACCGCACACAAATGCTGCACAGTACAAATGCACTATATAGAAATTATATTATAGGTATATCACACCCCTGCCTCAATCATATTTTTTGGGGGGCAACTGGTATATCACACCAGTTTCAATTAATTGTTCCAGTAGCGTTTGTCCCTCTGTATAGCTGAGGTATCTCAGCAGAACTGCACACAAATGCTACACATACACTATTTATAAATTATATTATAGGTATATCACACCCCTGCCTCAATCTTTTTTTTTGGTGGGGGCAACTGATATATCACACAAGCAATTAGTTGTTCCAATAGCGTTTGGCCCTCTGTATAGCTGGGGTATCACAGCAGAACCGCACACAACTGCTGCACAATGCAAATGCACTATAATATACTTTCTATGTTAGAAAGTATATTATAAGTGTATCACACCCCTCAGTATGTCACACCTATCGATAGCACACTGTAGTACGGGGAAGGAAAGGCAACCAAAGGGAACAACAACAAAATAACTACAGACTAGGCCTTAAGCCTAGGGAATAAAGAGGCCACCTTCTAGCAAACCCTGACTCTCTCCCTAAGCTGCTAAACACATGTGCAAGTCTCAAAGCTAGAAATACACATGCACAGGAACCTAAGACTGCTGAGACACTGCACCAAACCTTCAGCTTAGGGAACAGGGAAAGAGGTAACCAGCTCCTTCCAACCTGAAGGCACCAGTGTCTCCCTGAGGCCTAGTCAGGACAGACACAACAAGAAAAGGGAAAGGAAAAGGACTAATTTTAAGACGCAAAAAGGAAAAGAAGAATCACCACAAAAGCAGAGCACTCCTCAGAAGAACTATTAGACACAGGGAAACCAGTGAAAGGCGGAAGATATAAAGGGGCCACCTGACTGATAATGAACAACACCTGCGAAGGGGTGGAAACCTGTCAGCAACAATGAAAACAATAAAGATCTGTCAGATCGACTCCTGAGTCTTCCGTCTATCTGAACTTCTAAGATCTCTCCCAGAGCCGGCGGTGACACACACCAATACCAGTCCTTAAAATGACTTTTGTGGCCCTATTAGTTAGCGTTTGGTGTCTAACAGTCTTTCCCTGCTCCAAACAGCAACTTCTCCCTACACTGGCAAAAGACTTAATGTATAATGGTGGACAGATTGGGTTTATTTATAGGGTAGGGGACGTGTCCATGTGCTAAAACGTCTTAATTGGCTGTCCTGTCCCACCTGATGGATGTGTCATGGGTCAAAGTTTGGCACATTGCAAAAGAATATGGTGCCGGCGGACATCGCCATATGTTCACCTGTTCGGCGAACAGCGAACGAACAAAGTTTGCCGATAAGCGACCGCTGGGTGAACCGCAAGGCCATTTCTAATGGCTTCTTCTAACTACACAGGTTCAGCCTTGCATTATAAGTAGAGATGATGTGCAGTAGAGCATAACATGGCACTCCCGAGAGTAAAAATATTCTTGCTTTATTGCTTTCTGCAAGTTACATAAACATGGACATGAACATCTAGGCAACGGACGTTTTGTGCATACCTTCACTTAGACTGAGAGAGATGAGCTAATCGAATCCCACAAAGTGGAATTTGATCCGAATTTCAGGATAAATTTGATTCTCCTCGAAGTCGAATTTACTGGTGCTTCGTGTTAGTGAATCAATTTACCTGAAATAGTGTAAAAAAAGAAATAAATCATACTTACCTCTTACATTTGACCGCGATGGGCCACCAGCCACCATCTTGATTGAAGATCTCGGACAAAATCCAGTTTTCCCGATTTCACACCAGATCTTCAAGCAAGTTGTGGGTGGCCGGCCTCGAGCGAGCAAATAGAGGTGGTAAGTTTGATTTAATTTTTTTAAATATTAATTTTACACTGTTTTCACACTCAGATGCCGCGATCACGTATGAACGCAATGACGGGGGGCAGCGCTATCACAGCTCCCTGTCATTACACCCGCTGCTTACAAGAAACTGCACTTCGTGATGAAGTTTCTTTCTAATTTTTTTCATATTTCTTTACCTATTCATCATGCTATATTCCTGAGTATAGACAGTCACTGCTGCTGCATGAGAGATCAACGTCAATCAGACATGGACTAATGACAGTCTTGAACCTAGCTTTACTGGAGGAACATGCATTTGTACTAGGTAATGCGGAAATTCCTATGCTTGATTATGCTTATGCAACATTGTAACATCACTGTGTGTACTATCGCTGTACTGTGACATCCTTTTGTGCATTATCCATGTTCTGTGACATCACTGTGTGCATCATCCCTATGCTTAGGTAAACCAATAATTAGCTTTTATGAACTTCCTGAGGGAAGTGGGCATGGTAAAGTGGGGTTCCATATTTAGTTTTGCTATGTGGCCCCATGATTACTTTTTATACCCTTGGTGACAGTTCCTTTGTAAACCAAAAATAAAAGTTAAATAGAAAATAAAATTCCTATATTGGCACTAAAATGCCAAATGTGTTAAATGTAAAGTTACCATTTCATTTTTGATTAACTTTAATCCCAAATATACTCTATAATGACAGGGACATGAAAAGAAACCATACAAAAAAACAAAATTGGCAATAATGAAAAATGAGATTCTCCAACATAGAGAATGAAGGTAAACCCTAGGTCATTTTTGAAGCAGCAATAACGATATGAGATGAGAAGAAAGTATAGATATGTTCTTCCTTACCTTTTGCTTGAATTTGGTTAAAGACTCCACACATAAACATCTTGTGACAATATCAAAACCTAATATTTTATATATATTTTTTTTAATTTGGTCATCTTGCATCACACAGTATGTTGAATCAATCAAAGGTAAGGAAGGACACATTTTTTTAGCTTTTCGATTTGCTCCCTTATGTGCAACTACTGCTTTAGTACAGTGTGGGAAACCATGGAGCAGGTATATACCTATGTGATCACCTGATAGGAAATGACAAGTACCTAAGTTACATGTAACAAGATTGGGACCATGCTGAACCAGACAGGCAGACACGCACAATGTACCTATCTCCCTGAACAAAGCTATACACCACGCTTTACAGGGATACATCGGTACCCTGATGAGACTGGACACCATGATCCAGTTGAAATACGCTGGAACGCTTACTTTACCCAGCTATCTGAACTTTCCCTGGGACTGTGCCAACCCGGATTAATAGCAGACAGTTAGAGTTATATCTAGGGTTCTTCTGCAGTAAGCTGACAGGAAAACTCCAGAGGGGATACTCTTAGGGCAGACACCTCATGTATTTGGAGAACCAGGACAGTTTAGGGTACTTGGGGATTACTAGGGGCAGTTTTTTAATCCCCTGCAAAACTCTCGGCAGGTTATGATGGTTACTGAAGCCCTTGTACCTGGTAAGACCATTCTCTTTTTTACCTGTGTACAGCCTTTTTACAGGTCACTTTGGGTATACGGTATATTTTTTCTGATCATTGTCTTAACTGATGATGAATAAAAGTTAAAGGGGTTGTTGGATTTCAGCAATAGGGATTTATCATGCATCAAGTTAATACAAGGCACTTACTAATGTATCGTGATTGTCCATATTGCCTCCAATTTTCCGTCACATTATACACTTCTCCTTTCCATGGTTGCAACAACCCAGCAATCCAGCAGTGGTGGTTGTGCTTGTATACTATAGAAAAAAGCAGTGGAAACATGGCAACCCTTGCTGGATTGCATGGTGGTCGTAACTCCTGGATACAAGCAGTGTATAATGTGATGGAAAAATTAGTGAAGCCAGCAAAGGAAGCAATATGGACAATCACAATATATTGGTAAGTGCCTTGTATTAAAGGGGTTGAGCTCTGAACCCAGACATATCCCCATTTTCACCCATGCAGCCCCCCTGACTTGATCATTGGAGCAGTTCATGCTCTGATGCTCTCCTTTGCCCTGCGCTGAATCGCGCAGGGCGAAGGCATTTTTTGGAGTTCCGGTGACAAACCGGGCTCTCATTAGGGCTGCCAGGCTGAGGCTTCCGCCCAGCAGTGAGCCCAGTGACGTCACCGGCACTGATGGGAGGGCTTTAGAGGTGCCCTAGCCTCTAAAGCCTGCCTATCAGAGCCGATGACATCACCGAACACACTGCTAGGTGGAAGCCTCCGCCCGGCAGTGTGTTATTGTAAATAAAAGAGCCCATGCCCTGTGCGATCCAGTGCAGGGCAAAGGAGAGCATCGGAGCATGAAATACCATTTGCTGAAGTGACACAACGCCTTTAAGTTTTAATCTATATTGTTCCTCCAGTTGCGGCATGCTCCTGGTTGTATATTTTTGTTATATTGGACAATGCTTTATACTGTTAGTGCTTACCATCACTGACTGTGGTTTGTGATTATTACACTCTTTTAAGTACAGCATTAATTGTCGTGAATCGTGATTTGGGAAATTGAGTAATGAAATCTTGGTATCTTTAATCCCTACAGAATGTTTCCTCCTGCATTACAGACATTGCAGACCCATGCTTGGCATCTGACTTCCAGAAGTCACATTCATGAAATCACTACTGTTTCTGCTAAGTATATGGATAGAAAAGAGTTCCTTGTCTTTATCCACAGGTCATTTTCTTCATGACTACCTTGAGATTTTGTGTCCAGAACTATTCCCTTCATTCTGTTTATTTCTGAAATCATCTAATCTCAGAGCTATTGTGTGCCCTCCTATCTCTGGTTTTCAACTGCTTAAGCGCCTGAGGATTTGTAGTTCTGTACTTAATATAGACAGAGACAGGAGCACAAATCACTGGTAGCTTATGTTAATAGCTACAACCGACCCAAATCATGTTGGACCAAGTTGACAGGTATGAAATCCATTCTTTGAGTTGGAGGTTGCTATCAACCAGCAGGAGATAAATGAAACCACAAAACAGTACATCAGAGCTTGTTTGTTCAATATAATGACAGGGGAGAATCCTTGGCCAGTCTTATCCTTGGCTTTAAATAGCAGACAGCATGGCTAACAATACACCAGTGCCTCAAACTCACAGCCAACTGGAGAGATCAGAGGAACGATCCAGGGGAATTACAGGGACGAGAATCAAACCACAGTTTTGGAAAAACTAACAACTTACAGAAGACTGATGAGATCTATTAATCCAAGTCATGGAGGGCCAAGAGGAAATGTACATTGATTAACATTTAATTTATTTGGAATTTTATTATCCAAGGCCCTTCATAGTAATCAGCATATCTACATGTTAAATCACACAAGCAGCAGTTACCAAGATTTTAGGAAATTAGACAGAAAATTGGACATGTCTGCCATCTTGATTTTGCAACAAGCTTGTAAGCAGGATTCATACACATTTACCAATCTTTTCAGACATGTTACATTGATGGTCAGATTATTATTTGTTATTTTCAATCCATTCTCCCCCGTTTTTTGTAAAGGAGTCTCTGGAAACCCCTTTAAGAAATGGTTCTGTTATTCTACACCTACTATAGGTAAACAAATTGTAAACCCCTGGGCAGAATTGTACCTATAAAGAGTCGTTCTGACAGGGGTACTGGGGTTATCCGGAAATTTAAAATCGGCATATTCCTAGGATAGGCCACATAGTATTAGATTAGTGATGGTCTGACTAGGCACCAATAAAGATCACAGCACCAGACTTTAATCAGTGGCGGTATAAGGTATTGCAGCTTTTTCCCATTTAAGTGAAAGCGACAAAGTGGGAATCTGACCATCTTTATATAATATTGATGGTCTAATTTACGGATAGGCTATCATTTTTAAAAGGCAGGATAACCCCTTCTTACACTATTCCCACAGACATATTGGAATTCAGTTTGACCAATCAGAGAAGCAGTTCTGGGACATGGAAAAGGATGTTTACTATAATGAGAATGACCTCTAGGTCAGTCTCATAATTGACCATTCATGATTTGTGTTTCAAGTAAAACAAATTTTCTAGGCCTCTTCGGCAAATCATCAGTACAATGAGTTTTGTTTATAAACTTTGATTTATATTGTACTTATTGCCTTCATTAGCTATAAGCCTTTATGATTTTAGCACATTGTAATGAGTGGCATCTTAGGAGACAAAAGTGTACAACCTCATATTCATGTATATATGCTGACTTGTGATGTCAAAATGCAGGTCACATTGTGCAGGTCTGATGCACTGCAGTTCTGTGCAATAAATGGCCACCCTCACATGAATTATACATTCAGAACACACAGGATTCTGAATAACTCAGAATAATTTTAAGAGCAATACCCTATTAAACAAATATGGAGCTGATACTGCTAGAATTATGCCGCCTATGAGAAAATAAATATCAATTTTACTGTTTGACACATTTACTTGGGCTTAATGAGTGAAAAATGTGTGCATCAAAAATGTACATTTTCCATTAGCAAGACAGTGATGAATGAGTCTTCAGCCTTTCCATACTACGGAGATAAAGAATGATTAGGATTATTACCCTAGAAGAGAAAAGTGGGGAATTGACAACTTGACCAATGAAAATGGTAAAAAAAAAAAAAAAAAAATCCAATTACTTGCTGATTGTCATTAGAGATTTCAACTCTTCTGATCTCTTCAACTGCTCTCTATTGAAAATTCATTAGCAGATGTCACTTGTGCTTCTATTATTTGTGTGCACTTAGTTAAGACAGATATTACTGTTTCATTATTTATGCAGTGAACACAATTCTCCATTATTACCTCTACTTTGGTGCTGGTCACAAACACCCTCCCAATATCTCTCCTGCAGTAATTAACCACAGACATGTTTCCTTGAGGTGGGTTTGCATCGTCCAGATTATCAGAGACAAACTTTCATATGAAAGCCTGTTCCCAATAATCTAAGAGTGTAAAGGTGTTGAAGATCGACCAATGAACAAGCGAAATGCTTGTTTCATGCGGACAACTAAATAACCATTCCTGGACAGCAGATTGTGCTGGGTAAACAATGATCTGCTGCCCAGAAACAATGAATCTGTATGGGGATGAACCATGTCAGTAGCCATTACTCATACCTATTAGAGATGAGTAAATCTATTCACAGATTCGTAGAGTTGTTACTAAGGATGAGAGAACCACTGGATGTCAAGGTTCGAGGGGTTCGGCAGAACTTCGTTTCAAAGCTCAATTCAGGTTCCAAACTTGACCTGAAATTGATCCCAAACAACAAACTCCATTGAAGTCAATGGGGACCCGAACTTTGGGGCACTAAAATGGCTGCAAAAAAAAGCAATAAAACAGGCTAGAGGGCTTCAAAAGGCTCCAAAGTGCGCGTAAAAGCAGTACAATTGCCATGCAAACAAAAATGGATAGGGAAGTGACTTAAAATGACATTACATAAAAATAGAAAATTGCAAGTTTGAACCAAGAGGCGGAGGTCCAAAAGGAGTAGGAAGTTGAGGAGGCTGTGTACATGGCCGTGTAGGTGGAAGAGGCAGCGGAGGCGGGGGAAGAAGCCAACACTGTTTATTTTTTTTCATGTGTCCATCAGTTCTGTGTCAGGTTGCTAAGGGCCACGGCGTGACAGTTTGGTGCTTGTATGTCCTGGGTTAAAACTGGGTAAAAGATTTTGTCTCGGTTATAGATCTCACACATCCCCTATCTGGGGACTATATATTAAAAGAATCATTCTTCTACTACAGTAAGACGGATGCCAAAGGGGTGTTCTAAATTTTAAAAAAATTGCCAGTGTCACAGACACACTCCACAGAAGAATTTACTATCCAACAACAGTTAGACGAATGAAGGGGGTGTTCTTAATTTTTTAAAACAATTCATGTCTTTCACACACACTCCACAGAAGAATTTCCTCTCCCACAACAGTTAAGACAGATGAAGGAGGAGTTCCTAATTATTATTATTTTTATTCCTGACTTTCACAGACACACTCCACAGAAGAATGTCCTCTCCTACAACAGTTAAGATGGATTAAGGGGTTTTTCTTAATTTTTTTTTTTTTTAATTCATGACTTTCACAGACACTCTACACAGAATAATTTCCTTTCCCACTTGGATGGATTAGAAATGGTTCATCTTGTTAGTATTCTTAATATTATTATATTTTTTGGGGGGGGGAGGAGTTGGTAACTGTCTGTCGACCACCAAACATTGGGAGATGGCAAAGAGAACGTACAAACTGCGCTGGAGTACAACAATGGCTAGGTGCGCCCAGTATAGTTCTCAACTCTGCCAATATAAGACATAACAATCTTGAGCCTGGAAGCAGAGTTCCCAGTGGAGGAGGAGGTGGACGTGGCGGTGCACACAGAGAAGGCGGACATGTCTGTGCAGACGGAGGAGGCGTATGTGGTGGTGCAGATGGAGGAGGTGGACGTGGTGGTGCAGATGGAGGAGGCGGACGTAGCAGTGCAGGTGGAAGAGGAGGTCACCAACTTTTATATATATATATATATATATATATATATATATATTTTGTTTTTTTTGTTTTTGTTTGTGAAGGCCCAAAAACATTGGGAAATAGCGCAAAGAGAATGCACAAACTGTGCCTGATTACATCAATGGCTAGGTGAGCCTGGTATACCTCACTACTCTAGCCACGGTACTGACAAGTCCTGTGGGATCCATGCCGTGCTATACACAAGTCAGAAAAAATAATAAGTGACTGCTGAATGACTTGGGCCTTAGACTGCTTGGTTAATGTGCAAGGGGTTGAGGTGGAAGACGGATGGCCATTGACCGCCGGTACCAACTCTGTGCTTTCAGGGTGGCAGACGATGTGAAAGAACATGGACACCCAAATATCCGATACAGCCCCGACAGTGGCGGTCCAGGTTCGCTCATCCCTAGTTACGAATCTCCGATTTTTTTTTAGGCACCAAATCTAACCCAGATCTTTTTTGGGTTGATTCAGATGAATCTTTTAAAACGATCATTTTACTGAGGTATTAACAATGGGAAAAATCAGCAGGGAGGAAGAAGAACCCTTTCACATGACCCAGACAAGAACTGGTGGGAGGTATTGCCCTGATTGGCCTAGAGGCTATTAACGCTTTGCATCTGTTGCTACTACTACTGCTACCACCCATAAAAAGCAGATCTACTACCATGCCGTGTTGCTACAGCTGCCACTGTTGTTACAGCCACATGCCGCTAATACCTTACCCAGCCGTAATCCACTCTAGTTAGCACTGCGACTGCGAGCATCTGGCCACTTAGAGGTCTAGTTTTTTGAGGCTGCAACCCCCACTCTTTTCTTCATTATTGAAAATTTACACTGCAACTGTGAGCATCTGGTCACATAATGGTCTAATTTTTTTGAAGCTGCATCCTCCCACCCTTTTCTTCGTTCTGACATCACTGGAACTGCAAGCATCTGGCCACTTAAAGGTAAATTTTTTGCGGAATGGTCCCTAACCCATCATCATTTATTTTTCAAATAACACCTGCCTATGATAAGGGACAATTGTTGGAAGCTTTGAAATAGGAAAAAGCATAAAATGTGTCATGGCACGCTGTGTTTTTTAACATGCCTTTATCTAAAGCTATGTGTGTCAGTGTCACTCTGACATTATTTTCTACTGCTGTCATTCATTCCAGAGCCTAGGGAGGGGGAACTGCGAGGGAAAAAAATACAATTCTTAAAGAAAGAAGGAGATGAGAGTTTCATGAAAATGTTTTGTTAGAGGACTAGAGGGTGTTATATACCACTTTCCAGGAGAATGGGTGTAACTTTGGTTCATAAGAAATAGACTCGGACCCGAACCGAACTTTTGGAAAAATTCAGCGAATCCGAGATGAACCAAATCTTGGAGGATTTGCTAATCTCTAATACCTATACAGGTGAGTTGATCGCTGCATGTACAGTAAGGGTAGAGTTTTGTCTCCACTGAAGAGCAGGGAGTTATCAGGAAGGAATGCTCTCTTCCCAACATTCGCCTGTTCCATCAAGCTGTGTACAGCGATAAAAAAAAGTATGGCAACAGTTTTAATTTAATGGGACACTCAGAAAAGGGTCTATACACTCACTATTCATAGAAAAAAATATTGAACTTTTTGGCTATATTTCTTTTTCATTTCAGCAATAACATGCCATTAAAACTTCAATGGGTAGTCTCATCTCAGACAATAAGGGCATATCGCTAGGATATGCCCCCATAGTCTGATAGGTCCAGATCCCACCTCTGGGATCAGTAATCAAGGTGGGAATTAATAAGAACAACAATAAAGATTTCTGCTGCCCCCACACTGAGAAAAGAGCAGTTTATATTGATGTTTTTGAGGTACAGGGTGCAAAAAGCAAGAGAAGACAAGTGACTGAATATACTATAGGGAGCAAAGGAAAGAGCTGAATCAAATATAACCCCACAAAGCTGGCATGATGCCTAGGGGTAATGGTAGTTCCGCAAACTAAAATGGAAACACCAGTTTTAGAAAAAGAGAGGACATGATGTTAGAGATAGCTGACAGGCAATCATTTGTGTTTTGTAGTAATGCAGAGGTGATAAAACAGGATGGGTTATACTGTATAACTGGGTAGTGTGAGAATAGAGATGGTACTGCAAACCAAATATGATAACAGTTTATCTAAGTTGGGTGTGTAAAGAGAAAAGAGGAGAGGATATAAGAGGAAATCCTGAGGAAACTCAACAACAAAAGAAAGATATGAAGGAGTAGAACCAGCAAATGATACACTGAAAGGACAGTCATAGAGGTGGGAAGAAAGCAAGAGAGCAGTAGAAAATGATCTATTGTTTCAATCATATTTTTTGATGAGGTTATTTTAAATTTTCCATGTCCATTTAAACGAAAAACATAAATTCAAACTGTTTTCGCACTGGCCACTTCTTGGTCTGTACAGGTCACAGAGCATGCTTTGAAAAATATACCATACAAATCAATGAGGTCCCCTTCAGTCTTTTGTGTCTATGGACCATGGCCTACCGTAAAACATTTTTTTAATGCTATGTAAAGGCTATTAAGAACAGCTAATGAAAGATGGCAGCCCCCATAATCATGTTTAGAAAATAGAATAAAAGCTGCAATCAGAAAATAAAATCAGATTAGAGGAGAAAGAAGATATGTTGATATCTGGTTTTAACTGGCAGATAACATTTTTTGTGACACATTTCCTTTAAGGGAGTTTCTCAGCATTTTTGAGCAACCTAAACTGCTGACAGCACTAGGTAGGGACTGGGGAAAGTAATATAAACATATCTTTTGTTGACATTTTAGTATCAGAAGTTGTGTGAATATAAAAAAAAAAATCCTGCCAGGTTCTGCTCCTGCAAGTGCACAGGAGGCAGAGCTTAACAAAGAAGTACCGTAATTTTCGCCCTATAAGATGCACCTGCCCATAAGATGCACCTAAGTTTTTGAGGAGGAAAATAAGAAAAAAAATATTTTGAACCAAAAGGTGTGCTTTTGGCAGGTTTTGAACTAATGGTGGTCTGTGGATGACACTATTAAGGGGGGATCTGGGGATCCGTGGATGACGCACTGCTATGGGGTTCTGTGGATGATACACTGTTATGGGGATCTGTGGATGACGCACTTTTATGGGGGATCTGTGGATGACAGTGTTTTGGGGATCTGTGGATGACACTGTTATGGAGATCTTTGGATGGCACTGTTATGGGGATCTTTGGATAGCACTGTTATGGGGGGGATCTGTGGATGGCACTGTTATGGGGGGGGATCTGTGGATGGCACTGTTATGGGGGGGATCTGTGGATGGCACTGTTATGGGGGGATCTGTGGATGGCACTGTTATGGGGGGATCTGTGGATGGCACTGTTGGGGGGACCTTTGGAAGGCACTGTTATGTGGGATATGTGGATGGCACTGTTATGGGGGCATCTGTGGATAGCACTGTTATGGGGGCATCTCTGGATGACACTGTTATGGGGGGAATCTGTGGATGACACATACCATATATAGCAGTGATGTCAAACCTTTTAGAGACAGAGTGCTCAAACTGCAACCCAAAACCAAATTATTTATCACAAAGTGCCAACACAGCAATTTAACCTGAGTACTACAGTCCAGTATAGTCACTTTTGCGCCGGAGCCTTGACACGCAAAAGTGTGAGGCTGGTTCTGCTCCACAGGCTACCTTATTTAATAAGAGATTCTCGCTCCTGATGATTTGTGGCTTACAGTGCCATAGTGAAACGCGTTGAGCTGGTGATCTTTAATTAGGACACGGCTCTCCAGGCAGGGTGCAGACTAAGTGTCAAGCAGCGCAACAGCTGACTTGCCATTGTGTATGCGGTCTGATACCGAGACCCAGTGTGTGACTGCATTAATGGGTAGGCTGGTGTAGGCAGCTGAGTGAGTGTCCACATATATAATAGCACTTTGTGGATGCTGTATGCTGGATTGCCTTGACAACCAGCTTAAATATTCACTCAAAGCTGTTCTAGAATTCATGCTAGGTAGGACTGCTCGAATAACGCACCTGTGTTCAAATATAAGAACCGTGTCCTGATTCCCTCCCCAGTAATTATTGGCACCAATGTGCTAGCTGGATAGGGATCTAGTCCAGACTTTATGCTGTGTGGTGGATCCAATAAAACTCCTACACTACATCACCTGAGTCTCGAAGCCTGATAGTCACGGAAAGTGATATACAGTCTTTCCCGTTTTTTAACCAGAGTTTAATAAATACTTTATTTTCTTCTAATATGTTTTTCAGGCAGTGATATTTATATATTTAGTGAACGTACAATATAGTATCTTGTTCGTATGAGATAATCCACAGATATTCCCCATAACAGTGTCCCCTGTGTACAGTAAATAGTGACCCCAATCCAGGGGGTGGAGGCTGGCAACTGGTGTTGAAATCTCAGTGGGGCCTGGTAAACTGTAGGCAATCAATATGTAAACTGTAGGCAATCCATATGTAAACTGCAAGGTAGTGCAATCCACATAGTACTCACTATGAAACTCCAGTACTAGCAGGCACTGCAGGCTGGCCGATCACCCACTTCCTCACGCGCCTGCTCTGCCCGCTTCATTATTAAAGTGCGAGGAGCATGCACGTGAGGAAGTGAGTGATCGGCCAGCCAGCCTGCCTGCTAGTATGGGAGTTTCACAGTGAGTACTATGTGGATTGCGCTACCTTGCAGTTTATATATCAATTGCCTACAGTTTACATATGAATACTGGTGTGTGAGGAGCCCGGTGTATTAGAGTACAGTTACTGCACCAGGTCCTGCCGCGAGTTGCCGGCCTCCAGCCCCTACACCCTCCCTGCTGATACATCGTAGCCAGCGATGTATTAGTGTTAGCGGAGTAAAAATGTCAGCGTTCGCCCCATAAGGGGCAGGGGCATTTCCCCCCGACTTTTGGGGGGAAAAAGTGCATATTATGGGGGAAAAATATGGTACTCACTTTTCTCTGTATTGAGTTGCTTTAGAGACCCTGCTTAAAGTGACAGCTCTAGTGTTCACTTGAATGGATGGTACAGCTGTCGCTCAGAGAAGAGGGGAGGAGCTCTATAATAGCCCAGCGAGGAGAGAGCAAATTACAATGAAGCACTGCTTTCAGTAAATTTGTATTCATACTCATAATACCCCAATAATAAAAGTTCCACAAAAGGTATGTTTGTACTGGTCTCCCCAGCCCCTAGTTACAGTAGTGATGTCAGCAATTTGGTATGGGCAACACTCCCTTTGAGGCCAATGGTTGGGAGTTGGTGGTCTACAGTTCTAAATTCCACAGAGAGATCCAGAAGAATTATTAGAGAATATTTGCTGTTAGATTTAGCCACCAGGAGATCATTTAAAACTTTGTTAGGCCAGTACAAAAACCAGACTCAATGAGCTTTGAGGGAATAGGTTCAGTAATGTAATCTACAGGGTTGACTAATAAAGACAACCCCTTTAGAAATGCATCCCCCCCCCCCCTTCCCGCCTAGCATCACCTTGGCTAAAACACAGTGGGGGGATTTATTAAGCACTGCACTCCAGAATTTTGGCTTTGAAACTTTTAGGCATTATTTGCACAGAAAAAAAATAGATTATTTTTCATTAGTACACCACTCATTCTAGTTTGTATTGAATAGTCGGTGGGATGATTCATTCCAGATATATCAACTGTGATTTTTATAAAGTAATTGGTAAAAATTGTTAAAATATTACTCTAGTAAAGGAGTGTTTTTAAAAGTGGAGTAACATCTCAAATCATTAAAAATTTTGCTCATGATAAATTTCTCCCCCTCTCTCATTATATACCCACATTCTAAAATACTCAACAAAGCAACGCACAATAAAGCAATCTTCACCTATTCATATTTAAGTGCATCTTGAAAACCCACCTATTTGAGAATTCTTAACCTCCTGGTACATTTCTTTACGTATCACCCATCTCACTGTCTTCATACTCATTGGTTATGCTTCTATCTTTCGTGTGACAAATGATGATTTGTGGTATCTAAAAAATTATTTGAAAAAAATGCACATTTGTGCTTTACCTACCAAAACATATGTTCGAGACACAAGCTGAGAAAGGAACCTAGAGCAACCATTAGGAGTATCAAAAACATTTAGAGGTCTGGATGATTTCTTCTTTGCCCGGTCGAAATGGTCTCTTTGTTTATGTCTCCTAGATGGTATAGATATAAATGAATGATTAGCAATGCATATTAAACATGCATTTTTTATATTTGAATATCCTGTATAGGCCATATATAATCACTTGGTGTCTGGGTTATAGTTCCAGATAAGTTTTTCATGTGTAAATATGATTATTCTCATCATGATTATTTGATTAATGTGTATATTGTGTATAATGTGTATGAAACAGAGGAGAACATCGGCTGTGACAAGGCCGGGAAAATGTGAGGAATCTGTAAACAAGATTAAAAAACAGACCCTTTCATGTGCTCAGAGGCAAACCTCCCTACAGACATTTAACTCTTTTCTCCATGCATCTTAGATAACCTTGTAAAGATCCAGAGCACTGCAACCGTCAACTCGATAGCGTTAACCAGAGGTGCTGTGGCTCTGCCAGGTTCAGTCCCCTCCTCTCATCCCCCATTTTCCTTGCTATGTTTTGCCCGCCTGTCACTTTGCAGGACAGACTTCCGTGCTGATGGATTGAGCAGAACTGACAAGTCACCAGCTAGGTCTGTTCATTCCTGAAACAAGTGCTTTGGGATCTGTGTCCTGGGCAGCCCTCTACAAACGTTGAATATTCACCGTACTTTTTACTTAGGGATGTGAAATTGGGAAGCTTTGTTTCATTTCTTGATGTCGTGCCTCCCCCCAATCACAGTGTACTTACCTTCTCATAGACCTCAAAAAATTCTGTACAGCAATGTTGGCTTGCTTTCTGATGAATCGTATAAAGCATTTATCTGAACCAAAGAAATTTAATATTTGGAAAGGGGAATTGCTTCCCATTGGCTTACTAAGCTTTATATCCGATGACCTTTGCCGATGTTGAATACATAACTTTGTTTTGCTACATCGATTACTAAAAGACAAAAAACAGAACAGGTCATAATACATTCCACTGCAATATATTAACAGATTTCTCACTAACTTTTTTTGTCACTTCTCAAACACCATTTCTATTGTCATATATACAAAATGTATTAATCAGGCTTCTTACATTAGAGTTTATTGTTAGACAGTTAACCTCAGTAACCTCAGAATGCACAATTTCACAAAGCATTTCTCCATTTTTCTCCAAGTATAATGCTGAAAATTACTCAGCTTGTAGCAACAATGTATTCTGCTAACCTAGAACTTTATTGCGTAATGCACAAAATAAAACATCTAAAGAACTGTCTGTTTGATATTGAAACATAAACAATATAAGGAATAAAGCCAATAGTGATGGTGGTAGTTTTATGCCCATCTCCTACCCACTATGATCCACAGTAATTCCTAACCATGTCACCTCACTAGAAAATTACTTATGGGAGAGATTACTATAGCTACAGCTGTAAATGAGTTACTCACTGTCAAGTACTATGTATGTCTTGTGGTGATATACCAAAGATACGTTTATATTCCTTGAATATTCACTATAAAAGATATTGATGTTGGTGCATTAGTAAAATGGTGGATTCAGACATGTCACCTACCACTCAGACTGCAGAAGACAGACAGTATGCTATATGGCTTTTACTGCCTGCTATCAAACAGTGTACAACAGTGTCTAGCCAGTGCAATGATCTCTATCCAGTACAACAGCGCCTACCCAATATAGCACTGACTACCCATTACAAACGTGCCCACCCTGTCCAACTTAGATTGTGAGCCCTATTTGGGACAGCTTGATGCTAATGTCTGTAAAGAGCTACAGAATATAGCAGTGCTTTATAAGTGCTTGAAATAAATGGAAACAAAATCAAACTATATAAAAGATGAGTGAATCAATGATACACAAATCAAATTCTTTACAAATTTCCTAAAAGACTTTAGTTACTGCCTATGTGTCTTTTTATGGCAATCTCTCGATGGTCTTAGGCTAGGCCGCCGGCTTTTTTAACATGGACTAGTCTAAGTGCTGGATCTATAATGCAGCAAAGAGCAGGAGCCCAGCTCGCTTATGACAGTCGGGCTCCTGCTCTAATGGCCAAGACTAGCAGAAGCACCGATCTAGGCAATTTAACCCCTTCAATTCCATGATCAATAGCAACCATGGCCTCTAAGTGGTTTACTCCATGAATGAGATTTGCGGGTTGCTGATGTCTTCACAGCTTAATTTTGCTGAATCTGAAACACCAGTTTACAGATCAGAAAGCAGAGAAGACAGTACAGTGTGTTATTAAACGGTTTGTTATGACCAACTTCCCTCCGTTTGCCTTCAGCCATGTAAGTCACTGTTACTTTCACAGTATTGTAAGGTCTTTGAGTTAAAGATCTTGAAGAATAAATAAGTAACATTGTAATGTCTAGCTGTGTAGCTACCTTTCTGGTAGCGTTTGCTTTTGCCAGTCTCAAATCAAGAATTATGTTAACTAAAAGTAAAGTAGCCAATCACATTCAAGCATTCATTTTTTCAGTCTTCAGAAACTAAAGCAGACATTCTTTTAACAGTTACATGGTTTTCTGTCAACCCTATTCAGATAAATGGGACATAGACCTTAATGCAACAAAACTGCCACATGTGAACAAACCATAAGGGTAAATCCATATGTGACAGAAAATACAGCAGAAAAGACCTCAGCAGACTTTGCAGAGGATTCGTGGTGAAATCCATAACAAAAATCACAGCAGAAACTGCATTAAATGCAGTTTGGTTTCATAAATGGCTATGGAGTTCACCCTCTCCATTGTAAAGGATGAAATCCATGGTAGAGATCGGCATAGTAGGTTGACATGCAGCAGATATCAAATCCGTACTGCAGGTTAATTTACTTATAGATCTTTTACAGTGTGTAGTTTTAGATTCCTGAACATTTCATGCACTTTGCTGGCACTGTGCAATGCCGTGGATTTGCCAAACTTAAACAAATCCGAAACTAGAGTAGGTGATGTACAGTATAAGTGACGAAGAGTCCAGTTATGTAATTTTTATATTGACACTCGCATTCTGATACTGTGCTCCAACAAACCATCAGTAAAATGCATTGAGATGACTCCTGTACTTATGCACATAATAGAGAGGACTCAAAGTTTGTTGGAGCTCATTTTTGGAATGCAAGTATGAAGAAAGAAATTACATAATCAGACTCAGTACCGCTTATACTATACACCTCTTACTCCACTTTTGGGGTGTTTTGGAGCTGAAGATTCCCTTTATATCTGTATCTGTAATGTGTGAATATACTCTGCTTTCATATAACCATAGTTCCTATGATCTGGGGAGAAATGAATGTGATATGTATAATATAAAGTGAGCATAAACGGTTCATTTTTCAATGAACTTTACGAGCAGCAGCCTGGAAAACCAAATAAGTTATACATGCAGTAACTTGACCTTGTCCCATTTCACTGCAAAAATGGACCACCGAGATAAACTTTACAGTTTGTGGGTCCTAGAAACATGAATGTTTAAAAGTCTTCTTTTGAACTCACAATTTCCCATCCAATATTCAGAATGTATGTTCACTGTGTTATCTCTTAATCACTAGCTGACACACATGGGGAATGGCATGTGCAAGTATTGTTGGTTGTTAGAGCTGCTGAATAACAATTCCTAAGTTAGCATCAAGTTAACGCCAAAATTTTAGTGATACATAGACCCCACGGTGAATTTTTTATTGTCTTTTTTTATGCCAATATGGTCTTTGTGGGAGTTTGATTCATACAGCTGATGGAGTCATGGAATGGATTCTCGGCAAGAACTCATGATTCAAAACATAGCACAATCTGCTGCTCACCAAGGAGGGTTCTCATGAATAACTAATAGGCGCAGGGAATCTCCTAGAGTAACTGAGTATTAATTTATTTTATGCAGTGCTGGCAGACAGGAGCAGAGTAGAATAACAAAGATGCAATATAAGAAGGTCTACATATAAAAGCAGATAAAAATGGTCTGTGCAGTGTAGCAGACTTTGCTTTGATGCAGTCCGGTGTTTCATTTTTATTTCATTGCTTTACAGTGTACAAGCGCAGCCGACATCTAATCAACATTTCATTAAGCACAACATTAATTTAACATCTGACAAGATATTAAATTGTGTAGTTTACTATATTGCTGGTCCAGTGGCTTCTAGATCAGTAATACTTAGCTCTTTATGGTGTGAACCATCACTAATTCAAATTAAAAGCACCCAGTGTTTTGGAACATTGCAAGTTGTACAAGTTGTAGAGTTGAACGAAGGCAAGGAAAATCAAAGCCAAACTACATATCTGTTTGTCCATATAAACAATTTTCCATACAAGACCTAATGAATAAGTGGTTATGTAGACCAAATACAGCGGGCGTTCTTTCAAAGCAAATGTCATTTAAAACACATGCAGAGTATAATTAAAATATAATGGTTGTTGTGAAGCAAAGAATCTTGACTTCTTTGATGGGATTGCTGTTCTGAAGTAATTCAAGGGATTTTCAAACACAGAAACATGGCACACTTGCCTTTCATCCTAAATTAAAATGAATATGCTTTTCTACCTATTTATATATGAAATTAGATATTTACATTTTTTTTTATTAACTTAGATAATAGAAAATAGGCAACACCAAGTTTTGTTTTAAAGACTATGCTGCATTTCAGTCAAGAACATTCCAACCATGTGGCTGCCATGGAAAAAAGGGTCATATCCGTGACTGACCCCTTTCCAGTTTGCTGCTAAGTGGCAAGAACTTGTACAGGACTTTGTTTTCCAGAGGAACCAAATTGTTAGCAAGCAAAGGACATTGGCCACTGGAAGTCAACAGGAATTCCAGGGTAGCAGACACAGCTGCTATTATTGGGCCAAATATATAATAGGGTTCCATCTTAACATAGAAATTTGAATGTATCTCTTTTCTTGATTTTATATCAATTCCCATGATTACCCTGTGTGCAGGTTTACATCATAGTGTGCATTTCACCTGCATCAATGTTTGTATAATTCATATGTTGTAACATCACTGACTTGATTAGCCCTGTACTGTGACATTACCCTGTTTATTATTCCTATACTCAACGTTACTGGATAATTTTTTCCGTAACATAGTAATATCATTTATAAGGATGAAAAAAGACATACGCCCATGCAGTTCAGCCGGTTATCCTGCAAGCAGTTCCAGACAAAGGAATAAAAACATGAGTTGGAAGCCAATGTTCCTCATTATAGGGGAAAAATTCCTTCCTGTCTCCAGTCAGAACAACGACCTGGATCAACGTCCTCTCCAGAGATCTTAGTAACTAAAACCTGTAATATTATTACACTCCAAAAATACATCCAGGCCCCTCTTGAACTCTTTCAGTGAATTGACTATCACCACCTCTTCTGGCAGAGGGTTCCATAGTCGCACTGCTCTTACCATAAAGAATCCTCTTCTACACTACTCACAAAAAGTTAGGGATATTTGGCTTTGGCGTGAAATTTATGGAAAACATAAAGAGTTCACGCTACAGTGATATTATATCATGAAAGTTGGACATTTAAGTAGAAGCATACAATGTTTTTTTCCTCATCTCAAACAAATTATTGAAACAAAAGCCAACAACAGTGGTGGGTATACCCCCACAAAAAATGTCAATGTCTCAATAACTTGTCATGTGGGCTTTAGCATCAATTACAGCTTGACAATGACATCTCATGCTGTTCACAAGTTGACTTATTGTCTGCATGGCATCCCACTCTTCTTGAAGGGCAGCCTTCAAATAATTTATAGTGTTGAGCGAACACATGTTTTCACATTCGGTGTACAAGGTTTGGGTTATCTAAGAATTCTGTTATGGATTCCGCTACAACGGACCATATTAGAAAGTCAGTGGATAACAATTTTACTGTAGGCTAGTGGAGTACAGGCCCCAAAAATTAGGCATTCATCTGACAGAAAAGAACAAGTGATTATGTGGCTGAAGGTATATTAGTCAGTCACTGAATAACAATTTTACTGTAGGCCAGTAAAGTACAGACGTCCAAACATTAGGCATTCACCAGACAAAATAGAACAAGCGATTATGTGGCTGGGGGTACATTAGGCGTTCACTGAATAACAATTTTACTGTAGGCCAGTGGAGTACAGGCCCCAAAAATTATGCATTCACCTGACAGAAAAGAACAAGTGATTATGTGTCTGAAGGTATATTAGTCAGTCAGTGGATAACAATTTTACTGTAGGCCAGTGCAGGCCCCAAAAATTTGGCATTCACCTGACAGAAAAGAACAAGTGATTATGTGGCTGGAGGTATATTAGGCTGTCACTGAATAACAATTTTACTGTAGGCCAGTGGAATACAGGCCGCAAAAATTAGGCATTCACCTGACAGAAAAGAACCCATGATTATGTGTCTGGAGGTACATTAGGTGGTCACAAAATAACAATTTTACTGTAGGCCAGTGTAGTAAAGGCCCCCAAAATCAGGCATTCACCTGACAGAAAAGGCCTTTTATGCCACTGTATATACATAAGACATGGACCATTCTTTGTTCTGGGTGGTGGCAGATATGTGTGGGCTGGCATGAGGAAATTCAATTACACATGGTCGTCACAGGTGTTGAATTCCTCCGAGATCCATGCCTCATTCATTTTTAGATATGTGAGGTAGTCCACACTGTCAGGAGCTAGGTGAGTGTGCTTATCGGTCACGATCCCCCTTGCTGCACTGAACGGTTCAGTTCGACTGACGGCGGCGTGGAGCTGGTGTCGGGCTGACGGGCTGGATGTGCAGCATGCAGCGTGTAGCGGGAGCGCTGCTTTTCTCCCCTGTATTTCTGCAGCAGTGGACTGGTGGGCGGTGTGCCGGGTTCCGGGTCGATGGGAGCGCCGCTCTCTGTGTTTGATGCCGGCGCTCTTCCCGGTGCCCTGTGGATCTGGCAACAGTCTGCAACGCTGCTGAATATCTTGTCAATGGATTTTTTGGGGCCATATGAAGATATTTTTTCCATTCTGGAGACTAGGCACCCAGGAAAAAGAAAGAAAACTGTGCGTAATCAGTGATACGGTCCTCATTGTGAGAGGTACATACCGTATGGGAATAAAAGGTTAAGGAACAAAAAGAAACCAATGTGGATAAATAGAACTGTAAAGAAAGCAATAAATGACAAAAATAAAGCATATAATTCACTGAAACAGGAGGGTAGCACGGAAGCACTGAAAAACTATAAGGAAAAAAATAGAACATGTAAAAAACAAGTAAAAGCGGCCAAACTAGAGACCGAGAGATTAATTGCCAAAGAGAGTAAAACTAACCCTAAAATGTTCTTCAATTATATAAATGTTAAAAAGTATAAATCTGAAGGTGTCAGCCCTTTAAAGAGTAATGAGGGGGAAGTCGCAGAGAGCGATGAGGAGAAAGCAAAGCTGTTAAATATTTTTTTCTTCAATGTATTCACTGAGGAAAATAAAATGTCAGATGACATGCAGAATGCAAAAATAAATTCCCCATTAAAAGTGTCCTGTCTGACCCAGGAAGAAGTACATCAGCGACTTAAAAAGATTAAAATAGACAAATCGCCAGGACCGGATGGCATACACCCCCGTATCCTAAAGGAATTGAGTAATGTCATAGCCAGACCCTTATTTCTGATATTTGCAGACTCTATACTGACAGGGAATGCCCCACAGGATTGGTGCATGGCAAATGTGGTGCCAATATTCAAAATGGGGCCAAAAACAGAGCCTGGAAACTATAGGCCGGTAAGTTTAACATCTGTTGTGGGTAAACTGTTTGAAGGTTTTCTGAGAGCTGCTATATTAGAGCATCTCAACGGAAATAAGCAAATAACGCCATATCAGCATGGCTTCGTGAGGGATCGGTCATGTCAAACTAATTTAATCACTTTCTATGAGGAGGTAAGTTCTAGACTTGACAGCGGCGAATCAATGGATGTCGTATATCTGGACTTCTCCAAAGCATTTGACACTGTACCACATAAAAGGTTAGTATATAAAATGAGAATGCTCGGACTGGGAGAAAACGTCTGTATGTGGGTAAGTAACTGGCTCAGTGATAGAAAACAGAGGGTGGTTATTAACGGTACACACTCAGATTGGGTCACTGTCACTAGTGGGGTACCTCAGGGGTCAGTATTGGGCCCTATTCTCTTCAATATATTTATAAATGATCTTGTAGAAGGCTTGGATAGTAAAGTATCAATTTTTGCAGGTGACACTAAACTGTGTAAAGTAATTTACACTGATGAGGAGAGTATACTACTACAGAGGGATCTGGATAGATTGGAGGCTTGGGCAGATAAGTGGCAGATGAGGTTTAACATTGATAAATGTAAAGTTATGCACATGGGAAGGAAAAATGCAAGTCACCCGTACATACTAAATGGTAAAACACCCGGTAACACTGACATGGAAAAGGATCTAGGAATTTTAATAAACAGCAAACTAAGCTGCAAAAACCAGTGTCAGGCAGCTGCTGCCAAGGCCAATAAGATAATGGGTTGCATCAGAAGGGGCATAGATTCCCGTGATAAGAACATAGTCCTACCACTTTACAAATCACTAGTCAGACCACACATGGAGTACTGTGTACAGTTCTGGGCTCCTGTAAACAAGGCAGACATAGCAGAGCTGGAGAAGGTCCAGAGGAGGGCATCTAAAGTAATAACTGGAATGGGGAAACTACAGTACCCTGAAAGATTATTAAAATTAGGGCTATTCACTTTAGAAAAAAGACGACTGAGGGAAGATCTAATTAATATGTATAAATATACCAGGGGTCAGTACAGAGATCTATCCCATCATCTATTTATCCTCAGGACTGTGACTGTGACGAGGGGACATCCTCTGCGTCTGGAGGAAAGAAGGTTTGTACACAAACATAGAAGAGGATTCTTTACGGTAAGAGCAGTGAGACTATGGAACTCTCTGCCTGAGGAGGTGGTGATGGTGAGTACAATAAAGGAATTCAAGAGGGTCCTGGATGTATTTCTGGAGCGTAATAATATTACAGGCTATAGCTACTAGAGAGGGCTCGTTGATCCAGGGAGTTATTCTGATTGCCTGATTGGAGTCGGGAAGGAATTTTTTTATTCCCCTAAAGTGGGGAAAATTGGCTTCTACCTCACAGGTTTTTTTTTTTGCCTTCCTCTGGATCAACTTGCAGGATAACAGGCCGAACTGGATGGACAAATGTATTTTTTCGGCCTTATGTACTATGTTACTATGTTACATTAGATAAGGTCTGGAATAAAACGAAAAAAAGATATTGGGGGTAAGCAGCCCCCTACTTTTTACTCCACTTTGGCATAACCACAATTTAAAAGAGTTTAGGTTAATTAAAGATTATAATTATTGGAATTCACGTGGTATTAACCGTTTAAGCCAAATAACATTGCATGGAAATATTATTCCCTTTGATGACTTAATAAAGGGTATAAATGTCGCTTTTTTAGATAGATATAGATATGCACAAATTAGATATGCATATATGAACACTCAGGATAAAGATTCTTTGACTGTTAGGGCAAATTTTTTCTTAGATTATTGCTTTAAATTCAGGGATACACAACTCACCATTTCACAAGTATATCGTAGATTTCGGGACTGCTTAGGAGAAATAACAAAATTTAAAAGCGAGGGAGGATGGGAAACTGAATTAGGTATAGGAAATACTGTCGATTAGGATATAGTATATCAAAATATTAAAAAGGTATCGATATCCGAAAAATATAGATTAATCCAGTTCAGGATTGTACACCGTCTTTATTACTCCCCTGCCATCCTTGCTAAAATATATAGGGAAAGAAGGGATATGTGCTGGAAATGTTTAACCGAAAAGGCTGGTCTAGGTCACCTGTTATGGGATTGCCCAGAAATAAGAAGATTCTGGACCTGCATTTATGAAGAACTGTATAGCAGATACAAGATTAAATTGAATCGCTGTTTTATGCAGGCAATATTAGGCCTTTTTACCCATACGGATCTAACGCCTTGTCAGATCAGAATCTCTTTGGAAAGCTTTATGGTTGCAAAGGTCTTGATTCTTAAATATTGGGGCACAAAAAAATTGTCCTACTTATGCCGAGTGGAGGGTTCAGATACTATTGATGCATATAGAAGAATAGTAAAAAAAAGCAGAGTAGCCCTGGAAGGAGCGGGTTCTTGATGTTTCCCTCTTCTTCGTTCCAAAGGTTTGGCTGTCCGTGGCATCGGGGGATGCCGCGGACAGACAGGAGATGGCTGGATACCGCAGCGGGGAACCAAGGGGTGGGTATAATGGGGTCAATTATGTGAATTGGTGTATGACTATCTGACTATCTGTATTTATTTTTTAAAATATTTGTAATGGAATTCACATTTTTGGTTCAGAAAAACGATAAAGAATTTATAAAAAAAAAAAAAAGGTACGATGTCACTGATGGTGCCCTGGCTGCGACTGACCAATTTGTTAATCTCATCAAATGGCTGCAGAAGTCTGCAGCCATGCTCCCCATGACCTGTCCTGCTGCAGAGTTCGTAGAGCAGCCTATCAAGCATATACAAGGTGGAATTCAAGCGTCGGGCTGTCACAAATCAGACGTCTGATGGGCAGGTGGTGTCGCTGAACGTTAGCAAGGCGAGCCATGGCCGTATAAGATCTTCTAAAATGGCCAGAGATTTTCCTGGCCTGCTGCAAGATGTCCTGGACCCAGGGGTATTTGACAACGAATTGCTGCACGACTAAGTTCAGGACCTGTGCCAAGCACGGCATGTGTGTAATTTTGCCCTATTTCACTCAGCAGATTGGCACCGTTGTCGCACATCACTTTACCAGCTGTCAAATTGAGCTGGGTTAGCCACTGATAGACCTGTGACCACAGAGCTGAAAGCAGTGCAGGACCGGAGCGGCTCTTGGCTTCCAGGCTAAACAGCCGTAGCACAGCATGGCAACGTCTCACCTGGCACATCAAATAGATTCTGGGAGCTTGGGGGGTGCAGCGGAAGAGGCGGTAGCAGTGGAAAAGAAGGAGTTAGCAGAGGAGGAGACGGAGGATGGAGTAGGAGGAGGAGAAGAGGTAGGCCTGCATGCAATCCGTGGTGGTAACACCAAATCCATATGGGTGCCACGGGTTATATGCTTGACGGCCGTCAGAAGGTTCACCCAGTGGGCAGTAAAAGTTATGTACCTTCCCTGTCCGTGTTTGCTAGACCATGTGTCTGTGGTCAGATGTATCTTGGCACCGACACTGTGTGCCAGAGATATGTTCAATTGCCGCTGAACATGGCCATATAGCTCTGGGATGCCATTCTGGGAGAAATATTTCCTTCCGGGGATGTTCTATTGTGGTGTGCCAATGGCCACAAATTTTCTAAAGGCCTCCGAGTCCACCAGTTTATATCGCAGTAGTTGGCGGGCTAGCCGTTCCAACAAGCCAGCGGTCAGCCATTGGGCAAGAGGGTTATCCAGCGTCATCAACTTTTTACGCTCATACATTCGGGCCACGGAAGTCTGCCTTCTGCCAGATGAACGCGACGAGGCACGGTGGAAGGTGGAGTGGAGAACGCGACGAGGCAATGGTAGGAGAGAGGAAAAGGAGAAGAGGCACAACTTTGAGCGCCAGGAGTGTGGCTTTGTTGGTTCTGATGGCGTTGCTCCCACTGGGCTCGGTGATGGGAGGCCAGGTGGTTTCTTAAAGCGGTCGTCCCTAGGTGAGTGTTGGGCTTACCGCGACTTATGTGTTGACAGCACAGGCTGCAGATTGTAACACTATTGTCAGCAGCTGACATGTTAAAAATAGCCCACACTGCGGAGCCATGTGCTGGCATCCTGGGAGCGCAAGATGTGACCGTGCATGGTGGATGGCTCGCTCCAGATACATTTGCAGTCTGCATTTTGCCTCCTGTGCACTGCGAGTTATGCCTGCTTCTCCTCCTTCTCCTCTCTATCTGCTTCTCCGTCTCTCCCTCTGAATTCTTCTCTTCTCCCTCTCTTGTGGGCACCCACGTGACATCCATCGACACGTCATCATCGTCACCTATACCACCACTAACATTTGAGATCTCGGAGTAGGCAGCAACAGCGGGGACCACCCTCCTTGGGCTGATCTGAGTATCGTCGTCAGACCGCTGGGTGGCAGCCGTTGCTACCTTCTCTTTCTCATCCAGTGCCAAGAATGGCTGCGCATCGGTAAAGTCTGGGAATGGATTGCAATATTGTAGAAAACTACGGTACTCCAATGATGTAGAAATATTTCACATTTTTTTCACACAAAATATTGTGACGTTTCCAAATATAGTGCTATACATTTGTTTTTTAGCATATTCAGCATTTTTTTTTCCATCTGAAGTCATAATTCCTCCCTGCTTAAGTTGCTTGTGGGTCAATGACTCATTGGCCCACAAGCAAGAAGCAGGGAGGAATTATGTGTTCAGATGGAAAAAATGACAAATATTCGAAAAATGAATATATAGCACTATATTCCAAATATTCGAAAATTCTCGAAGTTGCAATAGTTGAGATAAAAATTTGCTTTTCGAATATTCATGCTCAACACTATTGGTCAACAATCACTGATCCATAATAGATATAGGGTGGTGCAGCACTTTGTGAGAGTGAGGAGTTTAAAATTGTATTCTATATTGAATGGGCAACCAGTGCAGTGACTCACACAGGGGAGAGGGATTTTTCAAGCGGTTTGATAGAAAGATGAGTCTGGCTGCTGCATTCAGGGTTGATTGGAGAGTGGAAAGAGGCATGTTTAGTGAGGGAGCGATCAATCAGTACTGCGCTACACTAGTCCAGATGAGAATGAATAAGAAAAACAATTAGAGTTTTGGTCTTCATACTGAGGAAATGGTGGACTCTATAGATGTTTTTGAGGTGCAGATGGCAGGAGAGAGCAAGGGACTGATAATGAGGGGTGAATGAAAAAAGGAAACTAAAACAAGGAATTAACAAATTAAAAACAAAAGAAGGAAGGTATATGGAAGAAAATAAAGTACTAGCTGACTGCCTCAATGAATACTCCTGTTCAGTTTTTACAAAGGAAAATGAAGGAAAAGGACCTCAGTTAGGAAAGAAGACAAATGAATCTTTTGATGCATGTGTTTTTACAGAGGAAGAGGTTTGAAGTCAGCTGTCTAAAATTAATACAAATAAGTCACAGGGGCCTGATGGGATACACCCAAAGCTATTAAAAGAGCTCAGCATTGAACTAGCAAAACCATTAACATATTTATTTAACCAATCACTGGCAACAGGAGTCGTCCCAGAAGATTGGAAATTAGCAAATGTTGTGCCCATTCACAAGAAAGGTAGTAGGGAGGAATCGGGTAACTATAGGCCAGTAAGCCTGACATCAATAGTGGGGAAATTAATGGAAACCTTACTTAAGGAGAGGATTGTGGAACATCTAAAATCCCATGGATTGAAAGATGAAAAACATCATGGGTTTACTTCAGGGAGATCATGTCAAACTAATCTTATTGATTTTTTTGACTGGGTGACTAAAATAATAGATGGAGGAGGTGCAGTAGACATCTAGACTTTAGTAAGACTTTTGATACTGTCCCACATAGAAGGCTTATCAATTAATTGCAGTCTTTGGGCTGGGACTCCCATTGTTGAATGGATTAGGCAGTGGCTGAGGGACAGGCAACAGAGGGTTGTAGTCAATGGAGTATATTCAGACCAAGGTCTTGTTACCAGTGGGGTACCTCAGGGATCTGTTCTGGGACCCATATTGTTTAATATCTTTATCAGCGAAATTGCAGAAGGCCTCGGTGGTAAGGTGTGTCTTTTTTCTGATGGCACAAAGATTTGTAACAGGGTTGATGTTCCTGGAGGGATACACCAAATGGAAAAGGATTTAGGAAAACTAGAGGAATGGTCAAAAATCTGGCAACTAAAATTTAATGTTGATAAGTGCAAGATAATGCACCTGGGGCGTAAAAACCCAAGAGCAGGATATAAAATCAGTGATACAGTCAGAGGAAAGGGATTTGTGGATCATTATTTCAGAGGACTTAAAGGTAGGCAGACAATGTCATAGAGCAGCAGGAAATGCTAGCACAATGCTTGGGTGTATAGGGAGAGGAATTACCAGTAGAAAGAGGGAGGTGCTCATGCCGCTCTACAGAGCACTAGTGAGACCTCATTTGGAGTATTGTGCTCAGTACTGGAGACCATATCTCCAGAAGGATATTGATACTTTGGAGAGAGTACAGAGAAGAGCTACTAAACTGGTACATGGCTTGCAGGATAAAACTTACCAGGAAAGATTAAAGGACCTTAACATGTATAGCTTGGAAGAAAGACGAGACAGAGGGGATATGATAAAAACTTTTAAATACATAAAGGGAATCAACAAGGTAAAAGAGGAGAGAATATTTAAAAGAAGAAAAACTGCTACAAGAGGACATAGTTTTAAATTAGAGGGGCAAAGGTTTAAAAGTAATATCAGGAAGTATTACTTTACTGAGAGAGTAGTGGATGCATGGAATAGCCTTCCTGCAGAAGTGGTAGCTGCAAATACAGTGAAGGAGTTTAAGCATGCATGGGATAGGTATAAGGCCATCCTTCATATAAGATAGGGCCAGGGGCTATCCATATTATTCAGTATATTGGGCAGACTAGATGGGCCAAATGGTTCTCATCTGCCGACGCATTCTATGCTTCTATGAATGAAAAGTCTAACACAGTCGAACAATATCACATTTGGGTAAGTTAGTAGAAATTCAGTTTTAGAAATATTTAGTTTCAGATATAGAGAGGACATGATATTAGAGACAACGGACAGACAATTTCGGGTATTCTATAGTACTGCAGTTGTGATGTCAGGGGATGAGGTATATAACTGGGTGTCGTCAGCATGGAGATCATATTGAAAGTCAAATCTGCTAATGGTTTGTCCAATTAGGGCAATGACCAAAGAGAACAGAAGAGGACCAAGGACCAAAACCTAAGGAACCTCAATAGCAAGGGCAGAAGAACTAGAGTCAGCAAATTAAACCCTGAAAGATAGGTCAGGGAGGCAGAAAGAAAACCAGGAGAGAGCATTGTCCTTGAGGCTGTTAGAGTGGAGCACACTGAGTAGGAGATGGTGGTTTTTCAAATGCTGCAGAGAGATCCAGGAGAATGAGTAGGGTGTATATATCATTAAATTTAGCTGTGAGTAGATCATTGGAGACTTTAGTTAGGGCATTTTCTGTAGAGTGAAAAGTGCAGAAGCTAAATTATAATGGTTTGAGGAGAGAGTTAGCAGAAATAAAGCAAATTAGAGAAGAGTAGTCAAGACATTCCAGGAGTTTAGAGATGAAGGGGAGATTCGAGACAGGCCAGTAGTTAGCATAGCAGAATGGGTCAGGAGGCGGCTATTTTATTAATGGGGTTATGACTGCATGTTTAAAAGAAGAGGGAAAGATAACGGAGAGAGAGTGAGAGGTTGCAATATTTTGGTTAGTTGAATAGTGATGGCCAGGGAGAGGAACTGGAGGAGGTGTGAAGGAATAGGATCACTGAGGCAGGTAGTAGAGAAGAGGAATAGAAGAGCCTGGAGACTTCTTCCTCTGTTACAGGGTCAAATGACGAGAGTGAGCATGGGGAGGTAGGGGAGGGGAAAGGGGATTGATGGTGCTATGGAACTGAGATAATTTTTCCTGCCTGTTACAGATGCCTGCACTTTAGGACTGAGGAGAGAATGGAAAGTGTCAAAGAGATGTTTAGAATTATTGGACAGGGAGGAAATGAGAGTTGTGAAGTAAGCTTCTATAGCAAGATGTGAAGAGCAGAGTTATAGGAATTAAGCATTAACTTATAATAGAGGAAATCAGCTGATGTAATTTTCTCCAAAGACGTTCAGCACACCTAGAACATAGCCGACGAAATTGTGTTTGAGATGTGTGCCGAGTCTGCCTCTGTCTTTGTAGGCAGATTCGAATTGCAGGTGGTCCTACATCAGGGTGCATTTAAAAGTTTAATTGAAGTGTTCTGCTATCAAAAAAGGATAGAAGAGGGCAGAGATTGGGGACAGTGATGACTTGATAGTAAATAATAGGAGGCTTTGGTCAGACATTGGAAGGGGAGAATTGGTTAAGTCAGACACTGACCCAATCAAGTGTATTGCTGTATTTGTGAGTTTTATTTTTTATTTTAAATATTATAAATCTCTCCATGGCCATGACATTATACAATACACACACACAGCTCTGATGCATACACCCAATCTGCATGGAAGCACATTATACACACACAGCCCTGCACAACACAGACTATACACATATTACTAATAAATTCACAGTAGATTCACACAGCACCACTGCATGCACAGGAGAAAAACACTGCAGTAATAGGTACACAATAGATACAAATAGCACTGCTACATGCACAGTACATACACAGAGCACTGTCAAATACAAAAATACACACAGCGCTGCTACATACATAGTAGCTACAAATACATCACTGCTACATGAACAATACATACACTCAGCACTGCTACATGCACAACAGAAAAACACACATCACTGCTACATAGACAGTAGATACACAAACAGCACTGCTGCATGCACAGTGGATACACACAGCTCTGCCAAACACACAAAACATACACAGACACACGCGCAGATTTGCTATATGCAGAGCACATTTACACACATTATCCTACAGACATCCTACACAATATTATCTTTAATAAATATCACAAGTTACAGTGTACAGTATAATACAGAACCCCTTGTAAAGTCCTTTTCTTTTTCTTGGACTGGTTTCTCCTGTCTAGGAACTAGGCCTTCTCTCCTGCCTACTCTGCTCAAACAGATCAATGTCAGACACGGAGAGAGAAGTGTGCGGATGCACAGATCTCTCACAAATCAGGGAAAGCACTGTATGAGTGCTCTGCCAGATCATTAAAGTGTACCTGATATTTTTTTTCAGGTTTGCATAATGGTGGTGTTTCTTTGTACAAAGATAACTATGAATCAACAGTTATGTTTGGGCCTCCCTAATTATTTTTTTTTTTTTCCCCAGCTATATTATTCCCTGTTTCAGCTGCACAGCTAGATGCATTTCACTAAGACATCTTTTCCCTTACTTCCCACTATGTTTTTCCAGTTCTGGAGCTCACAGAACATATAAGGCACTATAAATGATACTTATAGACACACAAGAGACTTCTGTGATGTTCAGAAACAGTGTAGAAGCAGTTGTTTTATCACATTAACAATCTCAGCTAGCTCTGACATGCCCTCAATTCCTCTCAGCCATCTTCAGAGTCTCTGTTACCAGGGACAGATCTTGCCTGACAACTTGCAGTGGACTGCACCTTAGGTGGAAGTGAAACCCCTAGTGGCCATGACTTTACATTTTTTTTTTCAGGTTGATACAGGCATATTTTTTAAAATAAGTGATTTAGAAATGTTCTAGTTACACCATTCTCTATTGGGATTTTTTAAGGAAGCAGTCAGAAAGGTCTTGCTATGCTGGATCACCCTGACTGTGGACTATAGGAAGCAGGTACTTTTTAGCTAAGATTTAAAAAAATAGATAAATAAAAAACACAAACAAATAATTTATACAATTATATAGTATATACTTTGTTTTACATTAATCATTTTTTCTAAACATTTTTTCTTGGTGATTTACTGCTTGCTTCATGCTAAAAAAATACAATACTTAATGCCCACAATAGAAAAACAATTTTAAGAACTGACAAGATCTGTCTCAGTCTACTGCAATTAAAATCATTTTCCAACATGATAGAAAATCATTTCCGCAGATATCTTCTATTTTCACTTACACAATAGAATGTGTCTAATCGTAGCTAAGCAAGGTCAAATCTTCATTGAACCTTCTGCTAAATTACATTACGTATGGTCAGCTTTAGAGAATGCTGGAACTGTAAAAACTCTTATAAATCTGCAAAGGGATAATTTATTCTAATTTAAGGTTAAGGCAATACGATACAGATTACAATGAGACATATGGACACATATGTACTAAAATTGTATGCCAGTAAGGATGAAAGTCTAAACTCATATTAGATAATCAAAAGGAGTGTCATATAAAACCAAAAACAAACATAATCTGCCTTATTAAAATATACCTTTTAATTCGACTATTAAAAAAAATTCTGAAAAAAAACGTCAATACTTAAATAAGTCTCAGTTTTGTCATACTCAGACACTGTGTTTCAAAAGAGGTAAGGAATTTGCTAGACACGGTATCTCTATTGTCTGATTGCAAATGAGCATAGGCGAGTAAGGTGTTCATTTGCTGTTGGGGGAGGAGCCTTTGTGGGAGTGTGTGTGTATATATAGCCACACAGTATTAGCTTGCTAATTATAGATTGCTGCTTTTCCAAGACTGCTTTACCAAGAGCTGATCTACAAGAGCATTGGAGATATTCAGGAGGTAATCTGGAGGTGGATACAATCTAAACAAGTAAGATTTGTTTGTTTAAAATCTTTCCCCTCTTTACAAAGGCAGACCTGGTTCTGTGCAGGAATTGTTGTGCTTTTATTTCATGTTCCACTCTTCAGAGGTTTGTATGCTGTCCGATCTGTAGACAGCTCTCCATAATGCAGCAGGAAATTACCTTTTTGAAATATGAGATTTTTAAATTAACCACTAAACAAACTCAGGCTGAGAACATTGCAATGCCACTGCCACAGAGGCCCCCTAGAAATGGAAGATGGGTTACTGTAGGTTCTGGTAGACTGAGAGTTGTGGATAGAAGGCATGTCCCACAGTCTGTGGCTCTCTATAATTCATTTGCAGCACTTTCAGAGTGCAAGAGCAACATGGAGGATGGCTCAAGCACAGTGGGTGAGAAACAATCATCTACCATGCCTAAAGTATGTAAGACTACAGCCAAAGACAAAAAGGAGAAGGTGAGGATTGATAGTAAGCAGCTGTTGGTGGGCGATTCCATCATAAGAGGTGTGAAGTTTGAGGAGAATGGTGTTGTGAGATGTCTCCCTGGTGCTACCGCTAGCAGGGATAGACGATGGATACTAAATATTGTTAGGCAAGCAAAGCAGGAAATGAAAGTGGATGTTATTCTCCATCTTGGGACAAACGATCTGGCTTGCAATGAGGTTTCAAAGGTGAAAGAAGCTTTTCACACACCTGGAAAGGATATACGGGAGGTTGCATCAACTGTTTCATTCTCTACAGTTTTGCCTGTGCATAACCTTCAGCATGACAGGAAGATGCGCATTAAGGAATTCAATGTATGGCTTGGTGAATGGTGTCTCAACCAAGGGTTTGGCTTTGTGTCTCATGTTAGCTCTTGTTGGAATGGAAAAGAACTGTACAAGAAAGATGGTTTGCATCTTTCTCTCAAGGGAACGAATGTCCTCGGTGAACAGTTCCAAGTATTTGCTAAGAAGCATTTAAACTAGGAAAGGGGGGCAAAAGAGTGATAATCCAGCAGTCCAACTGCCCCCCTGGAACAATGCCAGAAGAGGCCAGTAGCACAAAGGTTAAGAAATGACAATCTCAGAGTCTTGTCTACAAATGCTCGCAGTCTAGGGAATAGGATCAATGAATTTGAGGCTATAATGGCATCTGAGAATATAGATGTAGTGGCTGTTACTGAGACATGGTTCAAGGGGAGTATTGACTGGGATATATCAATACTAGGGTTCTCTCTATACAGGAAAGAAAGAGAAGGCAAGAAGGGGGAGGGGTGGCCCTGTATGTGAAAGATAGCATAAAATCTAATTTGATACAAGTTAGCGAGAACAATTTAGAGTCAGTTTGGGTTACCTTGCAGCTTGATAATCATAAGATAACTCGTGTAGGTGTGATATATAGACCACCTAGCCAAGTCAAAGAATTAGATGATCTACTAGTTGAGGAAATAGCTAAAATGACATTGAAGGAAGAAGTTATCATTATGGGATACTTCAATCTTCCAGATGTAAACTGGAAAACCAAAATAGTGAGTTCTGCCAGGAGTACAGATATTCTAAATCTCCTACTGGGATTATCTCTACAGCAAGTAGTGGAGGAGCCAACCCGGAAGGAGGCCATTTTAGATTTAGTATTCACAAATGGCAATTTGGTATCTGATATTACTGTAGGGGAAAGCTTGGGATCTAGTGATCACCAGTCAGTGTGGTTTACTATAAGTACAGTGACTGAGTCACACCACACAAAAACAAAAGTTTTAGATTTTAGAAAAACTGACTTTTCTAAAATTAGATTAGTGGTATACGAGTCCCTATCAGACTGGAACAGTTTCATTGGAGTCCAGGAGAAATGGGACTACTTAAAAGTGGCACTATTGAAGGCAACAGAAAAATGCATTAGGCTTGTCAGTAAAAGCAAAAAAAGGAAGAGACCACTGTGGTACTCGGCAGAAGTGGCCAAAATCATTAAAAACAAAAAGATAGCATTTAGGAATAATAAAAAAAGGCAAATTTATAAGATTAGGCAGAGAGAGGCCCAAAAAGTTATAAGAGCTTCTAAAGCACAGGCAGAAGAGAAATTAGCTCAGTCAGGGAAAAAAGGCGATAAGGCATTCTTCTGATACATGAATGAAAAAAGGAAACTAAAACAAGGAATTACCAAATTAAAAACAAAAGAAGGAAGGTATATGGAAGAAGATAAAGAACTAGCTGACTGCCTCAATGAATACTTCTGTTCAGTTTTTTCAAAGGAAAATGAAGGAGAAGGATCTCAGTTAGGAAAGAAGACTAATGAATCGTTTGATGCATGTGTCTTTACAGAGGAAGAGGTTCTAAGTCAACTGTCTAAAATTAATATAAATAAGTCACAGGGGCCTGATGGGATACACCCAAAGCTATTAAAAGAGCTCAGCGGTGAACTAGCAAAACCATTAACAGATTTATTTAACCAATCACTGGCAACAGGAATCGTCCCAGAAGATTGTAAATTAGCAAATGTTGTGCCCATTCACAAGAAAGGTAGTAGGGAGGAATCGGGCAACTATAGGCCAGTAAGCCTGACATCAATAGTGGGGAAATTAATGGAAACCATACTTAAGGAGAGGATTGTGGAACATCTAAAATCCCATGGATTGAAAGATGAAAAACAGCATAGGTTTACTTCAGGGAGATCATATCAAACTAATCTTATTGATTTTTTTGACTGGGTGACTAAAATAATAGATGGAGGAGGTGCAGTAGACATCGCTTATCTAGACTTTAGTAAGGCCTTTGATATTGTCCCACATAGAAGGCTTATCAATAAAGTGCAGTCATTGGGCTTAGACTCCCATATTGTTGAATGGATTAGGCAGTGGCTGACGGACAGGCAACAGAGGGTTGTAGTCAATGGAGTATATTCAGACCAAGGTCTTGTTACCAGTGGGGTACCTCAGGGATCTGTTCTGGGACCCATATTGTTTAATATCTTTATCAGCGAAATTGCAGAAGGCCTCAATGGCAAGGTGTGTCTTTTTGCTGATGGCACAAAGATTTCTAACAGGGTTGATGTTCCTGGAGGGATACACCAAATGGAAAAGGACTTAGGAAAACTAGAGGAATGGTCAAATATCTGGCAACTAAAATTGTACAAGATAATGCACCTGGGACGTAAAAACCCAAGAGCAGAATATAAAATCAGTGATACATTCCTAACCTAAGTATCTGAGGAAAGGGATTTAGGGATCATTATTTCAGAAGACTTAAAGGTATGCAGACAATGTCATAGAGCAGCAGGAAATGCTAGCACAATGCTTGGGTGTATAGGGAGAGGAATTACCAGTAGAAAGAGGGAGGTGCTCATGCCGCTCTACAGAGCACTAGTGAGACCTCATTTGGAGTATTGTGCTCAGTACTGGAGACCATATCTCCAGAAGGATATTGATACTTTGGAGAGAGTTCAGAGAAGAGCTACTAAACTGGTACATGGATTGCAGGATAAAACTTACCAGGAAAGATTAAAGTACCTTAACATGTATAGCTTGGAAGAAAGACGAGACAGAGGGGATATGATAGAAACTTTAAAATACATAAAGGGAATCAACAAGGTAAAAGAGGAGTGAATTTTTAAAAGAAGAAAAACTGCTACAAGAGGGCATAGTTTTAAATTAGACGGGCAAAGGTTAAAAAGTAATATCAGGAAGTATTACTTTACTGAGAGAGTAGAGGATGCATGAAATAGTCTTCCTGCAGAAGTGGTAACTGCAAATACAGTGGAGGAGTTTAAGCATGCATGGGATAGGCATAAGGCCATCCTTCATATAAGAAAGGGCCAGGGGCTATCCATAGTATTTAGTATATTGGGCAGACTAGATGGGCCAAATGGTTCTTATCTGCTGACACATTCTATGTTTCTATGTTTCTATGAAACACCAACTACATAAGGTTAGGGTTATGGATATCAAGAGGTGGGACAAAATATTTCCTTCTTTACTCATGGTTTGCTGACACACTGTATGGTGAGTGAACTGAATACTGGATGTCCTATATATTCACAATGCTTTATCTTTCAAAAATTCCAATTTGGACTCCAGATCCAGGTACACGTGGGCATAACATATATATCCCTATTGTGCCCCTTACTCTCTCCCTGCCTACAGGCAGAGCATCCGCCTCTCTGTGGCTAAACCCTAACACTCCCTGCTAGAGTTGAGCGAACCCGAACTGTAAAGTTCGGGTTCGTACCGAACTTTACGATTTTTTCCACCCAAACATTTATGTAAAAGTTCGGGTTCAGTGTTCGGCGATTTCTATGGCGCTTTTTGAAAGGCTGCAATGCAGCCAATCAACAAGCGTCATGCTACTTGCCCCAAGAGGCCATCACAATTATGTCTACTATTGGCTGGGCTGTGATTTGCCAAGTGCACCATGTGACCCAGTCTCCTTAAAAGCTGGAGTCACGTAGCGCTGCACGTCACTCTGCTCTTCACTAGATAAGGGATAGGTTGCTGCTGCTGTGAGGGAGAGATTAGGCAGGGAGAAATACAAGAAAGTCCTGAAATTCTGCACATCTACAGCTGAGAATCATCAATCTTTCGTGGATGCAGAGCACACAGGTTTTGTGCCTGCCCTGAGTGTTTTTTTCAGACACTTTTCACTTGTCATCGGCGGCCATTCTACCGCAATTACAGTGCACCAGCACAGCATTGCATGATCTGTCGCTTGTCTTCAGGCCATACCACTCTGACCCAATTTGTGTGTAACAGAACCAATTTTGAAGTAGCTAAACTAAAGTTATTTTGCTGGGAATCTGTCATATTAACCAGCCCATATACACTGCTGTGACACTATCTGTGTGTGACCCAACCCATTTAGAAGTAGCTGAACTAAAGCTATTTTGCTGAGAATCTGTCATATTAACCAGCCCATACACACCGCTATGACACTGTGTGTTACAGAACCTATTTAGAAGTAGCTGAACTAAAGCCATTTTGCTGAGAATCTGTCATATTAACCAGCCCACATACACCGCTGTGACACTATCTGTGTGTGACCAAACACATTTAGAAGTAGCTGAAATAAATCAATTTTGCTGGGAATCTGGCATAATAACCCCTTAAGGACTCAGCCCTATTTCACCTTAAGGACTTGGCCATTTTTTGCAAATCTGACCAGTGTCACTTTAAGTGGTGATAACTTAAAAACGCTTTGACTTATCCAGGCCATTCTGAGATTGTTTTTTCGTCACATATTGTACTTCAAGACACTGGTAAAATGAAGTAAAAAAAAAAATTTTTTTTGCATAAAAAAATATCTAATTTACCAAAAATTTAGAAAAATTTGCAAATTTCAAAGTTTCAGTTTCTCTACTTCTGTAATACATAGTAATACCCGCAAAAATTGTGATGACTTTACATTCCCCATATGTCTACTTCATGTTTAAATTATTTTGGGAATGATATTTTATTTTTAGGGATGTTACAAGGTTTAGAACTTTAGAAGCAAATATTGAAATGTTTCAGAAATTTACAAAAACCCAATTTGTAGGGACCAATGGAGTCACTTTGCGAGGCTTACATAATAGAAACCACCCAAAAATGACCCCATTCTATAAACTACACCCTTCACTGTATTCAAAACTGATTTTACAAACTTTGTTAACCCTTTAGGTGTTGCACAAGAGTTATTGGCAAATGGGGATGAAATAATTTAATTTTTTTGCCTAATTCTCCATTTTAACCCATTTTTTCCACTAACAAAGCAAGGGTTAACAGCCAAAAAAGACGGTATCTTTATTGCCCTGACTCTGCCGTTTACAGAAACACCCCATATGTGGCCGTAAACTACTGTACGGCCACACAGCGGGGCTTAGAGTGAAAGGTGCGCCGTTTGGATTTTGGAAGGCAGATTTTGCTGGACTGGTTTATTTACACCATGTCCCATTTGAAGCCCCCTGATGCACCCCTAGAGTAGAAACTCCCGAAAAGTGACCCCATCTAAGAAACTACACCCCTCAAGGTATTCAAAACTGATTTTACAAACTTTGTTAACCCTTTAGGTGTTGCACAAGATTTTATGGATTATAGAGATACAATTTCAAAATTTCACTTTTTTGGCAGATTTTCCATTTTAATATTTTTTTTCAAGTAACAAAGCAAGGGTTAACAGCCAAACAAAACTCAATATTTATGGTCCTGATTCTGTAGTTTACAGAAACACCTCATATGTGGTTGCAAACCGCTGTACGGGCACACGGCAGGGCACAGAAGGAAAGGAATGCCATACGGTTTTTGGAAGGCTGACTTTGCTGGACTGTTTTTTTGACACCATGTCCCATTTGAAGCCCCCCTGATGCACCCCTAGAGTAGAAACTCCCAAAAAGTGACCCTGTTTTAGAAACTACGGGATAGGGTGGCAGTTTTGTTGGTACTAGTTTAGGGTACATATGATTTTTGGTTGCTCTATATTACACTTTTTGTGCGGCAAGGTAACAAGAAATAGCTTTTTTGGCACCGTTTTATTTTTTTTGTTATTTACATTCATCTGAAAGGTTAGATCATGTGGTAATTTTATAGAGCAGATTGTCACGGACGCAGCGATACCTAATATGCATACAATTTTTATGTACGTGCAATGACTTCATTTTTAAAACAAAAAAAGTTTTAGGGTCTTCATAGTCTAAGAGCCATAGGTTTTTCAGTTTTTGGGCGATTATCTTAAGTAGGGACTCATTTTTTGCGTAATGAGATGGCTGTTTTATTAGCACTATTTTGGGGTGCATATGACTTTTTGATCACTTGCTATTGCCCATTTTGTGACGTAAGATGACAAAAAATGGCTTTTTTTAAACCGTTTTTATTTTTTTACGGTGGTCACCTGAGGGGTTAACTCATGTGATATATTTATAGAGCCGGTCGATACGGACACGGCGATACCTAATATGTATACTTTTTTTATTTATGTAAGTTTTACACAATGATTTCATTTTTGAAACAAAAAAAATCATGTTTTAGTGTTTTCATAGTCTAAGAGCCATAGTTTTTTCAGTTTTTGGGCGATTATCTTGGGTCTCATTTTTTGCAGGATGAGATGACAGTTTGATTGGCACTATTTTGGCGTACATGCAACTTTTTTGATCGCTTTTATTACCTTTTTTGGGAAGTAAGGTGGGCAAAATTTCAATGTTTTCATAGTTTTTATTTTTTTATGGCGTTCACCGAAAGTAACATGACCGTTTAATAGATCAGGTAGTTATGGACGCGGCGATACCCAAATTGTGTAGGGAATTTTATTTTTTTCATTTTTAATCAGTGATAAATGTGTTTATTTATTTACTTGGTTCTTGAAGATCCAGTGGGTCTGATGTCTGTATAAGACAGTACAGTACAATATATATTGTACTGTATTTTACTTACACTTTGTCTGAACAGATCTATGCCTTTAGCACAGATCTGTTCAGCACCATGGACAGCAGGACCCCTCAGAGGCGTCCTGTTGCCACGGGAACCTTCCCTGTCTGCGAAGTTGTGGCCACAACTTCGCAGACGGGGAAGGGTAAGGACTGGGGTTCCCTCCCTCTGTCACCCCATCCTGTCACATCACCCCCTTGCTGATCTGAGCCTCAAGTCATGTAGCAGTCTCTTATGCTGTTTGAAGACTCTGCTGGCAGGGTTTCCCAAGGGCATCCACCTAGCCCTTTCCCAGGGGTGGAAGACATAGAATGCACTGACGCACAACCACTTATGTTTCCTCATGACGACATGGGAATACCACCTCAGCACATCTCTGATTATAACAAAACACAGGTGCCAACTGCTGGGTCTTTCTGCAGTGTGCAGACCGAAAAGGAGGTTAGGGAAGAAGACTGGGTAGAAGACGGTGCAGGGGACGATGAGGTCCTAGACCCCACATGGAATGAAGATTGTGCCACTGACTTTCAGAGTTCGGAGGAAGAGGCAGTGGTGAGACCGAGCCAAGAGCGTAGCAAAAGAGTGAGCTGGGTGCAAAAGCAAAGCAGCAAAGACAGTTCGTCTGCTACTGGCCACCGCCACCAGAGACCGAGCATACCAAAGGCAGCTTTAAGGAGTTCCCTGGCATGGCACTTCTTTACACAATGTGCTTACGACAAGACCCGAGTGGTTTGCATGCTATGCCATCAGAGCTTGAAGCGAGGCATTTATGTTCTTAACCTTAGCACAACCTGCATGACCAGGCATCTACATGCAAGACACGGGCTGCAGTAGAGTAAGCACCTTCAAAACCAAGAAAGGGTCCAGGCCCCTCCTGCTCCCTCTTCTGCTGCTGCTTCGGCCTCTTCCTCTGCCTCTGGAGGAACATTGGCACCTGCCACCCAGCAAAGAGAGGATGTGCCACCAACACCACCACCTCCGTCACCAAGCATCTCCACGATGTCACAAGAGTTCAGATCTCAATCTCCCAAACATTGGAGAGAAAGCGTAAATTCCCACCTTGCCACCCTCGATCTCTGGCCCTGAATGCCAGCATTTCTAAACTACTGGCCTTTGAAATGCTGTCATTCAGGCTTAGACGGACAGCTTCAAACAGCTCATGTCGCTTCCCAGCTGCCACTATTACTCCAGGAGAGCCGTGTCTTCCCTGCACAACCAAGTATCAGATAAAATCAAGTGTGCGCTGCGCAATGCCATCTGTGGCAAGGTCCGCATAACCACAGATACATGGACCAGTAAGCATGGCCAGGGTCGCTATATCTCCCTAACTGTACACTGGGTAAATGTAGTGGCGGCTGGGCCACAGACGGAGAGCTTTTTGGCGCACGTCCTTCCGCCGCCAAGGATCGCAGGTCATCATTCTTTGCCTCCTGTTGCCTTCTCCTCCTACTCGGCTTCCTCCTCCTCTTCTACCACCAACTTCAGCACAGCCAGAGGTAAACGTCAGCAGGCTGTTCTGAAACTGATTTTTTGGGGGGACAGGCCTCACACCATGCAGGAGTTGTGGCGGGGTATAGAACAACAGACCGACAAGTTGTTTCTGCCAGTGAGCCTCAATAATGATAATGGGCAAAATCTCGTTGCAGCTCTGGCACAAGACGGTTTGACGCACATCGCTTGCCTGGCGCATGTGCTGAATTTGGTGGTGCAGAAATTCATTCACAACTAGACCGAGATGTCTGAGCTGCTACATAAAGTGCGATCGGTGTTCTCATCCTGCAGCCGCTCTCCTGTCTGCGCTACAGCGTAACTTCAGCCTTCCCGCTCACCGCCTCATATGCGAAGTGCCCACCAGGTGGAACTCCACCTTGCACATGCTGGAGAGACTGTGCGAGCAGCAGCAGGCCATAGTGGAGTTTTAGCTGCAGCATGCACGGGTGAGTCACACTGCAGAACAGCACCACTTCACCACCAATGACTGGGCCTCAATGCGAGACCTGTGTGCCCTGTTGTGCTGTTTCAAGCACTCCACCAACATGGCCAGTGGCGATGACGCCATTATCAGCATTACAATACCACTTCTCCTTGAGAAAACACTTAGGGCGATGATGGAAGAGGATGTGGGCCAGGCGGAGGAGGAGGAAGAGGGGTAATTTCTAAGACTTTCATGCTAATCTTTTAGAAGTGCCTCAGAGGGAGTTTTTTTTTTTGCAACAGCAGAGGCCAGGTACAAATTTGGCAAGCCAGGGCCCACTACTGGAGGATGAGGATGAGGATGAAGCATATTTACAGCAGGGTGGCACCCAATGCAGCTCGTGCCAATCACTGGTGCGTGGCTGGGGGGATACGGAGGACGCAGACGATATACCTCCCACAGAGGACAGCTTGTCCTTACCTCTTGGCAGCCTGGCACACATAAGCGACTACATGCTGCAGTGCCTGCACAACAACTGCAGAGTTGCCCACATTTTAATGTGTGCTTACTACTGGGTGGCCACCCTGCTAGATCCCCATTACAAAGACAATGTGCCATCCTTAATTCCCTCACTGGAGCGTGATAGAAAGATGCGTGACTACAGGGGCACGCTGGTAGAGGCGCTCCTGAGAGCATTCCCGACTGACGCCGGGGGACAAGTGGAAGCACAAGGCGAAGGCAGGGGAGGAGGAAGAGATCGCCAACGCAGCTGTGTCAGCGGCAGCACCTCAGAAGGCAGGGTTAGCATGGCCGAAATGTGGAAAAGCTTTGTCACCTCACCGCAATAACCGGCTCCAACTGCTGATATGGAGCGTGTTAGCAGAAGGCAGCATTTGACCAACATGGTGGAACAATACCTGTGCACACGCCTACACGTACTCACTGATGGTTCTGCCCCATTCAACTTCTGGGTCTCCAAATTGTCCACATGGCCAGAGCTCGCCCATTATACCTTGGAGGTGCTGGCCTGCCCTGCAGCCAGTGTACTCTCTGAATGTGTATTTAGCACGGCAGGAGTCGTCATTACAGACAGACACAGCTGCCTGTCCACAGCCAACGTGGACAAGCTCATGTTCATTAAATTGAACCAGGCCTGGATCCCACAAGACTTGTCTGTACCTTGTGCAGAATAGACAGTTCTAACAGCCTCAACCATCCATCCTTGTACTCAAGTGCACTTATTTCTTATTTTTTTCTTTTATATGTCCCAATATTTTGGGGGATACCCCGTATGCAAAAATGCAAAATAACACACATCTGTGTTGGCTATCTATTCCTCCTTCGCCGCCGCTTCCACTAAGACCGCCATGTGAGCCTACACCGCCACATCCACCCATTCACCGCCTCTTATGTTATTTTAATTCATTTCCCTATCCACATTTGTTTGCACAGCATTTGCTATGCTCTTAAGCAGATTTTGCTGCTTTTTGCAGCTCTTTCCAGGGTTATTTTAGAGCCATTTTAGTGGCCAAAAGTTCGGGTCCCCATTGACTTCAAAGGGGTTCGGGGTCAAGTTTGGTTCAAGTTCGGGTCCCGAACCCGAACTTTTTTTTAAAGTTCGGCCGAACCTGCCGACCCCGAACATCCAGGTGTCCGCTCAACTCTACTCCCTGCTTTTACACTAAAAGCTGAATTTGAATCCCAGATCTCTGCCTGTAGGCATGGAGAGAGTAAGGGGCACAATAAGGATACACATGTTATTCCCAAGTGTACCTGGATCTTGAGTCCAAATTGGAATTTTTGAAAGATAATGCATTGTGAATATATAGGACATCCAGTATTCAGTTCACTCACCATACAGTGTGTCAACAAACCATGAGTAAAGAAGGAAATATTTTGTCCCACCTCTTAATATATATATCCATAACCCTAACCTTATGTAGTTGGTGTTTCATATGACAAAACTGAGACTTATTTAAGTATTGAGTTTTTTTTCTGATATTTTTTAATAGTCAAATTAAAAGGTATATTTTAATAAGGGAGGTTATGTTTGTTTTTGTTTTTTTGTGACACTCCTTTTGATTATCTAATATGAGTTTAGACTTTCAAATATAAGTAGAGGGTCATGGCTGTTTTTTTTAAAGGACCTATTAGTGAAGATCATTGGCTAGAGAAAGAGGAGGAGGTTTTCTCTGAAAAAGAGGATGTTCAATTTGGAGCTAATACTCCAACGTTGAAAGGGGTTTTCAAGGAATTATATGACAGCTATAAGGGCAACTTGAAATCTTGTTGGGAGACACACACCCTGGAAAACTATATTAAACATAAGACAATACCAAAAGGTCTGAGGGTGCTTGTGATACCCGCTATAAGATTATGTTCACAAAAGCTATTGGAAAAGTGGGAAAAGGAATTGCTGGAGAGCTCAATTCGCTTTTTGTAGTTTTTACTGGAGGAGGAAAGGGAGATTCTCAACGATACGTGTGAGAAATTAAATAAACAGATTGATGTAGCTTTGACATGTAAGAAAGACCTGGATTTCAATAGAAGGGAAACAATCCCACAAACGTCAGTTGAACATTTCCACGTTACATTAAAAGAACGTAAACAAACAATTTATTAACCATCTTACAACTTTTCGCGAAAAGAGAGCTTTCCAGTTCCTTAGAGAGGAAACAAAACGTACTATAACCAATAAAGACTATTCAACCACAGACATAGATTCATCTGATACTGAAAAAAGTGCCAACAGTACTAGGCCAAGATCACAAGGGTATGCCCCAAAATCCTCAGATGGGTCCTCATTGGGTGGCTCCTCTTCCCGTTTTTTATCGAGGGGAGGGGGGAATCAAACAGGTCCACCATATTATCTAAGAGACAGAGATAACCAACACCGGGAGGAAAAATACAAATAAATGAAAATCAAGTGGTACACCTTTCAAAGAAGACTTTCTCATATAGTGAATTTAGAGTACTCTCCATAGGCCTTTCATTTATTCCTACAGTAAATTTTTACCCCCTTTTCCTGGGTGAAGGACATCAATTTATTTGTACGTAGATTAAAATGATACAAATTCTATAGGAAAAAAGATAGAGAGGAGTAGATTTACTGTCCTTAGCTTGAAGCGTAAAGGAATGCCGCTACAACAAGATACATCTGCCATTGATGTGTGACCAATCTGATGTGTACAGATTGGTCACTAGAGATGGCCTTGCAGTTCGCCCGGCGGTCGTTTTGTAGCGAACTTTGCGTGTTCGCGATTCGCCAAACATGCAAACATATGGAGAAATTCGCACCCGCCATATTCTCTTACATTGTGAAGAACTTTAACCCATGACACATCCATCAGGTGGTACAGGACAGCCAATTAAGACATTTCAGCACATGGATATACCCCCTACCTTATAAATAGACCTGATCTGGCCGCCATTTTAAATTTAGTGTTTTGCCAGTGTAGGGAGAGGTTGCTGTGTGGAGCAGGGACAGGCTGTTAGGGACACCAAACGCTAGCTAATAGGGCCACAAAAGACATTTTCAGCACTAGTATAGGTGTGCTATCGAAAGGTGTGAACCACAGGGGTGCAATATACTTATAATATACTTTTATAATGAGTCAAATACACATAGATCTATATAGTGATCACCTGGAAGTCAGGGGCCTAGGGGCTTGGGGCTTACTAGGGCTATTTTTATATAGGGTAAGGTTCCGGACGGGGTCGCTTTTATCAGGGCGGGTGGTCTGTGGTTAGGCTATCAGGGCCATAATAGCACCCCCCCCCCCCCCGTAGGGCAATTTCAGGGACAGTTCTTTGCCCACCCTGTCCTTCAGTACCACATCATCTAGCCCAGTGATGGATGTTTTTTTGCTTTCCCTCCTGGATTCATCAATGTGCACTGGAACCCCCCGGATTATGGTAGGACATATGGTTTCTGATTTGGTGCCGCCGAGCACTTGTTATTGCCTACCACATCTATGCTTTTTGGTTAACTTTAATAATTTCATTTATTTTCATTTTGAGGGATATCTTTTCCATTCACACGTCCGCAAAATGGGTCCGCAATTTTGCGGAAGGGGTGCAGACCCATTCATTTTCAATGGGGCCGGAATGTGCTGTCCGCATCCGCGGATCCGCACTTCGGCATCTGTTCTTCCGTTTCCGCTGAAAAATAGAACATGTCCTATTCTTGTTCGCAATTGCAGACAAGATTAGGCATTTTCTATTATAGTGCCGACGATGTGCGGTCCAGAAATTGCGGAATGCACATTGCCATTGTCCGTGTTTTGCGGATCCGCAAAACACTTACGGACGTGTGAATGGACCCTCATAGTAACATTAGTAAAGGTTACGCTTTATCTTCATGTATATTCATGGATTGGATTGCCTTCCTTGTACAATGTTATAATATACTTTCTATGTTAGAAAGTATATTATAGTGCATTTGTATTGTGCGGCAGTTGTGTGCGGTTCTGCTGCGATACTGCAGGTATATAGAGGGACAAGCGTTATTGGAACAAATAATTTCTACTGGTGTGATATACCAGTCATCCTCCCAAAAAACGGATTGAAGCAGGGTGTTTTATACCAATATACTTTCTTTATAGTGCATTTGGGTACTGTATAGTGCATTTGCGCATGCGCGTACGCGAAAATGATATTGCCGATATTTCGCATTGAAAAAAATAATGAATGTAGATCGCAAATTCGAATAATACATCTGGTATTTCACTGTCCATGTTGTGGGACTATTTGTGCACTTCTAGTAATTATTTCTCGGCTGCAAATATGAACTGAAGATTTTTCAGGTTCGCCTTCCATTAAAATGAATGGGACCTGCCACGAACTTGCGGTTCATGAACATTTGATCGCGTCCCCGGCAGATGTTCGTCCATCACTATTGGTCACACATCAGATTGAAAAGATATCTATGGATAAGAATCATCTGTGTAACTTAACAAGGGAGGAAAGGGATGTGCTATCTGCCCTTGACAGTGACAAGAGTATAATTATAAAACTATCTGATAAAGGTGGAAATATTGGGGACATCCTAAAACATTTAATGTAAAAATGGCTTACTGTACCATAATGTGCCTAAACCTCAATCAACTGCATTGAAACTTTGCACAACCTAAGATCCCAGCTTCCCAAACCTATCCTGGAAGTTTCATGGATTTTGACTACCCACAAGGCAAATGAGTGACATTAAGCTTGTTTGTGGCTTAACGTACAAAAAACAACTCAGATGTTATCCAATTTCCCCCAAACTTCCCATCCTACTAGACTCTCTCTATGCCAACATATTCTGAAGATTTGGGGACATTTGAGAAAACATACCAAAAATGATTCACATTAAACTATTTTATTCTAATCCTAAAACATTTAATGTGAACAGCTTAATGTAAAAAGAGCTTAATGTACCATAATGTACCTAAACCCCAATTAATTGCCCTGAAACTTTTCAAAAGCTAAGTTCCCAGCTTCCCAAACCTATCCTGGAAGTTTCACGGATTTTGGCTACCCACAAGTCAATTGAGTGACATTAAGCTTGTTTTTTGTACGTTAAGCCACATTAAGCTACCCAAAAAACAAGCTTAATGTCACTCAAAACCCAGACTAAACACACAGCAAAAGGCTACACTATACTATATCTCTATCTAACCTACACTGCACCCTGCACTAAACCCTATCAGCTACACTATTTACTAACTAACCTACACTATCTCACACTATCTGGATTATATACAGTGGATATAAAAAGTCTACACACCCCTGTTAAAATGTCAGGTTTCTGTGAGACAAAGATAAATCATTTCAGAACTTTTTCCACCTTTAATGTGACCTATAAACTGTACAACTCAATTGAAAAACAAACAAATCTTTTATGTGGAGGGAAGAAAAAATAACAGAATAAAATGATATGGTTGCCAGTACTTGCCAGATATTCCTGCAGCTCCTTTAATGTTGCTGTAAGCCTCTTGGTAGCCTCCCAGACCAGTTTTATTCTCGTCTTTTCATCAATTTTAGAGGGGCGTCCACTTCTTGGTAATGTCACTGTTGTACCATATTTTCTCCACTTGATGATGACGACCGCCTTCACTGTGTTCCATGGTATATCTAATGCCTTGGAAATTCTTTTGTACCCTTCTCCTGACTGATACCTTTTAACAATGAGATCCCTCTGAATGCTTTGGAAGCTCTCTGTGGACCATGGCTTTTGCTGTGGGATGCGACTAAGAAAATTTCAGGAAAGACCAACTAGAGCAGCTGCACTTTATTTGGGGTCAATCAGAGGCACGTTAAATGATGGCAGGTGTATGCTGACTCCTATTTAACAGGATTTTGAATGTGATTGCTTAATTCTGAACACAGCTACATCCCCAGTTATAAGCAACCACATTATTTTCCTTTTTTTGTTTTCTTCCCTCCACCTAAAAGATTTCACTTTGTTTCTCAATTGAGTTGTACTGTTTATAGGTCATATTGAAGGTGGAAAAAGTTCTGAAATGATTTATCTTTGTCTTTGTTTTACAGCACAGAAACCTGTCATTTTAACAGGGGTGTGTAGACTTTTTATATCCACTCTATATGACTGAGCTAACTAACACCCTACATTGGAACCTATCAGCTAACCTATTCACTAACTAACCTACACTATCTACCATTAACTATCTGGATTATATATATGAGGTATCAGGTGTAATATGACACAGGAATTCAGCACAGCACAATTATCATACTCCTCTATATCTCACAACTGCATGAAACATATATAGTAAGAGGCAGGCAACTTTCCTATTAGTTGCTAGGGATATTGCTAAGCTCTGACAGAGATATTGCAGCCTCCTCATTGGCCCACGAGCTAGAAGCAGAGGGATCATGTGTACTGTTTTAAAAAAAAAACTAAAAACAAATATTCAAATTTACAAATATATAGCGCTATATTTGAAATATTCACAATATGAATATTTGTGGTCAACATTAGTACCTTCTAGCTGTAATTACTGCCTTATAACAGCTACAGCTGCTACAGAACCTCAAAAGCAGCTAACTACAAAGTTTTGTTTGGGTTAATAAGCTCAAAACAACATGTGTTTTATAATCCATATAATAGTAACATTTGAAATATTAGTGAAATGCCAGTCAGAGCATCTCCTGACAGTTATTTTTTTTTCTTTTGGGGGGGAGGGGGGGGGGATAGCAATATAAGTGTGTCTTAATCTCTGAGTGAAAATGTGAAATATTACTTGGAAATCTGTGTCAGTGCATCTCTAGACAGTTCAATATTTGTTTTCGGGGGGGGGGGGGGGATACCATATATGTGTGTCTTACAATACAGAGGGTAGCAGTTTAGATCTATGAGTGTAAAATACTAGGCCAAAATCCATGTCAGTGCATCTCCAGAAAGTTTTTTTTTTAAATAGTTTGGGAAAATAGTATATACGTGTGTCTTACAATACAGAGGGTAGCAGTTTACACCTCTGAGTGATAACATCAAATACTAGGCCAAAATCCGTGTTGGTGCATCTCCATACAGTTCAAATTTATTTATTATTTGTTTGGGAAAATTATATATACGTGTGTCTTACAATACAGAGGGTAGCGGTTTACATCTTGAAAATGTGATATACTAGGCTGAAGTCCATGTTGGTGAATCCCTATACAGGTAAAAAAAAATGGGGGATTGTGGGGCGGAGAAATAGCATATACATGTGTCTTACAATACGGAAGGTAGTGGTTTATATTTGTGAGTGATAACATGAAATACTAAGATGAAATCCATGTTAGGGCATCATCAGACCAAATTTTTATTTTTTGTTAAATACCCGGTCAAAATGCGTGTTGGTGCATTATACAGTTCAAGTGTTGGTTTTGGTGGGGGGGGGATAATTTCATGGTAGGCAGGCAACTTGTCTTTTACACTAGAGAAAGCTTTTTTTCTGAATCTGCATATTTTAACACACAAAATACCAAATCTGTTAGTGGTGTTGATACTACATTACATTTCCAAAGTCAATTGTCAGTAACAGTTTCTTCAGAGTGTTTGTGGAAGGGTAAGCACAACCTATTGCGCCTTCCTGCCTTTAAGTTCCAGAAAACAGATTTGCAAAATGTCCCATACTTTATGTGATTGTGTAAATTTAGACCCAAAATTAACAGGAATAAGGAGGTGGTCCAAACGAAAGACCCAGAGACAGAATGAGGCTAGTAGCAGTACCAGCTATCCAGCTAGAAGTAGTAGTAGTAATAGGTCACAGTCGTCCCTGGCTTCAGAAAGGTGCAACATTATCATTAAGGAGAAATAGGATGAGATTGTGGATTGGACAGCTCATTCCACCTATCTGTTGCCTAACCGTGGAGGTGGCTTAAAGGGATTCTGTCACCTGGATTTTGTCTATAGAGCTGCGGACATGTGCTGCTAGATCGCTGCTAGCACATATCCACAATATACATTCCCCATAGCTCTGAGTCCTTTTATTTAGGCAAAAAAACAAAATGATTTTATATATATGTAAATGAGGCAAGCAAAGAGCCCAAGGGGCTGTTATTAACGTTTCTGGAGCCCAGCCATGCCCACTGCAAAGGAGCCCAGTACTGCCCCGCATCCTCCAAATCGCCTCCTTGCTCCCCGAGGTCACCAAGTTAGAGCGCTGTAATCTCGCGCATGCGCGAGTACGCGGCATGTCAGTGCTGGCATAGTGTTCCTTTCCTGTCCTGGCATCAGCCTCAGGGAACAAACTGCGCATGCGCTAGCGGTGAGATTACGGCGATCTAGCAGCGCATGTCCGCAGCTCTATAGACAAAATCCAGGTGACAGAATCCCTTTAAGAGTCGGACTCCATCACAGCATTCCCCCTGCTCTTCCTCCTTGCGGCCTCAAAGAAGGCTTTCAATAGAGTCCTCTCAATTTTTCTAAGAAGTCGCAAGAAATCCCCACCACTCCCTTTGGCAGATAGTCAAGAGAGTCTTACTGTTGACTTTTTGTGTGAGATGCTGCCCTAAGGCAGAGATTCAGGAGGAGGCTGTGTTGGTGATCATAATGGTGGCCCTCATAGCCACTGTATTGGCAGTGGGGCAGCAACAGTGGCAGTAAGGCGTGCCAAAGGTCCTACCATGATATCTCTCAGTCTGATAAAAGTGGCAGCGAGAGTGAAGACTCAAATGGAGAATGTGTGAGGCAACATCAGAGGATGAGCGTGGTGGCGGCAGCAACAAAGTGGAGAAGCAACATACCTCTCCAAGAACAGCCAGGGCCATGTCTGCTTCGGGATCTGGTAATCATGCTGACACTGTGAGTGAGTTTAGCCCAAAAATGCACCAGAGCTGAGCCAAGCTCGGATGGCTCTAGCTCTGAGCAAGCAATCCCTGTAAAGCAATTTTTCTCCACAATGCAGGAACACAAAACACACAGCCGTGTGCAAGATCTGCAGGATTAAAATAAGCCGTGGGCATTCAAACACAAACATAGCTCTATTGTAGCACATGAGGTGGCATCACTGGATCCTTCAAGAAAATAAAACTGGTCAGCACTGGAAAATTTGGACATGAAAAAACTTTTTCTCCACCATTATTAGCTTGTCCTAATTAGCTTAACCGCCACCTGGTCAAGCTGCTGGTGGATCAGTTGTTGCCGTACTATTCAGTAGTGCCTTGTACTCTACATGGCCACTCCTTCCGATTCTCGCTGTGCGGCAAGCTGCACACCGCGGTTGATACCTTAAAAAGTTGTTACTGGCAGGAACAGTACATGCCTTTCATGGCCCACTGGATTTTTGTTGGCAGTGGCGAGTCTGCACCCTAGCAACATGGCATGGTCCTTTTGACCCCCCCCCCCCCCACAATTGCATCAGGCTGGCTCCCACAGTAGGCACTTATCCACCTCTTCCACCTTCTCCTCGATGGACATGTTCCCGTCCCCAACAGCAGAAGGGCACAGCATCACTTCCATTCCTGTGCTATAAAATGTGTCAAGTCAAGCATTGCCATGAGATGTTGGAGCTGATTGGCCTGGGAGAGAGTAGCCACATAGGTGAGCAGTTGCTAAAGTACATCAAGCAGCAAACATTCTGCTTGCTGTCAGCCCGCTGAATCCAACTGGGCAAGGTGGTCAGCAACAATGGATGCAATATCATGCCTGCCCTGAACCTAGAGGAAATAACACATGCTTCCTGCATGGTACACATGATTAACCTATTTGTGCAATGCTTTTAAAAAAAAGTACACTGGTTTGCACAAGGTGTTGGCAATATCAAAGAGACTGTCCCTTCTTTTAGCCATTCTTATGTGGCAAAGAAAGCTCTTCTGGACTTGCAGTGACAGAACGGTCTGCAGCTACACTGCTTAATCCGCAATGTTAAAACTCGCTGTAATTCAACATTGTTCATGCTAGAGAGTCTGTACGAGCAGCAGAAAGCCGTGAATGATTTTGTTATGCACCGTATGGCTTCTGATGCCACCATCATGCCACTGCTGCTGCCTTCTAACCAACATGCTCTGTACGGCTGCTGCTGCCTTCATCATGCTGCTGACGCCATCATATTATTGCTGCTTTCTGCATACCATCACATTACGTAAGCCTGCTGCTGCCTTCATTATGCTAGGGTCGAGGTCCTGCTTCTGCTGCTGCCTAATCAACATGTTCCACACGACTGCTGCTACCTCCATAATACCGCTGCCACTATCGTGCCACTGCTGATGCTGTCTCCATCATTCCAGGGCTGCCATCATGCCTATGCTGCTCCCTTCCTAACCAAATGTTCTATAATGCTTCTGCCTGCTTATCATCATGTTCTGTATGGCTTCTACTGCCTCCATCAAGCCACTAGCACCATCATACCACTGCTGCTGCCTCCATCAAGCCACTAGCACCATCATGCCTATGCTGCTCCCTTCCTAACAAAATGTTCTATAATGCTGCTGCCTGCCTATCATCATGTTCCGTATGGCTTCTACTGCCTCCATCAAGCCACTAGCACTATCATGCCACTGCTGTTGCCTGTTTACCATCAGGTTCCATATGGTTGCTGCTGCTTCCACCTTCACAATGAAACACCTTTATCTGATAATTAACACTTGAGGAAGTCGTATGGACAGGCATTCTGTCCCTGTCACGGAATACTTTTTGAATGCTTGGTCCTCCAGCAAAGCATTTTTTTTTAAAAATCTCATAACACTGTGTGTGTTTAAGAACCACATGCCCTGATAAAGGGATGTTTTCTTTTAACGTCATCAAATGTTAAACCACGCTATGCATGTCAGTGTCACTCAGATATGATTATTGCTGTCATTACATTTAAGACCTTAGGAAGGGAGGGAGGTGGAGAAAAAGCAAACGTTCATAAAAAATGAATGAAAAGAGATAAGAAAAAAAATAGTCCTAGAGGGGAATTGGAGCCAAACTGGTTTGGCACAAACTTTTTAAAAAAATTGGCGAACCTGAACCAAACGAAAATTCGACTGGTTCGACCATCTCTAATCTTTTATTCTGTTAAGATAGCTGCACGATTGTACAAAACAAACACTTATTATGCTTGTGTCACCTTTACCTCCTCATAGATTGTAAGCTCTTCTTCTTCTGTTTCTAGGAAACAGATAAGGGAAGATGCAGATGGGAGATAACGTGACTCTGGAGAGGGCCCTGGCAGGCTAGCATGCCCAGAATGCCTTGTAGTCAACCCAACAGGCAATCGGGGGGAGGATATTTGATGATAAGCTGCGTAATCTCCCAATGAGAGTGCTTTTGAGACACTGATAAGATAGGAAGATGAGAGAAGCACAGTGGGTGCCAGCCATCCAGCCAATAGTGGTTGCAGGCCACAATTCTCCCTCGCTTCCAGTAAGTAACAGATTATTATTGAGGACAAATAGGATGACATTGTGAACTGAATGCCTCACTGATCATCTCAGTCAAAGCAGGATGATATTGATGTTTCCTTTGAGTCTGACACTTTGCACTTGAGCCAGGGTTCAGCGCATTGCTCCTGCTCCTCCTCCTTCTGGCCTCAGAGAATACTTTCATTTGCATAATCTCTATCTTCACTGCCTCCTGCTAGTGGGGCACCTTTATTTTTCCTATGAGGAGCCAACATCTTATATGCTATGAAAGATACTTAAGAAAGTCTTCTTGTTGATAAGTTATGTGAGAAAAGTCAATGTTTAGACTGTTTTGAGGAAGAGGGTCAGGCAAAGGAGGGGATCCTGATGACCAAAATGCATAGCTGTGTTCATGGTGGTGGTAGTAATAGTGGCACTTGTAGCCATGGTGGTGTCAGTAGGGACACTGCTAGTAGTGGTGGTAGTGGCACTTGGGGCAAATGCAGAAGGAGGCAAGTATGACATATTGCACTTAGAGAAAAGTGGAAGGGAGAACAATAACTATGAGGATGAATTTCTGTTGAAGTTGACCTGGAAATCGGATCAGACTGATCCGAGGAGGATGAGGAGGATGGTGGAGGCAGGAAAAAAGGTCAGAGGTAACGTACAGTTACAACATCCCAAAAAAACTGACAGATCCACTTTTACTTTGGTCAGCTTGCGAACTGGTGATTCTTTTGCAAGATCAATATGTATTAAACCTAGGCCAAGCTCAGCTGCTGGTAACTTTTTGCTGGTATCTCGAATGTGGCAATTTTTCTCCACTGAGCCTGCAGACAAAACTAATGCTGTGTGCAAGATCTGCAGGATGAAAGTAAGCCATGGGTGTTCAATCACACACATAGGCAACACTGAATTATAGTTGTTTAAGAGGCAGCATCCCCAGATCCAATGGTAAAATTAAACTAGACAGCAATCAGAACAAAACTGGCCATCTCCTGGTTTTCTTTCTAGCTACAGGCTGCATCTAGAGCCAATAGTGTCATCATCCTTATCAGTTACTGCTTCACTTGCTCTTAATACTACTTATCCTCATCCTTAGCTTCATTGTTAGTAATTCATAACATAATCTATGGCCCAGTTGTGTGCAAAGTTGACTGTCACTTGGCCAAGTTTCTGGAGGTGCAGTCACTGCTGTACCACTTAGTAGATACCACTGCCTTTAGGGAACTGATGGCATACAATGAGTCTCAATGGAAGACACCTAGCCACCATTATTTCTCAAAATAAGCCTTTACTGCTTTGTATTCTAATGTGAAGGAGAAGTTAGTCCAGCCTCCTTTGGTTAGTTAGAGAGTCTTAGCTGAGCAGAGCTAGAGCCAAGACCTACATGTGTGAACTCCTGCCAAGTAGGCCCAAAAAGAAAATCCATTCTGAGACTGAAAAGCTGCCAGAGAACAACTTGAGAGATTACCCTTGAAAGAACGAGAGCAGACATTTACAGAAGGTCTATAACCATTAAGACAGTGCTGGATAATGTAAAACATCATATACAACCTGTCACTCAAACTGTTCACATTATAAAATGTACTTTATTTATTTGTATGTACTACAATTCTCAATAATAAAAATTACAAAAATAAAATAAAATAAAAAAGACAGTGCTGGATTCAGACACTAAGGTAACACACATGGAAAGGGTATATGGCTTAGGTGCCCACAACACTTTGAGATAGACTAGCCATCTAGATCTATGATTATGCACCCTTCAACTGGGATCAATAGATTTGCATGCCTGTGGTCAGCGGTGTACATAAAAATTATTGGGCCCCATAGCAAGAATCAGAATTTGGCCCCCTAACTCCACCTATTACCCATCCCTGGCTCCTCCCCTGTCACACCCATTAGCTAATAAATAAATAAATACAATGTATAAATAACCATTTAAAAAATTTTTTTTTTAAGGGAGCCGCATTCCTCTGCCTTCACTCACAGGTGCCGCGATCAGCATTGATAGTGGCACCTGAGAAGTTAAATGATGGGGCGGTGCACTGTCCTGAGTTCAAACAAGAGTGCTGGGGGTCAGTGAGGCAAGTATGTTTTTTTTTCTGGTCCTCCTATGTGAGCTGATTTAAAGGTAATTGGTATTTGCTGGACCATCCCTTTAAGAGGTTTTTCAGGACAGACATTGGAGGCCGATCTTTACAATATCAGTAGTAGATGACGGCGCCCAATAGTGTCCTCATTCAGTCTGACGCCTTGCACATTCCTCATATACTTATCTCAGCATCCTCCCCTCACACACAGCAGACAGGACGAGAACAACTGAGAACGTTCTCATCACTGATAATCTCTCCCTGTCAGTCTCCAGGCATTTTCCAGACTCTTCTGGAGATGTCTCACACGCCCTGCCCCTTCATCATGCTGATTGGCTGAGAAGTTCTCTGACTGACAGCGCCGCCTTGAACTATTGTGAAAATTCTCTCTGCTCATCACTGATAGCCGCAGCCGCTAATTGGTCGAGCTTCAGACTAACTAGAAAGCTCCCAAATATTCCCTGTCGGGTTGTTTGTAATGAGGCTTTGTGATTGGCTGCTTCTGCGGGGAGTGTTTGGGAAACTGTGGGATAGTTGCTAAGCGATGGGGGAGCGTGGTAAGGAGCGTTGTGATTGGTTAAGAGGTTTTACGTGTCACTGTACACTGTATACTGTTGCAGCGTGTATTTAGGTCAGAAAGAGGGCGGAGCCATGCAGCCTGACCAGGCCCCCTAACATCACGGGCCCCATAGCCAGTGCGTGGTCTGCCTACATTGACGGTACGCCACTGTCTGTGGTTATTTTAAGAGACTGGAAAGTGTACTTATAGAGTGACAGGAAGTTTTGCTACTACCATTATTGCCATTGCCTATACACAACTATTTGGAGAGGCCTACTCTGTTGCATACTCCCGAACTGTGTCTATTGTTGATACTGAACTACTAATCCCATTATGTTTTCAGTAAAGAGAGACTTTATTAATTGCAACCAAACAGGCCTGGTCATTGAATGCACCATCTATCCGCTGACCCCTACATCTTCTCTCCTGCCTTGCACCCGTATCTAACATCAAAGACATCCCACCTAACAGCAGGCAAGAGCCCCCAAAAGGTCCGGGTTTTGCCCCAAGGGAACAAACAGTCCACCCTGCATTCACTGTGATGGCAGCCACCATGAACTGCGTCAACTTCTATCAGTGCCAGAACTACCACTCCTCTTCTCTTGGCTCTCCCCATGTGGGTTGCTGCATTTGCACCACTTGATCTGCAATGTTCACACTCGCTGGAATTTCATTTATCATATGCTGGAGCATCTGTACAAGTAACGCAAAGTGATCATGCAATGCAGCAGCAACGGCCAGGGCCCCTTTTTGTAATGGTGGTGGTACCCAGGTGTAGGAATGGCCGAGTGGTATAGGGTGGCCTAAAATGTCCCATTATGTTGTATGAGTGTCACAGTGCTCCTACCTGGCTATGGCTGGACCCCAGGCGTTGGCTCCAAAGCAGACAAATAGGGGAAAAGTTATATCTTTTTAATCTTTGGCAAAACGTTTGTACATCATTTACATTGTCTCAGCACAAAAAAATGAAAAAGCAGGAGAGAACATTCATGGTTTCAAGAATCGTTTCTCAACATGATGATGATGACAACTTTTTGGTCGTGATGAGGTGACCTTTTTCAAGTCTCATCAGAAGGTTCATATGTAGGAGGAAATGCAGAGATGGATATAACTTTGATCTACTTTTGTGTGTACACTGAATTTCTACCTTTTTTTTTTTTTATGTCATTCATCTGACAGAGAAGATCATGTGATATTTTCTTTAGAGCAGGTCTTACCAGATGTAGTGATATCAAAAGAGTCCATTTTAATTTTTTTTTTTTTTAAGGTAAATTTTTTAAGGTAAACGGCTTGAGGGGAGAAAGCTCTTTTTTAACTTGAAACTTGCATTTTTCTTTTTTTTAAACACTTTTTTTTATTTGTATTTAGTCCTACTAGATGACTTAAAGGATAACTGTCACACTTAGACCCTAATTTCAATTGTCATATATGTAGTTACTAATAGCATGATATTCCAGAATCAGTTACTATTAGACTGACTTACCCCATATTTAAAAAGATTCGGCCCTTAGCAACCAGTCTACATAAAACTGCAATTTACTATTCAGTTAAGATGGCCACCACTGCCCTCACCCGGAGGCTCATCCCGTCTGCCCTCACTAGCCAGTAACAATAGTACCGCAAAAGTGTCAGTAATAGAGCCCTCCCCTAAAGGGCTAATCTCCTGCAGCATTACCACATGTTGCTTTCATTTATACACTGAGCAGATGGCAGATCTCCCTTCCCTGGTCTGCGCTGCTTCAACTCTGCATTCTCCAGCTCTGTTGAGTGAGGGAGCGTCTGCCAAGTGCAGGGACAGGGAGAAGTGCACACAGCCCAGGCACTGTTATCAGCTGCTGGGGAGGACCTGGCTTTACTCATTTACTTACAGTCCCTGGCTGTCAGGAATGTGACCTTGCAGGCTGCCTGCTTCTGCGTCCTCCGTCCTTCAACAGATAGACGACCATGCGTAGCAACCTGATTTTAAGCACGGGTAAAAGTATGCAGTACAGGGAACAAAACTGTGGAATTAAGGGGTAATTGAATACACAGTGAAAAGTTGAAATAGGGCCACCAAGGAGATATTAATCACCACAATCCAATACTCCCAAAAAAAAAAAAAAGATGACAGTTATACTTTAAACATTAAAGTACATACTATATTTTAATGCATTGAAGCTGTCAGTTTCACACCGACAGTTCATTCTGACGTTATTTATTAATGCTATCTTTGTCTTAAAGAGCTTGACAGGGGGGAAAAAAGAGAAGAGAGAGAAACAAAATTATTAATACAAATTATTGAAAGACAGAAGAGAAAAACATAAGTCACAGTAGACCTCAGAGAGGCCCATTAGACCAGTTTTAATTAGGGTCGAATTTCTTTGTACCTGAATTGAATTTTCCAACCAATTTGCTAGAATTGGACTCAAAACTAATCTTAAGAAATTCGCTTTTCTCTACTGAGTACCTAATCTGACCTAGACAAGCTCTTTAACAATACAGTGCATTATCTTTTAATTATTAAAGGGTTTATCTGGGCTATAGATATTGATGACCTATACTCTTAAACCTGGCTGCCTCAGTAATAAACAGTTTCTGGCAGCCCCAGTACCAGAAATTATACTGTATATATAAAGCTGTAAGTAGACAGAGGCGTACACTGTGTAGTGGCTGTGCCACAGTACTACAGGTCAGCTTCCATTCAAGTAAATGGGAGTTAAGCTGCAGTATGTGAGTACTGGAAACAATATAGTTTTTATGGGACAATCAGCTACCGATTGAGAAACAATACAAGTGGGGGACATGGAATGAGTCTTTGAAACTATTAGAAAACTTTCAGGGGCTATCAGAAGAGAAATACACATTTTCTCAGATGCATTGATGGAAGCCATAGCTGCAGTAGCCTATCTAAGGCTAGTTTCACACTAGCGTTCGGCTGTCCGCTCGTGAGCTCCGTTTGAAGGGGCTCACGAGCGGACCCGAACGCTTCCGTCCAGCCCTGATGCAGTCTGAATGGAGGCGGATCCGCTCAGACTGCATCAGTCTGGCGGCGTTCAGCCTCCGCTCCGCTCAGCAGGCGGACACCTGAACGCTGCTTGCAGCGTTCGGGTGTCCGCCTGGCCGTGCGGAGGCGTGCGGATCCGTCCAGACTTACAATGTAAGTCAATGGGGACGGATCCGTTTGAAGATGCCTCAATATGGCTCAATCTTCAAGCGGATCCGTCCCCCATTGACTTTCAATGTAAAAGTCTGGACGGATCCGCTCAGGCTAATTTCACACTTAGCTATTTTTTTGCCAATATAATGCAGACGGATCCGCTCTGAACGGAGCCTCCGTCTGCATTATTATGATCGGATCCGTTCAGAACGGATCCGATCGAACGCTAGAGTGAAAGTAGCCTAAGGATATTCGGAACTGATAAAAACTCACACTGTAGATGTGTCCTGGCTAGAGTTGAGAAAACCTGACTTTTGGCAGGTTCGAGTTTGGGTTTGGGGTTTAAGTGAACTTCGTAATGGATTCTGTTCTCATGGAATCCATAACATAATTCAATGCCGGCATGCCAAATGGAATGGTTTTAGAAGCATTTCATTTTGCATGCCGTCATAATACAAGTGTATGGCCAGCAGAACGGAACCCTCCAGGCTGGCCATACACTTGTATTATGCGTCATGCCAGCAATGAATTACATGATGGATTCCGTGAGAACGGAATCCATTACATAATTTACTTAAACCCTGAACCCAAACTCGAACCTGCCAAAAGGCAGGTTCACTAAACTCTAGTCCTGGCTAAAGCCAAACTAACTCCAAAACCTGCACATACAGTATCTGTACTGACCTTATTTCAGCTGATAATGGAACAAGATCTGCTACTGTATCAGTCCTTCATGACAACATGTGATTGACACCCCCAAAATGCTTGAGTAAAGGTCCCTATTTAAATTCTACAAACAGGTGTATCCAAAATCTCACAAGGATATCAGGAATAGAATCTACCTGAACTAAGGCTCAAGTGACACCGTTTTGAAATTTTTTCTAATTTGTCACCTCTTATACAAGCTATTGCCCGTCTATTTTACATTGCTGATTGCTTTCATGAGTTGACACATTTGTTAGGATCACCCTACAGTTACAGACATTGAGGATGCTGAAGATGTTATCATCTGGTGTGTGCAACAAGAAATTTTGCATCAGGAAATTGACAGTAACACAAAGGGTGTCAATCTATCCAAGACCACTGAATTATTTAAATTGAACTCAGTGATTGGTAAACATAAATTGCTGAGAATGGATGATTGTATATTGAAATATGATCTATGGAGCAAGGAACAGAATCTTTTAATCACATCCAGTCTGCATTATATTGCTACTCTGCTAGTCCAACACCACCACCAAGTACAGCACCAAGGCAGAGAGTTAAAGTGCCATCAAGTTAGCCAGCTTGTGAACCTTAGGAATAAAAAAGATGTGTCTCCTCCATGCTCCGTAAATGTGTGACAGCAGCATCAGGAGGCCACAGAGTGGCAAGGTGACATAGTGTGCAGGTGGCAGCAGCATGAGGAGACCACAAAGTGGCAAGGTGACATAGTTTGGAGGTGGCGGCAGAATCATCAGGAGGTCACAGAGTGGCAAGGTGACATAGTGTGGAGGTGGCAGCAGCATCCAGAAGCCACAGAGTGACAAGGTGACATAGTGTGGAGGTGGAAACAGCATGAGGAGACCACAGAGTGACAAGGTGACATAGTTTGGAGGTGGCAACAGCATCAGGAGGCCACATAGTGGCAAGGTGACATAGTGTGGAGGTGGCAGCAGCATGAGGAGACCACAGAGTGGCAAGGTGACAGTTTTGAGGTGGCGGCAGCATTAGGTGTCCACAGAGTGGCAAGGTGACATAGTGTGGAGGTGGCAGCAGCATGAGGAGACCACAGAGTGGCAAGGTTGCATAGTTTGGAGGTGGCAGCAGCATCCAGAGGCCATAGAGTGACAAGGTAACATAGTGTGGAGGTGGCAGTAGCATGAGGAGACCACAGAGTGGCAAGGTGAAATAGTTTGGAGGTGTCAGCAGCATTAAGAGGCTACTTAGTGGCAAGGTTACATAGTGTTGAGGTGGCAGCAGCATGAGGAGACCACAGAGTTGCAAGGTGACATAGTTTGCAAGATAATGCACCTGGGGCGTAAAAACCCAAGAGCAGAATATAAAATCAGCGATACAGTCCTAACCTCACTATCTGAGGAAAGGCATTTAGGGGTCATTATTTCAGAAGACTTAAAGGTAGGCAGACAATGTCATAGAGCAGCAGGATGATTTGGTGTATAGGGAGAGGCATTACCAGTAGAAAGAGGGAGGTGCTCATGCCGCGCTACAGAGCACTAGTGAGTCCTCATTTGGAGTATTGTGTGCAGTACTGGAGACAATATCTCCAGAAGGATATTGATACTTTGGAGAGAGTTCAGAGAAGAGCTACTAAACAAGTATATGGATTGCAGGATAAAACTTACCAAGAAAAGGACCTTAACATATATAGCTTGGAAGAAAGACGACACAGAGGTGATATGATAGAAACTTTTAAATACATAAAGGGAATCAAAGTAAAATAGAATATTTAAAAGAAAAACTGCTACAAGAGGACATACTTTTAAATTACAGGGGCAAAGGTTTAAAAGTAATATCAGAAAGTATTACTTTACTGAGAGAGTAGTGGATGCATGGAATAGCCTTCCTACAGAAGTGGTAGCTGCAAATACAGTGAAGGAGTTTAAGCATGCATGGGATAGGCATAAGGCTATCCTTCATATAAGATAGGGCCAGGGACTATCCATAGTATTTAGTATATTGGGCAGACTAGATGGACCAAATGGTTCTTATCTGCCGACACATTCTATGTTTCTATGTTTGGAGGTGGCAGCAGCATTATGAGGCAACAGGGGGGGACATTACTGGTGGTACCTCTCCTGTGTAACATTTCCTAATCCCAAATACCTGTGACATTCCCTGTAATTTTTCATTAGCCGCTGATGACAGCATTTACATTATCTGCTTTCATGTCATTATTTGAAGATAACCATGTATATAAATATCTGAGTTATAAGAAGTATGTTCTGTTCTGGAAAAGATATATTGATGACGTGTTTTACGTTTGGGCGGGGCCTTCTTAGATCGGCTAAATGGAATATTTGCTGAGTTAAAAATTACAATCACATATGATGAGACTGAGGTGAGTTTTTTTGAAATATAGATCACCAAGGATGAGGAGGGTAATCTGCATACAGATCTGTATAGGAAGGAGACGGATAATAATAGCGTGTTGCATTACACGAGTGCACATCCATCTCCTTTAAAGAAAGCTATTACTAAATCGCAGGTGCAAAGGGTGAAAAGAATTGTCTCTGATCCCCAATTGCAGGAACAGAGGATAGATGAGATGTGGCAGAGATTTAGGATGAGGAGTTACCACCTCAGATATTATCAGAGGCTACCACTTCAGTACGAACAGAGAAGAGTATGAGAGATTCACGCATTGCATTTACACATAAACATCATCCTTATAATGGAAAATGTGATTCTGTTATATGCAAACATTGGCCATTGTTGGGTAAGGCGTACCCACAAATTGCCGAATTTAGGAATGCACCATTGATTTGCGTAGTGCCACTTACCGAGACCAATTGGTACGTGCAGATATTGGCACTATGAGAATCACATCAATACAGAAAACAATTGGTAGTGGGAAGAGTGGAACTTTCCCTTGTTTGCACTGTGTACAGTCTTCTCATGCAATTAAAGGTGATTTCTTCCATCATCCCCACACAGGAAAAGCCTTTAAAATGAAGGGCTTTTTTACCTGTGATTCTGCAAATGTTGTCTATTTGAAGTGTCCTTGTGGTTTGGTGTACATAGGAGAAACTATACAAGCAGTAAAAGATCGTATCAGCAAGCATAAATCGGATATTCGCACGGGCAATTTGTTACTTCCTTTACCTTTCCATTTTTATAAGCACCAACATAGAATTTCCCAGCTGAGATTCCAGGTGCTGGAACAAGTGAAACGACATACATAGGAGAGGTAGTAACATTAAGGCACAATTGTTACGGAGAGAAGCCTATTGGATCTAAACTCTGGGCACATTACAGCCCAGAGGATTGAATAGGGAATATGAGATTATGCATATGTTAATTATGTCACAGTTATATCAGATTGTTATTAATGACAATTATTTCTTTTCACAGACAGCAAATCATGACATGACATGCTGCAAGCTGAGTGGTATCAGCATTGTTTCATTGTTTTAATCATTTGTTCATAGTAAGGTTATACTGTGTGAGATCATTGGATGACACTGATTTGGGTACCGCCCACTTTTTTGTGGGCGTCTGACGTCAGCACAGGTGATTGATTTTACTGCTATTTAAGATGTTGAACTATTGTATTAACCTCAGCTGACGAAGGCTGGACGGGCCGAAATGCGTCCATTGTTACATACAAAGATGAAATAAAGGATACATGAATTAAAGATTTAGAGCCCGCTGGGATTTCTTCGCTACTTGATGAAGAGGACGAGACACAGTTGTCAATCACTGAGGTAGTGGTTAAGTCAACCAGTCACGAGGAAGGGACAGTTCGCGATCAAATGTTCGTGAACCATAAGTTTGCGGCGGGGCCCATTCACTTTAAAGGCAGGCGAACCTGAAAAACCTTAAGATCATATTTGCAGCCACCAAATACTTAGTAGAAGTGCACAAATAGTCCCACAACCTGGACAGTGACATACTAGAGGGGGATCAATGACAAAAAAAAAAAAAATTATAATGTATCTTTTTTTTTTTTTTTTTATATTTTAACAAACAAGGGGTAACAAGGTACCAAGGTAGAGAGGCACGCAGGCCTGTTAAGACATCAATATACGTACATCACATTGTAACAAGAGACGTTGTATAAGGTCGAATTACACACTCCATGTATCACGGGAACTACATAGTCAGATGAAGTAAAGTTTTGGGAGGAAGCATATAATTAGACTAGCTCAACACATCGTAGAGGAAAATAGTACATTCATGCAAGCATAAAAAAAAGTGTAAAACCCTAATCAGTGTCTTATCTACAAAGGGTGAGAAGTACCCTTCTCCCCATGGCACCTCCAGCATACGTCTGAAGCTGAAGTTGAGTACAATGATGTCTTGTCAGGAGTATTGTACCATCTAGTGAGGATCTTATACCTATTTTCCTGAATTCGTACGCAGCGGGAGGCACCATGGGGAGAACTCAGGAGACGAGGCAAATTATTAAATGGGATCACAATATTGAGATCTCTTTCCCAACTACTAACGAATGATGGTTTAACAAGCATGGGAGGCGAACTGAGTTTGCTATAGGTCAACAATATGAGTTTCCTAGGGGTGGCGTGGCAGGAGATAATCGATTCGAACCACACTATGAGGCGAAACAGATCCCCTACATTTATATGTTGTTTCAGATAAGCTCTGAGATATACGATAGTAAAAATGTCACAACAATGGGGGTTTAAAAGTGCGTTCGTTGTTTGATGATCCATCCACTCTCCCGAAGGAAGTGCCAAGGTGTTGATGTGTAGCAAAGAAGACCTAAGCCCTCGGGAGGTCGCAGATCTTATGGGGGAAGGAGCTGTATCAATAATGTCCTGTACTGTCAGGAGGGGGGAGGGAAATGGAACAGAGCAGTGTGAGGACGAGAACCATTTCCAGGCCTCTAGTGTGGCTTTTATTATTGGGTAGTGGCTATATTGTCCTGGGAAAGCCATTTGAGAACCAAGGAGAAGGGCCCTGGGAGATATTTTTAAGATATCCATTTCAGTTTCCACTGAGAGAGAGTGCGGGGAGGGCCGCAACCAGGCCACTGCTCGGGTAAGGAGGATAGCCCTACCATACGTTTCAGGGTTTGGCATTCCGATCCCTCCTGCATGTCTGGGCCTAATGAGTAGGGAATACGACAGTCTCGCTTTTTTGCTGTTCCAAATGAAGGCTCTAAATTTTTTGGCGATTTGCTCATAATATTGTTTGGGGACTGGGATAGGTAGTACCTGTTGTAAGTAAGTTAATCGGGGGAGGATTAATGACGTAAGGAGATTCTTACGGCCAAACCAGGAGAGAGTGGGGTTGGATTGTGCCAGTTTGTCAATGGCCTCAAACATGGATTTTCTAAGGGGGATATAGTTATGAGAAAAAAGGTCATGTATGTTTGGACTGAGTTTAACCCCTAAATATGTAATGGTAGGTGAAGACCAGTTAAAGGGTGAGTCTATCATCAACTCGTTCTTTGTGGATTGGGGAATTCCCCTGCAAAGGACCAGGGATTTGCCTGCATTGATTTTGAAGTCTGATGCTAGGCTGAAGCTGTTTAGATGGGTTTGTATACGTGGTAGGGAAGTTTTTGGGTTGGTTGTCATCATGAGGACATCGTCGGCAAATGCTGCAATTTTCTGCTCCCTGCCTCCCAAACATAGACCTGAAATCTCCTCATCTCGCCTAATGTTAGCAAGGAGCGGCTCCAATGCCAAAATAAATAGGAGAGGCGAGAGGGGGCAGCCTTGTCTCGTCCCATTGCTTATCGAGAATGGGGCAGACAAGTTTCCATTAACTTGTACCCTAGCTGACGCTTGTTCATACATGGCAAAGGTTGCCCGTACAAAGGGATCAGGGAGGCCAAACCCGAGCAGAGCGTATTTTAGATATTGTCAATTAACCCTATCAAATGCTTTCTCCGCATCAGTGCTAAGAAGAAGCAAGGGGGAAGAAAGTCTTTTGGCATGGCAGAGGACATTAATCACTCTAGAGGTGTTGTCTTTGCCTTCTCTGGCCCGGATGAAGCCAACCTGATCTCCATGTATGAGGAGGGGGAGAAGGACGGCAAGTCTGTTGGCTAACATGTTGGCTAGGAGCTTGAGATCTATGTTTAGGAGGGATATGGGCCTGTAATTGGAGCATTGTTTGGGATCTTTCCCTTCTTTCGGTATAAGGGAGATATGTGCCACCGTCATGTCCCTGGAAAGTGGGGAGCCTAGTAAAGACTGGTTACAGACTTTCAAGAGATGGGGGAGGAGGAGGCTCTGGAAAGTTTTATAATATGAGAGTGGAAGCCCGTCTGGGCCTGGACTCTTTCCTACAGGCATTTGTGAAATAGCGTTCTTGAGTTCCAGAATGGTGAAAGGGGCTTCTAGTTTTAATTTCTGATCAGGGGAGAGACGTGGCATTTTAGATGTATCTAAGAAACTTCTTATAGCGGACGTTCTCCCCTCAGCAGAGTCAGGAGGGGAAAGGTTGTATAAATTATTGTAATAGTCTCTGAATTGAGCAGCAATCTGGGTAATAGAAAAGATCGGTTTACCACCAGGAGAGGAAAGCTGATGGACATAGTTAGAGGACCTCCTGCCCCTGATTCTACTCATCAGAAACTTTGTGGCTTTATCTCCGTGGGCAAAGAACTTATGTTGCATGCTCATGTAGTATTTAGCTGTTTTGGATGATAGAAGAGATTTGAGTTTCGCTCTGTATTCAGAGAGTTCTTTTAGCTGAGAATCAGTGGGGGAAGATTTATGGCAAGACTCAAGACACTGTATTTTTTTTAGAGCTTTATCTATGTCTTTCTCTTGAAGTTTTTTCCTATAAGACCCAATATTAATAAAATTACCTCTAATAACCGGTTTATGGGCATCCCAGAGGGTGTTAAGGGAAGTGTCCGTGCCTTCATTCAAAGAGAAATAGTCCACTAGATGTCTGGAGACTTGGTCTACTAAGTCCGGGGAGCCCAATAGGGTCTCATTTAATCGCTGTCATGGTCTTACCTTCTTGCTGTTCTCCTTCGTTTGACATGTGCTGGCGGCCATCTTGGTTTCTGGGTTTCTTGTAGCCTCCCACCCTGCGGCTTCTCCTTCCCACTGGGAGGAGCTGGATGCCTAGCTCATATATATAGGAGGTCTGTGGCTTTAGTTCCTTGCTTGGTCCTCCTGTGTTCACATGCTTCTAAGACTGCTGCTGCTTCTGGTTCCTGATTCTGGCTTCGTCTGACTACCCTGCTGGTTCCTGATCCAGGCTTCGTCTGACTACCCTGCTGGTTCCTGATCCAGGCTTCGTCTGACTACCCTGCTGGTTCCTGATCCTGGCTTCGTCTGACTACCCTTCTGGTTCCTGACCTCTGGCCTCGCAAGACCCTGCTTCGGTTTAGCCATCCGTTTGGACTTTTGCCTTACAGCTTGATTTTCAATAAAGCCTTCTTATTTCCACTTATCTCTTGTTGTACGTTTGGTTCATGGTTCCTTGACATTAGGACCAAGCCATGAATACTGACGGTACAGGGCCATCCTCGCTACCTACGCTGGTTGCCAGACTTGATCAGCAGGATCACCTGTTGGGTCGGTTCGCTGTGGCGTTGCAAACCCTGCTTGAACGCACGGCTCATTTAGCTTCTGTTGCCGATGGATCGGTTGTCGCTCCTGGGCCCGCTCCTACTGCCGCTCCGGTTGTTGCGCCAGAGTCTAGCCCGACACCTGTTGCTGCGCCTGCGGTGTTTCGGGGTATGACCGGTTCTGCCCCCCTTCCACAGCGCTTTGGGGGAGAGCCAACTCAGTGCCGAGGTTTCCTTAACCAGGTGGGCATTTATTTCGAGTTGCTGCCACATGCCTTTCCTACTGAGAGATCAAAGGTGGGCTTCTTGATCTCGCTGCTCTCGGACAAGGCCTTGGCATGGGCCAGCCCTTTATGGGAGAACAACAATCCGGTGGTTGCCGAGTTTTCCGGTTTTGTTGCTTCTCTTCGGAAGGTATTCGATGTGCCGGCTCGTGCTGCCTCTGCTGCGAAGCTCCTTATGTCCATCAGACAGGGTTCACGATCCGTAGCTGAATACGCCATTGAGTTTCGTACTCTGGCAGCAGAGGTGGGCTGGAATAATGAGGCTCTGGTCGCTGCTTTCTCTCATGGTCTCTCGGATGCCTTGAAGGATGAGGTTGCAGCTAAGGACCTACCAGTGGAGCTCGAGTCTCTTATTTCTTTCCTGATTTTGATTGACACCAGACTCAGGGAGAGACCTTCCTTTAAGGAGAGCCTGCGGAGGTCTTCTAACAGATTGGCGCCTACGTTTGCTGTCCCACCCGTGCCTCCCTCTCCTCCCACGCCTCCTGGGGATGACTTGTCTGGGGGTGAACCCATGCAGCTGGGGTTTGCTCGCCTGTCCGAGGGGGAGAGGGTACTCCGGAGACGCGAGGGCCGATGCATGTACTGTGGTCTCGGTGGGCATTTTCGGTTGGCATGCCCGAACCGTCCGGGAAACGCTCGCACCTGAGATCCTGTCGGGGGCAGATCTTGGGTGGAGTCTCCTCGTCCCCGGTTTCCCGTGTTGACAAACCACTGATTACTGTTGTCCTCTCCTGGGTCGGGGGCTCGGTGACGACCCAGGCGTTGGTGGACTCTGGTGCTGGTGGTTTGTTCATTGATAGTGTGTTTGCTGCCGCCAATTCCATTCCTCTGCAGCCTCGAGGTTCCCCACTGGCTCTTGAGGCGATAGACGGCAGACCCCTTCTGCCGCCACACGTGACTCAGGAGACCCTTCCAGTGGGGATGGCCATTGGTGCCGTTCACAGAGAGTCGGTCTGTCTCCAGGTTATTTCGTCTCCACACTACTCGGTGGTCTTGGGGTACCCCTGGCTCCAGAAGCATAATCCGACTTTCGATTGGAGATCGGCCGAGATCCTCTCGTGGTCACCGCAGTGTGGGGCTAGTTGCATCCATGGGCCTGTCAAGTTGCTGTGTACTTCCTCGGACCGGACTCTCTGTTGCCTCCTGAATACGAGGAGTACTGGGATGTATTCGATAAGGTGCGTGCGGTTGCCCTACCTCCGCACCGCCCATACGATTGTGCCATAGAGTTACAATCTGGTGCCGTTCCTCCTCGTGGTGCCTATCCACTGTCGGTAGCGGAGAATGAGGCCATGGAGGAGTACGTGAGGGAGGCGCTTTCACGCGGACACATTCGCAAATCCTCGTCCCCGGCAGGGGCTGGATTTTTCTTTGTGAAAAAGAAGGGCGGTGAGTTGAGGCCTTGCATCGATTACAGGGGTCTCAATCGCATCACGATCAAGAACGCTTACCCGATACCCTTGATTTCCGAGCTGTTCGATCGCCTCAAAGGGGCCACGGTCTTTACCAAACTCGACCTAAGGGCGGCATATAACCTGGTAAGGATCAAGGCGGGCGATGAGTGGAAGACCGCGTTTAACACCAGGACCGGTCATTATGAATCCTTGGTTATGCCCTTTGGGTTGTGCAATGCGCCCGCAGTCTTCCAGGAATTCATCAACGATGTTTTCCGTGACCTGTTGCAGCAGTGTGTGGTGGTCTATTTGGATGACATCTTGGTATACTCTGAATCCATGGAGGCCCACATTCTGGATGTCAGACGAGTGTTGCAACGGTTACGAGAGAACAAGCTGTTCGGTAAGCTTGAGAAATGCGAATTTCACCGATCCCAGGTAACCTTCTTAGGTTACATCATTTCCGCTGAGGGGTTCTCCATGGATCCTGAGAAGGTTTCGGCTGTCTTACAGTGGCCCCAGCCCAGTGGTCTTCGTGCCCTGCAGCGCTTTTTGGGCTTCGCCAATTATTATCGGAAGTTCATCAGGGACTTTTCCATGCTAGCCAAGCCTCTCACGGATCTGACCAGGAAGGGCAGTAATCCCCAGGTCTGGCCGCTCGAGGCCATCCGAGCTTTTGAGGTTCTAAAGTCCGCCTTTGTGTCGGCTCCGATTCTGTCGCATCCCAACCCTGGGTTGCCTTTTGTCCTCGAGGTGGACGCGTCTGAGACGGGAGTAGGCGCCCTTCTGTCTCAGCGTAGAACACCAGAGGGTCCTCTGCTTCCTTGTGGGTTTTACTCCCGGAAACTGTCTTCCGCGGAGTGCAACTATCAGATTGGTGACAGGGAGTTATTGGCCATCGTGCAGGCCCTTAAAGAATGGAGGCACTTGCTCGAGGGCTCGGTGGTTCCGGTTCTCATCCTGACGGACCACAAGAATCTGACCTACCTCTCTGAGGCCAAGAGATTGACACCACGTCAGGCCAGATGGGCTCTGTTCTTGTCACGTTTTAATTACGTGGTCTCCTACCTACCCGGTTCCAAGAACATCAGAGCGGATGCCTTATCACGGCAGTACTCCGAGCTGTCCGGGGAGGAGTCGATTCCGACTTCGGTCATACCTCCGAATCAGATCCTGGCCGCTATTCGCACCAGCCTGACCTCTCCCCTGGGTGAGCAGATTTTGGCGGCTCAATCTGGTGCTCCCTTTGGGAGACCCAACGGCAGATGTTTTGTGCCTGAGGAGTTGCGCACTCGGTTGTTGCGAACCTACCATAACTCCAAGGCCGCGGGGCATCCTGGAAAGAATCAGCTGTCCTGGGCTGTTTCACGTCTGTTCTGGTGGCCTTCTCTACGTTCCGACATCGCCGCATATGTAGCGGCATGCTCTGTTTGTGCCCAGAGTAAGTCCCCTCGGCACCTTCCGTTGGGCCTTTTGCTACCCATAGCCACCGAAGAGCGTCCATGGTCACACCTGGGGATGGATTTCATTGTGGACCTCCCTGCATCCCGAGGCCATACGGTCATTCTCATGATTGTGGATCGGTTTTCCAAAATGTGCCACTGTGTTCCTCTCAAGAAGTTACCCTCTGCACAAGAGTTGGCCTCGATTTTTGCCAGGGAGGTCTTCCGGTTGCACGGTTTGCCCAAGGAGATTGTGTCGGATCGGGGGAGTCAGTTTGTGTCCAGGTTCTGGCGCGCCTTTTGCTCCCAGTTGGGGATTCATCTCTCTTTCTCCTCGGCCTACCACCCTCAGTCCAATGGGGCCGCAGAACGATCCAATCAGGCCTTGGAGCAATTCCTTCGTTGCTATGTCTCCGATCACCAAGACAATTGGGTTGACCTCCTGCCTTGGGCTGAGTTTGCCAGGAACACGGCGGTGAACTCTTCCTCTGGGACGTCTCCCTTCATGGCCAATTATGGGTTCCAACCTGCCGTGTTACCAGAGGTATTCTCTCCCCAGGATATTCCGGCTGTGGAGGATCACCTTTCCGTCCTACGTGCTTCTTGGGTACAGATCCAGAGGTCCCTTGAGGTCTCTGCGCAGCGCCAGAGACTCCAGGCTGATCGCAGACGAGCGCCCGCTCCTTCCTACCAGGTCGGAGACCGTGTATGGTTGTCCACCCGCAACCTCAACCTTCGAGTGCCCACTCCCAAGCTGGCGCCTCGCTTTGTTGGTCCCTTCCGAGTGCTTCGCAGGGTAAACCCGGTAGCCTATGCCCTTGCGCTTCCTCCTGGCATGCGGATCTCCAACGTGTTTCATGTCTCCCTGTTGAAGCCACTGGTGTGTAATCGTTTCACTTCCTCGGTTCCTCGGCCTCGTCCGGTCCAAGTGGGCAATCGTGAGGAGTATGAGGTGAGCAATATCCTGGACTCACGCCTGGTCCACGGTCGGGTGCAGTTTTTGGTCCATTGGCGTGGTTATGGTCCAGAGGAGCGTTCCTGGGTTCCCTCCGCAGATGTCCATGCTCCTGCCTTGCTCCGAGCCTTCCACGCACGCTTCCCTCAGAAACCGTTCTTTACTCCGCGGAGGAGGGGCCCTTGAGGGGGAGGTACTGTCATGGTCTTACCTTCTTGCTGTTCTCCTTCGTTTGACATGTGCTGGCGGCCATCTTGGTTTCTGGGTTTCTTGTAGCCTCCCACCCTGCGGCTTCTCCTTCCCACTGGGAGGAGCTGGATGCCTAGCTCATATATAGGAGGTCTGTGGCTTCAGTTCCTTGCTTGGTCCTCCTGTGTTCACATGCTTCTAAGACTGCTGCTGCTTCTGGTTCCTGATCCTGGCTTCGTCTGACTACCCTGCTGGTTCCTGATCCAGGCTTCGTCTGACTACCCTGCTGGTTCCTGATCCAGGCTTCGTCTGACTACCCTGCTGGTTCCTGATCCAGGCTTCGTCTGACTACCCTTCTGGTTCCTGACCTCTGGCCTCGCAAGACCCTGCTTCGGTTTAGCCATCCGTTTGGACTTTTGCCTTACAGCTTGATTTTCAATAAAGCCTTCTTATTTCCACTTATCTCTTGTTGTACGTCTGGTTCATGGTTCCTTGACAATCGCCAATTAAAACATGAAGGATTTTTAGCAGGGGCGAGAACCGAAATAAATATAGGGGAGTGGTCAGACAAGTGAATGGAGCCTATCGATGCTGCACTACACAGATGGAGATGTAGCTTGGAGATAAAAAGGTAATCCAGCCTGTGATATGTGCCATGGACTGGAGAGTAGAAGGTGTAGTCAATGGTATTGGGATGGAAAGAGCGCCAGGAGTCAACCAAATGGAGGTCCCAGAGGATTTTTCTGATAAATTTGAAGGATTTGCCAGAGTGGGATGACCTGTGCGAAGAAATGTCAAGTTGTGGGAATAGCGCAATGTTCAAGTCTCCTCCCATTATCACTATCCCTTCTTTAAAAGGGTCGATAATTGGGACCAAATTGGCTAACCTTTGGGACTGATTAGAGTTGGGTCCGTAGATGTTGATGAAGGTGTAAACCTGCTGGCCAATGGAGCCCTTTATCAACATATACTTTCCCTCAGGGTCAAGTATTTGGTCAGCAAACATAAATGGGATCTTTTTGTGAAACCCTATGCTAACCCCACTTTATGCAGAAGAGTTGCCCCCGCAGTGATACCAGTTTGAGTAGTAAGAATGCTGCATGTTGGGGTAGCGATTAAAACGATAGTGCGTCTCTTGGAGGAACACCACTTCGGTCTTGGCTTTCCTTAGAATGGTAAAAACCTGACTCCTTTTGGAAGGGGAGTGGAAGCCTTTGACATTGTAGGAGGCAATATGCAAATCAGCCATCTGATGTAGTGTATGTGAAGTTACCTCTAAGCCGATGATGTCTCCTCCAAGAGAGAAAAAGGGTGTCGTGCGATTTTATCTCCAAATGTGCAATCAGGGTCCAGATACAGCAATGATCACTTGTTACGAGTAGAAGTGTTTTGTACCTTGGGGAAAGAACAGGGTGAAAAAGTAGAACAGAACATAAAGGAATAAACAAAAAGGAACTAAGCATAATAGCATATGCTAAACACATACGGGGGGGGGGGGCGGTGGTCTTATGACCATGAAAGAGGTCGTATAACACTTCAGAAATCTAGTGAGTTGTCGGGGAGAATGAATCTGCCCAGGCAGCAGAACAGGTATATATACTTTGACGGTATGTCCATTATTAGTAAACTATCAGACATAACATACGTGCGCCTACTCAGGATGGAGAGAGAAAAAGATTAGATAATAGTCCCAATCCTGCAGGAGAAGGTCACTACGGAGCTGCCTGATGGTCCCGGGAAAGGCTCCTAGGGGTGAACTGTAGTCCCCTTTTCCTGGATCTGGATGACTTCAGGGTACGCAGGACCTCAAATGGGACCACTTTAGGAGGATCTGGGAGGTCGCTTAGATCCTGGTAAAGCTCCCAATTTTCAATTGGCAAGGGGTCAATGTTCAAGACATCATATGTAGCATGTAGGTCTGTAAAGGATGAGACAAAAACTTTTTTCCCTGCACAAGAGAACGAAAGGCCAAAAGGGAAGGACCAGCGATATATAATTTTTTTAGAACGAAGCAAGTCGGTCAGGGGCTTCAGTGCCCTACGTTTCTTCAAAGTAGAAGGGGCCAAATCTTGATAAATTTCAAGTTTAGAGTACTCATATGATAAATCTGTACTGTTGCGCGCAGCTTCTAAAATGGCGGACTTGACCGGAAAATTCAGGAACTTGCAGATGACGTCCCTTGGCGGATTAGAGGGTTTGGGTTTCGGGTGCAGAGCCCTGTGTGCCCGTTCGATGATCACTTCTTGCTGGAAGTCGGGCCCTAATAGTGAGCCGCAGATAGCTAGAACGGTAGTTGGTATGTCTTCCGGTAATATCGCCTCTGGGATCCCACGGAACCTTAAGTTGTTGCGGCGCCCTCTGTTTTCCTGATCCTCAATCGCATTATGAAGCCCATTCAGGTAGGTAGAGCATCGGCGTAAGGCATCTGACACTTCAGTGTGATGCTGTAGGGACGCTGCTTGGGTGTGTCTCTAAGGCCTCCACCTGGTCACCGATGTGTCTTACCTCCTGCCTAAACGCTGAGATTTCCGTGAGGATGGGTTCCATAACCCTGCTCAGGGCCCGATCCAGATATTTTCTGGTTAGGGGAAGATCAGAACTGACCTGAGGGTCCTCTGAATCGCTTTCACCCTCCGAGAGGACTGAGGTGCGCTTCTGTGCTTTCGGAAGTGGTGTCGGCGCCATCTTGGTTTCTCTCTGTGCGATCGTAGCTGCAGCCTTTTTAAGAAATTTCTCCATGTCACCCGAAGGAACTTGACCTTTGGAGGTGGTGGAGTGATCCCCTTGCTTCGGGTTACCGTATTTGACCATTCTCGCCCGGAGGTGCTGCTGTTAGCTTGTGTTATACTCGATCCTCTTAGGAGAGCAGTGAACTATGCGGCCATCTCCGTCCGGCGCTAGCTCCGCCCCAATTATAATGTATCTTAATCAGGGGACATTTTTGCCCTATCGGAGCCTAGAAATATTTTATTTTAGGCCACTAGAGTATGGGCCTTAAAAATTAGGCATTCATCTGACATAAAAGAAATTCTGATTATGTGGCTCGAGGTACATTATGCGGTCAATGGATAAAAATGTTACTGTAGGCCACTGGACTACAGGCTCCAAACATTAGGCATTCACCGGACAGAAAAGATCAAGTGATTATGTGGCTGGAGGTATATTACATGGTCAATGGATATCAATTTTGCTGCAGGCCAGGACAAATACAGGTCAAATACATATGTTTAAAAGAACTAAAAATATAACATTGAAATAAAAACATGGCTAATGAAATCCCCACTCTTGAAAAAATCCTAATGATAATAGCTGAAATTCAATAACACATGGTCGTCACTGGTGTTGAATTCCTCCGAGGCCCCAACAATTTTTAATTCACCGTACAGAAAAGAACAAGTAAGTATGTGGCTGGAGGTAGATTACACCATCATTGGATATCAATTTTACAGCAGGCCAGTGGACTAAAGGCCCCATGCATTAAGTGTACAGAAAAGAACAAGTAAGTATATGGCTGGAGGTAGATTACACAGTCAATGGATATCAATTTTACTGCAGGCCAGTACAAAAACAGGTCAAATGCATATGTTTAAAATAACTAAAAATATAAAATTGGATTAAAAACATGGCTAACAAAATCCCCCCTCTTGAAAAAAAAAAACTCATGAAAATAGTTGAAATTCGATAACACATAGTCGTCACTACTGTTGAATTCTTCCAACAATTATTAATTCACTGTACAGAAAAGAACAAGTAGGTATGTCATTGTAGGTAGATTACCCAGTCATTGGATATCAATTTTACAGTAGGCCAGTGGACTACAGGCCACAAAAATTATGCATTCATTATACAGAAAATAATTATTTGTTCCAATAGCGTTTGTCACTCTGTGTAGCTGCGGTAATGCAGCAGCAGAACAACAAACAAATGCTGCACTACTCAAATGCACTATATAGAAGGTATATTATTGGTATATAACACCCCTGATTCAATCAGTTTTTTGGGGGGGCAACTGGTATATCACACCAGTTGAAATTATTTGTTCCAATAGTGTTTGTCACTTTGTGTAGCTGCAGTAATGCAGCAAAACGCAAACAAATGCTGCACTACCCAAATGCACTATATAGAAACTATATTATTGGTTTATCACACCGCTGCCTCAATCAGTTTTTTTGGGGGGCAACTGGTATATCACACCAGTTGAAATTATTTGTTCCAATACCATTTGTCACTCTGAGTAGCTGCGTTAACGCAGCAGAACCGCAAACAAATGCTGCACTACCCAAATGCACTATATGGAAAGTACATTATTGATATATATCACCCCTGCCTCAATCACTTTTTTTGGGGGGGCAACTGGTATATCACACTAGTTGAAATTATTTGTTCCAATAGCGTTTGTCACTCTGTGTAGCTGCGGTAGCAAAGCAAAACCGCAAACAAATGCTGCACTACCCAAATGCACTACAGAAAGTATATTATTGGTATATCACACCCCTGCCTCAATTCCTTTTTTTTTTGGGGGGGGGGGGGCAACTGGTATATCACACTAGTTGAAATTATTTGTTCCAATACCGTTTGTCACCCTGAGTAGCTGTGTTAACGCAGCAGAACCGCAAACAAATGCTGCTCTACCCAAATGCACTATATGGAAAGTACATTATTGATATATATCACCCCTGCCTCAATCAGTTTTTTTGGGGGGCAACTGGTATATCACACCAGTTGAAATTATTTGTTCCAATAGCGTTTGTCTCTGTGTAGGAGCGGTGATGCAGCAAAACCGCAAACAAATGTTGCACTATCAAAATGTACCATATATAAAGTATATTATTGGTATATCACACCCCTGCCTCAATCAATTTTTTAGGGGGGCAACTGGTATATCATTTTCCAATAGCGTTTTCCACTGTGTGTAGCTGCGGTAATGCAGCATAACTGCAAACAAATGCTGCACTACCCAAATGTACTTTATAGAAAGTATATTATTGGTATATATCACACCCCTGTTTCAATTAGTTTTTTTGGGGGGCACCTGGTATATGACTCCAGTTGAAATTAGTTGTTTCAATAGTGTTTGCCCCTCTGTATAGCTGCAGTATTGCAGCAGAACCGCAAACAAATGCTGCACTACCCAAATTTAGTATACAGAAAGTATATCATTGTTATATAACAACCCTGCCTCAATCGCTTTTTTGGTGGGGCAACTGGTATATCACAACACTTGAAATTATTTGTTCCAAGAGCGTTTGCCCCTCTGTATAGCTGCAGTATCGCAGCAGAAACGCACACAACTGCTGCACAATACAAATGCACTATAATATACTTTCTATGTTAGAAAGTATATTATAAGTATATCACACCCCTCAGTAAGTCACACCTATCGATAGCATACCTATACCAGTCCTTAAAAGGACTTTTGTGGCGCGATTGGCTAGTGTTTGGTGTCCCAAAAAGTCTGTCCCTGCTCCACACAGCAACCTCTCCCTACACTGGCAAAAGACTGAATATAAAATGGCAGCCAGATCGGGTTTATTTATAAGGTAGGGGGTATGTCCATGTGCTGGAAGATCTCAATTGGCTGTCAGGTACCACATGATGGATTTGTCATGGGTCAAAGTTCTTCACAATGTAAAAGAATATGGCTTTGGCGGACATCGCCATATGTTCGCCCATTCGGCGAACCGCAAGGCCATCTCTATTGAGCAGAGTGAGGATCTGGAAGATGAGGTGGTGGGCGATGAAGTCACTGACCCAACCCGGGAAGGTGGAAAGCCGAGTGAGGACAGCACTACAGAGGGGGGGAGGGGATCTGCTGCCCCACAACAGGCTGGAAGAGGCAGTGGGGTGGCAAAAGGGAGAAGGCGGGCCAAACCAAACAGGCCCGCAACTGTTCCCTGGAGCACACCCTTCCAGAAATCTCCCTTGCCAAGGGATAGGTGTTCCGCAGTCTGGTGCTTTTTTGATGAAAGTGCGGACGACAAAATAATTGTAATTTACAACCTGTGCCATACAAAAATGAGCATAGGCGTGAACACTAGCAATCTCACCACCACCAGCATGATCCTCTACATAGCATCAAAACACCGTAATAGATGGGCCGAACGCCTGTGTCCACAATCTGTGTCTTTGGGTCACACCACTGCCTCCGCTTCCCCTATGTTACGTGCTGGCCAATCTCCTGTCCAAGATGCAGGCCCAGATGCCTCCCACCCTGCACCTGGATCTTCGCAAGCACCATCAGCGACCACATCCACTTCCGTGTACCAGCACAGCATACAAATGTCCTTACCCCAGGCATTTGGATGAAAGCACAAATACCCAGCCACCCACCCACAGGCCATAACACTAAATTACTGACCCTAGAAATGTTGCCATTTAGGTTTGTGGACACTGAGAACTTCCGCAGCCTGATGTCATTTGCCGTTCCGCGTTACGCAGCCCCCAGCCGCCACTATTTTTCAAGGTCTGTCTTGCCGCCTTACACCAACATGTGTCCTGTAACATCACACGTGCCCTGACCAACGCAGTTACTGGGAAGGTCCCCTTAACCGCAGACACATGGACAAATGCATTCAGCCAGGGACCCTATATTTCCCTGAAGGCACACTGGGTGGATGTTGTGGAGGCCGGGAGCGAGTCGTACCCTGGGATGGCAATCGATGCAAAGATTTGCGGGCCCTAAGTCGATCGGGGTTTCCACCAGCACCTACGTTAGTGACTCCAACCCCCACTTCTCCACCTCCTTCTTCACTTCCACCTCCGAATTATCCGCGTGCAGCACCAATCAGTCATCAGTTGGTAGCTCGAAGAAGTGAAGCACTGCAGTGGCAAAGCTGCAACAGGCCATGCTGAAGCTGATTTGCTTAAGGGACAAACAGCACACTGCCGCAGAGCTGTGGCAGTGGATAAGAGAACAGACTGAGCTGTGGCTCTCGCCACTCAACCTATAACCAGGTATGGATGTGTCTGATAATGGCCATAACTTGGTGGCGGCTTTGAAGCTTGACAAGCTCAGACACATTCCATGCCTAACCCACGTCTTAAACTTAATGGTTCAGCGGTTTCTCAAAACCTACCCCAATTTGCCTGAGCTACTGGTGAAGGTGCGCAGCGTGTGTGCACATTTACACAAGTCATCGACAGCTTCAGCTGGTCTGTCAAAGCTGCAGCAGCGCTTGAAATTGCTGCAGCAGCGCTTGAAATTTCCAGCTCACCGGCTGTTGTATGACGTGATCATGCACTGGAACTCGACGTTCCACATGTTGCCTAGGCTTTGTGAGCAGCAGAGGGCAGTAGTGGAATACCAGCTGCAACATGGTCGTTGCATTTCCGGTCAGTTTCCGCTATTCACAAGCAAGGAGTGGGAATGGATGTTTGTGAGGTTTTTAAAAACTTTGAGGAATCAACACAGATGGTGAGCGGTGATAATGCTATTATAAGTGTAACCATCCCACTTTTGTGTCTACTCAAACGCTCACTGCTCACAATTATGGATGACGTTTTGCATGTGGACGAGGTGGAAATGGGGGAAGACATTACACAGGGTGATAGTCAGACCACCCTAAGTTCATCTTCTCAGCGCAAATTGGATGATGAAGAGGAAGAGCAGGAGACGGTTGCCTCCGCTACAGAGGGTAGTACCCATGGAAGTTTAATTCCATCTGTTCAGCGTGGGTGGGCAGAAAAGGCGGAAGAGGATGAGGAGATTGAGAGCGATCCTCCTGATGACTACAACAAAGTCTTGCCTATTGGTACTCTAGCACACATGGCTGACTTCATGTTAGGCTGCCTTTCCCACAACCCACGCGTTATACGCATTTTAGACAGCACAGATTACTGGTTGTTCACCCTTCTCGACCAAAGAGAACTTATCATCTCTCATTCCTCTGGTGGAGAGGACAAGCAAAATGGTGCAATACCAGAAGATCCTTGTTGAAAAATTGCTCCAAAAATTTCCATCTGACAATGCTGGAGGCAGAGTCTGTAGTTCCTAGGCCAACCAAAGAGGGGAGACAAGGGTGTAGCAGGCCAGCTAAGACCTGTCCTAGGTTGCTAATATAGCTTGTGTGTTTATACAGGTAGACTTGCCGATAACCTTAATACAGTTCCTATGTTAAAGACAAAAGCAGTGTTGTTTACAGTGACTTAATGTTTGGATGTCATATAACTGTTATATATATTGTGTTCACAGAAGCAGAAAAGATAAAATGCCTTTAAGATTCATTATATTAATGTGAGGTAAGCGCAATGACACAGCAGAAACAACAGAAAGCATAGGGTTAAACTGTTGTTTCTGGGCAGACCACGTACTGCAGCAAGCTAGTTTCACGCCACTAGGCCCAAGGTCTGCAGCAGCGTATCCAAGCCAGCGCATCACAAGTCAGCACAAAGAATCGCAAGTTAGCACAGAATATCGCAAGCAGCGTATCCAAGCCAGCGCATCGCAAGCATTGCAAGTCTACACAGAGCATCGCAAGTCTGCACATAGCATCGCAAGTCAGCGCAGAGCATCGCATCATATTAAGAAAAGACATGTCTCCTTTAAGACTGACATTTGTTCCTGCTCTTCAGAATAAGGTCAGAGCTTTCCTTTTATTACTTATCATTGCACATAGATTTTGGCATAAGGAGACATTTTTTCGAGTTCAGGAATAAAAGACAAAGGACACTTTGTGATACACAGACTCTATTGCATTTAAAGTGAAAGTCATTTATTGCCTGCATTTATCGCTGTTACTTTTAAGGTGAAAGTCATTTGTTTCTGCATTTGTCAATATTGCAATTAAAGTGAAAGGCATCTTATTATTCGTATTGATTGTGATAACATTGAAAGTAAAATGTCTGAGCCTAGTATTACCATAGCCCAAACAGTTCATCACGTGCCAGAAAAAAGACCACAAAGATGCTGGGAAATTTGTATGAGATACATTAGAGGCATTCGTGGAAAGCTAAAACAAGAAAGTATAAAAGGGAACTTGAGTGATATGGTAGAGACGGTATACAAATCTGAATCAGAGCTTATGGCAGCATATGTCAACCTGCGTTAGTTTACGACACTTTCCCAGGACATTGTAAGTAACATGGACACGTACTGAGATCACTAAAGATTTGGTAAAGCTCATGAGAGAACTGCAGAAAACTATGATAAATCTAAAGAAAGAGGTAGAGTGATTGAGCTTTTTATGAGAGACTATGTTAGGTCCTTAGGAGGAACCACAATCTTAAGTGGCACTTCCTTCGCTAGCAGAAGTGCCACTCACATATCAGAGTCCTCAAATACTTCAGCCAAAAGAAAGGAATTAGCTAAACAACTTGCTGTCAAGAGAGCAGAAATTGAAATGGAAGCTGTCATTGAGGCGCAGTGCCAACTGATGGCTGAAAAGGAAGCTGAAAAGGATGTACAATGCCATCAAATGAAAGCTGAATTAAAAAGTCTGGAAAGACAAAAATCAGAGTACACAAGGAGCATATGAATCAGAGTGGTTCAAATCTGTACTAAGTGAAGAAGCAGACTCCTACTTTCCTACATACTCCCAGGAGAATGGAAATTAAATCTCCAGCACTTACTGAGGCAATAAGTCATTATCCTTCCATCCCTGCTCAGAAAGACAAAGAGAGCCCTAGTCCAGTGTTAGGGAAAAGGTGTGTGGATTTACCCTCTATTAGTGCTCATGTGCTCAGGCTGAACAAATCACTATTCTCGTTTTCTCTACTAAGCACCCGAGCACAATGGAAGTTAATGGGAGAACCCCAGGCACCCCCTGCTCAGGAGAGAAGAGAGTGTCTGGTTCACAAAAAAAGGTTAGAAATTGATGGAAAACCCATCAAAATGGTTTGGAAACAGCATTAAGAGGATGGCTGGATGCATCTTGGACAACTATTATCTATAACATACAATAGACAACCACACAAAGGCTATATGCCAAAAGCCAGGTATGTGCAAAGCCACAATCTATCCATGAGACAGATAACAGGCTTAGTCAGCATACCTTACAATGATAGCCTTGTGCACTATAAGACATTCCAAATCAGCTCTCATCTGACTGAGAGCCTGTAAGCCTCAAAGTTACTTCACATCTGTTGGATGGCTTGGGTGGACCTGCGCACCTAGATCAATATTATTAGGGTAACAAAATGTTTTCTAATTTTCCTAACATAATATTCAATAACCTTTCTAAACAGTTTTGTCATGTAAAAACTGATTTGCATAAACATGGGCGTATGGGAAAGACATGCAGAATCTGCCTTGTTTTTCAGCTGAAAAACCATTTGCATGGAAGATTTGTGATCTACATTACTCATAAACAGCATAATAATACAAGACTAATAGTCTTGTCATAAGACTATGAAACCAATAGATGGCGCTGTTCATGAGTCATGAAGCCTTCTGCATGGAAAATTTGTGATAAAAATTCAATATTAGAATATTTGCGATCTACACTACTCATGAGAGACTATGCTAGGTCCTTAGGGTGAACCACAATCTCAAGGATTCATAGTGTTGTCATAAGACTATGAAACCAATAGATGGCTCTGTTCATGAGTCATTACAAGCAGGGCAATAGTCCTCAGATACACCCTAGCAAGCTTATATTACCGCAGATAAAGTGCTAGAAGATGTGTGAATGATAGCAGCAATCCGATATACACCTCAGTGTTAGCGCAGGCTATTATAGGCTGAGTGCTACACGGTGTGTCGACTATGTTGAGCAATGTGCCCCACTTACTAGCACCCCAACAAGATGAATAGCGCCATCTATTGGTTTTATAGTCTTATGACAAGAGTAAAAGTCTTGTCATAGGACTATGAAACCAAGAGATGGCACTGTTCCTGAGTAGTGTAGATCGCGAATATTCTAATCACGAATTTGTATTGCAAATTTTCCATGCAAAAGGCTACACTAATAGTCTTGTAATAACTCTATGAAAACAAAAGATAGCTCTGTTCATGACTCATGGACAGAGCTATCTATTGGTTTTATAGTCTTATGACAAGACTATTACTCTTGTCATAAGACTCTGAAACCAATAGATGGCTCTGTTCATGAGTAGAGTAGATCGCAAATTTTCCATGCAAACGGTTTTTCAGCTGAAAAACAAGGCAGATTCTGCTCATTTGCATGTCTTTCCCATATGCCCATGTTTATGCAAAATTTTACATGACAAAACTGTATAGAAAGGTTATTGAATATTATGTTAGGACAATCAGAAAACTTTTCACCCTAATGATATTGATCTAGGTGCGCAGGTCCACCCAAGCCATCCAACAGATGTGAAGTAACTTTGAGGCTTACAGGCTCTCAGTCAGATGAGAGCTGGTTTGGAATGTCTCATAGTGCACAAGGCTCCCATTGTAAGGTATGCTGACTAAGCCTGTCATCTGTCTCATGGATAGATTGATGACTTGCATATACCAGGATTTTGGCATATAGCCTTTGTGTTGTTGTCTTTTGTATGTTGTAGATACTAGTAGTCCAAGATGCATCCAGCCATCCTCTTAATGCTGTTTCCAAACCATTGCTCGAGCCGAACAGCAGTTCGGCCGAGCATGCTCGCTCAACATTGATCACTAGAGAGGAACAAAGTTATTGACAATTCTATTCTGTTGCTTCCCCAAATTTCACAAAGAAATTTGCTTTGTGACAAAATATTTTGTAACAAAGCACATTTCATTGTATGTAGCAAATGCAATGACGAGCAACAGCGATGGAGCCACCTGTCGTCATTAAACCCCTCAGATACAGAATTCATCACTGATCGTGGCATCTGAGATTAAATTACGGGCATTCAGGGTATAATCTGCTAAAAAATAATAATAATACCTTATCCATTTGATTGCTTAGAGGCCTCTGCAGACGTCTTGATTGAAGACACCGCAAAAAATCACAGGTGATTTTGTGCGGTGTTTTCAATCAAGATGGTCGTGGCGGCCTCTTCGCACACAAATGGATCAGGTGAGTGTGAATTTTTTACCGCCATTTCAGGGAAAATGTATTCGTTACCATGAAGTATGAGGAAATTTGGCTTTGCGGCGAATCAAATACTTCGATTCGCTTAACACTAGTAAGCATGTATTTATGCTGCTAGTTTGAATATAATCAGTCCCCAATAAATACATAAAAGATTGGAAACGTGTTTACGAACACAGAAATAAAGGGGAACTCCCTCACAGACACTTTTGTGTGCTAATCTGTGTTTTTGGTGTTGGTAATCTATATGCTGATTTCATTAAATTGAACAAGTCCCCAAAAACATTTAAATTCCAACCATGTGGAAACAGAATTCACAGAAATGCACAATTGAGGCCTGACGCTCAATTTCTCTTAATACACACAGGTAGATTGCTGCTATACCTTATATCTTGCCTGCTGCAGCACTGATTGGCTCATGCACACTGTCTGTCAGCCTGGCAGCCAATCAGGGTCCTCTCAGGGTCATGTGAGAACCCTTTTTCCTCCGTCATGCTTTTTTTCCCACCGTCATGTGCGCTAAAATGGCATTTAAGTGGATTTGTCCAAAATGAACCTGGAAAGATTTGGGTTTGTCTGCTGTCAGGAAAATAGCAAAGTTCGGACTTAACCGAGTTTGCTTATTCTTACTTTGTACTAAATAGAGTCATGTAGATGGAGCTGAATTAGCTAGTGCAGAGGTCAGCAACCTTCAGCACTCCAGCTGTTGTGAAACTACAATTCCCAGCATGCTCCATTCATTTCTATGAGCGTTCTGAGAACAGCAGTGCAAGTATGCATGCTGGGAGTTGTAGTTTCACAACAGCTGGCGTGCCGGAGGTTGACTACCCCAGAGCTAGTGCAGTGCAATTGTGGGGATAATGGTGTTTGGTTCTGAAGAATGGGTTAGTACCACTGAGAGAGAAAGAAAAAAAAATGAAAAAAGCAAGATAGACAAGAGAGAATAAATATGAGTCCTAGGGGAGACCAGAACGTCTCCCCAATTTTTAAGCAATTGCAAAACTTTGTATTTCGGTAGAATCAATTTTGACCCATATCATATTTTATTACCTATTTGTTAGAATCAACCCCCCAAAAAATTCCAAGAAATTCACTCATCTCTATTCTCAGTATCTTCTGACACTGATTCTTCAACTACTTTAGTTCCATTGATGCTTCTACCTAGAGATGAGCGAAGTTTTAAAAAATTTGATTTGGGCGCTTCGACTAATTTTTCCAAAACATTTGCTTGGTTCTGAATAAATTCATCATGAATATAGCTACCGTATATACAGCTACAGTATATCCCGGCCTGCAGGGAGGGTGTATCTCAGTGTACATTACTGTGCATTCCAGCACCATGCATAGCTAGTCCTGTTTGGTAGTGAAACAGTTACTGTGACAGGCAGGTGGACGCTGTAATAGCTGTAGAACTAGACTGATTATTCACCCCAATTTGAGAATCAAGGCATAATGAAATTGCTTATCTATTTAACAAGGTGGACACCCCAATAACAGTTAAATTACACTTCTTATTCACCCCAATTTGAGAATCAAGGTGTAGTAGAATTGCTGATCTATTAAACATAGTGGACACCCCAATAACAGTTAAATTAGATAGATTATTCACCCAATTTAAAAATCAAGGCATAATAGAAATGGTTTGTCTATTTAACAAGGTGGACATCCAAATAACAGTTAAAGGGGTTGTCCAGGTTCAGAGCTGTAACTTAGGGCTCATGCACACGACACAAACGTATATTCTTTCCATGTCCGTTCCGTTTTTTTTGCGGACCATTTACAGAACCATTCATTTCAATTGAAAAAAACTGAAAGTTACTCAGTGTGCATTCTGTTTCCGTATGTCCGTATTTCTGCTCTGCAAAAAATAAAACATGTCCTATTATTGTCCGCATTACGGACATGGATAGTACTGCTATATTAGGTACCAGCTGTTCTATTCCGCAAAATACGGAATGCACATAGACATCATACGTATTTTTTGCAGATCCGTTTTTTGCAGACCGCAAAATTCATACAGTAGTGTGCATGAGTCCTTAAGCCAATTGCAGACTTTCACTTAATATTGTTAAGAAGAGGTATGCAAAATGTGCAAATGTAATACCCCAGAGTGGCATTACCACTCCTACGCCCTGCTTCTATCAGTGTATGCTAATATCATGTGATCTCATATATTTATTTCAGGTCCACTACACCAGTGTTTCCCAACCAGTGTGCCTCCAGCTGTTGCATAACTACAACTCCCAGCATGCCCGCACAACCAAAGGCTGTCTGGGTATTCTGGGAGTTGTAGTTTTGCAACAGCTGGAGGCACACTGGTTGGGAAACACTGCACTACACTGTGCATTCCTATTTCTAGTGCAACTGTGATGTTCAAATGTAATGTGCCTGGTTCACCAGCAGGTGGCAGCAAACACAACAGAGCTACAGTTAGGTAGATTGGAGCTTTCCATTCCATTCTAACCCCCCTCTGTGGAGGAGTGGGCAAGTCCCACTATCTGCAGGATAGGTGGGGACCAGTTTCTAGGAGCAGTCTAGATTACCCCCTGCTAAGGGAAGGAGGGTGTGCTGGGCACGTCTCTGCTGGACGTGCCCAAGCCAAGCCTGCCAGAACACCTTCAGCTCTGCTGGATGTGGAGGCCACAGCTTAGAGCCTCAGGAGCCAGGAGGAGAGTTCCCGCACATAATTAAGAGACAGACTACAAAGAAAGAACCAAGAAGAAGCTCAGTTATACAGCAAGCCTGTCAGTACAACAGAGTCAGAGAGCAACAGATGTAGCAGAGTTGAGTTTGCCTGCCAGTCTCATGATAAAGAACCTATATATAGCCCAAAACAAATTCAGGGCCCACCCCTGATTATAACATGGAAAGCGACCAGAAGGAGTGGGTCAAAAGAGTACAAAAAACACTTGTAGTACCAAAATAATCAAAAAATGACATAATTTTATTAGAAAATCACAATGACATGATTGACACAAGTCACAAAAAGACATTTAACACAGGTCACAATACATAAACGTATTAAAAACCAAGAGGACCGATGGTGGACTGCTGGTATATATAAATAAAGTGCATGTGCAGTAATCTTGATTGGTCATCAGTAAGAAGGTGTGTTACACCTAAACACTATGGCTCCAAATTACATAATGCAGCCCATATGCATATATTGTATAACAGATACCAGGATTTAGGGGTGAAGATACACACCACAAAGGCTAACTGAGGCAATATGGTGACTAAAATTATAATAGGCACATAGAGGATACTGACCAACCAGTTCACAGTAGTATTTAATGCATATTTGGGTAGGTATATAAACTGAAAATCACTGAAGTATTAAACCTACTTTAAAACATAACTTTTATATAACAATATTTTATTAAAATAAGTCCCACAAGAACAATAACATATTTTAGATAGCTGCAGATAAGAATCTAGCGGAGTATGAATAGGGTATGCAGTACCTAGGACAGATATGTAACACACTAAGTCGTATATGACCACTCACGGTTCGGACGTATGGTACTCGACGATTATCGGTCAAGGATTCCTAGGTTTCCGATCATCAGGTCTTTTGTTCACTGTAGGTGTAGTCCTTCAAACTGCAGATGTTCCAAGGGTTCAGAAAAAAGGATATATTAGGACAAAAAGTAGTGGGAGGTCTGGCCCTATAATACTAGGGTTCCCTACCTAAAATTGGAGAAACCCCCCGCCTAATTGCGGAGGTATCACCCCCTAATGGAGCGACCCCACTTATCGACGGCTAAACCCTAGGCTCTAACCCTGAAAAAAATATACTCCCAAATAAAAATCCTAAATCCCGACGCGTTTCCTCTGTCACAATTCGGTGACAGAATCATCAGGGGATGAAAAGATGTAAATGTGGCTTGATAGCCTAGCTAGATACTAATGCTGGTCCTCCCAGGTAGATGCAAGCAGTCCAGATTGATACTAGGTACTGCTGCTAATAAATACCCCATAGTTAATTAGTAATCCCTTACCGGTGTATGCTTATTGCTGAGCACGTCCCGGCGTGCGTTCCACATGGCGCCAATTTCCGCCTCTAAGGAGGTAATGAAATGCAATAGCGTCATCAGAGAGCATATCGGAAGTGTGTCGATGGATTAGGGACGATGCTTCCTGCGTGTGAACCGCAACATGGAACACATCTCCGTGCGACGCCTGAGTATACCGGAAGTGTGTCAATTGTATGGAGACGATGCTTCCTGCGCGTGGAACGCACATGGAACGCATCTCCATGCATCTGGATACCCAAGACAAGGCGCTTCCTGTACTTGAGCCGCACATGAAACGCACATCCGGTTACATATATCATGAGCGCTTTGCAAAGGCAAGAAAAGGAGACACATTTTATCGGATTTGTTATTAAAAAACTAAAGAACGCAAATAAGCCGCAAAATGGGGATACATTTTACTTATTGTTGACACCCAAATCAAGAAATTTCAATTTCGCATGTACATTGATGTTTGATATCTCATTACAAAATGCGGTTCACCATTCAAGTAACTATTTCAAGATATTATTGCTAGGGGCTGATAGTTATAATTCAGGGATGACCATATCTAAAAACATACAGGCGGGCGAGGTGATTATAGGAAACGATGATTATATATTTGTTTACAATCATCATTCAATGATACCCTACATCACCCTATGATGGAATATGTTAAACCTATTGCCGTTAGATATCACAATTACTTTCTAGCGGGTTAAGTTTCATATACACAGAGGTATTGAGGGAACCCCCTTACAGGCAATGACACAAAAGAATACATCAAATGAAGCATCCAAAGGAAAGGATCTCATTGAGGCCCAGTGGGCTCACAGTTTTTAGTCTGTGGGTCCACTCCGCCTCCTACTGCAGGATCCTCCTATCAAGGTCCCCACCTCGAGGGGAAGGGCGTACTACCTCCACCACACAAAAGTTGATAACCTTATCTTTATTTTCATGAAAGATTCTGACATGTCTAGCAATAGCTGTATCTTTTTTGTTTCTAATATCCCCCAAGTGGTCCCCAACCCTTCTCCTAAGTTCTCTTTTGGTTTTTCCAACATACTGTAATCCGCAGATACAGTTAATCAGGTAAACCAACCCTGAGGTTTTGCAGTTGGCGAAGTCCCTGCTTGTATATATCTTATTAGTGATATTGCTTTTAAAGGTTTTTGTTTGATATATAAAAGGACAGGCTATGCATGTGCCACAGCGAAACGTGCCAAGTGGTCTTCTGTCCAGCCAGGTGCCTGGTTTGGAGATGGGAGTGTAGTGGCTGTGAATAAATCTGTCCCCGAGGAATCTTCCCTTTCTATAGGTTATGGCGGGGTACATAGGGAGCATATCTCTTATATCAGGATCCAGGCGAAGCATTTCCCAGTATTTTTTCAATATATCTCTGACCTCTTTGTTACAATCGTCAAAAATACCTATTATACGAAAAATAGGTTCTATCTCCCTTCCTATTTGCTGACCTTTTCTCGGATTAAGTAGATCTGTTCTAATAGCATTTTCTACTGACTTAAAGGCTTTGTGTAGTGGTTGATCTGGATACCCCCTTTGATTAAATCTGGTCTTTAGATCCTTGGCTTGTTGATAAAAGTCACTTTTGGAGCTACAGTTCCTCCGGATTCTCAAATATTGACCTTTGGGTATGCCGCACTTCAGGTTATAGGGGTGGTGACTCTCACATCTCAGCAGGCTATTGGTAGCCATAGGTTTTCTATATGTTTTGGTACTAATGCTGCTATTATTCAATGAAATATAAAAATCCAAAAAGGCAAGGCCCTTATCATTAGTCTCTGATGTAAAATGCATGCCGATCCGACCAACCAGCTTTAGTATACCACACAGGAACACCACCGGTCCACTCCCCAACGCAGGTTTCGCGTTTAGCTTTTTCAAGGGGTACTGGCTGGTGTAATGAGGGTAATCTCTTAAATAGCTGGAGCGGTTTACTGATAGGCTAACGTTAATCAACTCGCTGGTGTCATTGGCTGGCCTATAATCCATTTATTTTAGCTCACCTGGATCGTATCACTTGGTGGGTGCTCGTTACATGGCGCCCGACACTCCGCTACAAACGCCGTGCTCGAAGCCCCGCCCAGCCGGTCCGGAGGAGGAGAGTCACGCAATTACTGTGCGACGGTCGTCATCCAGGAGCGGCGGACGGCGCCCTAGCACGGCGCATGCGCAGACTGCCGGGCGCACCACAACCACCATCTTAGGTGAGGGCATCTGGAGCGGCCACTGTTCCAATTATGTACCACAGGATTATACTGTCAATACTCGAACTCAATACAATTAAAACCCGAGTTGGCATCTTGTATATAAATACAATGACATCAATAAGCATATTTCAAATACAATTTGAGATGTGTAGATGCAACACCCACAGGGCATGAATAAGAATACATAGACAATTGCCATGAAAAGAGGGACACACAGGTAGTCAGGTTGACATATTGCTGGTCCTATCTCTGGTGCAGTATATATTTTATTTTAATATTGTTCTATTATTTTTGGAGAGGGGACATCAATATAATACATGAGTCCATAACGTAACTACGCCATGCGCACACCATGTAGTACATTGGAATGATACATCAGTCCAAAACACAACATGATACATGTGTCCATAGCACAATTGTGCCATGTACATATCCAGTACCATATTGAAATGACCATTGTCCACATAACAATACCCAATGATTTAGTGTGTGTTAGTCACTATATCAATTATCCCCAAAAAGGAAGGGATAGAGCTGAAGTTAGAAAAGAAAGGAATACATTGCATGCACAAACAAAGATTTTTTTAAAAGTGATGATATACTAACGGTAAAAGAGTTATATACTCACTGTGAAAAAAATTGTTAGCCAGTGAAATAATATATATCATATAAATGTCACATTAGCCAGTAATAATACAACCCATTATCATATAAGTATCATATTGGCCAGTAAAATGATACAACCCATGTAAAAAGTGTATTAAACAAACAAAAAATGAAAATAAAGTGCTCCTCTTTACATCCCTATGTCCCACATATAAATGTGTACTCAGGAAGGAAGAGGTATATGAATTAAGTGCCAGTGAATGGAAATAATAACACAATAAAAAAATATAAAGCGTGAATAAAGTGAGATCCATCACATGAAAAATACTGTAATATGAGTGATATCAGCCCTTCATAATTACCCAATTATACGTATGCACATATAGGTATTATGTCCCCCCACTAGAGTTGAGCGAACACCTGGATGTTCGGGTTCGAGAAGTTCGGCCGAACTTCCCGGAAATGTTCGGGTTCGGGATCCGAACCCGATCCGAACCCGATCCGAACTTTGTCCCGAACCCGAACCCCATTGTAGTCAATGGGGACCCGAACTTTTCGGCACTAAAACGGCTGTAAAACAGCCCAGGAAAGGGCTAGAGGGCTGCAAAAGGCAGCAACATGTAGGTAAATCCCCTGCAAACAAATGTGGATAGGGAAATGAATTAAAATAAAAATTAAATAAATAAAAATTAACCAAAATCAATTGGAGAGAGGTCCCATAGCAGAGAATCTGGCTTCCCGTCACCCACCACTGGAACAGTCCATTCTCAGATATTTAGGCCCCGGCACCCAGGCAGAGGAGAGAGGTCCCGTAACAGAGAATCTGGCTTCATGTCAGCAGAGAATCATTCTGCATGTCATAGCAGAGAATCAGGCTTCACGTCAGCCACCACTGCAACAGTCCATTGTCATAAATTTAGGCCCAGCACCCAGGCAGAGGAGAGAGGTCCCGTAACAGAGAATCTGGCTTCATGTCAGCAGAGAATCAGTCTTCATGTCATAGCAGAGAATCAGGCTTCACGTCACCCACCACTGCAACAGTCCATTTTCATAAATTTAGGCCCAGCACCCAGGCAGAGGAGAGAGGTCCCGTAACAGAGGATCTGGCTTCATGTCAGCAGAGAATCAGTCTGCATGTCATAGCAGAGAATCAGGCTTCACGTCAGCCACCACTGCAACAGTCCATTGTCATAAATTTAGGTCCAGCACCCAGGCAGAGGAGAGAGGTCCCGTAACAGACAATCTGGCTTCATGTCAGCAGAGAATCAGTCTGCATGTCATAGCAGAGAATCAGGCTTCACGTCACCCACCACTGCAACAGTCCATTGTCATAAATTTAGGCCCAGCACCCAGGCAGAGTAGAGAGGTCCCGTAACAGACAATCTGGCTTCATGTCAGCAGAGAATCAGTCTGCATGTCATAGCAGAGAATCAGGCTTCACGTCACCCACCACTGCAACAGTCCATTGTCATAAATTTAGGCCCAGCACCCAGGCAGAGGAGAGAGGTCCCGTAACAGACAATCTGGCTTCATGTCAGCAGAGAATCAGTCTTCATGTCATAGCAGAGAATCAGGCTTCACGTCACCCACCACTGCAACAGTCCATTGTCATATATTTAGGCCCAGCACCCAGGCAGAGGAGAGAGGTCCCGTAACAGACAATCTGGCTTCATGTCAGCAGAGAATCAGTCTGCATGTCATAGCAGAGAATCAGGCTTCACGTCACCCACCACTGCAACAGTCCATTGTCATAAATTTAGGCCCAGCACCCAGGCAGAGGAGAGAGGTCCCGTAACAGACAATCTGGCTTCATGTCAGCAGAGAATTAGTCTGCATGTCATAGCAGAGAATGAGGCTTCACGTCAGCCACCACTGCAACAGTCCATTGGCATATATTTAGGCCCAGCACCCAGGCAGAGGAGAGAGGTCCCGTAACAGACAATCTGGCTTCATGTCAGCAGAGAATCAGTCTGCATGTCATAGCAGAGAATCAGGCTTCACGTCACCCACCACTGCAACAGTCCATTGTCATAAATTTAGGCCCAGCACCCAGGCAGAGGAGAGAGGTCCCGTAACAGACAATCTGGCTTCATGTCAGCAGAGAATTAGTCTGCATGTCATAGCAGAGAATGAGGCTTCACGTCAGCCACCACTGCAACAGTCCATTGGCATATATTTAGGCCCAGCAACCAGGCAGAGGAGAGAGGTCCCGTAACAGACAATCTGGCTTCATGTCAGCAGAGAATCAGTCTGCATGTCATAGCAGAGAATCAGGCTTCACGTCACCCACCACTGCAACAGTCCATTGTCATAAATTTAGGCCCAGCACCCAGGCAGAGGAGAGAGGTCCCGTAACAGACAATCTGGCTTCATGTCAGCAGAGAATTAGTCTGCATGTCATAGCAGAGAATGAGTCTTCACGTCAGCCACCACTGCAACAGTCCATTGGCATATATTTAGGCCCAGCACCCAGGCAGAGGAGAGAGGTCCCGTAACAGAGGATCTGGCTTCATGTCAGCAGAGAATCAGTCTGCATGTCATAGCAGAGAATCAGGCTTCACGTCACCCACCACTGCAACAGTCCATTGTCATAAATTTAGGCCCAGCACCCAGGCAGAGGAGAGAGGTCCCGTAACAGACAATCTGGCTTCATGTCAGCAGAGAATTAGTCTGCATGTCATAGCAGAGAATCAGGCTTCACGTCAGCCACCACTGCAACAGTCCATTGGCATATATTTAGGCCCAGCACCCAGGCAGAGGAGAGAGGTCCCGTAACAGACAATCTGTCTTCATGTCAGCAGAGAATTAGTCTGCATGTCATAGCAGAGAATGATGCTTCACGTCAGCCACCACTGCAACAGTCCTATTGGCAAATATTTAGGCCCAGCACCCAGGCAGAGGAGAGAGGTCCCGTAACAGACAATCTGGCTTCATGTCAGCAGAGAATCAGTCTGCATGTCATAGCAGAAAATCAGGCTTCACGTCAGCCACCACTGCAACAGTCCATTGTCAGATATTTAGGCCCAGCACCCAGGCAGAGGAGAGAGGTCCCGTAACAGAGGATCTGGCTTCATGTCAGCAGAGAATTAGTCTGCATGTCATAGCAGAGAATCAGGCTTCACGTCACCCAACATTGGAACAGTCCATTGGCATATATTTAGGCCCTGGCACCCAGACAGAGGAGAGGTTCATTCAACTTTGGGTAGCCTCGCAATATAATGGTAAAATGAAAATAAAAATAGGATTGAATGAGGAAGTGCCCTGGAGTCCAATAATATATGGTTAAGGGGAGGTAGTTAATGTCTAATCTGGACAAGGGACGGACAGGTCCTGTGGGATCCATGCCTGGTTCATTTTTATGAACGTCAGCTTGTCCACATTGGCTGTAGACAGGCGGCTGCGTTTGTCTGTAATGACGCCCCCTGCCGTGCTGAATACACGTTCAGACAAAACGCTGGCTGCCGGGCAGGCCAGCACCTCCAAGGCATAAAAGGCTAGCTCTGGCCACGTGGACAATTTAGAGACCCAGAAGTTGAATGGGGCCGAACCATCAGTCAGTACGTGGAGGGGTGTGCACACGTACTGTTCCACCATGTTAGTGAAATGTTGCCTCCTGCTAACACGTTGCGTATCAGGTGGTGGTGCAGTTAGCTGTGGCGTGTTGACAAAACTTTTCCACATCTCTGCCATGCTAACCCTGCCCTCAGAGGAGCTGGCCGTGACACAGCTGCCTTGGCGACCTCTTGCTCCTCCTTTGCCTTGGCCTTGGGCTTCCACTTGTTCCCCTTTGACATTTGGGAATGCTCTCAGTAGTGCGTCTACCAACGTGCGCTTGTACTCGCGCATCTTCCTATCACACTCCAGTGCAGGAAGTAAGGTGGGCACATTGTCTTTGTAGCGTGGATCCAGCAGGGTGGCAACCCAGTAGTCTGCACAGGTTAAAATGTGGGCAACTCTGCTGTCGTTGCGCAGGCACTGCAGCATGTAGTCGCTCATGTGTGCCAGGCTGCCCAGGGGTAAGGACAAGCTGTCCTCTGTGGGAGGCGTATCGTCATCGTACTGCCTTTCCCCCCAGCCACGCACCAGTGATGGACCCGAGCTGCGTTGGGTGCCACCCCGCTGTGACCATGCTTCATCCTCATCCTCCTCCTCCTCATCCTCGTCCTCCTCGTCCTCCAGTAGTGGGCCCTGTCTGGCCACATTTGTACCTGGCCTCTGCTGTTGCCAAAAACCTCCCTCTGAGTCACTTCGAAGAGACTGGCCTGAAAGTGCTAAAAATGACCCCTCTTCCTCCTCCTCCTCCTCCTGGGCCACCTCCTCTTCCATCATCGCCCTAAGTGTTTTCTCAAGGAGACATAGAAGTGGTATTGTAACGCTGATAACGGCGTCATCGCCACTGGCCATGTTGGTGGAGTACTCGAAACAGCGCAACAGGGCACACAGGTCTCGCATGGAGGCCCAGTCATTGGTGGTGAAGTGGTGCTGTTCTGTAGTGCGACTGACCCGTGCGTGCTGCAGCTGAAACTCCACTATGGCCTGCTGCTGCTCGCACAGTCTGTCCAGCATGTGCAAGGTGGAGTTCCACCTGGTGGGCACGTCGCATATGAGGCGGTGAGCGGGAAGGCCGAAGAAACGCTGTAGCGCAGATAGGCGAGCAGCAGCAGGATGTGAACGCCGGAAGCGCGAACAGACGGCCCGCACTTTATGCAGCAGCTCTGACATGTCGGGGTAGTTGTGAATGAACTTCTGCACCACCAAATTCAGCACATGCGCCAAGCAAGGGATGTGCGTCAAATTGGCTAGTCCCAGAGCTGCAACGAGATTTCGCCCATTATCACACACCACCAGGCCGGGCTTGAGGCTCACCGGCAGCAACCACTCGTCGGTCTGTTGTTCTATACCCCGCCACAACTCCTGTGCGGTGTGGGGCCTGTCCCCCAAACATATGAGTTTCAGAATGGCCTGCTGACGTTTACCCCGGGCTGTGCTGAAGTTGGTGGTGAAGGTGTGTGGCTAACTGGATGAGCAGGTGGAAGAAGAGGAGGAGGAAGCCGAGAAGGAGGAGGTGGCAACAGGAGGCAAAGAATGTTGCCCTGCGATCCTTGGCGGCGGAAGGACGTGCGCCAAACAGCTCTCCGCCTGGGGCCCAGCTGCCACTACATTTACCCAGTGTGCAGTTAGGGAGATATAGCGTCCCTGGCTGTGCTTACTGGTCCACGTATCTGTGATTAGGTGGACCTTGCTACAGATGGCGTTGCGCAGTGCACACTTGATTTTATCGGATACTTGGTTGTGCAGGGAAGGCACGGCTCTCTTGGAGAAGTAGTGTCGGCTGGGAACAACATACTGTGGGACAGCAAGCGACATGAGCTGTTTGAAGCTGTCTGTGTCCACCAGCCTAAATGACAGCATTTCATAGGCCAGTAGTTTAGAAATGCTGGCATTCAGGGCCAGGGATCGAGGGTGGCTAGGTGGGAATTTACGCTTTCTCTCAAATGTTTGTGAGATGGAGAGCTGAACGCTGGCGTGTGACATGGTTGAGACGCTTGGTGACAGATGTGGTGGTGTTGGTGGTACATCCCCTGTTTGCTGGGCGGCAAGTGCCAACGTTCCTCCAGAGGCGGAGGAAGAGGCCGAGGCGGCAGCAGCAGAAGAGGCCAAGGCGGCAGCAGCAGAAGAGGTAGCAGGGGGAGCCTGAGTGACTTCCTTGGTTTTAAGGTGTTTACTCCACTGCAGTTCATGCTTTGCATGCAGGTGCCTGGTCATGCAGGTTGTGCTCAGGTTCAGAACGTTAATGCCTCGCTTCAGGCTCTGATGGCAAAGCGTGCAAACCACTCGGGTCTTGTCGTCAGCACATTGTTTGAAGAAGTGCCATGCCAGGGAACTCCTTGAAGCTGCCTTTGGGGTGCTCGGTCCCAGATGGCGGCGGTCAGTAGCAGGCGGAGTCTCTTGGCGGCGAGTGTTCTGCTTTTGCCCACTGCTCCCTCTTTTGCTACGCTGTTGGCTCGGTCTCACCACTGCCTCTTCCTCCGAACTGTGAAAGTCAGTGGCACGACCTTCATTCCATGTGGGGTCTAGGACCTCATCGTCCCCTGCATCGTCTTCCACCCAGTCTTGATCCCTGACCTCCTGTTCAGTCTGCACACTGCAGAAAGACGCAGCAGTTGGCACCTGTGTTTCGTCATCATCAGAGACGTGCTGAGGTGGTATTCCCATGTCCTCATCATCAGGAAACATAAGTGGTTGTGCGTCAGTGCATTCTATGTCTTTCACCGCTGGGGAAGGGCTAGGTGGATGCCCTTGGGAAACCCTGCCAGCGGAGTCTTCAAACAGCATAAAAGACTGCTGCATAACTTGAGGCTGAGACAGTTTCCCTGGTATGCATGGGGGTGATGTGACAGACTGATGGGGTTGGTTTTCAGGCGCCATCTGTGCGCTTTCTGCAGAAGACTGGGTGGGAGATAATGTGAACGTGCTGGATCCACTGTCGGCCACCCAATTGACTAATGCCTGTACCTGCTCAGGCCTTACCATCCTTAGAACGGCATTGGGCCCCACCATATATCGCTGTAAATTCTGGCGGCTACTGTGACCTGAGGTAGTTGGTACACTAGGACGTGTGGATGTGGCAGAACGGCCACGTCCTCTCCCAGCACCAGAGGGTTCACTAACACCACCACGACCATGTCCACGTCCGCGTCCCTTACTAGATGTTTTCCTCATTGTTATGGTTCACCACAACAACAAAAATATTATTTGGCCCAATGTATTGTATTCAAATTCAGCGGGATATAAATTTGAGGCCTAGTATTTAGGCGCTGGGTGACCGGTATGGATTTACTAACAGAATTAGACTTGGAAATGCACAGTAGCGTGTGTGTGAAGTTATTCTGAATGACCCTATGTGCACCTTGAATATTATATACCCTTTTAGGGATAGATTTCAAATAGCTCTGATATAGCAGAAACCACTAAATTATGAAATTGCTAAATTGGGAATTGTATTTCAACCCAGAACAAAAAATGTGCTTTGACGGACACTAAATAACTTTCCCATCCACAACAGGACAGCGGTAACGAGAGATTTAGCGGGATATAAATTTGAGGCCTAGTATTTAGGCGCTGGGTGACTGGTATGGATTTACTCACAGAATTAGACTTGGAAATGCACAGTAACGTGTGTGTGAAGTTATTCTGAATGACCCTATGTGCACCTTGAATATTATATACCCTTTTAAGGATAGATTTCAAATAGCTCTGATATAGCAGAAACCACTAAATTATGAAATTGCTAAATTGGGAATTGTATTTCAACCCAGAACAAAAAATGTGCTTTGACAGACACTAAATAACTTGCCCATCCACAACAGGACAGCGGTAACGAGAGATTTAGCGGGATATAAATTTGAGGCCTAGTATTTAGGCGCTGGGTGACCGGTATGGATTTACTAACAGAATTAGACTTGGAAATGCACAGTAGCGTGTGTGTGAAGTTATTCTGAATGACCCTATGTGCACCTTGAATATTATATACCCTTTTAGGGATAGATTTCAAATAGCTCTGATATAGCAGAAACCACTAAATTATGAAATTGCTAAATTGGGAATTGTATTTCAACCCAGAACAAAAAATGTGCTTTGACGGACACTAAATAACTTTCCCAGCCACAACAGTACAGCGGTAACGAGAGATTTGGCGGGATATAAATTTGAGGCCTAGTATTTAGGCGCTGGGTGACCGGTATGGATTTACTAACAGAATTAGACTTGGAAATGCACAGTAGCGTGTGTGTGAAGTTATTCTGAATGACCCTATGTGCACCTTGAATATTATATACCCTTTTAGGGATAGATTTCAAATAGCTCTGATATAGCAGAAACCACTAAATTATGAAATTGCTAAATTGGGAATTGTATTTCAACCCTGAACAAAAAATGTGCTTTGACGGACACTAAATAACTTGCCCAGCCACAACAGTACAGCGTTAACGACAGATTTAGCGGGATATAGATTTGAGGCCTAGTATTTAGGCGCTGGGTGACCGGTATGGATTTAGTGACAGAATTAGACTGTGATATGGCCAAAATATAACCACACTATTGCTGGTTAAATGCACTTGGTGTGACAGCTTGACCAACCACACTACTGAGGGTTAAATGCACTTGGTGACGGGCGCAGCTTGCCCCTGATGTAGTATGTGGCCAAAAAATGAACAGACTATTGCTGGTTAAATGCACTTGGTGACGGGCGCAGCTTGCCCCTGATTTAGTATATGGCCAAAAAATGAACAGACTATTGCTGGTTAAATGCACTTGGTGTGACAGCTTCACCCTGATGTAGGCTTTAGCCAAAAAACAACCACACCATTGAGGGTTAAATGCACTTGGTGACAGGCGCAGCTTGCCCCTGATGTAATATATGGCCAAAAAATGAACAGACTATTGCTGGTTAAATGCACTTGGTGTGACAGCTTGACCAACCACACTACTGAGGGTTAAATGCACTTGGTGACGGGCGCAGCTTGCCCCTGATGTAGTATATGGCCAAAAAATGAACAGACTATTGCTGGTTAAATGCACTTGGTGTCACAGCTTGACCAACCACACTACTGAGGGTTAAATGCACTTGGTGACGGGCGCAGCTTGCCCCTGATGTAGTATATGGCCAAAAAATGAACAGACTATTGCTGGTTAAATGCACTTGGTGATGGGCGCAGCTTGCCCCTGATTTAGTATATGGCCAAAAAATGAACAGACTATTGCTGGTTAAATGCACTTGGTGTGATAGCTTGACCAACCACACTACTGGGGGTTAAATGCACTTGGTGACGGGCGCAGCTTGCCCCTGATGTAGTATATGGCCAAAAAATAAACAGACTATTGCTGGTTAAATGCACTTGGTGTCACAGCTTCACCCTGATGTAGGCTTTAGCCAAAAAACAACCACACCATTGAGGGTTAAATGCACTTGGTGACAGGCGCAGCTTGCCCCTGATGTAGTATATGGCCAAAAAATAAACAGACTATTGCTGGTTAAATGCACTTGGTGTGACAGCTTCACCCTGATGTAGGCTTTAGCCAAAAAACAACCACACCATTGAGGGTTAAATGCACTTGGTCGCAGCAAGGGCTGGCGCACCACAAGACACAAAATGGCCGCCGATCACCCCAGAAAAAAGTGACTGACAAACGGTCTGGGCAGCCTAAAAACAGTGAGCAATTGAATTTCAGCAGCTCAATGATGCACAGCTGCAGATCGATCGATTAATCAAGTCCTTTGGAGGAGTTAATCTGCCTAATCTCGCCCTACTGTCGCAGCCGCAACCTCTCCCTACGCTAATCAGAGCAGAGTGACGGGCGGCTCTATGTGACTCCAGCTTAAATAGAGGCTGGGTCACATGGTGCTCTGGCAAATCACAGCCATGCCAATAGTAGGCATGGCTGTGACGGCCTCTTGGGGCAAGTAGTATGACGCTTGTTGATTGGCTGCTTTGCAGCCTTTCAAAAAGCGCCAAGAAAGCGTCACAAAAGCGCCAAGAAAGCGACGAACACCGAACCCGAACTTTTACGAAAATGTCCGGGTTCGGGTCCGTGTCACGGACACCCCAAAATTCGGTACGAACCCGAACTATACAGTTCGAGTTCGCTCATCCCTACCCCCCACCCATTATTTGTGGACACTAACAATCGGATCTCCCCATGATCCGATTATAAAATCCATACCATCCCTGCATACCTCCATAGTTTCATACACAACACTCCATGTGTACCACACCTGGATGCTGTATACACACTCACAGATTAATTAGCCATCTCGGCAGTCCCTCCTTACAACCAAACACAAGAAAGTGTCAGATATTACATCTGATAGAACACGACCAGTCTGCATGATTACTGACTATAACACACAATGGAATAATATCAGGAAAACCTTTGTGAGGTTTTTGCCGATTCTGCAGACTGATCATGTTCTTGACTCAGTGCTCACCTCGACTCCCACATTGGTGGCTCTACACAGCAAAAATCTTAATGACATCTTGGTATCTAGCCATTATAGCCACACCAAAACCCCAGGACTTTTTGTCCCAGGCTAGGGGGCCCAAATGGGGGTCGATATCCTGTGGGCACTGTAGTATTTGTAAGGTTATGGTCAAGACTGACTCTTTTCATGATTCATCTGGCAAAAATGTGTATAAGATTGTGCACTTCATCAATTGCAGCACCACAGGTGTTATATATTATGCGACATGCCCATGTGGATTAATCTACATTGGCATGACAACACGTGAATTGCATAAATGTATTCAGGAACATCAAAGTGATATACGTACTGCATCCAAAGTTGGTGATGATGACATAGACAAGATAGTGAAGCTCAAACCAGTTGAGCGACACTTCCGTTTGAAACACAATAATCGATGACAGGACCTGAAGGTCCGTGGCATCGATAGAGTGAATTTGGGCTCTCGGGGTGGTGACCTTTTTAGGCGTTTAGAACAGGTTGAGAGTAAGTGGATAATTAAACTTCAGACCCAGGTACCATATGAGCTCAAGGACAAGGTACCCTTCGCTTCCTTTCTGTGAGTAGCTCCTCCTTGAATCTTCTTGCTGTGTCCAGGTCTTTTTATGTTTTATGTGATTATGATGGTAATGGAAGGTAGAATCTCTAGTGGGCTATTTTAAAAAAAAATCTTTGTTTGCGCATGCAATGTATTCCTTTCTTTTCTAACTTCAGCTCTATCCCTTGATTTTGGGGATAATTGATATAGTGACTAACACACACTAAATCATTGGGTATTGTTATGTGGACAATGGTCATTTCAATATGTTACAGGATATGTACATGGCACAATTGTGCTATGGACTCATGTATTATGTTGTGTTTTGGACTGATGTATCATTCCAATGTACTACATGGTGTGCACATGGCATAGTTACGTTATGGACTCATGTATTATATTGGTGTCCCCTCTCCAAAAATAATAGAACAATATTAAAATAAAATATATACTGTACCCGAGATAGGACCAGCAATATGTCAACCTGACTCCCTGTGTGTCCCTCTTTTCATGGCAATTGTCTATGTGTTCTTATTCATGCCCTGTGGGTGTTGTATCTGCGCATCTCAAATTGTATTTGAAATATGCTTATTGATGTCATTATATATATTCAAGATGCCAACTCAGGTTTTAATTGTATTGAGTTTGAGTATTGACAGTATAATCCTGTGGTACATAATTGGAACAGTGGCCGCTCCAGATGCCCTCACCTAAGATGGTGGTTGCGGTGCGCCCGGCAGTCCTCGCATGCGACGTGCTGGGGCGCCGCCCGCCGCTCCTGGATGACGACCATAGCGCAGTAATTGCGTGACTCTCCTCCTCCGGACCGGCTGGGCGGGGCTTCGAGAGCTGCGTTTGTAGCGGAGTTTCGGGTGCCATGTAACGAGCACCCACCAAGTGATACGATCCAGGTGAGCCAAAACAAATGGATTATAGGCCAGCCAATGACACCAGGGAGTTGATTAACATTAGCCTATAAGTAAACCGCTCCAGCTATTTAAGCGATTACCCTCATTACACCAGCCAGTACCCCTTGAAAAAGCTAAACGCGAAACGTGCATTGGGGAGCGGACCGGTGGTGTTCCTTTGTGGTATACTAAAGCTGGTTGGTCAGTATCTTCTATGTGCCTATTATAATTTTAGTCACCATATTGCCTCAGTTAGCCTTTGTGGTGTGTATCTTCACCCCCAAATCCTGGTATCTGTTATACAATATATGCATATGGGCTGCATTATGTAATTTGGAGCTATAGTGTTTAGGTGTAACACACCTTCTTACTGATGACCAATCAAGATTACTGCACATGCACTTTATTTATATATACCAGCAGTCAACCATCGGTCCTCTTGGTTTTTAATACGTTTATGTATTGTGACCTGTGTTAAATGTCTTTTTGTGACTTGTGTCAATCATGTCTTATTGTGATTTTCTAATAAAATTATGGCATTTTTGGATTATTTTGGTACTACAAGTGTTTTTTGTACTCTTTTGACCCACTACTTCTGGTCGGTTTTCATAGTCTCATGATAAAGCCTGCTGGGACCAAGACAAAGTCTGTAAACTGTTTTGGAGAAACGCTTATTCAAGTAAAGCTGCTATTCAACTTCATCACAAGGTCTGGACTCAAATATTTCTTCAAATTCCTAAACTATTCTCCCCTATTTGTCTGCTTCTGAGCCAATTCCTGGGGTCCAGCTGATCCAGTTAGGAGCACCATGACACAAAACATTATGGGACATTTTAGGTCACCCCCCCCCCCCCCCCCTACCACTCGGCCATTCCTACACCTGGGTACCCCCAATTCCCCTATAATAGAACCCCAGGGGGCGGCCTGCTGCGCAAACAAGAAGCATAGCCATGTTGTGGTCCTGGAGGATGGGAGCGGAGGATGGAAGAGATAGTGGCTCTGGCTGCAACTGTTATTCACATAAATCACAGTCATAGTCCTCAGACCAATACTCCCTAGGGCTGGGCAGTGATAGAAGGGCACACTGCTTCTTCCCTCAGAGCACACTCTGATGGTGGAGTGCCGACAAATTGTGCTGGAGTCAGTAACCAGGCTAGTTTTAGAAAAATAGAAAAGTCTAGGGTCAGACTGGGCCACCAGAGTACCAAACTATCCTATGGTGGGCATAGGCTCTGATACCATAGTAGGCCCTAAAGATCCAAGACAAAAAATAATTTGGAGCTGCCCTTGGAGCCAATAGCTTGCAACTATTTCTTTGAATCCAAACTTATTAGACTTTATTGATGATCGGGGTTGGCCCCCGAGAATAATTTCCTCAGGTGAGCCCAAGGAACCACCGTCTGACCCTTGACAGGTCTTTCTTTAAGTGAAGAATAGGAGTTGTAGCACATTCAACACCATTAAACACAGTTCCAGACAAGTCACAGTGCAAATCTTCCCTGACAGCAATAATTGAGGTTTTACTACTATTCTCTATCTTTCCAAAGTCTCTCTTTTTCTCTCACTCTGCAGGCTGGCAGTAAAGTTCTTGGAAAACTAGTCTGTAATTCACAGGCTGAAGTTTACAGTAGTGATGAGCGGCAGGGGCTATATTCCAATTCGCGATATTTCACGAATATTTGGGCGAATATTGTAATATATTTATGAAATCCAGATTATTTTCTTGATTGTGAAAAATCGTCAATGTAATATTCGCGTACTGCACGTGAAATACAGGCGTGGGTCACTTTTGCTCCATTTTCCAAGCTGCTAGAAGTTTCCTGAGACTGGAGAAAATGGTTGTCATGGCAGAACATTAAAAATGGCTTTATATGCAGTTAGAGTGCTCCAATATATTTGTGATTGCGCTAATCGGCACTAATGTTGCAAATATTTTGGAACAATACGTGAAACTTCACATTTTAGCAGGTCTGCATGTATGTATGGACAGCAGAACCTATCACACTACCTAACACCCTGCACTGCAACAGCTACACTATATCAGGATATCACCTACACTGACTGACTATCTCCCACTAACTATCTCCCACTAACTATATATATATACATTTATACAAACCGGATTCCAAAAAAGTTGGGACACTAAACAAATTGTGAATAAAAACTGAATGCAATGATGTGGAGATGGCAAATGTCAATATTTTATTTGTAATAGAACGTAGATGACAGATCAAACGTTTAATCCGAGTAAATGTATCATTTTAAAGGAAAAATACGTTGATTCAAATTTTCACGGTGTCAACAAATCCCCCAAAAGTTGGGACAAGTAGCAATAAGAGGCTGGAAAAAGTAAACTTAAGCATAACGAAGAGCTGGAAGACCAATTAACACTAATCAGGTCAATTGGCAACATGATTGGGTATAAAAAGAGCTTCTCAGAGTGGCAGTGTCTCTCAGAAGCCAAGATGGGTGGAGGATCACCAATTCCCACAATGTTGCACAGAAAGATAGTGGAGCAATATCAGAAAGGTGTTACCCAGTGAAAAATTGAATTACTTCCAGAAACCATTGTCAGTGAACACAATCCACCGTGCCATCCGCTGTTGCCAGCTGAAACTCTACAGTGCAAAGAAGAAGCCATTTCTAAGCAAGATCCACAAGCTCAGGCGTTTTCACTAGGCCAGGGATCATTTAAAATGGAGTGTGGCAAAATGGAAGACTGTTCTGTGGTCAGACGAGTCACGATTCCAAGTTCTTTTTGGAAATCTGGGACGCCATGTCATCCGGACCAAAGAGGACAAGGACAACCCAAGTTGTTATCAACGCTCAGTTCAGAAGCCTGCATCTCTGATGGTATGGGGTTGCATGAGTGCATGTGGCATGGGCAGCTTGCATGTCTGGAAAGGCACCATCAATGCAGAAAAATATATTCAGGTTCTAGAACAATATGCTCCCATCCAGACGTCATCTCTTTCAGGGAAGGCCCTGCATTTTTCAACAAGATAATGCTAGACCACATTCTGCATCAATCACAACATCATGGCTGCGTAGGAGAAGGATCCGGGTACTGAAATGGCCAGTCTGCAGTCCAGATCTTTCACCTATAGAGAACATTTGGCGCATCATAAAGAGGAAGGTACAACAAAGAAGGCCCAAGACGATTGAACAATTAGAGGCCTGTATTAGACAAGAATGGGAGAGCATTCCTATTTCTAAACTTGAGAAACTGGTCTCCTCGGTCCCCAGATGTCTGTTGAGTGTTGTAAGAAGAAGGGGAGATGCCACACAATGGTGAAAATGGCCTTGTCCCAACTTTTGGGGGATTTGTTGACACCATGAAATTCTGATTCAACATATTTTTCCCTTAAAATGGTACATTTTCTCAGTTTAAACTTTTGTTCCGTGATTTATGTTCTATTCTGAATAAAATATTAGAAGTTGGCACCTCCACATCATTGCATTCAGTTTTTATTCACAATTTGTATAGTGTCCCAACTTTTTTGGAATCCGGTTTATATATATATATATATATATATATATATATATATATATATAAATATATAATCTAACTAACTAACTATCTAATGTAATGACACAGTAAAGCACAGACCACAGCAATAACACTGCTGTCTCTCTCAGATCTGCAGAAAACGGCTGCTGGGGAGGTTCTCAGTAAGGGGCAGGGAACTTTCCTATTGGTTGCTAGGGATGTTGCTAAGCTCAGACAAAGACATTGCAGCCTTCTCATTGGCCCACAAGCAAGAAGGGAGGTTACTGATGATTTTTATTTTTTTTATAATATTCAAAATTATGAATATATATCACTATGTTCTAAATTTTCTCAAATTCTGGAAGTGCTGATAATTCGAATATTTGCACCCAACACTAGTTTACAGGATACGGCTGGCCAAGACCATGTCCCTCTCCATGTAGTAAAGTCTCTATCATCCTTAGGGTTCGTATGTCTTTTTCAGTGTTTTGCGGGCCTTTTCTTCCGGATCCGTTTTTCCTTTATTTTTTTCAGTAGTATTTACTGTTTCATTCCGTTTTTCTGTATGGTAAATACAGTATACAGTAGTTACATAGAAAAAATTGGGCTGGGCATAAAATTTTCAATAGATGAATCCGCAAAAATAGAACGGATACAGAAGACATATGGTATACATTCCATATGTGTTCCGTTTTCTTTGCAGGCCCATTGACTTGAATGGAGCCACGCAACGTGATTTGCAGGCAATAATAGGACATGTTCTAGCTTTCAACGGAAAAACGGAAATACAGAAACGGAATGCATACAGAGTACATTCCGTTTTCTTTTGCCGAACCATTGAAATTAATGGTTCCGTTTATGGACCGTATATGGAACGCAAAAAACGGCCCGTATACAGTACGCTAAAAAAGTTCAGAGCCCTTAAACAGCAAATACCTTACTGACTGACTCCGATGCTCAGCCATGCAGATTCTGGACGTTCTAGTTTTGTTTTTTTCTCTATGGAATACTGTAACATGGAGATGGCTTTCTTGATACAAATATCTCAGTGATATCTGGGACTTAGCCCTAGTTTTCGGAGGAATGAGCATATGTGGCTCTTCTTCAACTAACACTAAAATGAACTAGGGGCAGACCTAGGTCTATTTCCTAGCCTCCTACAAGGGTAAAGTCAGGATTGTTAACCCTGACTGATACATACAAGACTATAACGGGTACAATACAACATATCAAAACATTGCATGGAACCAAGTAACATTAAATATCAATAAACATACACAGCAATCCGCACTCTATAATGTATTCCACCGAATGTAATGGTATACAAACAGTAAATTTGAATGGTCTTACCAAAAGCTTTTAGTCACCTGATATTCCAATGAGGTAGTTGTAATGCAAGGCACCAACAAACAGACCAGTGATGAAAGCAAAAAGGTGTTTATTCACCAGAAACATAAACGTCCAGGACACTTGCTGGTAACAAGGAATAATAACAAAAAAACAGGCAAGGAGATTCCAGGAATAGTCCCAACCAGTGCTGAATGATGCTGTGCACTTGGCAGTCGAGTCACTCCAGATCTTGGGTCCGCTGTAAGGACAAAGTTCCTGGCAGTCTTCAGTCACTAGGAGTTGTGTCCTATACCTGGTTGAGGGAAAATAACAGTGGGCACTGATCACCCTGAGAGACCTCCTTTTAAATGCCTGCTGACCAATCCCAGGGTGCCAAGTGTCCACTACCATAGGTGAACAAATTGCCCTGCACCTGAGTACAAGGCCTAAGGCAATCACAAGTTGATTAACCCATGGCTGGCTCCCTAATCCACTTTGCTCTTGTGAGTCAGTATAATATGCGCCACTGGTCGACGAAGTGCATAAGAAGCGCGTACTCGCGACCGTGTATCCCTTTGCGAACCTGCCCTCGTGCGTACGCACGGACGCATGATTGACTCAGCGCGAGTATGCGAGCGCGTGGACCCAGATGCGGAAACGGAAGTCGCAGGAGACACCGGAGACAACCCTGGCCGCGGCATCTTGTCACTCGCCTGGCCACTCTGTCCCCGGGACTCCGACGGTCCTCCCCTCCGATGTCCACGTGAACGCATCTCCGCACTGGCTCGCAAAGGGGTCAGCGCTGGTGCATCAGAGACACGCATAACCTGTCCCGCAACTCCACGAGGACCCCTCTTGGTTCCCCTGGAGTGCAAAACAGGTGAGGATCTTACAGTAGTACTCCAAATTGTCAGGACAGTTACTGTCCCCAATTTTTGATGACAGAAGCTACAATTTTACTATAAAACATATATAGTACTAATGAGCCGCTGCCTTGAGAAGGGTGACCCTCTCTTGAGCCTTAGCCTTACACTAGAATATACCCTAATCAGATGATAATCATCCAAAATAGTAGCATCCGTTAGGGACAGTGACACCATCTCTCTTTGGATTATTAACCCCACTGGAGCATCCAGAAACCTGACTGCATAAGACCATTCCAACCTTCTATTAGTTTACCACTACATTCAGAGTGTTGTGTTTTTTTTCCAGATGGGATGACTCTATATATTTTTTTTTTGGGCCTACTCCTTCTTTGCACATTCATGCACACATCTTGTTACTTTGGTCATAGTGTATTAGAATTTTAGTTATAGCATTCAAAAGTGATGTTTTATGGCTCCCCCCTCCAGCATCTCTAAGTCTGCAACTAGCTTTAGTTAAAGGGGTTATATCACTTCAGCAAATGGCATTTACTATATCGTGTAGGGTTTTCCATCACATTGTACACTGCTTGTTTCTATATTTATGACCAGCCTACAATCCAGCAGCGGTGGTCGTGCTCGCACACTATGGGAAAAAGCACTGGCCTATTTGATGGCCGGGACCACAGGGGTGCGCATAGGCCGGTGTTTTTTCTATATTTTGCAAGCACAGCCAACGCTGCTGGATTGCAGGGTTGTCGTAACCCCTGGATTTGAGCAGTGTATAATATGATGGAAAAATGAATCCAGCCTGCAAAGGAGGCAATATGGACAATCCCAATACATTAGCAAGTGCCTTGTAGTAACTTTCTCTACATGATAAATGCCACTTGCTGAAGTGATACAACCCATTTATAGAGATCCTAACAGCTCTCCTGACATGTCTGTGTTTGCGTTAGTGAATATTTTTGTATCCCTCTTGAAATTATCACACTAGAAGATATTTTCGTACAACTCTGTGTTATTCCTCTGTTATCCCTCTTGGAAATGTATGCGCTGACAACTGGGTGTTTCCATTCCCTTCGATACGGTAAGCCCTTACACAGTCTGATATTTTCAGCATTGATTAGACAGGGTCAGGTGTGTTGGGGAGCACCTCATTGACAAGGAGAATAGTCACATCATCCATTTCCAAGGTTGGTCAATTATATGCAAGTATGTATTATTACCTGAAGAAACCATAGCATGCATTTTACAAGGTTACGGTTCTGATTTATTGAGTAACGTTTTACTGGAAAAGAAGAAAGTATATGTTGGTTGAGTTTCCATGGCTATACCGTATATACAGAAAAACAATCCTCATGGAATCTTTTATTTTTGGAAGCAAATTTATCAACCATAACAACAGAGGGAAGATGAAAGTAGATAATGGCTTTCCTTGCAATTTCCAACATGTCACTTTTTATTAGAATACTGCAACATATGTCTTTTGAGCATTACTGAATGCTGGAAATGACCCACTGTTCTTACAGTATGTAAAATATGTTACATTCATATTCATTATTTAGTGAACACATTAATAAACCAATACCTATTATTACAAGTCATATCTACTGTACATTTTTATGAATGTGTAGCGACCAACAAATTAGACTGAATTATTTCATACAGGACATAGAACCCAAGGGCAACTGCTTATTTTTTAATACTAGTTGTGATGTTATTTATTCTATAGACATGTCTACCTTCACCTTAGCTTGGATTCCAAATTCAATACATTATTGCAACCTGCTAGGTAAATCCTTGACAGGCTGCAATGCACAATACAACCACTGGGTGACTGCACCTTGACAGATATAGCATAGACATCTCATGACAGAATATCACAGGACCAGCTGCAGCATGATCTGCGAGAATTATCAGGTGTCACACGCAGTTGGAGGGTGTGTGTGACAGAGATCATCACAGCGAGGAGAAGAATCCCCTTGCAAACAATAGAAGTGGTTAGCCAAATCTCTGACATGTGTGGTGCTGGAACTTTAGGGGAAAATAACTGAAGAACAAAGGCGCAGGACCATAGGGTAAAGTGTGCCATGCCCATGGAAGCATGGCTAGTTATATTACACAAGCAGCTCATGTCCTCTTTATTTTATAATGTAATCATGCTGTTCATGTCAGTTTTTTTTTTGCTATTTTTTTTGCAAATCTTGGTATACTGTTGCATTTTTGTTTTTGCTTTTTGGAAAAAAAATGTAGCACATAACCAGAACTTGTGAATAAACCCATATCTTCCATTCAGCATGCACTGATACCTTATGGGTACGACCACACAGTGTGGTCATGATCTGGTCAGTTTGCGGTCAGCTGCGGTCAAGAACCACACAGCCAATTAGACAAAAGGTTCCTAATTTTTAACTAATGAAGACCGCACTGTATAGAACATCTGAATTCTTACCAGCTGCATGTTAGTGAAGGTGCCACGTATCCATTAAGAATTCAGACCGCCTATACAGTGTGGTCTTCATTAGTTAAATATCAGAAAGCTGTGGCCTAATTGGCTACAACCCGAAGAGATCGCGGCGATCATGTCATGTGGTCCTACCCTATCCACTCTTGTCTATAACTGGGTATCAATGCCTACACATGTATGGATATGTTCACATAGATTTCGGTGTGTATTATGTATAGATATGTTTCCACATAGATTTTGATGTGTAGTATGCACTAAAATGTGCTTCAAAATTGTAATCCATTGTTCTCATTTATATGGCTGCAGATTCCCTTTTTTTGTTGTTGCAGTTTTGAAATCCACATCAAGATTTTCAGCTTTCTGCCATGGATGGGGACGGGTCACTGGTAGTTGAGCCAAACTTCTGAATGGCTTATGACACTGCTGTTGGGATAATGTGTTGTAGCTAGGGATGAGCGAACTCGAACTGTATAGTTCGGGTTCGTACCGAATTTTGGGGTGTCCGTGACACAGACCCGAACCCGGACATTTTCGTAAAAGTCCGGGTTCGGGTTCGGTGTTCGTCGCTTTCTTGGCGCTTTTGTGACGCTTTCTTGGTGCTTTTTGAAAGGCTGCAAAGCAGCCAATCAACAAGCGTCATACTACTTGCCCCAAGAGGCCATCACAGCCATGCCTACTTTTGGCATGGCTGTGATTGGCCAGAGCACCATGTGACCCAGCCTCTATTTAAGCTGGAGTCACATAGCGCCGCCCGTCACTCTGCTGTGATTAGCGTAGGGAGAGGTTGCGGCTGCGACAGTAGGGCGAGATTAGGCAGATTAACTCCTCCAAAGTACTTGATTATTGATCGATCTGCAGCTGTGGATCATTGAGCTGCTGATACTCAATTGCTCACTGTTTTTAGGCTGCCCAGACCGTTTGTCAGTCACATTTTTCTGGGGTGATCGGCGGCCATTTTGTGTCTTGTGGTGCGCCAGCACAAGCTGCGACCAAGTGCATTTAACCCTCAATGGTGTGGTTGTTTTTTGGCTAAAGCCTACATCAGGGTGAAGCTGTCACACCAAGTGCATTTAACCAGCAATAGTCTGTTTATTTTTTGGCCATATACTACATCAGGGGCAAGCTGCGCCTGTCACCAAGTGCATTTAACCCTCAATGGTGTGGTTGTTTTTTGGCTAAAGCCTACATCAGGGTGAAGCTGTCACACCAAGTGCATTTAACCAGCAATAGTCTGTTTATTTTTTGGCCATATACTACATCAGGGGCAAGCTGCGCCCGTCACCAAGTGCATTTAACCCTCAGTAGTGTGGTTGGTCAAGCTGTCACACCAAGTGCATTTAACCAGCAATAGTCTGTTCATTTTTTGGCCATATACTAAATCAGGGGCAAGCTGCGCCCGTCACCAAGTGCATTTAACCAGCAATAGTCTGTTCATTTTTTGGCCATATACTACATCAGGGGCAAGCTGCGCCCGTCACCAAGTGCATTTAACCCTCAGTAGTGTGGTTGGTCAAGCTGTGACACCAAGTGCATTTAACCAGCAATAGTCTGTTCATTTTTTGGCCATATACTACATCAGGGGCAAGCTGCGCCCGTCACCAAGTGCATTTAACCCTCAGTAGTGTGGTTGGTCAAGCTGTCACACCAAGTGCATTTAACCAGCAATAGTCTGTTAATTTTTTGGCCATATACTACATCAGGGGCAAGCTGCGCCTGTCACCAAGTGCATTTAACCCTCAATGGTGTGGTTGTTTTTTGGCTAAAGCCTACATCAGGGTGAAGCTGTCACACCAAGTGCATTTAACCAGCAATAGTCTGTTCATTTTTTGGCCATATACTAAATCAGGGGCAAGCTGCGCCTGTCACCAAGTGCATTTAACCCTCAGTAGTGTGGTTGGTCAAGCTATCACACCAAGTGCATTTAACCAGCAATAGTCTGTTCATTTTTTGGCCATATACTACATCAGGGGCAAGCTGCGCCCGTCACCAAGTGCATTTAACCCCTTTAGTAGTGTGGTTGGTCAAGCTGTGACACCAAGTGCATTTAACCAGCAATAGTCTGTTCATTTTTTGGCCATATACTACATCAGGGGCAAGCTGCGCCCGTCACCAAGTGCATTTAACCCTCAGTAGTGTGGTTGGTCAAGCTATCACACCAAGTGCATTTAACCAGCAATAGTCTGTTCATTTTTTGGCCATATACTACATCAGGGGCAAGCTGCACCCGTCACCAAGTGCATTTAACCAGCAATAGTGTGGTTATTTTTTGGCCATATCCCAGTCTAATTCTGTCACTAAATCCATACCGGTCACCCAGCGCCTAAATACTAGGCCTCAAATTTATATCCCGCTAAATCTGTCGTTACCGCTGTACTGTTGTGGCTGGGCAAGTTATTTAGTGTCCGTCAAAGCACATTTTTTGTTCAGGGTTGAAATACAATTCCCAATTTAGCAATTTCATAATTTAGTGGTTTCTGCTATATCAGAGCTATTTGAAATCTATCCCTAAAAGGGTATATAATATTCAAGGTGCACATAGGGTCATTCAGAATAACTTCACACACACGCTACTGTGCATTTCCAAGTCTAATTCTGTTAGTAAATCCATACCGGTCACCCAGCGCCTAAATACTAGGCCTCAAATTTATATCCCGCTAAATCTCTTGTTACCGCTGTCCTGTTGTAGCTGGGAAAGTTATTTAGTGTCTGTCAAAGCACATTTTTTGTTCTGGGTTGAAATACAATTCCCAATTTAGCAATTTCATAATTTAGTGGTTTCTGCTATATCAGAGCTATTTGAAATCTATCCCTAAAAGGGTATATAATATTCAAGGTGCACATAGGGTCATTCAGAATAACTTCACACACACGCTACTGTGCATTTCCAAGTCCAATTCTGTTAGTAAATCCATACCGGTCACCCAGCGCCTAAATACTAGGCCTCAAATTTATATCCCGCTAAATCTCTCGTTACCGCTGTCCTGTTGTGGCTGGGAAAGTTATTTAGTTCATTCAACCCAAAGTTGAATGAACCTCTCCTCTGTCTGGGTGCCGGGGCCTAAATATATGCCAATGGACTGTTCCAATGTTGGGTGACGTGAAGCCTGATTCTCTGCTATGACATGCAGAATGATTCTCTGCTGACATGAAGCCAGATCCTCTGTTACGGGACCTCTCTCCTCTGCCTGGGTGCTGGGCCTAAATTTATGAAAATGGACTCTTACAGTGGTGGGTGACGTGAAGCCTCATTCTCTGCTATGATATGAAGACTGATTCTCTGCTGACATGAAGCCAGATTGTCTGTTACGGGACCTCTCTCCTCTGCCTGGGTGCTGGGCCTAAATATATGCCAATGGACTGTTGCAGTGGTGGCTGACGTGAAGCCTCATTCTCTGCTATGACATGCAGACTAATTCTCTGCTGACATGAAGTCAGATCCTCTGTTACGGGACCTCTCTCCTCTGCCTGGGTGCTGGGCCTAAACTTATGAAAATGGACTCTTACAGTGGTGGGTGACGTGAAGCCTCATTCTCTGCTATGGGACCTCTCTCCAATTGATTTTGGTTAATTTTTATTTATTTAATTTTTATTTTAATTCATTTCCCTATCCACATTTGTTTGCAGGGGATTTACCTACATGTTGCTGCCTTTTGCAGCCCTCTAGCCCTTTCCTGGGCTGTTTTACAGCCTTTTTAGTGCCGAAAAGTTCGGGTCCCCTTTGACTTCAATGGGGTTCGGGTTCGGGACGAAGTTCGGATCGGGTTCGGATCCCGAACCCGAACATTTTCGGGAACTTCTCGAACCCGAACATCCAGGTGTTCGCTCAACTCTAGTTGTAGCACGTTTCATTTCGTAGTCATACCCGTTGTCAATGAATACTTTGATTTTCAGATGGCAGGTTCTCCAGAATTGCTGTTTTGTGGGGAATGAAGTCAGGAGAGATGACAGATCCTCTCTTAAACCATCCATTTAAATGACTTAAAATGTTCCTTAATTTAATCTAATGAAAGAAATAACACGCAATCCAATCCAATAGATTTCATCGTTGATTTTGGCACCGCATGATTTCCAGCAAATCTTTTGAATAATGAAGTGTGGTATTTTATTTTTAATGACAATTATCAAGGTGATCATCTTTTACAATTAGTTCCTTGCAGCTTTTTCTTTTGTAGTACTATTGATAAACTGCAGACTGTGGCATTAGTTGCCAGTTTTACATTAGGAACCATAATTCCAAGTGGCAGAACTATTGTGCTGATGAAGACCAGTTCTACAGTGCTCACTACTGTTTCAAGTGCCTTTGATTAAGTCTTACTCTGAAACGAACATGTACAAGTATCTGCAGGCAGCACTTGGAAGAAACCTAGGAGCCATGTATAAGATGTAACAGTAAAGGATATTAATGTTATTCTCAATATATAAGCATTACCATGACTTTATATGTATTAGAGAGTTCATTAGGACTAAAGGCACATACAGTGGGGACATTTTTGCTATAGGCCTTAAGCACTGCCTTATAAGTTTTTTATGGAGTCACAATAAAGAAACCATGGTGGTGCTTAATGACAACAGCATAGGGACATAGACATCACTTCAGTATTTCCTCTGGCATTATAGTAAAGAAAAGACTCTGTTTGCCACTATATAGTCACCTAAGGTTGCCAACCTGTTTTTCTGATGGACAATTAGGCCTTGTTCACACTTCAGTGTTCGGTCAGTGATTTACATCAGTTATTGTGAGCCAAAACCAGGCGTGGCTCTAAACATAGAACAGGTGCAGATCTTTCCCTTATACTTTAGGGTACTTTCACACTTGCTGCAGAGGATTCTGACAGGCAGAACTGCCTACCGGATCCATCAAAACGTATGCAAACTGATGGCATTTGTCAGATGGATCAGCATCCTGATCCGTATGACAAATGCATTGAAATGCCAGATCCGTCTCTCCGGTGTCATCTGGAAAAACGGATCCGGCATTTATTTTTTTAAAATTTTTTGCAGTCTGAGCATGCGCAGACTGCAGTGTCGGATCCGTTTTGCTGGAAATCTCGGGGCCGGATCTGGCATTAATGCATTTCAATGGGAAAGAATGACGGATCCGGCATTCAGGCAAGTGTTCCGGAATTTTGGACGGAGGTAAAACTGCAGCATGCTGCTGTATTATCTCCGTCCTGAAAAGTCAAAAAGACTGAACTGAAGACGTCCTGATGCATACTGAACAGATTGCTCTCCATTCAGAATGCATGGGGATAAAACTGATCAATTATTTTCTGGTATTGAGCCCTTAGGACTGAACTCAATGCTGGAAAAGAAAAACGCTAGTGTGAAAGTACCCTTATCTCTGTGGAGGCTTCACTTCTGGTTTTGGCTCACAAATCACTGATGGAAATCACTGACCAAACACTGAAGTCTGAACAAGGCCTTCATCCCAATTTTTATGGACAAATTGGACATTTTCACTGATGGAATACACAGTCGTGTCCCATTATCATACTCATAGCTCATGAAGGAAGTCACGTGTCATGAGCTGGCATGGTGGGTATATAAGGTGTGTGATAGGCTGTCTGCACGCATACTGTATCCCTCGTTGCTGTCATGGGTAAAAGGAACAAGAGTTGCAAAAAGATGATTATTGATTTTCTAAAACTGTGCAGTTTGTGAACTGTTCACATGTTGCTGTGATGAAAATAATAAAAATTTGTGGGCAAATGATGCAACGTGCCAGGTCTGCAGGGGAAACACGTGAGACTCACAGTGGGCCGATGGGGGTACTAGTTATTTGTACTCATGGTTAGCAGAGCCTTCCTGGGTCGGCGTTCAGTGGATGGGAAGACAGCACTAAATCCTCCGGGGCACTCTCTATTGCAGGGAACAGCAGCCAGATGGAAGTTGAGGTGCCCTTAATGGTGTAGGTGTTTAAGATGCTTTGGTGGTTGGGCCTCTGTGTTCGTGACGCCAGCACCGTAAGGTGCAAATGTTGAGTGTAGCAGCAGTAATGAAGAGTAAGTTGTTGTAAAACAATTGAACATTTACTTGAATCAATAGTCTCAAGCCAGTCCATCAATACAGTCCATCAATAAAGTGTATTCATATGGCACCAATAATGATTCAGATGTTAAGGTAATTAATCCTTATATCAGGTTTAGGCAATTGTCAATGGAGGGATTTATGCTGTTCTCTACTTATCTTGAGCTATCCAATAAGGGCGTTCTCCCTTGTGGCAGGCCCTCCTGAAGTTTTCAGGTTTTTAGGTTTCCACTATATCCCGGAAGTCTTCTAGTGAATAAGGACATTTCTGCACACTAATTATCCATTCGTGTTCCGGCACTTGGAAAGTTGCTCTCAGGCACTTGTGTTGGGGAGGTCCATAAGCTAGATTCAGCTGAAACTCTCACTAGGCTTACTTCATATTTAGACATAGACTTTGGTCTTGTGCTTGGCTGCTGTAGATAAATGTTTGCTGTACTCCCTTAGCCTGACCATGACCAAGGGGTAGAAATAGCAGACTACGTGGTGGACAATGCCTGTTTCTCTCCTCCATGCACACTGTACTAATTAACTTCACTTCCGCACTGTACTAAACTAGACACACCCAAGCTATATATATTATGTGGTGCCAGCACCACCTAGGGGCGAATAGGTGAAATGACAATGCCAGCCTAATAATAGGAAATACCATACAATGCAAATAAATACATAAATAGGAAGATGTTTGAAGTGTCCCATTTACACAGATATGTGGGACGCTGCATAGACACTACTGTGAATAAGTGACATGGAAACTGTTCTGCATCATGTGCCACTGATGTGAGAGGGGAACATCAGTTACTGAGATGCGTTAGGATGGACTGACACGCTACAGTGGAGCAGCTCACTGTCAAAATGAACCAGGGGGTTACCAGACTTGTGTCTAAAATAACAGTTCAGCAAATCCCACTGTTTATGGCGCTCCAAATCAGACGTATGGTCACTGCACCTCTGCCAATTTTTAGCATTGGCAAAAAAAGTTTTCATTTTGGCAACAGTATTGGAATTGGACCTCTGCAAAGGGTTTGACTTCTCTGACGTTTTCTGCTTTATTGAATGCATGTACGCTAATGTATCAGGTGAAAAACATCAGAGAACAAACACCTTGCAACCATTGCTAGAAGAATCCAAGCTAGTGGTGGCACCGTTATGGTCTGGGGAATGCATTTCACATAGACTCAGACAACAGACTGTGGGAAGCACTGCAGTCAGCATGGCTCCAGATACCAGTGACAGCCTACCAGGGACTTACTGAGGCCCTCCCAGACTGTCTAGCTGCTGTCCATACTGCACATGGTGGTTACTCTGGATATTACCTAGTGGCCATATAATGTGACTTTACTGTGTAAACTGTTGCCTTTCAAGGGATAATGGAGCAGATACACTAATGCTGCAGCAAAAACATGATCCCGAGAGCCAGAAGATGTACCAAATGTATCACATGTACATGTTTTACTCTCTTAGGCTACATTCACACGAGCGTATTTTGTTTCCGTGTCAGTTCCATTTTGTTTTTGCGTATGAGATGTAGACCCATTCACTTTAATGGGTCTGTAAAAAATGCAGACAGCACACCACGTGCTATCCGCATCTGTATGTCCGTTCCGTAGCCCCGCAAAAAAATAGAAAATGTCCTATTCTTGTCCATTTTGCGGACAAGGATAGGCATTGTTACAATGGATCTGCAAAAAAACGGATGCCATACGGAACGTCATCCTTTTTTTTGGCGAATTGCGGACCGCAAAACATATACGGTCCTGAGAATATAGCCTTAACTTCATTATATAACCTCTTTGAAGGTATAAATTTGACCAGTATTCCATGCCCCCTTTACTAGGCACTGCTGAAAAGTTTCTACCAAGTCGCAAACATCTGTTCTTTTTGGCACAAATCAATAATACATTTGATAAAATTGATTTGCACCAACATTATAGACGCTATTTCAGAATTTTATTGCAATGACAATCTGCCCAAATATTTCATGCAGGATGGGGGTCTGTATCTACAGTGCGTTGCAAAAGTATTCACCCCCTTTGACTTTTTTCGTATTTTGTTACATTACAGCCTTAAGTTCAATGTTTTGTTCATCTGAATTTTATGTGATGGATCAGAACACAATAGTCTAAGTTGGTGAAGTGAAATAAGAAAAATATATAAATAAAGCTACTGTTTGGAAATAGAAAACAGAAAATTGGCATGTGTGTATGTATTCGCCCCCTTTGTTAGGAAGCCCATAAAAAGCTCTTGTGCAACCAATTACCTTCAGAAGTCACATAATTAGTGAAATGATGTCCACCTGTGTGCAATCTAAGTGTCAGTGGAAAAGTTGCTGCTTAAGTTTTATAATAGCAATTTGCGTATACTCCAGAATGTTATAAAGAGTGATCAGATGAATTGCATAGTCCTTCTTTGCCATGAAAATTAACTTAATCCCCAAAAAACCTTTCCACTGCATTTCATTGCAGTCATTAAAGGACCTGCTGAGATCATTTCAGTAATCGTCTTGTTAACGCAGGTGATAATGTTGACGAGCACAAGGCTGGAGATCATTATGTCAGGCTGATTGGGTTAAAATGGCAGACTTGAACTGTTAAAAGGAGGGTGATGCTTGAAATCATTTTTCTTCCATTGTTAATGGTTAACAATGGTGGTGACCTGCAAAGAAACGCGTGCAGCCATCATTGCGTTGCATAAAAATGGCTTCACAGTCAAGGATATTGTGGCTACTAAGATTGCACCTCAATCAACAATTTATAGGATCATCAAGAACTTCAAGGAAAGAGGTTCAATTCTTGTTAAGAAGGCTTCAGGGGGTCCAAGAAAGTCCAACAAGCGCCAGGATCGGCTCCTAAAGATCATTCAGCTGCGGGATCGGAGTGCCACCAGTGCAGAGCTTGCTCAGGAATGGCAGCAGGCAGGTGTGAGCGCATCTGCACGCACAGTGAGTCGAAAACTTTTGGAAGATGGCCTGGTGTCAAGAAGGGCAGCAAAGAAGCCACTTCTCTCCAAAAAAACATCAGGGACAGATTGATCTTCTGCAGAAAATATGGTGAATGGACTGCTGAAGACTGGGGCAAAGTCATATTCTCCAATGAAGCCTCTTTCTGATTGTTTGGGGCATCAGGAAAAAGGCTTGTCCATAGAAGAAAAGGTGAGCGCTACCATCAGTCCTGTGTCATGCGAACAGTAAAGCATCCTGAGACCATTCATGTGTGGGGTTGCTTCTTATCCAAGGGAGTGGGCTCACTCACAATTTTGCCCAAAAACACAGTCATGAATAAAGAATGGTACCAAAACACCCTTCAACAGCAACTTCTTCCAAAAATCCAGTTTGGTGAAGAACAACGCATTTTCCAGCACGATGGAGCACCGTGCCATAAGGCAAAAGTGATAACTAAGTGGCTCGGGGACCAAAACGTTGACATTTTGGGTCCATGGCCTGGAAACTCCCCAGATCTTAATCCCATTGAGAACTTGTGGTCAATCCTCAAGAGGCGGGTGGACAAACAAAAACCCACTAATTCTGACAAACTCCAAGAAGTGAATATGAAAGAATGGGTTGCTATCAGTCAGGAATTGGCCCAGAAGTTGATTGAGAGCATGCGAATTGCACAGGTCCTGAAAAAGAAGGGCCAACACTGCAAATACTGACTCTTTGCATAAATGTCATGCAATTGTCGATAAAAGCCTTTGAAACGTATGAAGTGCGTGTAATTATATTTCACTACATCACAGAAACTACTGAAACAAAGATCTAAAAGCAGTTTAGCAGCAAACTTTGTGAAAACGAATATTTGTGTCATTATCAAAACTTTTGGCCACGACTGTACACACCTTTTTTGAGACCTGGCCCCAGAGGCTGCAACACCTAAGCAACCAAACACTGCCATGAAGACCAAGGAACTCTCCAAACAAGTAAGGGACGACAATATTGTTGAGAAGTACAAGTCGGGGTTAGGTTCTAAAAATTTCCAAATCTTTGATGATCCCCAGGAGCACCATCAAATCTATCATAACTAAATGGAGAGAACATGGCACAACTGCAAACCTGCCAAGAGACGGACTGGGCAAGGAGGGAATTAATCAGAGAGGCAGCACAGAGACCTAAGGTAACCCTGGAGGAGCTGCAGAGCTCAACAGCAGAGACTGGAGTATCTGTACATAGGACGACAATAAGCCATACGCTCCATAGAGTTAGGCTTTATGGCAGAGTGGCCAGAAGAAAGCCATTACTTTCAGCTAAAAACAAAAAGGCATGTTGTGAGTTTGCAAAAAGGCATGTGGGAGACTACCATAATGTATGCAGGAAGGTGCACTGGTCTCATGAGACTAAAATTGAACTTTTTGGCCATCAAAGAAAACGCTATGTCTGGTGCAAACCCAACACATCACATCACCCAAAGAACACCACCCCTTTTTTTTCAGCAGCCGGAACTGTAAAACTGGTCAGAGTTGAGGGAAAGATGGATGGTGCTAAATACAGGGATATTCTAGAGCAAAACCTGTACCACTCTGTGCGTGATTTGAGGCTAGGACGGAGGTTCACCCTCCAGCAGGACAATGACCCCAAACACACTGCTAAAGCAACACTTAAGTGGTTTAACATGTGTCCGCATCTTTTGTGGCCCCATTGAAGTGAATGGGGGTCTCACATAACTCTGAGGGGGGGGAAGGGATTGCCCTGATTGGCTCCCCAGGCTGACAGACAGCCTGGATGAGCCAACCAGTGTTACAGCAGGCAGGGAGGTGCCCTAACAGCTCTTCCGATTTTCACAGAAATTCTTTTTTTGGGGGAAGGGGGGGATGGGGGGAATCAGGTGGGATCGGGTGGAGGTGGCCATGCTACCACCACCATCATGTCACTGCTGCAGCCTGCCGAGTGACGATAATAATCTTCCGTAAGGTTGCTGCTACCTGCCTGTCAACATATACCATTTGGCTGCTGCTGCAGCCACAATTGCCTCAGCTGCTGCTGCTCCTCGCTGTTAATACCCTACTGCCACCACCATTATCGCAAAGCATCTGCCACTACTACCACTAACACTGCTACTACTAGTACTATTATTATTACTACCAAAGACAGCCTTGTAAGTTCCATGCTATGTTGCTTCTACTGCTGATACTATCGTTATACTGTATCATACCCTTTCCACATCCACACTGCTGTTGCTACTCACAATTAAAAGGGAGAGTTTTTTTAGGCTCGTCCACAACAAACCATTTTTTCTTCTTACAATCAACACTTGTGCATGTCGTATTGGCAGGCATTCTTAGCCTGTCAAGGTAACATTTTTGGAGGCTTGGTCCCCCAATTCACTTTTTATATTTTTCAATCCTATAACCTATGTATTTAACCCCTTAAGGACAAGGCCATATTTCACCTTAAGGACCAGGCCATTTTTTGAAAATCTGACCAGTGTCACTTTAAGTAACTTTAAAACGCTTTGACTTATCCAGGCCATTCTGAGACAGTTTTTTCGTCACATATTGTACTTCCTGACACTGGTAAAATGAAGTAAAAAAATCATTTTCATTTATAAAAAAATACCAAATTTACCAAAAATTTGTAAAAAATTGCAAATTTCCAAGTTTCAATTTCTTTACTTCTATAATTCATAGTAATACCTTCGAAAATAGTTATTACTTTACATTCCCCATATGTCTACTTCATGTTTGGATCATTTTGGGAATGATATTTTATATTTTGGGGATGCTACAAGGCTTAGAAGTTTAGAAGCAAATCTTGAGATTTTCAAAAACCCATTTTTTAGGGATCAGTTCAGGTCTGAAGTCACTTTGTGAGGCTTGCATAATAGAAACCACCCACAAATTACCCCATTCTAGAAACTACTCCCCTCAAGGTATTCTATGCCGTATGTTTTTTGGAAGGCAGATTTTGCTGGACTGGTTTATTTACACCATGTCCCATTTGAAGCCCCCCTGATGCACCCCTAAAGTAGAAACTCCATAAAAGTGACACCATCTAATAAACTACACCCCTCAAGGTATTCAAAACTGATTTTACAAACTTTGTCAACCCTTTAGGTGTTGCACAAGAGTTATTGGCAAATGGGGATGAAATTTCAGAATTTCAATTTTATTGCATATTGTCCATTTTAATCCATTTTATTCCCGTAACAAATCAAGGGTTAACAGTCAAACAGAATGCTATATTTATTGCCCCTATTCTGTAGTTTGCAGAAACACCCCATATGTGGCCGTTAATTACTGTACGGGCACACAGTAGGGCGTAAAGGGAAAGGTGTGCCGTATGGTTTTTGGAAGGCCGATTTTGCTGGACTGGTTTATTTACACCATGTCCCATTTGAAGCCCCCCTGATGCACCCCTAGAGTAGAAACTCCATAAAAGTGACACCATCTAAGAAACAACACCCCTCAAGGTATCCAAAGCGGATTTTGCAAACTTTGTTAACCCTTTAGGTGTTGCACAAGAGTTATTGGCAAATTGGGATGAAATTTCAGATTTTTTTTGCCACATTTTCCATTTTAACCCATTTTTTCCACTAACAAAGCAAGGGTTAACAACCAAACTAAATGAATCTTTATTGCCCTGACTCTGCCGTTTACAGAAACACCCCATATGTGGTCGTACACTACTGTAGAGGGAAAGGAGCATTGTGTGATTTTTGGAGGGATGATTTTTATGGACCGGTTTATTTACACTGTGTCCTGTTTCAACCCCCCTGATGCACCCCTGGAGTAGAAACTCCATAAAAGTGAGCCCATCTAAGAAACGACATCCCTCAAGGTATTCAAAACTGATCTTACAAGCTATGTTAACCCTTTAAGTGCTCCACAAGCGTTATTGGCAAATGGAGATGAAATTTCCGAATTTAATTTTCCATTTTAACCCATTTTTTCCACTAACAAAGCAAACAAGACTGTATCTTTATTGCCCTGACTCTGCCGTTTACAGAAACACCCCATATGTGGTTGTACACTACTGTAAGGCCACACGGCAGGGTGTAGGGAGAAAAGAGCGTTGTGTGGTTTTTGGAGGGCTGATTTTTATGGACCGGTTTATTTACACTGTGTCCTGTTTCAACCCGCCTGATGCACCCCTGGAGTAGAAACTCCCTAAAAGTGACCCCATTTTGGAAACGACGGGATAAGGTGGCGGTTTTGTTGGGACTATTGTTAGGGTACATATGATTTTTGCTTGCTCTATATTTCATTTTTGTGAGGTAAGGTTACCAAAAATTTAAATTCTGAAATTTCATCTCCATTGGCCATTAACTGTTGAGGAACACCTAAAGGGTTAATAAAGTTTGTAAAATCAGTTTTGAATACCTTGAGGGGTGTAGTTTCTTAGATGGGGTCACTTTTATGGAGTTTCTATTCTAGGGGTGCATCGGGGGGCTTCAAAAGGGACATGGTGTCAATAAAAAAGGCCATCAAAATCGGTCTTCCAGAAACCATGTCGGTGATACAGCAGTTTACGACCACAAATGTAGCATTTCTGTAAACTGCAGTATCAGGGTAATAAATATTAAGTTTTGTTTGGTTGTTTACCGGAAAAAACTGATTGAAATGGAAAAGTGACAAAAATAGCTGTTTTGGCACTGTTTTTAATATTTTTTTTGGGACCGTGTTAATCTGGGGTTAGGTCATGGGGTATTTTTTATAGAGGAGATTCTTACAGATGCGGCGATACCTAATAAGTCTACTTTTTTTTTAATTATATAGGTTTTAGAGTATATTATCCTTTTCGATACAAAAAAATGTTTTGTATCTCTAAAGTCTAAGAGTAATTTTTTTGTTTGTTTTTTAGCCGATTGTATTAGGTAGGGGCTAAATTTTTGCGGGATGTGGGGATGGTTTTAATGGCACTATTTTGGGGGCTTTATGACTTTTTGATCGCTTGCTATTAAACTTTTTGTTATCTAAGGTGACAAAAAAATAATAATTTTTTGCATCGTTTTTTTTTTCTTTGGACCGTGTTAATCTGGGGGGTTAGGTCATGGGGTATTTTTATAGAGGAGATTATTACCGACACGGCGATACCCAATTTGTCAACTTTTTTTGCAATTATTTTAGTTTTACAAACTAAGTGGCTAAATGGAAAAGGGGATTATAAATGTAGTACTCCATGGAAGTGTTGTACTCCCTGAAGCAACCGTCAATGCAGAGGCCCGGATGATCGGTGCACGTGTCACACTGAGTAGTGGTATCCTTCCGTATACCCCTCCTGTGACACACTCTGCACTTTTTTTGGGTCCGTCCCTTCTTTCCAGTATGGGGGGGACCACACCTGGAAAGTGTTGGCCAGGGATGATCCGGGTGCCTACAGTTCCCGAGGTACTCCGGCCTGCTCTTTCCCAGTCCGAAAATATCAGGGCCTTGAGAACTTCCTCATAGAACTGGAGGAATTTCCCTGTATGCCAGCACACTGGAACCGTACAAAAGAGTTGTACATGGCAACCTGCACCAAGTAGACCGCAACTTTTTTGTACCATGTCCGTGTTTTGCGCATGGCGTTATATGGCTTGAGGACTTGATCAGAGAGATTAACTCCTCCCATATACCGATTGTAGTCGACGATACATCCGAGCTTGAGGACCGTTGCCGTGGTACCTCGCACAGGGACAGGGGTGATGCCGTTACCGTGAATTGTGGACAGTACAAGGACATCCCTGGCGGCGAGGGACCTGAACAAGGGGATACTAGTATAAAAGTGGTAACCCTTATCTAGCAGTGGGTGCATAAGGTCCCACACAAGTTTCCCGCTAACACCCAGAGTGGGGGAACATTCTGGGGGTTGAATACGAGAATCTCCCCCCTCGTACACACAAAACTTGTAAGTGTACCCTGAGGTACTCTCCAGAAGTTTGTACAGCTTCACGCCATACCTCGCCCGCTTTGAGGTAACATACTGGCGGAAAATGAGTCTCCCCTTGAACGCAATGAGAGACTCATCAACCGCGACCTCCCTTCCAGGTACGTAGGCCTCCCAAAATTTGGCCGCAAAGTGATCAATCAAAGTGATCAAAACCGGGAGCATGTCATGGTCGTACTGTAGAGGGTCTGGTAGAGGACGTCCCCACTCCAGTACAGCCTGGCACTAGATTTTTGGACTAAGCCCATGTGCAGCACGAGGCCCCAAAATGTCCTCATCTCGGCTGCACTGACCAGGGTCCAGCCACCGGGCCTAGCCAAAATGGAGCCCGGGTTTTGAGTGACAAACTGTTGGGCATACAGGTTCGTCTGCTCCACCATTAGATTTACCAGTTGGTCACTGAAAAAATTACTAAAAAAATTGTATTCAGTGAAGCCCACTGTAAATCTGGTTTCCTGGTTGTCCAACAAAATCAGGAATCACGGGCTTAAATCGCTCTGGGGTACACCAGCCAAGTTCACCTGCAGGGAGCTCAGGTGGACTGACCTGGTGGGCTGGAAAACTAGTACGAGCCCCAGAGCTGCTCGTACTAGGGTGGGCCACAGGGTCCCTAGCATGGGGGTCCCCTCGATCCGCCTGGCGACGTCTCCGCCACCGTGGAGGCTCATCATCGCTTAATGATGAGGAGGACGCGGATGACAAAAGGAACGTGGTATCATCCTCATCCTCACTGGGGCTCTCGGACTTGGAGGCAAGGAGAACATATGCCTCTTCGGCCGAGACCGTCCGGCAGGCCATAGGGGAGAGTGTGTCTGCGTGTGTGTGTGCGTGCATATAAATCTTTATTAGGTGTGCGTGTGTATGTGTGCATGGGTGTTCCCGGACTTTTCCCTAAACCTAACAGGGAAAAATAACAAAAATAAAAACTAACTAAAAAATAAAAGAGCCCAAAAAAATGTGAAAAGCTGATCAGCGGTGGGGTGGGCGATGCACTAACAGTGGCCGGACATGTAGAATGCAAAAAAAAAAAAAAAGCTTGCGCCTCCCAAAAAAGGGTGAAGGGGGAGGGGCAAGGGGTCAAGCTGTAACCTTTCCCTACTCTGTCCCTAACCTACCTTTTAGTGATGGCACTAAGGAGGATCCAAAGAGGGGGTGCTGGGCACAGATCAGGGGGTGCACTATGGAGATCGGGCAGCAAGCTCCTCTATCTGCTCTCTCCAACTGCCAAATGGAGGAGAAGAGGAGAGAACGGGGAGTTAACCCCTGCCCGCCCGTGCAGCCAATCAGAAGAGATCCTGTGAGGTGATGTCACCATCACCTCACAGGATCTAAGGATGGTGATTGGTGGTGTATTATCACACCACCGATCACCATCCTGTTCTGGCTTATCGGGTCACCAGAGACCCGAATAACCCGGAAAAGCAGCAAACCGCAGGTCTGAATTGACCTGTGGTTTGCTGAGATCGCCGATGCGGGAGGTCACAGGACCCCCCTAGGCATTGTGCCAGAGTGCCTGCCAAATAAATTCAGCAGGCACTCAGTTTCGATCACCGCCCGCGGCACGGCAGTGATCAGAACTACATAGGACATACGGGTAAGCCCTGTGTCCTTAAGTACCAGGACATCAAGGCGTGTCCTTAAGGGGTTAAACATCATCTGCTCCCAATAAGGGACAATTGGAAGCTATTGAATATGAAAAAGCGTAACACATGTGTTGGCACAGTGTGTTTTTAAACACGCTGTATGTTAACGCAGTTGCCAATTGCTTTGTATGTCAGTGTCTCTCAGACATCTTTTACTATTGCTGTCATTGCGTTCAAAAGTTTGGGGAGGAGAGGGGGAATTCTTTTAAAAAATTAGCAAAAAGATTTAGAAAGTTTTCGCAAAAAAGAGACGGGGCTATATACCAATTTTCAGGGTTCGGTTCTGCCCAAATCGATTTGGGTCTGAATCAAACTTTTTTTTTAAATAATTAAACCGGATCCCAAATGACACTCAGGTGGTTTGCGCGTAAATACTCCTTAAGCCGAATGCACACGGCCGTGAGCGGTCCGTGGTAACCCGGCCTGGATTCTTGCTGAGAGCAGGAACGCACGGCGTAATTTTTTGCTATCACGCTGTGCGCTTCATGCCGCCGCTGCACTACAGTAATATGATCTATACGAGTGTATTACTGTAGTGCAGTGGCGGCATGAAGCGCACGGCGTCATAGCAACCAATAACGCAGTGCGCTACTGCTCTCAGCAGGAATCCAGGCCGGGTTACAACGGACCGCTCACGGCCGTGTGCATTCGTCTTTACCTTTCTTCTTGGCTCATAATATCTGAGATGAGTGATGTGAGATGACCAACTTTGGAAAAAAAACTTTTGCATCAGTTACACAGTTTTCAGTTACACAAATGTTTTTTTTTAAAGCTCATCTCATCCACCCATGTCAAGATTTCTCAATCAAGAGGTAAGGTAAGCAGGGGCAGACTGGACACCTAAAGTGGCCCTGGAAAAATAAAAGTTGCCCCATGTTACATGCAGGTCCACACTGACAGAAGGCAGGCAACACAACCAAGAACCAACACAAGTAGACAGGGACAACAGAAATATCATAGTGCAGCACAAAACACCACTGCAGAAGAACCAAATACTACAGTGCACCACAAAACACTGCCACCCTGATACAGTATTCTAGTGTATCTCCATCCTGAGGAAAGAGGTATAGTTGAATTTAAGATGGTTCGGGTGGCCCAGTGGACATCAGCCCACCAGGAAACTTTCTTCTAGGATCTATGGCCAGTCTGCCCCTGACCTTCCCTTAAATGCAACCCTTTTTGGGAACTTTTTATTACTTTAAAGCTACCAACTTGGCACTGGAATTATGTATTTGGTTTGACTAATTACCTAAATATAAGATATAATCAGGACACTTTAATATTAAGTTGGTAATGTACTACTGATCAAAGACGGCAAATGGCACAAATGCAGATTTAGTATACGTTTCCAGCTGGCTCAATACTTTAATGCCCCGGTAAACCATAATGACACTTATGAGCCTTGGATGTATGGTCTATTATCACACAATGCTAGGATTAGCTAACAGATTACGTAAGGATAATACAATTGCTCTTGTTTTGATATTGCAAGTGGGGGGAGGGATGGGTTAATCATCTCTTTATTAGAACAGACCTCGGGTGTCGCTTTAGAACCTACCACAAAACAGCAGGGACCACTGTTACCATATAATTAAATCTAGAATAGGCCTCCCCGACCCCCTCCCTTAGTAGAGGGTTAATGCTCTGAGTCTGATGAGGCATCGTTGTAGGGAGCGGTATTGTTCAGATAGCTTAGAGATTGTGTGCAGCGGAGATCACATTAAATCTCACCGCCTGTACCCGCAGAGATGTTAACGAGCCAGGCAGCCGAAATGGGGGGCTAATTAAATTTGCGTGTATTACTTCTCAGGCGAAAATGATCATCCCTGCTGCAAAAGAGACATAAATAACACGGGCCAGCCCCGGAGCTGTCGCATCAGGGAACAGCTAATGTCACATCCCTGTGCCAGACTTGGAGAGATGCGTAAAGCATCACTAGAGGCTTTTGCAGATGAGAATTATAAATGGCTATTTGGACCATCAGCCCTAAGTATGTCTGCATTAACCTCTTCCCAGCCAGCTGCCAATGCGCGCCCATTTTTATTGCAAGGTTGGATTATGATATATGGCAGTATTACTGAGCAGCCTGTTCAAATAAATGGACTGGAAGATATTTTATGGAGAGACACACAGGAAAAAGACCGTTTAATTGTATACACAAGCTGTTTTAACTTACTAACAGCAAAGGAAACTTCTTGATGAGCTCATTTTTGCTTTGAGACTTTTGGCCAGCTTCTGGGCACTGAAATAATTACTTCTCCTAGACTGGCATCATCCTAAAACTATTATAGCCAAAACACTTTTAGATTTAAGGGGGTTTCTGGGAATGTATTTCTAAAAATGTAGCGTTTTTAATGAAATGTTACAAATACAATGTACCACTATATAATAAATCACTTTGATGAGCCAGGCCCATGCCCTAGAATTGTAGCAGTGTTCATGTGACCAGTCTATGGCTGTAGCCCTGTATGTGTGCATTGCTAGAGCTATGTGGTATTAGATGCCTTGGTCAAAAAGTACAGAAGCTCCAAATATGCAGTTCTGCCCTATATTTACAGATTTGTAGCAGAAATTTCTGTGACTGAAAATCTATTCCATACAACTGAATAGGGATTTTACCCCCAATACATGTATAGATTTCTGGAAACACCTGTCCCAAAATTTGTTAGCATTATGCTCAGTTTTAAGAGACACTCCTGACACATCTGGCTCATCCTGTCCAGGGCTTTTGATACTGCTACCGAGAAGTTGGAGTTCCATGGGAGGGTTTGAGGAATGTCTGTTTAGGGCTTAAAGGGGTTGGTCCATCTCAGACATCTGTAGATCCCCCAAAGTTTAATGAATTCTGCAGTCCTCTGTTATCTGTGGTGTTAAAGGGAACTGGTCATCAACGTTGTGCTGCCTATACTAATGGCAGAATAAAGTAGAGACAGGTGAGATGATTTCAGCGATCTGTCATTTAAAAGTTAGAAGTAAGTGGTTGCCGAGAACCAACATCACAATCATTGCAGACTGGGCCTGGAAAAGAGTCCCGGCCACCTGAGAAGAGTCATGGTTATTCATGAATTCCTGCTCTCCTTGCCCACCTGCTGATGACTGACAGTCTTCTACCTAGTTTTCTCCCTTTCTCTCTAGGAGAGAACTAACAATCATCAGCAGGTGGGTGAGAGAGCAGGAGATTAGGAATAACCATGACTCTTTTCAGGTAGATTTGACTCTTTTCAAGGCCCAGGCTGCAATGGTTATGATGCTGGTTCTCAGCAACCACTTACTTTTAGCTCATGAGTGACACACCGCTAAAATCAGCATGTCTGTCACTATTTTATGCTGCCCTCATTGAGGTACAAAAAAATAAAAAATACCTGAAATAAAGTGGCCTAAATGGGAGGAAATACTCAAAAAACCCAAACACTGTAGCGTGCTTATAACCGGGGGAGCAATTTCTCTGCATGTGATCCGTTGCTAACAGCAATCCCCAGAAGAAATGCATACATCAGAGGATGTTGGTAGTGGACCACATGCACCACAATAGAGCATCCTACACAAGATGGTATAATGTGTGGAGGCAAATATAAGAATACATAAATCACTGCGAAAGGTGCACCACAATGATATGCAACTGACAGCACTGGCTAATCCCTCGAGCTGATGTTAAAAACTGAGACTTTAGCCAATGTATTCCAGTCAGGAACACATCGGAGCGCTTTTCCACCACCGTCAAGGTATCTCAGTGTGGCACTGGTTCCTACCACTAGCGTACCTATGATGTGTGAACACGGTCTAAAAGGTGCTAAGATCCAACTTACAGCCAAACTCCCACATACCTCCATAGTGAGATCACTCATGTAGTGGGAGAGATGATAAGGCTGCAAGCCCCACCTATAACAGACCATGTGACACAGGCTACCAGGTGCAACAGAATCTTACCAGCAGTATGCAATGGCACATTCCAAACATATAAAGAAAAATCACTGAAATAAAGTGGCCTTAAGTGAGGTCAGCATAAAATTGATGACAGGTTCTCTTTAAGTCTCTGTATTACATCTGGCAATTTTTTGGCAGATGATAGCTAACGAGCGTTTGTAGTAATACTGCCACTAATATTGCCGCTGACAAACAATGATTCAGTATAGTGACAGTATAATGATCACTCCTCTTTATACTGAGGAGGAGATCGCCTTCTTCACGGCAATCACCTGTTAAATCGGGCTGTATGATACAGGCTTTACATAGGACTGCAGGAAACATCTACTATAGTATCTGTACCTATAGGGTTATCACTGTGTTATCTGTGGTGTTCCATAGGACTGCAGGGAACATTTACTACATTATCTGTACTCAGAGAGTTATCACTGTATTATCTGTGGTCTTACATAGGACTGCAGGAAGCATCTACTATCTATAATCCAACAGTTATCACTATGTTATCTGTGTTGTTACATATGCAGATACTGTAGTAAATGACACATGCAGTCCTATGTAACAACACAGATAACACAGTGACAGCTCTCTGATTACAGATAATGTTGCAGATGGTACCTGCAGTCCTATGGAACACCATTATAGATGAGCAAAGTTTTGACAAATTTGCTTTGGCAACTTTGCTGTTCCAATCTAATTCAATCTACTATTCCTCCTTTTCCACATCTAATATCAATGACAATATGTCATCAGGCACATCCAGCGTCTTCTCTCTCTGCATCTTGTGACTTTTCTATGACACAGAGACCAAGAAGAATGATTTGTAAGAAGTAAATCCAGTAAAAGATGGGGATAGTCATCATTAAGGCCTCTTTCACACGGGTGAGTTTTCCGCGCAGGTGCAATGCGTGAGGTGAACGCATTGCACCCGCACTGAATCCAGACCCATTTATTTCTATGGGGCTGTGCACATGAGCAGTGATTTTCATGCATCACTTGTGTGTTGCGTGAAAATCACAGCATGCTGTATATTGTGCATTTTTCTAATGGGGCTGCGTGAAAAGCAAGTGCAAAGGCTGCTAGGTGACTATCGTGATGGGGACCCAATCTTTATTATTTAGCCTTATAACATGGTTATAAGGGAAAATAATAGCATTCTTAATACAGAATGCTTAGTAAAATAGGGATGGAGGGGTTAAAAAAAATGAAATAAAAATTATAACTCACCTCATCCACTTGTTCGTGCAACCCGGCTTCTCTTCTTTCTTCTTCTTTGATGACCTGGGAGGAAAAGGACCTTTAATGATGTCACTGCGCAGTGAAGAAGAAAGAAGAGAAGCCGGGCTGCGCGAACAAGTGGATGAGGTGAGTAAAAAAAAAAAAATCTGTATTAAGAATGCTATTATACAAACCCGGGTCTGGGTACCAAAGATGCCGATTTTTCTGACGTGCATGCAAAATGCATTAAAACACTTTGCACTCGCGTGGAAAAATTGTGCACCCGCATCCTATCCGGCCCTCACACGCGACGCCCGTGTGAAAGAGGCCTAAGACCTGGCCCACCTAAGGGGCAGGGGTGCACCTAGCCTTTTTGCTGCCTGAGGAAACAACTGAAACGCAGCTCCCACCCCCAATTCCAATTTCTTAAACTAACCCCTTCCCTACAGCCCTACTAAAGACATACTTGGAAAACATTACAAACAGAACTACAAAACATACAAGAGAATACAGCGCCACATAACTCTTACATCCAGTGATGTGTCCTCTGACGTAGATGTTCTCTTTCTTTTCTTCTCCATTCAGACCAGACCACCATGATGATTTCTTCTCTTGTCTCTGCAGAGTTTGACAACTACTTTTCATTCCTCATCCCCACCTTCTGAACACCCCATCTTGCCACCTCTAATACTGTGCCAACTGTGCTTCCCAATACTATACTGCAGAAACAGATAATCCCACTGAAAATACTAGTACACAGATAGTTCCCCATTATTAATTATTGGCACACAGTGCCCTAAGAAATATCTGTCCCCAGCAAATCGTGCCCCTGAAAGTTATAGTACAGTAAGCATAGTGTCCTCCATAAATAATTGTGCTAAGCTGATACTGTGCCAGGGTTTCCCCAAATGTAACAGTCCTCCCAAAAGTCCCACCAATAGTAATAATTCTCTGCCAGAGTGCACTATGTGGTAACAGTACACCCAATAGTAATAATGTAACTCATTTTGACCCTAGAAGTAATAATGCCCAGAGTAGTAATTCACCCTACAATGTGTGTGTGCCTGTACAAAAAGTATCAGCCGCTTTAGGAAAACTGATTCATTACCACGAAGTGTGAGAAAACTCAGATTTCTCTGGGATTCACATATTTATGGCCTATCCCAAGGATAAGTCATCAATATGAGATTGGTAGGGTCTAACTTTTATCACCCCTGCCGATCAGCAATTTGGGTAGATTGTGGTTCTCCAGTGAGCACTGTGGCCTCCTCATTTATTACCAAGCATAGCACTGTCCATTTGATAGCAGTTGTGCTTGATGTTGCAGCTCAACCCCATTTACTTGAATGAAACTGAGCATTGCCTAGGCCATGTGAATGATGAATGTGATGTCACATGGGCGAGAAAGTGGACACAGCACTCACGGAGCCCCGCAGCCTCTTCATACAAAAAAAAAATGCAAAACTATTTGGTGGCACACAGAGGGGTGGGGGGGTTTCAGGGGAAAATGGAGGGAGGAGGCCCAAGTTATGTAGACATCCCCAGGCCTATGCTACTGTAAAGAGAAGAAACTATAAAACCAATACAGGTGTTTTACCAGAAAAATTGTATTGATTGTTTGAATCTAAGGCATTGTATGTTGAACCTAGTTTCAACTAATGATGGTCCGGGAAACCTACCATTATATGTTGAAAATATTGTATTCTGAGGCCATTGTATCTCAAGCGATCACTGTACAAGCAGGGGCATGGCTAAAGGCTCATGGGCCCTGATGCAAGAGTTCAGCTTAGGCCGCCCTTCTCTCAGTGCTTTGTGGATAGGGGCCTGGAAGCACATAGCCTTTGTGCTGCCTGAGGCAAAAATTTAAACTGCACCCCCCCCCCCCCCCCCCATGCCAAATACCTTGACCTAACTCCTTTCCTTCAGACAGAGGTGTAACTTGACCAACATGCACTTTCCATAATACTGATGTCTTCTTATGCACCACAAGGGTCTTTGTGCTCCCTCAGGCTCCTGGGCCCGGTAGCGACTGCTACCTCTGCACTTCCTATAGATAAGCCCCTAAGTACACGTACAAAATACTTAAAAATGCACTAAAAGTGACTGTTTTAATTGCACTTTTGACATAATGTGGAGTTCCCCTGCAAGAAAATTGTATAAATAACTAAAAGTTAAAAATATGATGGTGTCAAGGAGCAGCTGAGAAGTGCCTCATTCTTATGTTTGCTCTGGAACCCTGTGTTCTCTGTGTATCCCACTTGTTGGCTAAGAAAGGTATGACATTGAGCTAATGACTACATTAGATAACTGGGTTGAGGTTAGACTGCTTTATTAATATTATCATTTAACCTTTTCATGATGAAGGGGTATTTTGGGCCTCAATGTCAGAACAAAGGTTTTTTTTCCTTTTTTTTTTTTTTTTTCAAGGTCTCAGTGGGCTTTCTTATTATTTTAAAATTGGAGATCATATCCTTTCATTTTGTAGGTTTTATTTAGGCAAAATGGTCAGAAACAGGAAAAAGTTAATTTTTTTTCTTGTGCATGCCTATCTTGTCTTTTTTTGAGTGGAGGTGTCATAACAGATGGAGGTCACACGTCTATGCATAACCATGCAGTGGTTATCATGGAATTGTAGAATAGGCATAGTATGCAAGTGAATGGAAAGCACTGATGGATAGTACTGGTCACATGATAAAGGCATCCGTGTTGGTCCCATGTTCAGATGTTCCCACATTGCTGAGAAAAGTTTTAATATATGCAAATAAGCCTCTAGAAACAACAGAGGTGTTGCCATTACTCCTAGATAGGGATGAGCGAACTCGAACTGTATAGTTCGGGTTCGTACCGAATTTTGGGGTGTCCGTGACACGGACCCGAACCCGGACATTTTCGTAAAAGTCCGGGTTCGGTGTTCCAATTTTCGTAAAAGTCAGGGTTCGGGTTCGGTGTTCGCTGTGATTGGCCAGAGCACCATGTGACCCAGCCTCTATTTAAGCTGGAGTCACATAGCGCCGCCCGTCACTCTGCTCTGATTAGCGTAGGGAGAGGTTGCGGCTGCGACAGTAGGGCGAGATTAGGCAGATTAACTCCTCCAAAGGACTTGATTAACTGATCGATCTGCAGCTGTGGATCATTGAGCTGCTGATCCTCAATTGCTCACTGTTTTTAGGCTGCCCAGACCGTTTGTCAGTCACATTTTTCTGGGCAGCCATTTTGTGTCTTGTTGTGCGCCAGCACAAGCTGCGACCAAGTGCATTTAACCCTCAAAGGTGTGGTTGTTTTTTGGCTAAAGCCTACATCAGGGTGAAGCTGTCACACCAAGTGCATTTAACCAGCAATAGTCTGTTTATTTTTTGGCCATATACTACATCAGGGGCAAGCTGCGCCTGTCACCAAGTGCATTTAACCCTCAATGGTGCGTTTTTTTTTTGGCTAAAGCCTACATCAGGGTGAAGCTGTCACACCAAGTGCATTTAACCAGCAATAGTCTGTTTATTTTTTGGCCATATACTACATCAGGGGCAAGCTGCGCCTGTCACCAAGTGCATTTAACCCTCAATGGTGCGTTTGTTTTTTGGCTAAAGCCTACATCAGGGTGAAGCTGTCACACCAAGTGCATTTAACCAGCAATAGTCTGTTTATTTTTTGGCCATATACTACATCAGGGGCAAGCTGCGCCCGTCACCAAGTGCATTTAACCCTCAGTAGTGTGGTTGGTCAAGCTATCACACCAAGTGCATTTAACCAGCAATAGTCTGTTCATTTTTTGGCCATATACTAAATCAGGGGCAAGCTGCGCCCGTCACCAAGTGCATTTAACCAGCAATAGTCTGTTCATTTTTTGGCCATATACTACATCAGGGGCAAGCTGCGCCCGTCACCAAGTGCATTTAACCCTCAGTAGTGTGGTTGGTCAAGCTATCACACCAAGTGCATTTAACCAGCAATAGTCTGTTCATTTTTAGGCCATATACTACATCAGGGGCAAGCTGCGCCCGTCACCAAGTGCATTTAACCCTCAGTAGTGTGGTTGGTCAAGCTGTGACACCAAGTGCATTTAACCAGCAATAGTCTGTTCATTTTTTGGCCATATACTACATCAGGGGCAAGCTGCGCCCGTCACCAAGTGCATTTAACCCTCAGTAGTGTGGTTGGTCAAGCTATCACACCAAGTGCATTTAACCAGCAATAGTTTGTTCATTTTTTGGCCATATACTACATCAGGGGCAAGCTGCGCCCGTCACCAAGTGCATTTAACCCTCAGTAGTGTGGTTGGTCAAGCTGTGACACCAAGTGCATTTAACCAGCAATAGTCTGTTCATTTTTTGGCCATATACTACATCAGGGGCAAGCTGCGCCCGTCACCAAGTGCATTTAACCCTCAGTAGTGTGGTTCGTCAAGCTGTGACACCAAGTGCATTTAACCAGCAATAGTCTGTTCATTTTTTGGCCATATACTACATCAGGGGCAAGCTGCGCCCGTCACCAAGTGCATTTAACCCTCAGTAGTGTGGTTGGTCAAGCTATCACACCAAGTGCATTTAACCAGCAATAGTTTGTTCATTTTTTGGCCATATACTACATCAGGGGCAAGCTGCGCCCGTCACCAAGTGCATTTAACCCTCAGTAGTGTGGTTCGTCAAGCTGTGACACCAAGTGCATTTAACCAGCAATAGTCTGTTCATTTTTTGGCCATATACTACATCAGGGGCAAGCTGCGCCCGTCACCAAGTGCATTTAACCAGCAATAGTGTGGTTATTTTTTGGCCATATCCCAGTCTAATTCTGTCACTAAATCCATACCGGTCACCCAGCGCCTAAATACTAGGCCTCAAATTTATATCCCGCTAAATCTCTCGTTACCGCTGTCCTGTTGTGGCTGGGAAAGTTATTTAGTGTCCGTCAAAGCACATTTTTTGTTCTGGGTTGAAATACAATTCCCAATTTAGCAATTTAATAATTTAGTGGTTTCTGCTATATCAGAGCTATTTGAAATCTATCCCTAAAAGGGTATATAATATTCAAGGTGCACATAGGGTCATTCAGAATAACTTCACACACACACGCTACTGTGCATATCCCAGTCTAATTCTGTCACTAAATCCATACCGGTCACCCAGCGCCTAAATACTAGGCCTCAAATTTATATCCCGCTAAATCTGTCGTTACCGCTGTACTGTTGTTGCTGGGCAAGTTATTTAGTGTCCGTCAAAGCACATTTTTTGTTCTGGGTTGAAATACAATTCCCAATTTAGCAATTTCATAATTTAGTGGTTTCTGCTATATCAGAGCTATTTGAAATCTATCCCTAAAAGGGTATATAATATTCAAGGTGCACATAGGGTCATTCAGAATAACTTCACACACACGCTACTGTGCATTTCCAAGTCTAATTCTGTCAGTAAATTTATACCGGTCACCCAGCGCCTAAATACTAGGCCTCAAATTTATATCCCGCTGAATTTGAATACAATACATTGGGCCAAATAATATTTTTGTTGTTGTGGTGAACAATAACAATGAGGAAAACATCTAGTAAGGGACGCGGACGTGGACATGGTCGTGGTGGTGTTAGTGGACCCTCTGGTGCTGGGAGATGACGTGGCCGTTCTGCCACATCCACACGTCCTAGTGTACCAACTACCTCAGATCCCAGTAGCCGCCAGAATTTACAGCGATATATGGTGGGGCCCAATGCCGTTCTAAGGATGGTAAGGCCTGAGCAGGTACAGGCATTAGTCAATTGGGTGGCCGACAGTGGATCCAGCACGTTCACATTATCTCCCACCCAGTCTTCTGCAGAAAGCGCACAGATGGCGCCTGAAAACCAACCCCATCAGTCTGTCACATCACCCCCATGCATACCAGGGAAACTGTCTCAGCCTCAAGTTATGCAGCAGTCTCTTATGCTGTTTGAAGACTCCGCTGGCAGGGTTTCCCAAGGGCATCCACCTAGCCCTTCCCCAGCGGTGAAAGACATAGAATGCACTGACGCACAACCACTTATGTTTCCTGATGATGAGGACATGGGAATACCACCTCAGCATGTCTCTGATGATGACGAAACACAGGTGCCAACTGCTGCGTCTTTCTGCAGTGTGCAGACTGAACAGGAGGTCAGGGATCAAGACTGGGTGGAAGACGATGCAGGGGACGATGAGGTCCTAGACCCCACATGGAATGAAGGTCGTGCCACTGACTTTCACAGTTCGGAGGAAGAGGCAGTGGTGAGACCGAGCCAACAGCGTAGCAAAAGAGGGAGCAGTGGGCAAAAGCAGAACACTCGCCGCCAAGAGACTCCGCCTGCTACTGACCGCCGCCATCTGGGACCGAGCACCCCAAAGGCAGCTTCAAGGAGTTCCCTGGCATGGCACTTCTTCAAACAATGTGCTGACGACAAGACCCGAGTGGTTTGCACGCTGTGCCATCAGAGCCTGAAGCGAGGCATTAACGTTCTGAACCTGAGCACAACCTGCATGACCAGGCACCTGCATGCAAAGCATGAACTGCAGTGGAGTAAACACCTTAAAACCAAGGAAGTCACTCAGGCTCCCCCTGCTACCTCTTCTGCTGCTGCCGCCTCGGCCTCTTCTGCTGCTGCCGCCTCGGCCTCTTCTGCTGCTGCCGCCTTGGCCTCTTCCTCCGCCTCTGGAGGAACGTTGGCACCTGCCGCCCAGCAAACAGGGGATGTACCACCAACACCACCACCACCACCTCCGTCACCAAGCGTCTCAACCATGTCACACGGCAGCGTTCAGCTCTCCATCTCACAAACATTTGAGAGAAAGCGTAAATTCCCACCTAGCCACCCTCGATCCCTGGCCCTGAATGCCAGCATTTCTAAACTACTGGCCTATGAAGTGCTGTCATTTACGCTGGTGGACACAGACAGCTTCAAACAGCTCATGTCGCTTGCTGTCCCACAGTATGTTGTTCCCAGCCGACACTACTTCTCCAAGAGAGCCGTGCCTTCCCTGCACAACCAAGTATCCGATAAAATCAAGTGTGCACTGCGCAACGCCATCTGTAGCAAGGTCCACCTAACCACAGATACGTGGACCAGTAAGCACGGCCAGGGACGCTATATCTCCCTAACTGCACACTGGGTAAATGTAGTGGCAGCTGGGCCCCAGGCGGAGAGCTGTTTGGCGCACGTCCTTCCGCCGCCAAGGATCACAGGGCAACATTCTTTGCCTCCTGTTGCCACCTCCTCCTTCTCGGCTTCCTCCTCCTCTTCTTCCACCTGCTCATCCAGTCAGCCACACACCTTCACCACCAACTTCAGCACAGCCCGGGGTAAACGTCAGCAGGCCATTCTGAAACTCATATGTTTGGGGGACAGGCCCCACACCGCACAGGAGTTGTGGCGGGGTATAGAACAACAGACCGACGAGTGGTTGCTGCCGGTGAGCCTCAAGCCCGGCCTGGTGGTGTGTGATAATGGGCGAAATCTCGTTGCAGCTCTGGGACTAGCCAATTTGACGCACATCCCTTGCTTGGCGCATGTGCTGAATTTGGTGGTGCAGAAGTTCATACACAACTACCCCGACATGTCAGAGCTGCTGCATAAAGTGCGGGCCGTCTGTTCGCGCTTCCGGCGTTCACATCCTGCTGCTGCTCGCCTGTCTGCGCTACAGCGTAACTTCGGCCTTCCCGCTCACCGCCTCATATGCGACGTGCCCACCAGGTGGAACTCCACCTTGCACATGCTGGACAGACTGTGCGAGCAGCAGCAGGCCATAGTGGAGTTTCAGCTGCAGCACGCACGGGTCAGTCGCACTACAGAACAGCACCACTTCACCACCAATGACTGGGCCTCCATGCGAGACCTGTGTGCCCTGTTGCGCTGTTTTGAGTACTCCACCAACATGGCCAGTGGCGATGACGCCGTTATCAGCGTTACAATACCACTTCTATGTCTCCTTGAGAAAACACTTAGGGCGATGATGCAAGAGGAGGTGGCCCAGGAGGAGGAGGAGGAGGAGGAGGAGGAGGAAGAGGGGTCATTTTTAGCACTTTCAGGCCAGTCTCTTCGAAGTGACTCAGAGGAAGGTTTTTGGCAACAGCAGAGGCCAGGTACAAATGTGGCCAGACAGGGCCCACTACTGGAGGACGAGGGGGACGAGGATGAGGAGGAGGTGGAGGAGGATGAGGATGAAGCATGGTCACAGCGGGGTGGCACCCAACGCAGCTCGGGTCCATCACTGGTGCGTGGCTGGGGGGAAAGGCAGGACGATGACGATACGCCTCCCACAGAGGACAGCTTGTCCTTACCCCTGGGCAGCCTGGCACACATGAGCGACTACATGCTGCAGTGCCTGCGCAACGACAGCAGAGTTGCCCACATTTTAACCTGTGCGGACTACTAGGTTGCCACCCTGCTGGATCCACGCTACAAAGACAATGTGCCCACCTTACTTCCTGCACTGGAGCGTGATAGGAAGATGCGCGAGTACAAGCGCACGTTGGTAGACGCGCTACTGAGAGCATTCCCAAATGTCACAGGGGAACAAGTGGAAGCCCAAGGCCAAGGCAGAGGAGGAGCAAGAGGTCGCCAAGGCAGCTGTGTCAATGCCAGCTCCTTTGAGGGCAGGGTTAGCATGGCAGAGATGCGGAAAACTTTTGTCAACACGCCACAGCTAACTGCACCACCACCTGATACGCAACGTGTTAGCAGGAGGCAACATTTCACTAACATGGTGGAACAGTACATGTGCACACCCCTCCACGTACTGACTGATGGTTCGGCCCCATTCAACTTCTGGGTCTCTAAATTGTCCACGTGGCCAGAGCTAGCCTTTTATGCCTTGGAGGTGCTGGCCTGCCCGGCGGCCAGCGTTTTGTCTGAACGTGTATTCAGCACGGCAGGGGGCGTCATTACAGGCAAACGCAGCCGCCTGTCTACAGCCAATGTGGACAAGCTGACGTTCATAAAAATGAACCAGGCATGGATCCCACAGGATCTGTCCGTCCCTTGTCCAGATTAGACATTAACTACCTCCCCTTAACCATATATTATTGGACTCCAGGGCACTTCCTCATTCAATCCTATTTTTATTTTCATTTTACCATTATATTGCGAGGCTATCCAAAGTTGAATGAACCTCTCCTCTGTCTGGGTGCCGGGGCCTAAATATATGCCAATGGACTGTTCCAATGTTGGGTGACGTGAAGCCTGATTCTCTGCTATGACATGCAGACTGATTCTCTGCTGACATGAAGCCAGATTGTCTGTTACGGGACCTCTCTCCTCTGCCTGTGTGCTGGGCCTAAATATATGCCAATGGACTGTTGCAGTGGTGGCTGACGTGAAGCCTCATTCTCTGCTATGACATGCAAACTAATTCTCTGCTGACATGAAGCCAGATTGTCTGTTACGGGACCTCTCTCTTCTGCCTGTGTGCTGGGCCTAAATATATGCCAATGGACTGTTGCAGTGGTGGCTGACGTGAAGCCTCATTCTCTGCTATGACATGCAGACTAATTCTCTGCTGACATGAAGCCAGATTCTCTGTTACGGGACCTCTCTCCTCTGCCTGGGTTCCGGGGCCTAAATATCTGAGAATGGACTGTTCCAGTGGTGGGTGACGGGAAGCCAGATTCACTGCTATGGGACCTCTCTCCAATTGATTTTGGTTAATTTTTATTTATTTAATTTTTATTTTAATTCATTTCCCTATCCACATTTGTTTGCAGGGGATTTACCTACATGTTGCTGCCTTTTGCAGCCCTCTAGCCCTTTCCTGGGCTGTTTTACAGCCTTTTTAGTGCCAAAAAGTTCGGGTCCCCATTGACTTCAATGGGGTTCCGGGTTCGGGACGAAGTTCGGATCGGGTTCGGATCTCGAACCCGAACATTTCCGGGAAGTTCAGCCGAACTTCTCGAACCCGAACATCCAGGTGTTCGCTCAACTCTACTCCTAGAGGCTCTACTCTCTCTGTAACTGCTGCACCCTCTGCACTTTAAAGGTAATAAAAATATCATCACACCTTGCCCTGACATCTCGTAAAGCTGTGCGCTTCAATATCCAGCACAGACACAGTATGGTAGGAGAAATGGTGATGCCCCCTTTGCTCTTACAGGCTTATTTTCACATTTTAAAACATCATTTTTCTCAGCAATCCGGGCACATATGAACATGGGACCAAAACAGATGCCTTCAGCCGCCAAGTGCACATGCAACAGGTCCATTGCAGATGCCCTTTCAACATTACTTCATCTGCTGATCTGTCTAAATCAGGGGTAGGCAACCTCCGGCACTCCAGCTGTTGTGAAACTACAACTCCCAACATGCCTACTTGCTCATTTCTTCTTAGAACTCCCATACAAATGAATGGAGCATGCTGGGAATTGTAGTTTCAGAACAGCTGGAGTGCTGAAGGTTGCTGATCCCTGGTCTAAATCTACACAGCAAAGCTGAATGCTAGTGGGCAGTGTAAATGCTGGTAAATTTAAAAAAATATATATATCATATTGGTACTGACGTAAAACATAAAAAAAAAAGTTTAGAACCCTTGTCGAAATACAAACTTGTTAAGATGATGCATTTATTTTGAGATGTGGTCATATAAAATTATTGGAATGTACTCAAACAAATGTGTACTGGTACAATCTAAAATCAATCACTACCCAACAGTAGCAGTCTCAAGCTGAACCCTGATTCCATCAAGAGCAGATTCAATATATTGTGGCTTGGGTGATTCCCACTATGTACATTGCTTCTGCTTTTACTAAGATGTAAGGAATTGCATGGGAACTTGACGGCCTACATAGCAGTGGGGGAGCCTGGTTTGACCAATGCAAGTCACATTACAGACTAAGGCTTCCTTCATGCAAGATAATCACTGGTTCATCCGTGAAGATGTCCATGAAGAATCCATGTTTGGTCCATCTGTCTGCTAGGCTGAAAAAGCTTTTCCAGAGCAGTTCCTAGCAATGATCCATGAAATCCACAGACCAAACACAGATTGCATCCATGTTGTGTCTGTGGTTTTCACAGACCTATAGACTAAAATGTATGTGAGGGATCTGTAATCAAGGACAAAAACAGGACATGCTTCTGTGGTGTCACCACTGACCCTTGGTCTGTGGAAAAATCACTGATGTGTGAATTCATACATTAACATCAATGTGTGTGTGCGCACTTTCTGTGGAGGACATGGACACTACACATCTGTGATTCCACTGATGTGTGAGAAAGGCCTAACATTTTTATTGATTTAGGATGTGCATTGTAAGGCCAATCTTACATGAATACAATACAGACCCATTTCTGCACCCGCGTTATGGGCTTAAATCACAGGCCAACTGTGAGCCTCATCAGACATGTGGCTGATATAAGTATGGCTGCAGAAATGTTCTTGCATTATGTTCATGTGGAATTGACCTGTGAGATTTGTACGGGTTTGCGTTAGCAGACCCCTTGCACACTGTGTATATACAGTAATCGGAAAATATGCTCACGTCTTCTACGTGACATTAGACCAATCTCCTAGAAAATCACTTGTCATGAAAATAGAATGTGTTCTTCTCACTAACCCAGTTGTTCCATTGGTACTTGGCATGTTCTGAGATGACCATGCATCATTGCATTACTTAAGGATGTGTTTCCAATACAATCATTTTAAATTACGGGTACAATATAGCTTCAGACAGTGTGTTTTATGCTGTAAAAAAAAAAGAAAAAAAAATCTACAGGGGAACTCCATTCTATGGCCTTTTCTCTGTAAGAATAATGGAAGTGAATACTGATAAATGGGTAGGAAGACGTACTCATTACCTCTGCACTGGACAGCCACAGCAATGTTCTGTTAGTATGGCTGGTAAGGGCTTTGATTGATGTCCTATGTCTTGCTGGGGATGGATGTTTGCTAATTATGTGAAGAGGGTGACACCTGTGCCCTCTGTGAGCAAAGCTTCCACCTGCCTTAACTCCTACTTAATATAAGACTTACTGCCAGAGGGCTCTTTATTATCGAAAGCGGAGAGGAGGTTAAAGGTTCATTCCCACATCAAAAAATACATTGAATTTGCAACCGAGTGAATGAAATCACCCATGCAGTACCGTCTCCGCTGCTTTTAAAACGATTTTGGACTGCCGGCTGCTCTTAATTAACATGTATTGTAGAGCACAGGACGGAAATAAACACGCCAGATCATTCATACTTCGCTTACAAGAACTATGAATGATAAGAAGCCTTTCAATATCAAACCAAGTATATTTAAAAGGCAATTAACATTGATAAGTATTTAATAGGTCTGGAAATGATCTTCACAAAGAAGACTGAGAATGGAAACTTCTCAACTATTTATAGGTAAAGTTTATTTCCCATTTCCAGTAAGACCTATGGGAAAATAATGTGCGCAGGATATTTTAGTCACTTAGAACTGTACGTTTCGAAATAGTTCTGGCTTTTAGTAGGCCAATGTAGATGACCTTATGTCCACAAATATTATAGTGAAAGGAAATCAGAATCATATTACAGTGAAGGTCCATCATTATGCTTTCATAATTATATAGCACATATGTAACAATTGTACATATCATGAACTTGAGACCTAAAATGCGTACTGTCAAAGTCAGTGAACACCTGGGTCTACTGATGCTTCTCTAGCGCTCATAATCCAGAGCAGATTAGATGCCATCACTGTTTGTCACCTCTAACTATATGCTCTTAGCCAATAGCCATGTCTGTCAATAAAATACAATACAATGTATATCATGGAAGTCTATCTTTGAAGTGATTCCTATCCTATTCCATATTCATGTTGAAAATTGATATAGTGTAGACTCCATCTTAAACATTAAATCAAGGGCGCAATAAGAAAACTGTTTTAATAGTTGATTTGGACTGTCAACACCCAGAAGGCTATAACCAGTTCACCTTGGGAACTGAATACGAATCATGTTTTTCTGATGTCAAAGAACAGATTTCGATCCCATACTTGAGTTTTTTAGACAGGCTATGGGAGTGTGCACAGAGTCTTGATCTTATCCTTTTGGTGTCCGCTTCTTCATTGTTGCATCCCTGCCACTAGAAATACCTGACTACATCCTGCCCACAGAGGTGGGGGCTCAGTATGCAGAGAAGAGAATCGTAAGTGGATGGGTTTTGCATAGTGCAGTAAACCCAGAAGCTAGAATTCATAGGGCCCCAAAGCAAAATGAGATGGACCCCTACTGCCTAGTGACATGCAACCGAAACAGCAGTCTAAATAGTGATAAGTAAGGGTATAGATAATAGTAAGAATCATATCTCAGAGAACCCACATACTACTGCTAGATAGCAGAACCTACCATCTTGCTATTCAGCACAAAAAGAAACATTATGGGGGAGATTTCTCAAGACTGGTCAAAAGAAAAACTGACTTAGTTGCCCATAGCAAGCAATCTGATTCCATATTTTATTTTCCAAAAGAGCTCCGAAAAATGAAAGGTGGAATCTGATTACCTTGTATGGGCAACTAAGTCAGTTTTCCTTTACACCAGTTTTGATAAATCTCCCCCATAATGTCCCTGTACCCGAGTAGGCCTATTTTAACTTATAGCTATAGTTTCATTTATGGGTAAACCTGCAACATTATGCGAGCCCTATGTGTTATTGAGTTTATCTGAGGGAGGCCAATTACATTTACCTTCCACTGTCTATTATTTACAGCAAAAGAAAGGGGCACACGCACCATCACTTGACTGACAGAACCAACTGAACAAGTGTCTTTGGCTACTTTCATATTTCCTGTTTACTCTACATATGCAGCAATCTCTCCTTCAGATACAGGGAAACATGACGATGGGCAGAAACACCTCCTCCTAACATTTCTGTTGATTAACTCAAAGAAAGCATGCAGCAGTTGCCCACTGCCGATCCAGCATTATAATAAGTGTCTAAAGTTTGCTTAACCCTTTAAGGACATGGCAATTTTCAGTTTTTACATTTCCATTTTTCACTCCCATCCTTTCTGGAGCCATAACTTTTTTATTTTTAGATTTACATAGCCATAGGCCTCATACACACGGCCGTTCCGTTTTTTGCTGTCTGCAAACCGCAGATCCGCAAAAAACTGAAGCTGTCCATGTGTCTTCCGCAATTTGCGGAACAGAACGGGCGGCCCATTATACAAATGCCTATTCTTGTCCACAAAACGGACAAGAATAAGACCTGCTATATTTTTTTTTTGTGGGGCCACGGAACGGAGCAAAGGATGCGGACAGCACACGGAGTGCTGTCCGCATCTTTTTCAGCCCCATTGAAGTGAATGGGTCCGCACCCGAGCCGCAAAAACTGCGGCTCGGATGCGGACCCGAAAAACGGTTGTGTGCATGAGGCCATATGAGAGCTTTTTTTCAAGGACAATTTGAACTTTCTAATGGCACCATCTACTGTTACATACAATGTAGTGGGAAGCTGGAAAGAAATTTAAATGGGGTGGAATTGGAAAAAATATAAATAAAAATTCCATCACAGTTTTATGGGTGATGTTTTCTACCATGTTTCCTATATGTTGAAATTATAACTTTTATATTTTTACATCCACAGAGCTGTGTGAGTGCTCATTTTTTGCAGGGTGATCTGTGCTTTTCTATGATACCATTGAGGTGTGATTGCTCACTTTTAATTCAAATTTTTGGGGAGATGAACTGATGAAAAAATAGTGAATGAGTCATTTAGATTTTTCTTCCGTTACACCGTTCGACGAATGGGTGTCACGGATGGTGTTGCCGAAAGCTGGAACTTATAAATAAACATCCGACTGGCTTGATCCCAAACTAAGGAGCATATGGGTGAGCCCTATAAAACCCCTAGAGCTCTCCCTGACTGCTATGCCCATGCAAAGGTCTTTATGGTAGATGATTGCATACCCACATACCTAATACTATGTGACACCTGAAAACCCTATAATAGTGAGGGGACACGACCACCATCTCCCTGCACTTAATACGGACGGAGTCAGGGTCAACTAGAATCAAGCCAGCAAGGCTCCAGCATCCAGGAAGAAGTATAAACCGCAAAGTGAGGCAGTATGGGAGGGAATATAAAGGCCGACAATTTGTGTAAATAGGTGACAGCTGGGAGAAGGAAAGGAGATGATAAAGTGAAACCAAAACATAGAACGTCATGCAAGAGGTAGAGAAGAACGTCTAACAGACCTTCTCACAGACCTGGCAGTGACAATGGGATAAATATTTTTATATTTTAATAGTATGTTCATTTTGAGACGTGGCGATGCTTATGATTAGTGTTGAGCGAAGCAAAGCATTTGAAGCAGAATTCAGTCTGAAGTTCAGGAAAACTGATTTGTAATAAAAAGATATGTAATGTGGATGAATATTAACCTCCTGACGAAGCTGAGGAAGGGAAACGCACATCGAGGTGTTCTCTGACAACTAGGGATTTTGTTTGTGGGAGTTTTATTTGGGTATGATATTGATGTAGCCTCATAAATTATGGTACTTTGAGGGTCGAATAGGACGTCCCCCTCTCTTTATCGTATGGATGTTTAACTAGTTTCTGAGCTACTGCTATTTATGGGTGTGATTATGGATATACTTCCTCCTTTTTCCCGTGGTATATTTGACATGTTTTATATATTTTTCGGGTGCATTCAGACCAGTGGTTAGTGATTCGGTACAGCTATTGTGGTCAATGTAACCGTTTCTGGTGTTTTTATGTTTTTAATCATGTATATTACATTAGGCATGGTGTCTTGTGGTCCTCTGTGGCACATCTTTGTAGGTTTGGTGTTTGTTAAGCAGACACGCCCACATGGTTATGCTTATGAGGCTATATTGTTTTTTTGTTTTTTCTATAATTGTGACTGCACATATTACAAAGTGAACGTATTAAGATGGGGAACCAAGATCACCCATAATGTCGTGCAGCCAGCCAATCCACAGATAGCCATCCCCTGTGATGTCACAACCTTATAAAACCCTTATCCCGTGTGGTCTCTGCCATTGTCCCGTGAGCTAATCATAGGGAAAGATGTGGCAAGAGCTCATGCACTAGGGACAGTGTTGCTGAAAATGATTAATAGAAGAATATTGGAGAAGGGAGAGTGCAGGGAGACTTATTCTGCGTCAGTTTTATTTATTTATTCATAAATTTACTTTTTCCTACATCAGCCATAAACTAAGATATGTAATTCAATAACAATAAGGCTACTTTCACACTTGCGTTCAGAGCGGATCCATCTGAGACGGATCCGCTCATATAATGCAGACGGTGGCTCCGTTCAGAACGGATCCGTCTGCATTATATTGTTAAAAAAAATTCTAAGTGTGAAAGTAGCCTGAACGGATCCGTCCAGACTTTACATTGAAAGTCAATGGGGGACGGATCTGTTTGAAGATTGAGCCATATTGTGTCATCTTCAAACGGATCCGTCCCCATTGACTTACATTGTAAGTCTGGACGGATCCGCATGCCTCCGCACGGCCAGGCGGACACCCGAACGCTGCAAGCAGTGTTCAGGTGTCCGCCTGCTGAGCGGAGCGGAGGCTGAACGCTGCTAGACTGATGCATTCTGAGCGGATCCGCGTCCACTCAGAATGCATTAGTGCTGGACGGATGCGTTCGGAGCCGCTTCTGAGCCCCTTCAAACGGAGCTCACAAGCGGACACCCAAACGCTAGTGTGAAAGTAGCCTTAGGGCCCTTTCACACTTGCGTTGGCCGGTTCCGGCATAGAGTTCCGTCGTCGGGGCTCTATGCCGGAACAATCCTGATCAGGATTATCCTAATGCATTCTGAATGGAGAGAAATCCGTTCAGGATGCATCAGGATGTCTTCCGTTCCGCAACGGAACGTTTTTTGGCCGGAGAAAATACCGCAGCATGCAGTACTTTTTGCTCCGGCCAAAAATCCTGAACACTTGCCGCAAGGCCGGATCCGGAATGAATGCCCATTCAAAGGCATTGATCCGGATCCGGCCTTAAGCTAAACGTCGTTTCGGCGCATTGCCGGATACAACGTTTAGCTTTTTCTGAATGGTTACCATGGCTGCCGGGACGCTAAAGTCCTGGCAGCCATGGTAAAGTGTAGCGGGGAGCGGGGGAGCAGCATACTTACAGTCCGTGCGGCTCCCGGGGAGCTCCAGAGTGACATCAGGGCGCCCCAGGCGCATGGATGACGTGATCGCATGTACACGTCATCTATGCGCCTGGGGCGCTCTGACGTCATTCTGGAGCGCCCCGGGAGACGCACGGACTGTAAGTATGCCGCTCCCCCGCTCCCCGCTCCTACTATGGCAACCAGGACTTTAATAGCGTCCTGGCTGCCATAGTAACACTGAAAGCATTTTGAAGACGGATCCGTCTTTAAATGCTTTCTGTACACTTGCGTTTTTCCGGATCCGGCGTGTACCTCCGGCAAGTGGAGGACACGCCGGATCCGGACAACGCAAGTGTGAAAGGGCCCTAAGATGAAAGCCTTTATTATTCAAGTACCAGCATGCACCAATTCCATACAGTCTGTAACCCTTAGGAGGGACAGGTCTTAAATGATGACTATCCTCATCTTTTGCTGGCTTTACTTCTTCCAAATGTTCCTTCAAAGTCTTCATGTCCTAGAAAAGTCAACAAGATGCAGAGAGAGGTGGAGCTGGATATTCCTGAGGACATATTCTCATTGATATTAGATTATTAACGTGGAAAAGGAGGAAAAGCATATGACTAGAGTTGAGCGAACACCTGGATGTTCGGGTTCGAGAAGTTCGGCCGAACTTCCCGGAAATGTTCGGGTTCGGGATCCGAACCCGATCCGAACTTCGTCCCGAACCAGAACCCCATTGAAGTCAATGGGGACCCGAACTTTCCGGTACTAAAAAGGCTGTAAAACAGCCCAGGAAAGGGCTAGAGGACTGCAAAAGGCAGCAACATGTAGGTAAATCCCCTGCAAACAAATGTGGATAGGGAAATAAATTAAAATAAAAATTAAATAAATAAAAATTAATCAAAATCAATTGGAGAGAGGTCCCATAGCAGAGAATCTGGCTTCACGTCACCCACCACTGGAACAGTCCATACTCAGATATTTAGGCCCCGGCACCCAGGCAGAGGAGAGAGGTCCCGTAACAGAGAATCTGTCTTCATGTCAGCAGAGAATCAGTCTGCATGTCATAACAGAGAATCAGGCTTCACGTCAGCCACCACTGCAACAGTCCATTGTCATAAATTTAGGCCCAGCACCCAGGCAGAGGAGAGAGGTCCCGTAACAGAAAATCTGGCTTCATGTCAGCAGAGAATCAGTCTTCATATCATAGCAGAGAATCAGGTTTCACGTCACCCACCACTGTAAGAGTCCATTTTCATAAATTTAGGCCCAGCACCCAGGCAGAGGAGAGAGGTCCCGTAACAGAGGATCTGGCTTCATGTCAGCAGAGAATTAGTCTGCATGTCATAGCAGAGAATCAGGCTTCACGTCAGCCACCACTGCAACAGTCCATTGTCATAAATTTAGGCCCAGCACCCAGGCAGAGGAGAGAGGTCCCGTAACAGACAATCTGGCTTCATGTCAGTAGAGAATCAGTCTTCATATCATAGCAGAGAATCAGGCTTCACGTCACCCACCACTGTAAGAGTCCATTTTCATAAATTTAGGCCCAGCACCCAGGCAGAGGAGAGAGGTCCCGTAACAGACAATCTGGCTTCATGTCAGCAGAGAATCAGTCTTCATGTCATAGCAGAGAATCAGGCTTCACGTCACCCACCACTGTAAGAGTCCATTTTCATAAATTTAGGCCCAGCACCCAGGCAGAGGAGAGAGGTCCCGTAACAGACAATCTGGCTTCATGTCAGCAGAGAATCAGTCTTCATATCATAGCAGAGAATCAGGCTTCACGTCAGCCACCAATGCAACAGTCCATCGTCAGATATTTAGGCCCAGCACCCAGGCAGAGGAGGGAGGTCCCGTAACAGACAATCTGGCTTCATGTCAGCAGAGAATCAGTCTTCATATCATAGAAGAGAATCAGGTTTCACGTCACCCACCACTGTAAGAGTCCATTTTCATAAATTTAGGCCCAGCACCCAAGCAGAGGAGAGAGGTCCCGTAACAGACAATCTGGCTTCATGTCAGCAGAGAATCAGTCTGCATGTCATAGCAGAGAATCAGGCTTCACGTCAGCCACCACTGCGATAGTCCATTGTCATAAATTTAGGCCCAGCACCCAGGCAGAGGAGAGAGGTCCCGTAACAGACAATCTGGCTTCATGTCAGCAGAGAATCAGTCTTCATATCATAGCAGAGAATCAGGCTTCACGTCACCCACCACTGTAAGAGTCCATTTTCATAAATTTAGGCCCAGCACCCAGGCAGAGGAGAGAGGTCCCGTAACAGACAATCTGGCTTCATGTCAGCAGAGAATCAGTCTTCATGTCATAGCAGAGAATCAGGCTTCACGTCACCCACCACTGTAAGAGTCCATTTTCATAAATTTAGGCCCAGCACCCAGGCAGAGGAGAGAGGTCCCGTAACAGACAATCTGGCTTCATGTCAGCAGAGAATCAGTCTTCATATCATAGCAGAGAATCAGGCTTCACGTCAGCCACCAATGCAACAGTCCATTGTCAGATATTTAGGCCCAGCACCCAGGCAGAGGAGAGAGGTCCCGTAACAGACAATCAGGCTTCACGTCAGCCACCAGTGCAACAGTCCATTGGCATATATTTAGGCCCAGCACCCAGGCAGAGGAGAGAGGTCCCGTAACAGAGAATCTGGCTTCATGTCAGCAGAGAATTAGTCTGCATGTCATAGCAGAGAATCAGGCTTCACGTCACCCAATATTGGAACAGTCCATTGGCATATATTTAGGCCCCGGCACCCAGACAGAGGAGAGGTTCATTCAAATTTGGGTAGCCTCGCAATATAATGGTAAAATGAAAATAAAAATAGGATTGAATGAGGAAGTGCCCTGGAGTACAATAATATATGGTTATGGGGAGGTAGTTAATGTCTAATCTGGACAAGAGACGGACAGGTCCTGTGGGATCCATGCCTGGTTCATTTTTATGAACGTCAGCTTGTCCACATTAGCTGTAGACAGGCGGCTGCGTTTGTCTGTAATGACACCCCCTGCCGTGCTGAATACACGTTCAGACAAAACGCTGGCCGCCGGGCAGGCCAGCACCTCCAAGGCATAAAAGGCTAGCTCTGGCCACGTGGACAATTTAGAGACCCAGTAGTTGAATGGGGCCGAACCATCAGTCAGTACGTGGAGGGGTGTGCACACGTACTGTTCCACCATGTTAGTGAAATGTTGCCTCCTGCTAACACGTTGCGTATCAGGTGGTGGTGCTGTTAGCTGTGGCGTGTTGACAAAACTTTTCCACATCTCTGCCATGCTAACCCTGCCCTCAGAGGAGCTGGCCGTGACACAGCTTCCTTGGCGACCTCTTGCTCCTCCTCTGCCTTGGCCTTGGGCTTCCACTTGTTCCCCTGTGACATTTGGGAATTCTCTCAGTAGCGCGTCTACCAACGTGCGCTTGTACTCGCGCATCTTCCTATCACGCTCCAGTGCAGGAAGTAAGGTGGGCACATTGTCTTTGTAGCGTGGATCCAGCAGGGTGGCAACCCCGTAGTCCGCACACGTTAAAATGTGGGCAACTCTGCTGTCGTTGCGCAGGCACTGCAGCATGTAGCCGCTCATGTGTGCCAGGCTGCCCAGGGGTAAGGACAAGCTGTCCTCTGTGGGAGGCGTATCGTCATCGTCCTGCCTTTCCCCCCAGCCACGCACCAGTGATGGACCCGAGCTGCGTTGGGTGCCACCCCGCTGTGACCATGCTTCATCCTCATCCTCCTCCACCTCCTCCTCATCCTCGTCCTCCTCGTCCTCCAGTAGTGGGCCCTGGCTGGCCACATTTGTACCTGGCCTCTGCTGTTGCCAAAAACCTCCCTCTGAGTCACTTCGAAGAGACTGGCCTGAAAGTGCTAAAAATGACCCCTCTTCCTCCTCCTCCTCCTCCTCCTGGGCCACCTCCTCTTCCATCATCGCCCTAAGTGTTTTCTCAAGGAGACATAGAAGTGGTATTGTAACGCTGATAACGGCGTCATCGCCACTGGCCATGTTGGTGGAGTACTCGAAACAGCGCAACAGGGCACACAGGTCTCGCATGGAGGCCCAGTCATTGGTGGTGAAGTGGTGCTGTTCTGTAGTGCAACTGACCCGTGCGTGCTGCAGCTGAAACTCCACTATGGCCTGCTGCTGCTCGCATAGTCTGTCCAGCATGTGCAAGGTGGAGTTCCACCTGGTGGGCACGTCGCATATGAGGCGGTGAGCGGGAAGGCCGAAGTTACGCTGTAGCGCAGACAGGCGAGCAGCAGCAGGATGTGAACACCGAAAGCGCGAACAGACGGCCCGCACTTTATGCAGCAGCTCTGACATGTCGGGGTAGTTGTGAATTAACTTCTGCACCACCAAATTCAGCACATGCGCCAAGCAAGGGATGTGCGTCAAATTGGCTAGTCCCAGAGCTGCAACGAGATTTCGCCCATTATCACACACCACCAGGCCGGGCTTGAGGCTCACCGGCAGCAACCACTCGTCGGTCTGTTGTTCTATACCCCGCCACAACTCCTGTGCGGTGTGGGGCCTGTCCCCCAAACATATGAGTTTCAGAATGGCCTGCTGACGTTTACCCCGGGCTGTGCTGAAGTTGGTGGTGAAGGTGTGTGGCTGACTAGATGAGCAGGTGGAAGAAGAGGAGGAGGAAGACGAGTAGGAGGAGGTGGCAACAGGAGGCAAAGAATGTTGCCCTGTGATCCTTGGCGGCGGAAGGACGTGCGCCAAACAGCTCTCCGCCTGGAGCCCAGCTGCCACTACATTTACCCAGTGTGCAGTTAGGGAGATATAGCGTCCCTGGCCGTGCTTACTGGTCCACGTATCTGTGGTTAGGTGGACCTTGCCACAGATGGCGTTGCGCAGTGCACACTTGATTTTATCGGATACTTGGTTGTGCAGGGAAGGCACGGCTCTCTTGGAGAAGTAGTGCCGGCTGGGAACAACATACTGTGGGACAGCAAGCGACATGAGCTGTTTGAAGCTGTCTGTGTCCACCAGCCTAAATGACAGCATTTCATAGGCCAGTAGTTTAGAAATGCTGGCATTCAGGGCCAGGGATCGAGGGTGGCTAGGTGGGAATTTACGCTTTCTCTCAAATGTTTGTGAGATGGAGAGCTGAACGCTGCCGTGTGACATGGTTGAGATGCTTGGTGACGGAGGTGGTGGTGGTGTTGGTGGTACATCCCCTGTTTGCTGGGCGGCAGGTGCCAACGTTCCTCCAGAGGCGGAGGTAGAGGCCGAGGCGGCAGCAGCAGAAGAGGCCGAGGCGGCAGCAGCAGAAGAGGCCGAGGCAGCAGCAGCAGAAGAGGCCGAGGCAGCAGCAGCAGAAGAGGTAGCAGGGGGAGCCTGAGTGACTTCCTTGGTTTTAAGGTGTTTACTCCACTGCAGTTCATGCTTTGCATGCAGGTGCCTGGTCATGCAGGTTGTGCTAAGGTTCAGAACGTTAATGCCTCGCTTCAGGCTCTGATGGCACAGCGTGCAAACCACTCGGGTCTTGTCGTCAGCACATTGTTTGAAGAAGTGCCATGCCAGGGAACTCCTTGAAGCTGCCTTTGGGGTGCTCGGTCCAAGATGTCGGCGGTCAGTAGCAGGCGGAGTCTCTTGGCGGCGGGTGTTCTGCTTTTGCCCACTGCTCCCTCTTTTGCTACGCTGTTGGCTCGGTCTCACCACTGCCTCTTCCTCCGAACTGTGAAAGTCAGTGGCACGACCTTCATTCCATGTGGGGTCTAGGACCTCATCGTCCCCTGCATCGTCTTCCACCCAGTCTTGATCCCTGACCTCCTGTTCAGTCTGCACACTGCAGAAAGACGCAGCAGTTGGCACCTGTGTTTCGTCATCATCAGAGACATGCTGAGGTGGTATTCCCATGTCCTCATCATCAGGAAACATAAGTGGTTGTGCGTCAGTGCATTCTATGTCTTTCACCGCTGGGGAAGGGCTAGGTGGATGCCCTTGGGAAACCCTGCCAGCGGAGTCTTCAAACAGCATAAGAGACTGCTGCCTAACTTGAGGCTGAGACAGTTTCCCTGGTATGCATGGGGGTGATGTGACAGACTGATGGGGTTGGTTTTCAGGCGCCATCTGTGCGCTTTCTGCAGAAGACTGGGTGGGAGATAATGTGAACGTGCTGGATCCACTGTCGGCCACCCAATTGACTAATGCCTGTACCTGCTCAGGCCTTACCATCCTTAGAACGGCATTGGGCCCCAGCATATATCGCTGTAAATTCTGGCGGCTACTGGGACCTGAGGTAGTTGGTACACTAGGACGTGTGGATGTGGCAGAACGGCCACGTCCTCTCCCAGCACCAGAGGGTCCACTAACACCACCACGGCCATGTCCACGTCCGCGTCCCTTACTAGATGTTTTCCTCATTGTTATCGTTCACCACAACAACAAAAATATTATTTGGCCCAATGTATTGTATTCAAATTCAGCTGAATATAAATTTGAGGCCTAGTATTTAGGCGCTGGGTGACCGGTATGGATTTACTGACAGAATTAGACTTGGAAATGCACAGTAGCGTGTGTGTGAAGTTATTCTGAATGACCCTATGTGCACCTTGAATATTATATACCCTTTTAGGGATAGATTTCAAATAGCTCTGATATAGCAGAAACCACTAAATTATGAAATTGCTAAATTGGGAATTGTATTTCAACCCAGAACAAAAAATGTGCTTTGACGGACACTAAATAACTTGCCCAGCCAGAACAGTACAGCGGTAACGACAGATTTAGCGGGATATAAATTTGAGGCCTAGTATTTAGGCGCTGGGTGACCGGTATGGATTTACTGACAGAATTAGACTTGGAAATGCACAGTAGCGTGTGTGTGAAGTTATTCTGAATGACCCTATGTGCACCTTGAATATTATATACCCTTTTAGGGATAGATTTCAAATAGCTCTGATATAGCAGAAACCACTAAATTATGAAATTGCTAAATTGGGAATTGTATTTCAACCCAGAACAAAAAATGTGCTTTGACGGACACTAAATAACTTGCCCAGCCACAACAGGACAGCGGTAACGACAGATTTAGCGGGATATAAATTTGAGGCCTAGTATTTAGGCGCTGGGTGACCGGTATGGATTTACTGACAGAATTAGACTGGGATATGGCCAAAAAATAACCACACTATTGCTGGTTAAATGCACTTGGTGTGACAGCTTGACCAACCACACTACTGAGGGTTAAATGCACTTGGTGACAGGCGCAGCTTGCCCCTGATGTAGTATATGGCCAAAAAATGAACAGACTATTGCTGGTTGAATGCACTTGGTGTGACAGCTTGACCAACCACACTACTGAGGGTTAAATGCACTTGGTGACGGGCGCAGCTTGCCCCTGATGTAGTATATGGCCAAAAAATGAACAGACTATTGCTGGTTAAATGCACTTGGTGTGACAGCTTGACCAACCACACTACTGAGGGTTAAATGCACTTGGTGACGGGCGCAGCTTGCCCCTGATGTAGTATATGGCCAAAAATGAACAGACTATTGCTGGTTAAATGCACTTGGTGTGACAGCTTGACCAACCACACTACTGAGGGTTAAATGCACTTGGTGACGGGCGCAGCTTGCCCCTGATGTAGTATATGGCCAAAAAATGAACAGACTATTGCTGGTTAAATGCACTTGGTGTGACAGCTTGACCAACCACACTACTGAGGGTTAAATGCACTTGGTGACGGGCGCAGCTTGCCCCTGATGTAGTATATGGCCAAAAAATGAACAGACTATTGCTGGTTAAATGCACTTGGTGTGACAGCTTGACCAACCACACTACTGAGGGTTAAATGCACTTGGTGACGGGCGCAGCTTGCCCCTGATGTAGTATATGGCCAAAAAATGAACAGACTATTGCTGGTTAAATGCACTTGGTGTGACAGCTTGACCAACCACACTACTGAGGGTTAAATGCACTTGGTGACGGGCGCAGCTTGCCCCTGATGTAGTATATGGCCAAAAAATGAACAGACTATTGCTGGTTAAATGCACTTGGTGTCACAGCTTGACGAACCACACTACTGAGGGTTAAATGCACTTGGTGACGGGCGCAGCTTGCCCCTGATGTAGTATATGGCCAAAAAATAAACAGACTATTGCTGGTTAAATGCACTTGGTGTGACAGCTTCACCCTGATGTAGGCTTTAGCCAAAAAACAACCACACCATTGAGGGTTAAATGCACTTGGTGACAGGCGCAGCTTGCCCCTGATGTAGTATATGGCCAAAAAATAAACAGACTATTGCTGGTTAAATGCACTTGGTGTGACAGCTTCACCCTGATGTAGGCTTTAGCCAAAAAACAACCACACCATTGAGGGTTAAATGCACTTGGTCGCAGCAAGGGCTGGCGCACCACAAGACACAAAATGGCCGCCGATCACCCCAGAAAAAAGTGACTGACAAACGGTCTGGGCAGCCTAAAAACAGTGAGCAATTGAGTATCAGCAGCTCAATGACCCACAGCTGCAGATCGATCAATAATCAAGTCCTTTGGAGGAGTTAATCTGCCTAATCTCGCCCTACTGTCGCAGCCGCAACCTCTCCCTACGCTAATCAGAGCAGAGTGACGGGCGGCGCTATGTGACTCCAGCTTAAATAGAGGCTGGGTCACATGGTGCTCTGGCCAATCACACCCATGCCAATAGTAGGCATGGCTGTGACGGCCTCTTGGGTTAAGTAGTATGACGCTTGTTGATTGGCTGCTTTGCAGCCTTTCAAAAAGCGCCAAGAAAGCGTCACAAAAGCGCCAAGAAAGCGACGAACACCGAACCCGAACCCGGACTTTTACGAAAATGTCCGGGTTCGGGTCCGTGTCACGGACACCCCAAAATTCGGTACGAAACCGAACTATACAGTTCGAGTTCGCTCATCCCTACATATGACAGAAGAAGGACTATACAGTGCGGTCTTTATTATTAAATGAAAGGCAGCAGTGGGTTAATTGGCAAATAAAAATTTTCTTCGCTCTTCTCTACCTACAATGTTTCTTTTTTATTGCTTGCTTATTAATATTTTTTTATTATGGGGAAAGGGAGGTGATTATCAGATTGCTTCTGTCATAGACTTCAATACATTAACATTGACATCTATGGTAAATTTGCTATGCTCCTATATAACTGGCTGATCTCACAATACAGGGAGAGGGATACAGACCTAGAGTGATTGTCATATTTTCATCACCTTGGTGCCACTACTAAAAGTATCCAGGAGTAGTGTTGATTGCCAATATTCTTATTGCAAATTTTTATCGCGAATATTGGCACTTCAAGAATTCACAAATATTTAGAATATAGTGCTATATATTCATAATCACAAAAATTCTCAATTTTATTTTTTCAACAGCACACATGATCCCTCCCTGCTTCTAGCTTGTGGGCCAGTGAGAAGGCTTCAATATCTTTGTCAGAGCTTAGCAACATCCCTAGCAACCAATAGGAAAGTTGCCTGCCCCTTACTATATAAGAACCTCCCCAGCAGCCATTTTCTACAGTTTTTTTGCTTTTGTGAGAGAGAGAGGAGTGTTATGCTTTGCTGTGTCATCATATATTAGATAGCTCATATATATTATACAATACAGATAGTTAGTTAGTGGGAGATACCAGTGTAGCTGATAGGTTCAAGTGCAGGGTGTTAGGGACATTATATAGTTAGTTAGTTAAAGGGAACCTGTCACCGGGATTTTGTGTATAGAGCTGAGGACATGGGTTGCTAGATGGCCGCTAGCACATCCGCAATACCCAGTACCCATAGCTCTGTGTGCTTATATTGTGTAAAAAAAAAACGATTTGATACATATGAAAATTAACCTGAGATGAGTCCTGTCCCTAAATCATTTCACGTACAGGACTCATCTCCGGTTAATTTGCATATTTATCGAATATCGATAAATCGAAATTTTTTTACACAATAAAAGCACACAGAGCTATAGGGACTGGGTATTGCGGATGTGCTAGCGGCCATCTAGCAACCCATGTCCTCAGCTCTATACACAAAATCCCGGTGAAAGGTTCCCTTTAACTCAAATATATAATGCAGATAGTTAATTAGGGGGAGATACTCAGTGTAGCTTAGTTAGGCTACTTTCACACTTGCGGCAGAGGAATCTGGCAGGCAAAACGCATGCAAATTAATTGCATTTTAAGACTGATCAGGATCCTGATCCGTCTTAAAAATGCATTGCAAAAACGGATCTAATACATTCCTATGGAAAAAAATTCAGGCAAGTCTTCAGTTTTTGGGCCGGAGATAAAACCATAGAATGCTTTGGTTTTATCTTTTGCCTAATCAGTCAAAAAGACTGAACTGAAGACATCCTGATGCATCCTGAATGGAATGCTTTCCATTCAGAATGCATGGGGATAAAACTGATCCGTTCTTTTCCGGTATATAGCCCCTAGGATGGAACTCTATGCCCAAAAAGTGTGAAAGTACTTATAGTGAATAGTGTAGCTGATAGGTTCAATTGCAGGGTGTTATGGACATTATATAGTTAGTTAGCTCAAATAAATAATACAGATAGTTAGTTAGGGGGAGATAGTCAGTGTAGGTTATTTAGAGAGTGTAGCTGATAAAAAGTATTTTCCTTTCTGCTTTAGTGTCATTGTCTTAGTGTTTTGTGTGCTAAAGTAGGGAGGGATTATTGTCATCATCACTCGTCTGTTAAAAAAACAAATAGTCTTTTGCTTGGTGTTTTAGTGTCATTGTCTTAGGGTTTCATGTGCTCAGTGTAGGTGCTCCCCGGTCAGCCCCTTCCTGGTGAAGTCTGGCCTGGGCTCTGTGACACTACCCCCTGTGTGTAGCCAAGCCTCGCAACTAAAAGCTTATTCAGCAGCCTGACCTGCGATCAATGATCCAGGCTGCGCACTGGAGGCAGCCGCCGAGGACCCCGCCAGCAGCCAGGGACTGTGACTGAGTCATCAACAAGGGAAGTGAAACTGATCCCGGCAGCAGAGCTGAGGACACTCACACACCCAGGCCGAGGCAAGCTGGTTCCTCATTGGCTTCTGTGCACAACGCGCAGAGGACGGCTGGGTGCTGCCGATGGCCGGAGCCCAGCGTGTGTGCGGCGCTGATCATGTATGGGTGGGGCAAACCCATGCCTCCTCACAGACAAAAGGAGGATGAGAGAGCCGCTGTTCAACCCCGCCAGTCCTGCTGCCCTCTGGCTTGGAGGAATCAGCACACGGTGCGGCAGGCTGCGTTAACACAGTGTTCTTTTCCAGACTCGATGTGCCTGATATGTTAACTGAGAGCAAAAGTATGGGCAGCGTGTGGAGCTAATGTTGTCCTAATTTATTGTGGGCTTTACAAACTTAAAATACCTTTAAAAAAATATATTGTCAAACTGTAACGGTCGCGAACACACACACACACAGGGGGGAGGGAAGTGACCACTGCGCTCCACCCTTACCCCTGGCCCTGCCTACTTGCCTCGCAAGTCCTAATGACAGGGGACAACTGGACGGCAATCCCTAGCTTAGAATAAGTGCAGGGATGACAGACAGACAAACAACAGAACGTGAACGGACCGAGTCAATACCAGGAAAGCTACAAAGTACAAATGGAGCAAGCAGAGAATAGTCAGGAGAAGCCGGGGTCGTAAATACCAGGAGAGACGTGAAGTACCAAAGGAGTCAGCAGAGGATCGTCAGGAGGAAGCTGGGGTCAGAATACCAGGAGAGCAGCAAAGTACACAAGGAGCAGGCAGAGGATGGTCAGGAATTCAGCAGGAGGTAAGTACGCCAGGAGGACAAAATCACAAGTGGAACCTAAATTAACAGGCAACCTGTGGCCAGCAGGCTGCCTGTATTTATAGTGGGGGGTGAGGGTCATGTGACGTGGCCAGCGTCACATGACCGACAGACCAGCCAGTCGAGCACTGAGTGATCAGCGTGCGCTCAAGGCAAACTTAGGAGCAGGGAGCCACCCAGCTAGCAAAACCACCCTGGGAACGAGGTCAAACACAGATCCTCGCTCCCGAAGCTAAGTAGCAGGTCTGCGGCTAATGGGGGACCGAGTGCACCTTTGGAACTCTGTTACAGTACCCCCACTTTTACGAGGGGCCACCGGACCCAAGACCTCAATCGATGGCCTCTCAAGGTGTTCTAAATGAAATTTTCAAACAAGTCTAGGGGCATGAACCTCCCTGGCAGGTACCCAAGATCTCTCTTCAGGTCATACCCCTTCCAGTGAATCAGGTACTGCAAGGAATTACGCACCTTCCTGACATCCACTATTTTAGACACCACATACTCGACAGCATCATTAACAAGAACCGGCGGAGGCGAGGCTTTCGATGGTACTACTGGTTCAAAATATTTTTTAAGTAGAGATTTATGGAACACATTATGAATGTGGAATGACTCGGGCAGCTCCAATCTAAATTATACCGGGTTAATCACCTCCGTGATCTTATATGGTCCAATAAAACGAGGAGCAAACTTTTTAGAATCTACCTTAAGAGAGAGATTCTTGGAGGACAACCATACCTTATCCCCAACCTGAAAATTCACCCCCCTTGAACGTCTCCTATCGGCCTTGAGTTTCTGAGAACTTTGAGCCTTTTCTAAGTTCGATTGAACCCGGGCCCAAACTCTGCACAGTTCAGAGGAGAGTCTATCCGCCTCAGGGTTAGAGGAGGAGACGGATGACCCAGAATGAAAACGGGGATGGAAACCATGGTTACAAAAGAAAGGTGAAACCCCAGCAGAAGAATTTATAGTAACATAGTACATAAGGCCGAAAAAAGACATTTGTCCATCCAGTTCGGCCTGTTATCCCGCAAGTTGATCCAGAGGAAGACCCCTCTCTAGTGGCTATAGCCTGTAATATTATTACGCTCCAGAAATACATCCAGGCCCCTCTTGAATTCCTTTATTGTACTCACCATCACCACCTCCTCAGGCAGAGAGTTCCATAGTCTCACTGCTCTTACCGTAAAGAATCCTTTTCTATGTTTGTGTACAAACCTTCTTTCCTCCAGGCGCAGAGGATGTCCCCTCGTCACAGTCACAGTCCTGGGGATAAATAGCTGATGGGATAGATCTCTGTACTGACCCTTGATATATTTATACATATTAATTAGATCTCCCCTCAGTCGTCTTTTTTCTAAAGTGAATAACCCTAATTTTGATAATCTTTCAGGGTACTGTAGTTGCCCCATTCCAGTTATTACTTTAGATGCCCTCCTCTGGACCTTCTCCAGCTCTGCTATGTCTGCCTTGTTTACAGGAGCCCAGAACTGTACACAGTACTCCATGTGTGGTCTGACTAGCGATTTGTAAAGTGGTAGGACTATGTTCTTATCACGGGAATCTATGCCCCTTCTGATGCAACCCATTATCTTGTTGGCCTTGGCAGCAGCTGCCTGACACTGGTTTTTGCAGCTTAGTTTGCTGTTTATTAAAATTCCTAGGACACGGTTGTTTTGACACGGTTATTCAAAGCAAATTCAGCCAATGGAAGAAATTTCACCCATAATTGCTGGTCATCAGCAACATACGACCTCAAGAATTGTTCCACAAACTGATTAAGGCGTTCAATCTTGAAATTTTACATTTTTGACAGAAGGCCCTCCAGAATTTGGACACAAACTGCACACCCCTGTCAGAAACGATATTTTCTGGGATACCATGCAATCGAACAATTTCTTTCACAAAAATAGACGCCAGGGTTTTGGCATTTTGGAGTTTAGACAGGGGAACGAAATGGATCATCTTGCTAAACCTATCGACCACTACCCAAACTACAGTCTTACCCTCCGCCGGCGGTAGGTCAGTTATAAAGTCCATCGAGATATGGGACCAGGGTCTACTGGGAATGGGTAGGGGTCGTAGGTTACCAGCAGGGCGAGTCCTAGGTGTCTTGGACCTGGCACAAACCTCACAGGCTGACACGTAGGACTTGACATCCCTAGTTAGAGTGGGCCACCACTAAGATCTAGAAACCAGAACCTTAGTGCCCTCAACACCCGGATGTCCACAAAAGGCAGAATCGTGACACTCACCCAACAGCTGGAGACGAAATTGTACGGGGACAAACAACTTATCTGTTGGGGTGGATACCGGTGCCAGATGTTGTTCAGACCTAATGCTAGCCGAGATATCCTGGGTAAGAGCTGCTATGAAGATTTTTGCTGGTAGGATGGATTCAGGTGGTACCTCAGTCGGTTGAAAAGCATGGAAGCTCCGAGATAATGGGTTTGCCTTCACATTTTTACTTCCCGGCCTGAACGTAATGGAAAAATCTAAACGAGTAAAAAACAGAGCCCATCTGGCTTGACGGGGATTCAACCTCTTAGCAGACTCGAGAAACATACGATTTTTATGGTCAGTGACAACAGTTACACAATGCCTTGCCCCCTCCAGAAAATGCCTCCACTCCTCAAATGCCCATTTAATGGCCAGCAGCTCCCTATTCCCTATGTCGTAGTTTCTCTCCGTGGGAGAGAATTTCCTGGAGAAGAAGGCACATGGTCTCAGGTTAGCGAGGCTAGCAGGACCTTGTGAAAGGACTGCTCCTGCGCCGTCCTCGGACGCATCCACCTCCACAATAAAAGGTTTCTCCTGATCAGGCTGGATCAGAATGGGAGCACTGCTGAATGCCTTTTTTAATTTTTTGAAATGAAGAAATGGCCTCAGTAGACCAATTCTCCAAATCCGCCCCTTTCTTAGTAAGGTCGGTCAACGGTTTAGCAATTACGGAAAAATTCATAATAAATTTGCGATACTAATTGGCGAAACCTAGGAACCGTTGTAAGGCCTTTAAGGATGAATGTCTTACCCATTCCTTAATTGCTAGTACCTTACCAGGATCCATCTTGAAGGCGTGAGGAGTCAGAACATACCCTAGAAACAGAATCTCCTGTACTCCAAAGACACATTTCTCTTGCTTAGCGGATAGCTGATTCTCCCTCAACACCTCTAATACCTGTTTAACATGAGACACATGGGATTTGAAGTCAGGAGAGAATATCAAAATGTCGTCAAGATAGACAATAAAAAATGTACCTAGGAACTCCCTAAGAATGTCATTCATGAAGTTTTGGAACACAGCCACAGCTTGAGTCCAAAAGGCATCACCAGATATTTAAAGTGTCCTACCGGAGTATTGAACGCCGTCTTCCATTCGTCTCCCTCCTTGATTCGGATAAGATTGTATGCCCCTTTCAGGTCAATTTTGGAAAAACCAGGTTGCCCCCAGAACCTGGTTAAATAAATCCGGAATCAATGGGAGGGAGTATCTATTCTGGACAGTGATTTTATTTAATCTCAGGTAATGGATACATGGCCTAAGACCACCATCTTTTTTCTTAACAAAGAAAAACCCTGCCCCCATAGGAGAGACATAAGGTCTAATATGCCCTTTACCAAGGCTCTCCTTAATATAATCTTCCATGGCCTTGCGTTCGGGCTTAGAAAGATTATAAATTCACCCCTTAGGAAACTTGGCCCCATCTACTAGCTCTATGGTACAATCATAAGGTCTATGGGGGGGTAGAACCCCCGGGGTTGGTGATGAGAATACATCAGAATATTCCCTAGCAACAGTGGGTAAAGTATCAGACTTTACTGAGACCCCAGCCTGCACCACGGACAAACACAAATCACACTTAGGACCCCATCTCATCAAATCCCCATTGGACCAATCTATAGTGGGGTTATGTAGTCGGAGCAAAGGCAACCCTAGTACCACCTCAGCCGGTAGGTTCTCCAGGACTAAAAGGGAACATCTCTCTGAGTGGCATACACCCACGGTTAGAGAAATCTCAGAGGTACATGAGCTCACCGTACCACCAATAAGAGGTGTAGCATCAATAGCCATGAGATGGATAGGAGTTGGTAAGGCAAACATATAATAAAGGCCTTACCCATCTACTCCCAGAGAAATCGTAATGGGTACCAAAAGCTTACATTTGGAAAATTCAAGGTGTACCTGGTCTTTAGGTTGCCTTGCCTTAGGAGACTTGAGAGAGAGGGCCTTCTTAGGACACTGGTTAATCCAATGGTCAGGATCTCCACAGTAAAAGCATTCTCCACGTCTGCGGCGAAGATTCCCTCGGGTCATGCCAACCTGCATGGGTTCCTCGGTGGAGACCTCAGCATTGTCTCTGGGATAGGCCTCTGGCTGGACCACCATCTAAGAAGAGAACTGTTGTTCCTGTCGTCTCTCTCTAACCCATCGGTCAAGTCGGACAACAAGGGTCATCATCTCCTCTAAGGTCTCTGGAAGTTGATAACTGACCAGAAGATCCTGTAAATTATGAGACAGACATGACCTGAACTGACTCTTCAGGGCTGGTTCGTTCCATCCTGAGGGGACATACCACCTTCTGAATTGGGTGCAATAATCCTCCGCAGGTAGATTGCCCTGAACCAGTGCCTTTAGAGCCGTCTCGGCTACTAGAGCCCTGTCTGGTTCATCATAGAGGGTACCCAGGGCCTGAAAGAACCCCTCCACAGAAGATTAACAACTGTCGCCAGCAGGTAAAGAGAACGCCCAGTCCTGGGGATCACCCTGTAGTCGGGAAATGATAATGCCCACGCGTTGACTCTCGGGGCCAGAGGACACGGGACGTAAACGGAAGTAAAGTTTGCAATTCTCCTTAAAAGAGAGAAACTTCTTCCGATCTCCAGAAAATGGTTCTGGGAGCTGAATCTGGGGCTCAAAATGCGGATGGGATGTCTGAGGAGTGGAAGAACCTTTCCCTAACTCAAAAGAACTGAGTCTTTCCCCTAACTCCTGCACCATCTGCGTCAGATGAGAGACATGGTCAGTCAGGGTCACCAGACCGGGGTCAGAATACCAGGAGAGCAGCAAAGTACACAAGGAGCAGGCAGAGGATGGTCAGGAATTCAGCAGGAGGTAAGTACGCCAGGAAGACAAAATCACAGGTGGAACCTAAATTAACAGGCAACCTGTGGCCAGCATGCTGCCTGTATTTATAGTGGGGAGTGAGGGTCATGTTACGTGGCCAGCGTCACATGACCGACAGACCAACCAGTCGAGTACCGAGTGATCAGCTCGGCGCTCAAGGCAGACTTAGGAGCAGGGAGCCATCCAGCTAGCAAAACCGCCCTGGGAACAAGGTCAAACACAGATCCTCACTCCCGAAGCTAAGCAGCAGGTCTGCGGCTAATGGGGGACCGAGTGCACCTTCGGAATCCTGTTGCACAAAGTAAAATATAGCATTTTGTATGCATGGGAGCACATTCCTGCTCTAGTTGAAGAACCTGCTTCCGACATAGAGGTGTTTATTTTTGGTGTTGCCCTAGTCTGGTGGGGCCCATTCCTGGGAACACATTCCTGCTACAAACATAGAACCTGCTGCTGTCTGTTCCTGCTGAATTAGGCCAAGCTATGTTTAGGCATTATACTCCACCATTACCTTTACCTGCTGCTGTTTGTCCTGATCTTGATGAGTTATGTTCCCTCTTTATACTACAGTGTAACCATTTGCCTGCTGCTGCTGTCTGTCCGGATCCTGCTGAGTTAGGCCCAGCTATGTGTATGCCTTATAGTACAGTGTTACTATTTACCTGCTGCTGTCTGTTCTTATCCTGCTGAGTTTGGTTGAGCTATGTGTAGGCCTTTTACTACAGCGTTACCATTTACCTGCTGCTGTCTGTCCTGCTCCTCCTGAGTTTGGTCGAGCTATGTGCAGGCCTTATACTATATCGTTAACATTTACTTGCTGTTAGACTTTTTTCAGAAATATAATGCAGACGGTTCCGTTCTGAACGGATACCATCATTTGCATTATAGGAGCGGATCCGTCTGTACAGATACCAGACGGATCCTCTCCGAACGCAAGTGTGAAAGTAGCCTAAGATATCACCTATATTACTATTACAATACACGCTGTCCTTTGGCCTGCTGAGGAGATGTTTTTCTCCGCACTAATTGTATTGTCAAGCCATTAGGAGGGGTGTATAAAGGGAGTACATTTATCAGGTATATCCTTGGTGTGCCGCTGATTCGCAGCGCTACTGCATTACTGCTATTTATATTATATTAACTTCTGTCTATTTTTTTGTCTTTTATGATGATATTCAATGCATCATTTATTATTAATACATATGTGTTCTTGTCTGTTGGGTATATTGAGTATTTGCTCACACATAATCCCTCATCTTTTTGATGATTGTTTTGGTTATAATCTTTGTCACAGCTTAGCAACATCCCTAGCAACCAATAGAAAAGTTGCCTACCCTTAGTATATAAGAACCTCCCCAGTAGCTATTTTCTAAAGTTTATTGCAGTTATAAAAGAGACAGTAGTGTCATCGCGGTCTGACGACAGTACCCAGATCAGCCCACCAAGGGTGGTCCTCGCTGTTGCTGCCTACTCCGAGATGATAGATCTCCAATGTCAGTGGTGGTGAAGGTGACGATGATGGCGTGTTGACGGACGTCACATGGGTGCCCACAAGAGAGGAAGAGGAGGGGAGAGATGGAGGAAGAGATGGAGCAGCAGATAGGGAGGAGAAGGAGGAGAAGTAGGCAGACCTCGCAGTGCACGGGAGGCAAAAAGCAGACTGCAAATGTATCTGGAACGAGCCATCCACCATGCACAGTCACATCTTGCATAGAAACATAGAAACATAGAATGTGTCGGCAGATAAGAACCATTTGGCCCATCTAGTCTGCCCAATATATCTGAATCCTATGAATAGCCCCGGCCCTATCTTATATGAAGGATGGCCTTATGCCTATCCCATGCATGCTTAAACTCCTTCACTGTATTTGCAGCTACCACTTCTGCAGGAAGGCTATTCCATGCATCCACTACCCTCTCAGTAAAGTAATACTTCCTTATATTACTTTTAAACCTTTGCCCCTCTAATTTAAAACTGTGTCCTCTTGTGGTAGTTTTTCTTCTTTTAAATATGCTCTCCTCCTTTACCGAGTTGATTCCCTTTATGTATTTAAAAGTTTCTATCATATCCCCTCGGTCTCTTCTTTCTTCCAAGCTATACATATTAAGGTCTTTTAACCTTTCCTGGTAAGTTTTATCCTGCAATCCATGGACCAGTTTAGTAGCTCTTCTCTGAACTCTCTCTAGAGTATCTATATCCTTCTGGAGATATGGCCTCCAGTACTGCGCACAATACTCCAAGTGAGGTCTCACCAGTGTTCTGTACAGCGGCATAAGCACTTCACTCTTTCTACTGCTTATACCTCTCCCTATACATCCAAGCATTCTGCTTGCATTTCGTGCTGCTTTATTACATTGTCTTCCCACCTTTAAGTCTTCTGAAATAATTACTCCTAAATCCCTTTCCTCAGATACTGAGGTCAGGACTGTGTCGAATATTCTATATTCTGCCCTTGGGTTTTTACGCCCCAGGTGCATTATCTAGCGCTGCGAATCAGCTGCACACCAAGGAAACACCGGATAAATGTACTCCCTTTATTGCACTCCCAGGATGCCGGCACATGGCTCCGCAGTGTGGGCTTTTTTTAACTTGTCAGCTTCTGATAATAGTGTTGCCATCTGCAGCCTGTGCTGTCAACGCTTAAGTCGCGGTAAGCCCAACACTCACCTACCGCCTTAAGAAGGCACCTGGCCTCCCATCACCGAGCCTAGTGAGAGCAGCGCCGTCAGAACCCAAAAAGCCATGCTCCTGGTGCTCCACATCCTGCTTCTTCTCCTTCTCTTCTCTCCTCCCATTTGTCCCCCACTCCACCTTTCACTGTGCTGTCATCGTATTCATCTGGTACTAGGCAGGCTTCCATTGCCCAAATGTTCGAACGTAAAAAAAATTATGACGCCGGATAATCCTCTTGCCCAACGACTGACCGCTGGCTTGTCGAAACTGCTAGCCCTCCAACTACTGCCATATAAATTGGTGGACTCAGAGACCTTTAGAATATTTGTGGCCATTGGCACACCACAATGGAAGTTCCCCGGAAGGAAATATTTCTCCCAGAAGGGCATCCCAGAGCTATATGGCCACGTTCAGCGGCAATTGAATGTATCTCTACACAGTGTCGGTGCCAAGATACATCTGACCACATACACATGGTCTAGCAAACACGGGCAGGGAAAGTACATAACCTTTACTGCCTACTGGGTGAACTTTCTGACGTCCATCAAGCATGTAACCCATGGCACCCATGAAGATTTGGTGTTACATGTGAAATAAAATACGTGCCTGTGTTGATAACAGCAAAGTATCCAAACAGTATCAGAACAGTCACAAATGTTCAAATGGAGAACCTTTGTTATGGACTATCATAATATTACATAATAGTACCACATAGAAAGGGTGAGGGATTAAATCCACTACCTACATCGTGCTTTGGTTACACTGGGGTGTATTAGTAGGAAAAAAAGTTTTATTAGCCATTCAGCGGTGCAATTATATGTTCTAAAGCCTTTTTTGGGGCGTATTAGTGGGAAAAAAGGGCTTATTTGCCGTTTAGTGGTGCAGTTATATGTTCTATAACCTTTTTGTGGTGTATTAGTGGTAAAAAGTCTTATTAGCGCTGCGAATCAGCTGCACACCAAGGAAACACCGGATAAATGTACTCCCTTTATGCACCCCTCCTAATGGCTTCACAATACAATTAGTGCGGAGAAAAACATCTCAGCAGGCCAAAGGAGAGTGTGTATTGTAATAGTAATACAGGTGATATCTAACAAAGTGAGTTGCAATAGTTATTGAAAATAGTATCAGATGTCAATATACATATATACAGACGTGGACAAAATTGTTGGTACCCTTTGGTCAATGAAAGAAAAAGTCACAATGGTCACAGAAATAACTTTAATCTGACAAAAGTAATAATAAATTAAAATTCTATAAATGTTAACCAATGAAAGTCAGACATTGTTTTTCAACCATGCTTCAACAGAATTATGTAAAAAAATAAACTCATGAAACAGGCATGGACAAAAATGATGGTACCCCTAGAAAACACAGAACATAATGTGACCAAAGGGACATGTTAATTCAAGGTGTGTCCACTAATTAGCATCACAGGTGTCTACAACCTTGTAATCAGCCATTGGGCCTATATATATGGCTCCAGGTAATCACTGTGTTGTTTGGTGATATGGTGTGTACCACACTCGACATGGACCAGAGGAAGCAAAGGAAAGAGCTGTCTCAAGAGATCAGAAAGAAAATTATAGACAAGCATGTTAAAGGTAAAGGCTATAAGACCATCTCCAAGCAACTAGATGTTCCTGTGAGTACAGTTGCACATATTATTCATAAGTTTAAGATCCATGGGACTGTAGCCAACCTCCCTGGACGTGGCCGCAGGAGGAAAATTGATGACAAATCTAAGAGACGGATAATCCGAATGGTAACAAAAGAGCCTAGAAAGACTTCTAAAGAGATTCAAGGTGAACTTCATGCTCAAGGAACATCAGTGTCAGATCGCACCATCCGTCGTTGTTTGAGCCAAAGTGGACTACATGGGAGACGACCAAGGAGGACACCATTGTTGAAAACGAATCATAAAAAAGCAAGACTGGAATATGCCAAACTACATGTTGACAAGCCACAAAGCTTCTGGGAGAATGTCCTGTGGACAGATGAGACAAAAATCGAAGTTTTTGCCAAGGCACATCAGCTGTATGTTCACAGACGAAAAAATGAAGCATATCAAGAAAAGAACACTGTCCCTACTGTGAAACATGGAGGAGGCTCTGTTATGTTCTGGGGCTGCTTTGCTGCGTCTGGCACAGGGTGTCTTGAATCTGTGCAGGGTACAATGAAATCTCAAGACTATCAAGGAATTCTAGAGAGAAATGTACTAGCCAGTGTCAGAAAGCTTGGTCTCAGTCGCAGGTCATGGGTCTTGCAACAGGACAATGACCCAAAACACACCGCTAAAAACACCCAAGAATGGCTAAGAGGAAAAAATTGGACTATTCTAAAGTGGCCTTCTATGAGCCCTGACCTCAATCCTATTGAGCATCTTTGGAAGGAGCTGAAACATGCAGTCTGGAAAAGGCACCCTTCAAACCGGACACAACTGGAGCAGTTTGCTCATGAGGAGTGGGCCAAAATACCTGCTGAGAGGTGCAGATGTCTCATTGACAGTTACAGGAAGCGTTTGATTGCAGTGATTGCCTCAAAAGGTTGCGCAACAAAATATTAAGTTAGGGGTACACCCCAACGCGCGTTTCACTCGACTTCTTCAGATGGATTAGCGCATGTAGGTGTCTTATAAATGTATATTGACATCTGATACTATTTTCAATAACTGTTGCAACTCACTTTGTTAGGCTACTTTCACACTAGTGTTCGGGGCTCCGCTTGTGAATTCCGTTTGAAGGTTCTCACAAGCGGCCCCGAACGGATCCGTCCAGCCCTAATGCCTTCTGAGTGGATGCGGATCCGCTCACGTCGGTCCTCCGCTCCGCCCCGCAGGCGGAGGCAAACGGATCCGTCCAGAGTTACAATGGAAGTCAATGGGGGCGGATCCATTTGAAGGTGACACAATATGGTGAAATTTTCAAACGGATCCGCCCCCCATACACTTTCAATGTAAAGTCTGGACGGATCCGTCTGAATACAAATCACACTTAGACTTTTTTCAGAAATATAATGCAGACGGTTCCGTTCTGAACGGATACCATCGTTTGCATTATAGGAGCGGATCCGTCTGTACAGATACCAGACGGATCCGCTCCGAACGCAAGTGTGAAAGTAGCCTAAGATATCACCTGTATTACTATTACAATACACACTGTCCTTTGGCCTGCTGAGGAGATGTTTTTCTCTGCACTAATTGTATTGTCAATCCATTAGGAGGGGTGCATAAAGGGAGTACATTTATCCGGTATATCCTTGGTGTGCCGCTGATTCGCAGCGCTACTGCATTACTGCTATTTATATTATATTAACTATTGTCTATTTTGTTGTCTTTTATGATGATATTCAATAAATCATGTATTATTAATACATACGTGTTCTTGTCTGTTGGGTATATTGAGTATTTGCTCACACATAATCCCTCATCTTTTTGATGATTGTTTTGGGTATAATCTTTGTCACAGCTTAGCAACATCCCTAGCAACCAATAGAAAAGTTGCCTACCCTTAGTATATAAGAACCTCCCCAGCAGCTATTTTCTAAAGTTTATTGCAGTTATGAAAGAGAGAGCAGTGTCATTGCTGTGCTCTGTGCTTTGTTGTATTACATCAGACAGTTAACTTATACTGTATATAGTCAGTGTAGGTTAGATTGATCTATAGTGTAGCTGATAGGTTCTGCTGTCTATACATACATGCTACAGACATCATGCTGTGATGTCACAAGTTGCACGTATTGCGAAAAAAAAAAAAGATTAATTGCAGAAAATTTGCAAGCGCAAACATATTGGAGCACTGTATCTGCATATAAAGCTATTCTAATGTTCTGCCGTGCCAACCATTTTCTCCAGTCTCAGGAAACTTATAACAACTCGAAAAATGTAGCATAAGTGATCCACGCCAGTCTTTTGCGCACATTATGTGAATAATACATTGCCGATTTTCGCACTCAAGAATATAATCTCGATATTCTACAAAATATTCGTGAAATATCGCAAATTCGAATATTGCCCCTGCCGCTCATCACTATCGAACATCTCTGGAGACACCTGAAAAGGACTGTCCACTGACACTCCCCATTCAACCTGACAGAGATTGAGAGAATCTGTAGAGAAGAATGGCACAAAATCTCGAAATCCAGGTGTGTAAAGATGGCATCATACTAAAGACGACTGGAGGCTGTAATCACTGCCAAAGGTGCTTCAACTAAGTACTGAGAAAAGGGTCTGATTACTTATATTAATGCAATATTTTATTTTTTTATTTTCAACTAGCGTTTGAATAACCTGTTTTCACTTTGTCCTTATGGGGTATTGAGTGTAGAATGATGGGAAAAACTTTTTCTTTTTTTTTTAGCCCGAGGCTACAACAAAACAAAATGTGAACAAAGGATCGAGCAACTTTCTAAATGCATTAGGGCTCCTTCACACTTGCGGCAGGACAGATCCGGCAGGCTGGTCTCCCTGTCGGATCCGTCCTTCCGCTGTTTCGCCGAGCCGCCGGACCGCCGCTCCGTCCCCATTGACTATGCAGTACTTGCAGGACTTTTTAGTCCGGCGGCTTTCGCCGCGCACCGCCGTGCTGCGCCGGAGCTCAGCTCCCGTCCCCATTATAGTCAATGGGGACAGAGCGGTGGTCCGGCGGCTCGCCGAAACAGCTGAAGGACGGATCCGACAGGGAGACCAGCCTGTCGGATCCATTCTGCCGCAAGTGTGAAGGAGCCCTTATATATCAAATACAGAGTGTGCATAGGTTGACTGGGATTTTAGCATGTTAGAGTTACAAAAACCGAAGTACGCCCGACAGCACCAACTATAAATATACCTCTTATCATAGGTATTTCTGGGAAAGAAAAATGTACTTAATTCCCACATATTCAGTTAAGTGTAATTGACCCCTTCTACCACTTTTCTATACAAAGCATTGTGTATGGTTATTTGATAAACAGTTCAAGCATTTTTATTTGGTTCTTCATAGAAAAAGTTTGTTTTTCTTATCTCCATCTATCTGGATCTTTGCAGTCTGTACATTCTTCTAATAGTCCACCTGCACTTAATGTCTGCTCATGGGAGTTATTCTCAGTGTTACATTTACAATGCAGCACTGGGTCTTTAGGGGACTGCGTGTTCTTAGCCTCCAGGCATTCCTCGGGCAGTTTTCAATGCAGCTCCACACAAGGGTGCATACTGGTAGATTGATGGGAAATCTGTATCTGTGGGGGATTGCATTTGGATGACTTCTGGTGCTCTGGGCACCAATTACGTGCTGGCTTGGAAATGTGACTAATGTGGTGTGTGGGAGTTTGAATTGCTTTATGGAAGGGAGGAACACTGTTCTATCTAGAACTTGCTTGAACATAACAGACCAACTTCTTAGAGGCCGATGCTATATTAAGTGAAAATCAGCATTACCAAGTAAATAGTTCACATTTTCAGGCCAAACTGCTGGCTTGTCATTATCCTATTTCCCAGTAGTATCACAATATTTCTAGCATATACTAAAATGGAAAAATTGCCTTAAATGGGTTGCTTGCCTTGGACAGTCCTTTTTTTTGTAAGGAAAGTCTCTCAATGATAAGCTTATTACAGGATGACCCCAATAGTCAGCTAAGGAAACAGACAAGGGAAATCAATTATTACATTGTGCTGACTGAAATCAATGAGCTGTAAAGCACTAACATGTTGAGTCCTCAAACATAAAAACTTCTCTTTGTAGCTGCTGTCACTGAAACCATCATTGATAAGCAGGTTGAAGGGCTAATGGTGCTTTCTGGAAAACTTCAGTCCCTTCTTTGCAGTACTGTTGGTGTTGTATGCAGCAACCAGGCCGCAGGGGCAATATGTGTTAGTTACGGTGGGCCGATGGGTGTAGTAGTAGTTTCCTCCCTGGGTCGGCATGCAATGGATGGAAAGACAGCCCCAGTTCCTTCGGGGCACACTGTGTTGTCCAGGGACTCCCGCCAGATGGTGGTTGAGGTGCCCTTGGAGGTGTGTTTTTTTAGGAGCCGTGGAGGCAGGGTCCCTGGTGTTCTTGATGCTAGCATCGTAAGGTGCAAATAGGTGATAAGTTCGCACAATAAGGAGACCAGTTCTCTTAACACATTCCCAGTACTTTACTGAAGCTGATCCAAAGGTCGTTAATGTGTGCAAAAGTCATTTACAGAAACGGCAACTTCTACAATAGTTCAGTTTAGTTCCCAAAAGTAGCAAAAAGGGTTGTTTTACTCTATAGCAATCAATCTTCCTTTCTTGTTTCTCCAGGCTGGAAGGATGTACTATCTCTGCTGTATTATAGAGTCAAATACTTCTGTATCTTCTCTAGGAATACTATCTCCTGACAGGTGGTCTTTCTGTCTTTGGTTATGGTGGGCAGCTGGTAGCTTGTAATCTTTCCACCAAATGCAAAGGAGGCTAGAGCCTGATAAATGGCAATTACCTTCCTTTGCTAATATTCTCACTCCCTCTCTGGGTTGCCTGGACCTTCTGTAATCTTTCCCATCTATGGGCCAGTACATGGAACTAACTCTGGAGTTTAGATAACTCTACAAAATGGCTGCTGAGGTGCAGCTATTCTTCAGACATCACACTCTCTTCCTTCTTCTCCTCTCAGAGAGAAGGGCAGAGTCAGCCCTGGGAGGTTTGTTAGAATCTCTCCCTCCCTGTGCAAATTTATGGGAACTCGGGCACAAGCACATTTCTATGAAACACAATCACAGTATTAAACAGTGTGTTTCAGGACAGTGTATGTATCTAGTACTTCAGCTCAGCTTTGTTCACTTGAATGGATTAAGCTGTAGTATTAGACATGGACATGTTAATTGCTGCAGTAAAGAGGCCTCTGCTCACCAGCTCTGACCTCTCTCTGCTCCTTCCCAATGGACCCAGCCTCTGAAGTAGCCTTGTCTATCCACATAGGCTGAAACACGATTCCTGATGCCTAGGCCCCTCTTCCTCTGCTTGTAGGCTTTTAAATGGCCAGTGCATGCACCCTAATCTGCCCCAGCCAATGGCTGGTCACCCAGGGGTACTTAAAGTTCCTAAACCTTTTAGTAAACTTTATTAAAACCCATTCTAGATGTGAAGAAAATATTTGCAATATACTGAAATTCAGGTAATTATCACACTTTAGAATCTGTACTCTAGTACACCACTGTGTATGGGAGCTTGGATTCCCCTGAGGCTTCCCCAAAGCACAGCTGCTCCTGCCAGCACCAGCTCTGGCATAGATGGCTATTAAAGGTTTTTGCAGAGTGGGCAGAGGAGCTATGTGCTATGGAGATTCTTCCCTGCGATTTCTCTGTTTAGCTATTAACTAGTGATGTCGCGAACATAAAATTTTCCGTTCGCAAACGGCGAACGCAAATTTCCGCAATTGTTCGCGAACGGGCTAACCGCAATAGACATCAATAGGAAGGCAAATTTGAAAACCCACAGGTATTCTTTGTGGCCACAATAGTGATGGAAAAGTTGTTTTAAAGGGGACTAACACCTGGACTGTGGCATGCCGGAGGGCGATCCATGGCAAAACACCCATGGAAAATTACGTAGTTGACGCAGAGTGTGGTAAGTTGAAATCGCAATGCCATTTATAGAACTTGAATTAATCGCATTGCAATTTCAACTTTCTCAAATCTGACAGTACATTCTAGCATGGTGTCGTTCCCATGGTGATGGGGATGCTCCATGAGCATGGAAGTCAGCAGAAGTTCCATTGAAATTGTCGGATATATAAAGCAAATGCTTTATATAAATATTTTTGAAAAATTATCGGGTCAAAAGAAAAATTATGCAAACTATATTGACCCGTGAGATGGACATAAACATCTCAAAGAGTTCAATCAAGAACCTGATTATTTTGTGCAATCAGTAAAACAGGGTACAAGCGTCTATGCAAAAATATAAATGGTTTATTATACAATAGGTTAAAATACAAACAAAAATGAATCAACATAAATTTCAATAATATACAATGATATGCAGTATCCAGAATTCACCACTATATGATACCAACAAAACACTACTCAACCAACACAAGAATATTATGCAATACAGCTTTACATTTGTGAGAGATATACAATCAATGGATTATGCGGAAAACTCAATCAAGAAGATGACAGATACGAGCCCTTGCTCCGCCCAAAAATGATGACCAATCTTCAGATAATGGTAGTATTGCAACAAAACTTATAAATTATTGGCTTGATATCAAACTAGGAAATACAAAGATTCACAATAAAGAGTTCTCCAATATTATCCCCTTTTTTCAGTTATATGCATCGTAACTGAAATCAGAGAAAATACTGATGTAGCAACTAACGGTACACGTCCGCAAATGAGCGGGTATATACATACATATACATTACCCAAGGGTCAAGTGATGTGCAGAGTCTTGGGGCAGCCAGCTCTCAAGAGTTTTTCCCGATAATCCAAATGATTCTCCCGATATCTACAATCCAAATGTTTGTTTTCTCTTTTTTTCTTTTCTCTCTTGTAACCAGGGCCGTCTTTACCCAGGGGCAAAAGGGGCAGCTGCCCCAGGCCCAGTTGCTCCTGGGGGGCCCAGGGCAGCTGCCTCTTGAGCCCTGCTAGCCACTACCCCCGGTGTCAGACTGTCAGCTCTACCAGGAGTCCAGGCATCATGATCGTACTGTGTTAAAGTTGTGATTTAGGACCTTAATGACATCATCACCATGTGACCAGTAACCTAGCAATTACTGGTCACATGGCTATGATGTCATCACAGGTCCTATCAGGAGTGCTGTGGAGCTTTTTTGTGTGAAGATTACATCAGAAAAAGGTGACACTCAGGGGCAGTTATGTTAATATACTGTAAACTACTGTATAGTGGGGTGCTGTATACTGTGGGGGGCTGTATACTGTGTGGGACTGTATACTGTGTGGGGGCTGTATACTGTGGGGGCTGTATACTGTGTGGGGCTGTATACTGTGTGGGGCTGTATACTGTGTGGGACTGTATACTGTGTGGTGGTCTGTATACTGTGTGGTCGGCTGTACACTGTGGGAGGCTGTATACTGTGTGGGACTGTATACTGTGTGGTGGGCTGTATACTGTGTGGGGGCTGTATACTGTGTGGTGGGCTGTATACTGTGTGGTGGGCTGTATACTGTGTGGGGACTGTATACTGTGTGGTGGGCTGTATACTGTGGGGGGGCTGTATACTGTGTGGTGGTCTGAATACTGTGTGGTGGGCTGTATACTGTGTGGTGGGCTGTATACTGTGTGGGGGGCTGTATACTGTGTGGGGGCCTGTATACTGTGTGGGGGCCTGTATACTGTGGGGGGGCTGTATACTGTGGGGGGGGGGGCTGTATAGTGTGGGGGCCTGTATACTGTGTGAGGGCCTGTATACTGTGGGGGGCTGTATAGTGTGGGGGGCCTGTATAGTGGGGGGGGGGCTATACTGCTGTACTGTATACTGTGGGGGTCTGTATAATGTATACTGAGGGTGCGGTATAGTGTGGAGTGCTATACTGCTGTACTGTATAGTGTGGGGGGCTGTATCGTGTATTGTTTGGAGTGCTGTATACTGTGAGGTGTTGTATACTGTGGGGTGCTGTATACTGTGGGCTGCTATACTGCTCTACTATATACTGTGGGGTACTGTATAGTGTGGGGTTCTATACTGCATACTGTGTGGTGCTGTATACTATAGGGTGCTATACTGCATACTGTGGGGTGCTGGGGTGCACTGTAACACTAGGGTGAGCCGAGCCCCGGTCTCCTTCCTGCAGAGTGGTGCCCACTTCCAGCCTGAGCCCAGCTGCCCAGAGCACTGATCTTGAGCCGCTGGAGTCTTCAGAACTGGAAGTATTTGCAGTCATTCACTGGACTCTACCAGATGTGTGGATTTTTTGTGTGTGTGTTGTGGTGGAGGGCGTGATTGCTTGCTAAGGTGTGGGAAGGCGGGATCCAGGGGGCCCAAGTAAATTTTTGCCCAGGGTCCAATCAATATTAAAGACGGCCCTGCTTGTAACTGGTTTCTTAACCCAAAACTTATCAGATGAACATGCCCTCCGAGTTTGGAACTTTCCAATCATTGTTGGAGGGGTGTGTGCATTGATAAGGAGCATGGCGTCATAATACTACCCAGAATGCAATTTTGCTACTGATGTAGTATTAACCGCTTATATCTAGATGGCACTGTTGTATAAGCAATAAGCATCATACCATTAAGGGTTAACTCATACATGCCTAATATTTTCAATACTTTACACCTCTGACATCTGGAGGCTTTATCTCAGGGATGAGGGACAAACTTTGATACATGAATATATACTTTGAGGAACATCTAGACCATTCTCACACTGTAGAATTCATGTTCAGATAGGAAAAACAATGAAGCCTCAGAATCTGCAGGTGCGGTTTATCTTCTAACTTTCTAAATGTATAATATATTGTTACAATAACAGTAGCTTTTGAACAGCACAGTAATTTTCTCATGGACTTACTTTGGCCTACATGAAACTTCATACAAAACAGTGAATATAAATCAACATTGCTCTTAAAGGCAATGAATACCCATTATAACTAAAATAAGTAAATATAACTGTTTAAACTTATGAAAAAGCACAACAAAATTGCAATGCGATTTATAGACCTTGAATTAATCGCATTGCGATTTCAACTTTCTCAAATCCGTAAGTACATTCTAGCATGGAGTTGTTCCCATAGTGATAGGGACGCTCCATGAGCACGGAAGTCAGCACAAGTTCTGTTGAAATCGCAATGCGATTTATAGAACTTGAATTAATCGCATTGCGATTTCAACTTAGAGCTTCTGCCGACTTCCGGGCTCATGGAGTGTCCCCATCACCATGGGAACGGCTCCATGCTAGAATGTACTGTCGGATTTGAGAAAGTTGTAATCGCAATGCGATTAATGCAGGTTATATTAATTGCATTGCGAATTCAACTTAGAGCTGCTGGGTTCCTAATGGTTGTATTGCTAGAATATAACGAAGATAGAGAATATAGTGCTATATTTGTTATATTCGTCAATTCTAACAATACAACCATTAGGAACTTAGCTTGCATTTGCTAGCTTGAATTCGCAATGCGATTAATATAACCTGTATTAATCGCATTGCGATTACAACTTTGTGACACTACAGCTTCAGAATAAATCTAAGATGGATGCTGTCCTTGCTTTTTGATAGGCGGTGGGAGGGTCTGGGAGGGAGGGTATGCTGATTGGCTGGAATGTGTCTGCTGACTGTGAGGTACAGGGTCAAAGTTTGCTCAATGATGACGTATAGGAGGCGGACCGAACATCGCATATGTTCGCCCGCAGCGGCGAACGCGAACAAGCTATGTTCGATGGGAACTATATTGCCGGCGAATAGTTCGGGACATCTCTACTAATAACCTGGATATCACATTGGTGCAGGCTATTAGCAGAGTGCAGCGAAAGCAGGGTGGGAGCACCATAGCACATTGGTCCTATTACTTCTCTTCTAACGCCTGACACAGTCCAGGTTTTAGGGAATCAGCACCGGTATGGATAAGAGAGGTGATGCTCCAGCCTGAACAGTTCTCAGTAAAGCTGCAGGGAAATCCATACTCCCACACACAATGGTGTGCAAGAGTATGGATTCTAAAGAGCAATAGCCACTTGGAATTTAGGTGCCTACTTTGCTAGAAAAAGTGTAAAAAAAAATTATAATTACAAATATTATTTCCTTCAAATATCAAATAGGTTTAAATAAAGTTTGCCAAAAGGTTTAGGTGCGCTTTAAGGCACCTTCTCCTGTGGGAGGGTGCCTGGGAAATAGGTTCCAGGTCATTAGTTCCTGCAAAGGTATGCTGTTTTGATTTATTTGCCTGTGTAGTTCTGCCTGCTTCTGGATTTAGACATTTGCTACCTCTCCTAACTTCTGCCTGATCTCCATACTGACCTTGAGCTGCCTGTCCTTACTTCAGACTGTTTACTGGATTTAGGTACTCTGACTGCCCTGACCTCAGCCTATCCCTGACTAAAGTTTTTCCTGACCCATTGTGACCCTACATTGCTGTCACTTGACCCCTATGGCTCAGCAGGCACATGAACAGAGACTACTTATAAAGGTAGCGGCTTGATGGTTTCCCTGCAAGAAAGTCCAGATCCCTGTATAGGTGCTAAAGGGTGAATACAAGAGGGACCACTTAGATAACACCCTCAGGAGTAGCCCTAGGACAAATATATCCATACCTGCTTAGTAACAGCAATTAGCCAAGGATGGAACCTTTATGACCACAAAATGATGACATATCTTAAGTATGGTTGAGTGAACCTGAACTGTAAAGTTCGGGTTCGTACCGAACTTTATGATTTTTGGACCCCAGACCCGAACCCGAACATTTCATAAAAAGTTTGGGTTCGGGTTTGGTGTTCGTTGCTTTTTTGATGCTTTTTGAAAGTCTGCAGAGCAGCCAATCAACAAGCAGTTATCTGTCTGACCTTAGAAGCCATCACAGCCATGCCTACTAATGGCATGGCTGTGAATGGCCAGTGTACCATGTGACCCATATAAGCTGGAGTCACATAGAGATGCACGTCACTCTGCTGTGCTTAGTGTAGGGAGAGAATGCTGCTGGTGATTTCAGGCAGAGAATAGGACTGAATCTTTGCTCAAAATCTGAATCTAACTCAGCGATCTACATACATTGTGTTTTGTGGGTGCAGGGCACAATTTTTTCCCCCTGACCTGAGCCCATTGACCGAAAAAAAATAACTTCAATAAGTCAGTTAGGTGGGCGGCGGCGGCCATTTCATGCAAGCTCAGTGCACCAGCACTGCATCTGAGCTTTTGGACATTGAAAATCCATTTTTTTTTTGCAATATACAACATCTGGATTAGTCAGTGTCCAATTTAAGCTAGAAATACAGCCATAATTTTCTGGGGTTTTAAAAACACACTTTTTTGCCAAAAAACACTATTTTCCTGATCTGCAAGTGTAAAATTCAAGTTTAATATATACAGCTTTCATATTCAGTTACCAAACCCCCCCCCCCCCCCACTTTTTTGGCAATATACATCTGGATTAGTCAGTGTGCAATTTAAGCTAGAAATACACCCATCATTTTCAGGGGTTTTAAAAACACACTTCCCTTACGTCCTCAACAGCAGCACAGATGGGGGGGTTAACTGCCCCTGTGGACTGGTAGGACCGGCGGAATTTTAATGAGCCCAAGAACCAATAAACGATCTTCAGCTCCCTGAAAGGGAGGAGATCACCCCCAGCCCACCGTGTTTTTTTCTGTCCTCTGGACAGGTGGACTGGCGTGTCGCTCCCTCTTTGGGAGCTGAAGATTGCTTAGGGGTTCTTTTTTCCCTCCTTAAAGCTTAGCTCGCTTTCTATGCATCTCAGTGCCTTTATTTTAGGCCTGATCATGGCGATTTCGGTCTGGGGTACCGTTGGGGAGGGGGGCGTCCCCTCCCCTCTTCTTTCATCAATCTGTAGACGGTGCTCCGTTCCTCTGTTACCGCATGTGTGCGGCGCTATGGGCGCCGCCATTTCCCGGAAGTGACGCGCCTTAGGTGCGCTACGTCACTTCCGGTTTTCCGAAGCGATGCGGTGATGTATAAAACTCACCTTTTCTTAAACTGGCTCCCTAGAATGACATCCTGGACTTAGGATTAGTCTGGGGAGACAATTTTTCGTTTAGGTAGAGCCAGTATAGGCTCTGGTTTTTCTGAGTGCTTGCTTTGGCAGCACATATACAAAAAAAAAAAAAAGGGAGTGGTGCTGCTGATCTCGTTTCAGGAACCCGCCCATTGGGCGGGGTTTCCTCCTTTTAAGCGCCCAGAGCCCATCAGTCAGTGCTCTGGTTGCGTTGCTTTCACAAGTTAGCCCAGAGCTCTCCTGTGCTTTGTGATATTCCTGCAGTATTGCTTTGCTTGGGTTTTGTACTTCCTCTTCTTTCAGCTCTATTTCTTCTAGTGCTGGTGGGCCCCCTTAAGGTCTGGTTTTCTCCACCTCCTGATGTTGTAGGTGTTATGACCTGTTTTGTTTCTTCCATTACAGACTATGGCTTCCCCTAAGGAGGATCAGCGGAAGGCTGGGGCCAAGAGGAAGCATTTGGCATGTTACGAATGTAACACACCCCTAGTTGACAGCTGTCCTTACTCCAGATGTGAGAGTTGTCGCACGGCATCCACGGAACCCACGATGCAGGAGATGTTCCAATGGACCAAGACATACGTGGATGATTCCATCAAGGGAGTAGTTCAGCTACTTAATGAGAGGCTACCAGGTCCCTCTCAGACTCCCATGGAGGTGGTCGCACCGGTCGAAAGACCTACCCCCTGTTCAGTGGGGTCTTCTTCTTCTGAGGAAGAAGAATCTACTTCTTGCTTTTTTCCTCCAGAAAAGACGCAGAAGTTACTCAAGTCCATCAGGTCGGGGGACCAGGATGTTGACATGGGGGAGTCCTCCGATCCCGCCGGTCGGACACAGCGTGTCTTTAGAGCGGATGAGACCCTCCTCTCTGTGATGCGCACAGAGTGGAAGAAGCCTGAGAAGGGTCCAGTGCTTACCAGAAAATTCAGACTCATGTACCCGATGGCTAAACCCTTGGTGGAATCGTGGGGTTCCGTTCCCAAGGTGGACATGGCTATAGCCAAGTTGTCCCGGCGCACTCTAGTCCCTGCAGACGATGGGTCTAGCCTGCAGGACCCCCTAGACCGGAGGGCAGAGTGCACCCTTAGGAGGGGTTACGCGGCGGCCGCCGCCTCCGCATCTACTTCCATTGCGGCCACTGAGGTAGCCACCTATCTACGCTCTAGGCTTAATCAAATCCAGACGGATGTGGACCAGAGCGTATCAAGAGACGACATCCTGGCAGCCTTCAAGTCAGCCAACCTGGCTATAGACTTTTTAGTTGATTCCTCCCAGATGCAGCTAAAGCTGGCCGCCAAAACTATGGCCCTAGTTTCAGCTGCCCGCAGACCACTCTGGCTGAAACCGTGGATTGCGGATAACGCATCCAAGTTTAACCTTTGTGGGCTCCCCTTCGAACCAGATAGGTTATTCGGGTCCGAATTGGACAAAATAATGGAGGGGCTCTCCGATAAAAAAGGGAAGAGCCTCCCCCAGCAGCCCTTTTGGGGACGCCCCAGACAGGAAAAGAAGGGTGGAGGTCGTTCTGGGCAGCAGTCTAGGCGCAGAGATTGGGGGGGGCCATCTCGTAAATATCCGAGACGCCCCCGCAAACCCACCAGTGAGGCAAAACCCTCCTGACTATGGGCCTCCTCGAGGCTCTTGGATAAGCCCTGCTGCCCCTGCAGTGTCTCCTCTAGATTTTCCCGTACCCCTCCCCCAGATTCCCGTGGGGGGCCGTCTTACCCATTTCAAAGACTCTTGGAGCCGGTTGATTGCAGACCCCTGGGTCCAGGACATAGTTTCCGCCGGGTACCGGGTAGATCTTATCTCTCTCCCCCCAGAGAGATTCATCGCCACACGAAGCTTCGGGTCTGCCAAACAGGTGGTCCTAGAATCTTACATTCAGGACTATATTTCCAAGGGAGCCCTGGAGGAGGTACCGGCAGGGGAGAGGGGCCTAGGGATTTATTCACCAGTGTTCCTGGTTCCCAAGAAGACAGGAGATCTCCGGATGATCATCGATTTGAGATTCCTCAATCGATTTATAAGGAAAACAAGGTTTCGCATGGAAACCATAAGGTCAGTCAGCCATATCCTCAATTCTGGGGACGTCATGGCTACTCTGGACCTCAAGGATGCGTACCTTCACATTCCGATCCATTCCGCTTCCCGGAAACTCCTCAGGATCGCGGTCCAGATCTCAGGGGTTTGCAGGCACTTTCAGTTCGCCGTGCTTCCCTTCGGAATCTCTTCTGCCCCCCTCATCTTCACCAAGGTGGTGGTTTCGGTGGTGGCAGCTTTGAGACTCCAAGGACTGACTATTATTCCTTATCTGGACGATTGGCTTTTCATAGCCTCTTCAGTTCCGATCCTTACCCACCATCTTCAGGTCGCAGTCTCCTTTCTCTTCCGCCTAGGCTGGATTATCAACTGGCAGAAGTCGAATGTGAGCCCATCGACTTCAATCCATTACTTAGGATTCGTGGTCGACTCTGTGGAGATGTCCCTCCGGTTGACTCCAGAAAGGAGAGCGCGGATTCAGGACCTGGCAAAGGTCCTTTATGTCCCTCGTCGAGTCTCTATCCGGACTCTCATGAAGATGCTGGGGCTCATGTCAGCGGCTGCGGATGCGGTCCCTTGGGCGTTATGGCACCTCCGTCCTCTTCAGTCGGAGGTCTTACACCTATGGAACGGCAGCCCTGCGGGGCTAGATTCCCTGTGCTCCCTGTCCGGTCAAACCCGAAATTCCCTCAGATGGTGGTTTCAGCTACCAGCAGGGAAGTCTATGACCCAACCAGCTTGGGTCATATTGACTACAGACGCGTCCCTTGTAGGCTGGGGCGCTCACCTGGACGGATCCCCAATTCAGGGATATTGGTCTCCTCTGGAGCGGCATCTTTCCTCCAATCTTCGCGAGATGCGAGCTATCCGGCTAGCCCTCCTTCACTTTGCGCCTCAGATCCGGGGCAAAGCAGTGAAAGTCCAGTCAGACAATATGACTGCTGTCCTCTATATAAACAAACAGGGAGGCACAAGATCATTGCCCCTTCTGTCAGAGATCGGGGTAATTCTTCGGTGGGCAGAGCTGAACCTTTCCCATCTATCTGCCGTTCATATTCGAGGCTCCCTCAATATGATAGCGGACCGCTTAAGTCGAGGATTACCGACCATGGAGTGGTCTCTGCATCCGGAGATCTTCAGGCAGCTAGTTCACAGATGGGGTATGCCAGAAGTGGATCTCATGGCAACCAGGTTCAACGCCAAGGTGATGAGGTTCTGTTCCCTCTACAGGGAAGACAACCCCCTGGCGATAGATGCTCTGTCAATACCGTGGAGGTTCAGGCTGGCTTACATCTTCCCTCCCTTTTCCATGATACCGAGGGTATTGATGAAAATCCGTCAGGATCAGGCCTCGGTAATAGCCATCATACCGTTTTGGCCCAGAAGATCCTGGTTTACCCAGCTCATTCAGATGAGTCGGGGACAATACTGGAGACTCCCCCCGGAGCAGACCCTGGTGTCGTGGGACACTCACCTCTGCCCAGATCTGCACAGGTTCAACCTGACAGCCTGGAGGTTGATCAGTCCCTTCCCAACATAGAAGGGCTTTCCGAGTCGGTCCTGAGAACTTTGTCGCATTCCCGAGCAGAGTCTACAAAGAAGGCCTACTCCAGGATCATGAGAATCTTCGAGGCATGGTGTGATTCCAGACAGGTGGCGTCTGCAGATCCGCCCCTTCCTGCGATACTTCAATTTCTTCAGGATGGATTAGATAGAGGCCTATCTCCAGCTACCTTGAAGGTACAGGTTTATGCCATCTCGGCCTGTCTCAACAGGCCACATTCTCGGGACCCACTCATCAAACGCTTCCTGAAGGGAGCTGAAAGACTAAAGCCTACTATACTGAAACCTATCCCCCAGTGGGATCTTTCAGTAGTGCTCAGGGGGCTAGCATCTCCCCCCTTCAAGCCCTTGGAGGAGGTAAATTTTAAATTTCTGACTTTAAAGATGGTCTTTCTTCTGGCTATAGCTTCAGCCAAAAGAGTTTCTGAATTGCAGGCTTTTTCCGCAAATCACCCGTACATTATTTTTCTACAGGATAGAGTACTCCTGAAGTTTTTACCTTACTTCAGGCCTAAGGTGCCTACTTTCCAGAACATCAATCAGGTAATATCTTTACCAGTTTTGTTTACAGCCTCCTCCTCTGATACTCCAGCTAGAGACCCGCTGGATATTTCAAGATGCCTCCAGATCTATGTGGATAGATCTAGTGAGTTCAGGAAAGATGAGAATCTTCTTATCCTGTTTGCCGGTAAGTCTAAAGGCCGTAAAGCGTCTAAAGCCACCATTAGTCGCTGGATCAAGGAGGCCATTTTGGAAGCTTTCGTCTCCCAATCCTTAGATCCTCCCGAGTTTGTGAGGGCCCATTCTACTAGGGCGGTCTCCACCTCGGTTGCGGAGAGAAGACTCCTCCCTTTAGAGTTGATCTGTAAGGCGGCCTCCTGGAGCTCTGAGTCAACCTTCATCTCCCATTATAGGATAGATGCTAGGATGGCAGAGTTTTCGGCTTTTGGGCAGACTGTTCTTAGTTCTGCCAGGCATGAGGACCCTCCCTAGGGGATTCTTCTTGCTATCTCCCCATCTGTGCTGCTGTTGAGGACGTAAGGGAATCGTTAATTTCTAACGATAATTTGTTTTCCCTTAGTCCTAACAGCAGCACACAAATATCCCACCCTAAATACATTATGCTTGTTAAAAACACGGTGGGCTGGGGGGTGATCTCCTCCCTTTCAGGGAGCTGAAGATCGTTTATTGGTTCTTGGGCTCATTAAAATTCCGCCGGTCCTACCAGTCCACAGGGGCAGTTAACCCCCCCATCTGTGCTGCTGTTAGGACTAAGGGAAAACAAATTATCGTTAGAAATTAACGATTTTTTTTGCCAAAAAACACTATTTTCCTGATCTGCAAGTGTTAAATTCAAGTTTAATGTATACAGCTTTCATATTCTGTTACCAAAAAACACTTTCTTGGCAATATACAACATCTGGATTAGTCAGTGTGCAATTTAAGCTAGAAATACACCCATCATTTTCAGTGGTTTTAAAAACACACTTTTTTGCCAAAAAACACTATTTTCAGGCCTTGCAGCATCAGCACGTGTGAAATGTCAAAATGTCAAATTCAGTTGTTAAAAAAATACTAGTTTGGGCAAAAAAAATAATTTTTTAGTTAGCAGCCTTTGATGCAGATGTCATTGTGAGATACACCCTTAATACATTTGGGTTAGATTCAGAGATTTGAAATACCGCCATTTGGTGCTAATAAAACAAAATACACAAAATTTTAGGCCTTGCAGCATAAGCACGTTTAAAATTCCTGGGTTATATACTGCTGCCATATTAAGTTATTAAACAATAACCCGTTTGGGCAAAAAAAAGTTAATTTGGCAGCCTTTGCTGCATATGTCGTTGTGAGATACACCCTTAATACATTTGGGTTAGATTCAGAGATTTGAAATACCGCCATTTGGTAAACCAATATTTAATTCAGGCCTACTGTGCGTCAGGCCGTGTAAGATACACCCTGTATATACAGGGCTTATATTCTTTCATTAATAAAAAAACCTTTTTGTGTCAAAATACACAATATTTCAGGCCTTGCAGCATAAGCACGATTAAAATTCCTTTACTGCTGCCATATTGAGTTATTAAACAAATACCCGTTTGGGCAAAAAAAGTTTATTTGGCAGCCTTTGCTGCATATGTCATTGTGAGATACACCCTTAATACATTTGGGTTAGAATTAGAGATTTGAAATGCCGCCATTTGGTGCACAAATATGTAATTGAGGCCTACAGTGGGTCAGGCCGTGTGAGATACACCCTTTGAATACAGGGGTTTCATGCAGGCATTTGAAATACAGCCATTTTGGGCAAAGACATCTTCAATTGAGGCCTACAGTGGCTCAGGTCATGTGAGATACATCCTTTACATACAGGGGTTTGATTCAGGCATTTGAAATACAGCCATTTTAGACAAATAAATCTTTAATTGAGGCCTACAGTGGGTCAGGCCGTGTGAGATACACCCTTTACATACAGGGGTTTGATTCAGGCTTTCGAAATACAGCCATTTTGGGCAAATAAATGTTTAATTGAGGCCTACAGTGGTTAAAGGGACCCTGTCACCAGTTTTATGGTGTCCTAACTAAGTGCAACATAAATAAGTGACTGATTCTCTTCAAAATGCTGGGTCACTTTCTTTAATTGACCCAGTCAATCTGCCAACATCTTGTATTGAAAAGCTCCAGCTGATAATGATGAGTCATGAATATTCATGAGCTCCTGACTCTCCCCGCCCACCTGCTGCTGAATGACAGTTTGTTTCCATATGAGTCAGCAGCAGGTGGGCAGGGCAGTGGCTATAGCTCTGAATTAAATATACGCTGGACTCAATGACATCACGCCGGACTCGAATCAGCTCATTAGCATGCGGCATGTGGCATGTTTGTGTGTATATTATGAGGTAACTGTAACGGATCACCTGGCACCCGACTGAGTACCTCCGTTGCTGGATGCTCCTAGCGTGTTCCTGAGGTTTCCAAGCACTCTGCAGACCCCACAATCACCGAACCGAATAAGCAGATAAATCCTCTCTCTGCATGTGACTGCTGTAGACAGTTGAATAGGAAACCATACGAATAGGTTTACGCTCCTAGCAGTCAAACTGGAACAGCATACCATAAATCCTCCCCCCAACAATGAGACGACACTTCACTTTGAGGGTTAAAACAGGAACTGATGTGCTGGCACACCCAGCCTGGTTTTTATTACAGTTTTGCAAATACAGGACAGATACAACACATCCCCACAATGCATCATGGTTTCCTCCTCTCTGTCCCGGAGACAACCGAGGGCAATCCAATTATCTCTCAGGACAAAAGGGAGATCACCAATACACATGTGGAGACAACAGGACAGACATCACCATTTAAACACACAATGGCACAATGGGACAATAGAAACACACCCACACAAAATCCTCCCCTCTGCCGATGATGATTATTGAACACACTGGCGAATATAATTATCAAAGGCAGAGAAATACAGTTTTATAAAACATATCACAGGAACACCAAAACATGCAATAACCCCATAACCAATATATCCTCGGAACTGGGGGATCTGAGTGAACCACATAGCCAAAATTCACCCACATCCGTTCAGTAGTTTGGAAGATACAGTTTTATGCCAGTTACACTGAAAATGTACAAGTTATACAGAAAATAGTCACTAATAAATGTGTCCCCTGTTTGGTAGTTTCAAACTACTGAATGATGTCTCTGTGCACCAAATACAGGCAAGATAGCACCGTGTTAAAAAGTCAGAACAGTGTCTGTGAGCTAAAATGGCCGCTATCTATTGTTCTCACCATGTGCTTCATCCAAGCAAGTAAGGCAAATGATGCAATCCAGGGACAGAGGGCTCAGTCCCAAGTGTCTTAAGACCCAATAACTTAAGGGACCATAATCCCAGGGCAAGAGGCGGGCACGCAGCCCCCTCTAAAAGCTCATGGCAAACTCTGGCAAAAAGGTGAGTTTGCTACAGTAACCATTTGTCACACCAGTAAGTGAATATATCTAAGGCACTTTTTAGTAGTTAATGATTGTATATAATTAGTTAGATTATAATCAAATATCCACATGACAGGTTCCCTTTAAGGCCGAGGGAGATATACCCTTTACATACAGGGGTTTGATTCAGGCATTTGAAATACAGTCATTTTTGGCAAATAAATCTTTAATTGAGGCCTGGTATGGTTCAGGCCATGTGAGATACACCTTTTACATAAAGGGTTTGATTCAGGCATTTGAAATACAGCCATTTTGGGCAAAGAAATCATTAATTGAGGCCTACAGTGGTTCAGGCCATGTGAGATACACCCTTTACATACAGGGGTTTAATTCAGGCATTTGAAATGCAGCTATTTTGGGCAAATAAATCTTTAATTGAGGCCTACAGTGGTTCAGGCCGTGTGAGATACACCCTTTACATAAAGGGTTTGATTAAGGCATTTGAAATACAGCCATTTTGGGCAAATACATCTTTAATTGAGGCCTACAGTGGGTCAGGCTGTGTCAGATACACCATTTACATACATGGGATTGAGTCAGGCATTTGAAATACAGCCATTTTGGACAAAAACATCTTTAATTGAGGCCTACAGTGGTTCAGGCCGTGTGAGATACACCCTTTACATACTGTCGTTCTATTCTACTATTAATTAAACACCCATTTAGGGCAAGAGTGTCAAATAAGGGACGTGGCCCAGGTTGTGGTGCTGCTGGTGGAGCTCCTGTTGCAGTGAGAGGACGTGGTCGATCTTTGCCAGCTACACGCACAAGTGAAACCCCTTCCTCAGGTGCGAGTAGGCAACAGAACCTGCAGTGGTATTTTGTCGGGCCTAATGCGGCTCTACGAATGGTGAGGCCTGAACAAGTACAGGCGGTAGTAGATTGGGTTGCTAACAGTAGATCCAGTTCCGTCACATTGTCTCCCACCCAGTCTCCTGCTGAAAGACCACAGTTGGCACCTGCAGCCGATGTCCATCAGTCTTTCACCTCACCCCCTTGCAAATTAGCCAAGCAGTCTGAGCCCCACGTCATGCAGCAGTCTCTTCTGCTTTTTGATGACTCTGTTAGCAGAGTTTCCCAGGGCCATCCACCTAGCCCTGCCCCATAAGTGGAAGAGATTGAGTGCACCAATGCCCAACCACTTATCTTTCAAGATGAGTACATAGGAGGACCATCGCAGCACGTCTCAGATGATGACAAACACAGGTGCCAACTGCTAGGGCTTTTGAAAGTGTGCAGACCAACAAGGAAGGCAAGGGTGAAGACTGGGTGGAAGATGATGTGGAGGACGATGAGGGCCTCGACCCCACATGGAATCAGGGTCATGCGAGTGACTTATGTAGTTTGGAGGAAGAGGCGGTGGTCGCACAGAGCCACCAGCACAGCAGAAGAGGGAGCAGGGTGCAAAAGCGGAGCGTACGCCCTCTAGACAGTACGCCTGCTACTGCCCACCGCAGCACGGGACTGAGCACACCAAAGCCAGCTCCAAGGAGTTCCCTGGCGTGGCAGTTCTTCAGACAATGTGCTGACCACAAGACACGAGTGGTTTGCACACTGTGCAATCAGAGCCTGAATCGAGGCATAAACGTTCTCAACCTGAGCACAACCTGCATGACCAGGCATTTAAGTTCAAAGTACGAGCTGCAGTGGAGTAGACACTTCAAAAATCAAGAAAGGTCTCTGCCTCCTCCTGCTTCCTCTTCTGCTGCAGTCTTGGCCTCTTCATCCACCTCTGGAGTGACAGTGCCACCTGCCACCATGCAAACAGAGGATCTGCCAGCAACACCAACAACTGGGTCACCAAGCACCTCCACAATGTCCCACGGAAGCGTTCAGCTCTCCATCTCCCAAACACTAGAGAGGAAGAGGAAGTACCTACCTACCCACCCGAGATCCCTAGCCCTGAATGCCAGCATTTCTAAATTACTGGCATTAGAAATGCTGTCATTCCGTCTGGTGGAGACGGATAGTTTTAAAGGCCTTATGGCGGTGGCTGTCCCACAGTACGTCGTGCCCAGCTGCCACTACTTTTCAAGGCGAGCCATCCCTTCCCTGCAAAACCAAGTACGGGACAAAATCAGGTGTGCACAGCGCAATGCCATCTGTGGCAAGGTGCATCTCACTACGGATACGTGGACTAGTAAGCACGGTCAGGGACGTTATATCTCTATAACAGCATACTGGGTAAATGCAGTGGCGGCTGGGCCTGAGGCGGATAGCAGTTTGGCGCATGTCCTTCCACCACCGAGGATTGCAGGGCGCTTCAGTTTGCCTCCTGTTGGTTCCTCCTCCTACTCTGCTTCCTCATCCTCTACCAGCTCCTCATCTGGTCAGCGTAACACCTTCACCACAAACTTCAGCACAGCCAGGGGAAAACAACAGCAGGCAGTTTTAAAACTTATCTGTTTGGGGGACAAACCCCACACCGCACAGGAGCTGTGGACGGGCCTTGAACAAAAGACTGATGAGTGGTTGGTGCCAGTGAGCCCTGAAACCCGGTCTGGTGGTGTGCGATAATGGGTGAAATCTCATAGCAGCTCTGGGACTAGCCGGTTGTTCTAGAGATGTGTCTGCTGCTAGAACTCTGTGTGGCATTGACCTGGTCTCTAATCTGAGCTGCTGTTAACCTGCCATTTCTGAGGCTGGTGACTCAGATGAACTTATCCTCCGCAGCAGAGGTGACTCTTGGACTCTTGGTCTTCCTTTCATGGGGTGGTCCGCATGTGAGCCAGTTTCTTTGTAGCGCTTGATGGTTTTTGTGACTGCACTTGGGGACACTTTCAAAGTTTTCCCAATTTTTCGGAATCTGACTGACCTTCATTTCTTAAAATAATAATGGCCACTCGTTTTTCTTGACTTTTTTTTTCTTGCCACAATATAAATTCAAACTGTCTATTCAGTAGGACTATCAGTTGTGTATCCACCTGACTTCTCCACAACGCAACTGATGGTCCCAACCCCATTTATAAGGCAAGAAATCTCACTTATTAAACCTGACAGGGCACACCTGTGAAGTGAAAACCATTTCAGGTGACTACCTCTTGAAGCTCTTCAAGAGAATGCCAAGAGTGTGCAAAGCAGTAATCAAAGTAAAAGGTGGCTACTTTGAAGAACCTAGAATATGACATATTTTCAGTTGTTTCACACTTTTTTGTTATGTATATAATTCCACATGTGTTAATTCATAGTTTTGATGCCTTCAGTGTGAATCTACAATTTTCATAGTCATGAAAATAAAGAAAACTCTTTGAATGAGAAGGTGTGTCCAAACTTTTGGTCTGTACTGTATACCAGCCTTAACGAGCCATTGTTATACTACAGCGCAATTGCTCATTGTATTTTGGATATTTCAAACTCTTTTGGAGTGCACCCTAATTAAAAAAAATATATATATCAAAACCCAGTGTTGGCTACCTCGTCCTCCTCCACCGCTGCTTCCACCTACACCGCTACATCGACCGCTTCCTCAAACTCCTACTCCATATGGACCTCCACCTTATAAATCAATTTTTTAATTTTTGGGTACATATTTTTTTTATGTCATTTCACTAATTTGTCTGTTACTATTTCGGGTGAAATTCACCAATTGTTGGGTGTGATATACCACTGCTATACCTAACAGACAGGTTAAAAAAATTCACTAATTTGTCTGTTACATTTTAGGGTGAAATTCAATTTTTTTTGTGTGTGATATACCACTGCTATGCCTAGTAGACATGTAAAAACAAAATCACTAATTCGTCTGTTACATTTTCAGGTGACATTTACCAATTTGTGGGTGTGATATACCACTGCTATACCTAGTAGACAGGTTAAAAAAAAATCACAAATTTGTCAGTTACATATTCTGGTGAAATTCAGAAATTTTTGGGTGTGATATACCACTGCTATACCTAGTAGACAGGTTAAAAAAAAATCACTAATTTGTCTGTTTCATTTTCGGGTGAAATTAACCAATTTTTGGATGTGATATACCCCTGGTCTACCTAGTTGACAGCTTAAGAAATTTCACAAATTTTTGTGTTACATTCTTGGGTTGAAATTTTACAATTTTTGCAGTGAATAAACCCCTGCTCTGCATAGGTGACAGGGACCAATTTTTTTAAAAAATAATCTGTTCTATTGGTGGTTGACATTAACCCATTTCTGTTGATGAAAAACCCCTGCTCTGCATAGGTGACAGGGACTTAAATTTCTTAAATTTGTCTTTAATTGGCCCTTTCAGTCGATCCTTCCGCTTTATTAACTTGTCCAACATTTCCACTTCATCCCATTGCAGCCATTGACCTCCCTTGGATGAGGTCTCCCTTTCTCACGCTCCCTCTCTGGCAGGGAACCCTGATTCGCCGATAACCGTGATCAACATGGTAGGCTCAGAAAAGAACATCGAAAGTTGATAGAGAAGATATCCAAATGGATGGTGGACGTCACAGGGACGTGCGAACAGGCAGAAGTTATCAAAGCGGCAGCAGGGCCTCTCCTGGCTAACGTTTCCAAATCCAAAATACCCCAGTGACATTCCCTATAATTTTTTTAGTAATTATTCTAATAGCAGGGCATCTTAAGAGTCCTGTATTGTTATTTATCGTCACTACCTCCCCTAGTCGGAAGTGGGTAATTGCCGCGCACCCCCTCCTTTCCTTTAATTCTTCTGTTTTAATAGCTTCTCCCACATTTCCACAATTAAATTTCATCCATTGATCTCTCTTTCTCACGCTCCCTCTCCGGCGTGGAACCCTGATTCGCCGCTAACTGTGATCAACATGGTAGGCGCATAAAAGAGCTTCAAAAGTTGATAGAGCAGATATCCAATTGGATCGTGAACATCACAGGGATGTGTGACATGGTGGGGCAGTATGTTTGCACACACCTACACGAACTGACTGATGGTTCTGCCCCCTGCAACTTCTGGGTCTCCAAATTGGGCACATGGCCTGAGTTTGCCCTTTACGCCCTGGAGGTGCTGGCCTACTCTGCAGCCGGTGTATTGTCTGAACATGTGTTTAATACGACTGGAGGGGTTTATCACAGCTTATTTTTCCCAATGTTTTAAGGTGGACCCTAATTTAAAAAAAATATAAATAAATTTAAAGCCAAAAAGCAGGCTACCTCCTCCTCCTCCACCTCTGCTTCCACTTACACCACCACATCCACCATCTCCTCAACCTCCTACACCATTTGGACCTCGTCCTCCTAGATCAAGATTATTATTTTTTATTTTTGCATATTTTATGTTATTTAAAGTCATTTTCCTTTCCACATTTTGATGGCCAGCAGATTGTCTTGTGTAAAGTGGAATCTGCTGCCCAGAAACAATGATTCTCTATGGGAATGAGTGATCACAGGAGCGATTGCTTGTCCCCATACAGAGGAGATAAATGATTCATGGAAATTACGCTTTCTCATTCTTTGATGAGCAGGCAATTATCAGAAATGAACAGTTTGTTACAAACTATTTCCTACACAGTCAACCCATGTAAAGGGACATTTAGTGTTTAGATAACTGTCAGACATCTCAGGTAAGGAAATTCATGTCTGGAGACAAATTCAGTGCTGAAGGGCAGCTAAATATTCACGAGGGACACTCGTCTAGTTCAGTCTTGGGATAATCCTGCCTAACTGTTAGCAATTAAAGCTATTCCTACATAAATGGAACTTGGACATAGTATGCTGCAGCATTGCCTTGATAAAATAAGTCAAAGCGAAAAAGCAAATATCAAATAAAAATTCAGTCTACAGTGTAGAGCACTGGTCCCCTTTCTCTATTCCTTTTCCTTCCCAGCAGTGCCTCACTCCCTCCTCCTAAAGAACATGCTGACACCTCACTGATTTGTTTTTATCACTGTCTGAATGTCATGCAGTACAGGTCAATGCTCAGGGGCCTGTGTCCTTCTGCCTTTTTTCGGTCACCCTATCACTGACTAACATCCCTTTGCTGCCTATGGTAATCCATCTGCTCTGTCTTCATTATGCCCTCTTTTGGCTGCAGTGTATTCTGTCTATGACTTCACAAGAGTACAATATAGATATTTTCTTAGCATACATATCAATATTTCTGCTTTTAATCCATTCAAAGATTTTTTGAGTCAGGGCTATATATCTTTAGTCACTAAAGACGTTGGTTGCACTGGGTTTACCAACTGATGTATGTGTCTTTCTTTTTCCTTGTCCTTGTCTGCCTTGCTTGTCATTGTCACACTACTTCAACAAAATTAGCTAAGGTTACTTTCACACTAGCGTTTTTCTTTTCCGGCACTGAGTTCCGTCCTAGGAGCTCAATACCGAAAAAATAACTGATCAGTTTCATCCCCATGCATTCTGAATGGAGAGCAATCCATTCAGGATGCCTCAGGATATTTTCAGTTCAGTCACTGAATGGTGTTTTGGATGGAGGTGTTTATCTCCGTCCAAAATTCCGGATCAGTTGCCGGAATGCCGGATTCGGCATTAATTTACATTGAAATGTATTACTATTAATATGTATTAAAAATACCACAATACCACAATGCCGTAACCATCCTTCCGGTCTGCGCATGTGCAGACCGGTAAAAATGTGAAAAAAAATTGTAAACGTTCTTGCAATGCATTTGTGAGACGGATCCGCATCCGGATCCATCTACAAATGCTGTCCATTTGCATGCAGATTGCATGATACGGCAGGCAGTTCACCCGTAAGGGTGAAAGTAGCCTACAAACATCATGTAGGATGACCTACTAGAACCCAAACAAGTTGTGAAAGTGCTTGTGGATGCTAAAAGCATGATTTCATGGCTTACTTACACATTAGTGGTAGCATTGAGGGACAAATGTGAACTATGTATGGTACTCAAAAGAAAAATAAATTATATGCCATGGTTTATAATGCAGAAGATGTTTTGATAAAATGTCTATTTCATTTAGCACCCCCATCACTTCATTGAAGCTGTCTTGAAAAGAAGCAAACTATAGAAAGAGATAAAAAGAGAAAATTGCAGAAAATAGAACACTTCAAAACAGAATAAAAGAAATGAGAAATAAGAGAAAAAAAAGAAGCTGATCATAAAGGATACTAATACTATTTCTATGGCTACCTGTGATGAGCGAATCGAATCAGACGAAGGGGAATTAGATCCGAATTTCAGTAAAAATTTGATTCACAAGGAATGCAAATTTCCTCGCTCTTTGTGGTAACGAATTGCAATTTTTCCTAAAAAGCGGATACACGTGCGAGGCAATGAACTCTGGGAAGATGGGATAACCCAGATTGACATGCATGCATGCAGCCAATCAGCAGCCAGCCAGCCCTGTGATGTCACAGCTCTATAAATACGGCAGCCATTTTAGATTCTGCCATTTTCCAGCGTTCTGAGTGCAGGGACAGATGCGAGAAGGTGCTAGGGACAGCAATAGGATAAAAACCTCATTGCGAACTAAGAAACTGAAAAAAAGATTTATAAGTGGACTGAAAGGATAGGGAGGAATCATTTCACAGCATCTTAGTGCAGGGAGAGGCGTCAGAAGGCACTAGGAGCATTGCTAGAAAAGTGATTTGCAAGTGCAGCGAAAGATTATTTGGGGATCCAAATAGCCATTATACATCTCTGTCATTCCAGCAATTTGTTCTTTGGGTGCAAGTGCTACATTGAAAAGCCTTCAGTGGCTTATATCTGTGGAAAGAGAAAAATATATACGCAATTCACTTCTGCAGTTATGTGGTGAAAGCGTCTAGTGGCGTATTTCAGTACAAAAATAAAAATATATACGTAGTTCACTGTTGCATTTATTTTTGGTAAAAGCGTCTAGTGGCCTATTTCAGTACAAAAAGAAAAATATATGCGCATTTCACTGATGTAGTTATTTGTGGTAAAAGAGTTTAGTAGCCTATTTCCGTAGAGAAAGAAAAATATATACGCACTTCACTGGTGCAGTTATTTTGGCAAAAGCGTTTCGTGGCCTATTTCAGTACAGGAAAAAAAAATATGTACGCAGTTCACTGGTGCAGTTATTTGTGGTCAGAGGGTTTAGTGGCCTATTTCAGTACAAAAAGAAAAAAAAATTCTCAGTTCACTTCTGCAGTTATATGTGTTGAAAGAGTTTAGTGGCCTATTTCAGTACATAAATAAAAATATATACGCACTTCACTGTTGCAGTTATTTGTGGTGAAAGCATTTAGTGGGCTATTTCAATACAGAAAGAAAAATATATATGGACTTCACAGGTGCAGTTATTTGTGGTAAAAGCGTTAAGTGGCTAGAGATGTCGCGAACATAAAATTTTCCGTTCGCGAACGGCGAAAATGAATTTTTGCAAATGTTTGCGAATAGGCAAACCGGGCAAACCGACATAGACTTCTATAGGCAGGGCGAATTTTAAAACCCACAGGGACTCTTTCTGGCCACAATAGTGATGGAAAAGTTGTTTCAAGGGGACTAACACCTGGACTGTGGCATGCCGGAGGGGGATCCATGGCAAAACCCCCATGGAAAATTACGTAGTTGACGCATAAATCACCTAACATTCCTAAATTGTTTGGAATAATGTTCTCTAAAACATCAGGTATGATGTTGTATCGATCAGGTAGTGTAAGGGTTACGCCCACTTCACAGTGACAGACCAAACTATGACAGACCAAACTCCCCGTTTAATGCACCGCAAACAACCGCAAACAGCCCATTTGCACAACCGCAAACTCCCCATTTGCACAAGGTTGGATACCAAGCTAGCCATGTTCCTTGTCCTCACTGACGTCATTGAAGGTCTTTTCCTCCACCCAGCCACGTACATCACCAAGGGTCCCTTAAAGGTGACAACAAGCCCCTGGGACGCCTGCTGTGGTTGGTCTTCCACCTCCTCAAAGCCACCTTCCTCCTCTGACTCCTCTCTCCGTGTTGCTGCAGGTCCAGCAATCGACGACGACAAGGCTGCTTCTGGTGGTGATGGTGACCACAACTCTTTCTCTTCATGCTCATCTACGGCCTGATCCAGCACTCTTCGCAGGGCACGCTCCAGAAAAAACGCATATGGGATGAGGTTGATGATGTTGCCTTGGGTTTGACTGACCAGGTTTGTCACCTCTGCAAAAGGATGCATGAGCCTACAGCCATTGTGCATGAGCGTTCAGTAACGCGGCCAAAAAATACCCAGCTCCGCAGAGGCTGTCCTCTTTTTTTTTTTATAAAAAAAAATCTGTTCTTAACAGTTTAATCTCTGTTTTGTCCCCTATCAGGGGCCGGTGTGGTGTATGGAATAGATTTTAGGAACCGAGAAATGGAAAAAGATGCTTGGTCGGTCCTCTTACTTCCAATTTGGGGCACTGCGCGTATGGCTTGCAATGTACTGTGCCACCAGATATGAGTGGTGTGTTTAAGTAGTACTATTCCTATCAGTTTAATCCCTGTTACATCCCCTATCAGGGGACGTGTATGGAATAGATTTTAGGAACCGGGAGATGGAAAAAGATGCTTGGTCGGTCCTCTTACTTCCAATTGGGGGCACTGTACGTGCGCCGTGTAATGTACTGTGCAATCCCAATATGAGTGGTATGTTAAGTAGTACTATTCCTATCAGTTTAATCTCTGTTACATCCTCTATCAGGGGACGTGTATGGAATAGATTTTAGGAACCAGGAGATGGAAAAAGATGCTTGGTTGGTCCTGCTACTTCCAATTTCGGGCACTGCGTGTACGCCTTGCAATGTACTGTGCCACCAGATATGAGTGGAGTGTTAAGAAGTACTATTCCTAGCAGTTTAATCCCTGTTATGTCCCCTATTAGGGGACGGTCTATGGAATAGATTTTAGGAACCTGGAGATGGAAAAAGATGCTTGGTTGGCCCTCCTACTTCCAATTTGGGGCACTGCATGTGATGCGTGCAATGTACTCTGCCACCAGATATGAGTGGTGTGTTAAGTAGTACTATTCCTATCAGCTTAATCCCTGTTACGTCCCCTATCAGGGGACGTGTATGGAATAGATTTTAGACAACCGCAAAGAGTTTTCAATAGTTGACACACTCATGACATAAATTTTATTCCTCTATGCGTCAATCTTTGTCTAGTGATGACTGTGCTCGTGCACACGTTTTGGAGATTGCAGGCAATGTTTTTTTTCAAAGCCTATGGTCGTGCTGAGGTAGTTCAGTGACAGTTAAGTGACCCAGAAAACAATGATTCTGCAGTGTGGGCCCATTGTTGGCCTAGTAGGCTTTAATGATCACCTTAGATGATCACAAAGAAAATTAATGTTTTTTCTATGCAAAATTTTCCAGCCAATCGCTTTTGGTCTGTTCACAATGAAGCAACGACCTTATCATCTGGGGTGTGCCAACATTGCCATTGCCAACACACTCATAATGGTGGTCATTTCATTGTGATACGCAAGCCTCTTCACCAGTCTGTGGGCCTGACACTCAATGGCAGGAAACTGCAATTATATTACAGAGGAAACATTAAATGACTTTTTTTTATCTGCAAGGTGCTGTGCCACCCTATATGAGTGGTGGGCAGTGGGCACAATATAGTCTGTGGGCCTGACACACACTGGCAGGCAACTGCAATTATATTACATAGAAAAAATGTATGACTTTTTTATCTGCAAGGTGCTGTGCCACCCTATATGAGTGGTGGGCAGTGGGCACAGTACAGTCTGTGGGCCTGACACTCACTGGCAGGCAACTGCAATTATATTACAGAGGAAACATTAAATTACTTTTTTATCTGCAAGGTGATGTGCCACCCTATATGAGTGGTGGGCAGTGGGCACAGTACAGTTTGTGGGTCTGACACTCACTGGCAGGCAACTGCAATTATATTACAGAGAAAAAAATGTATGACTTTTTTTTATCTGTAAGGTGCTGTGCCACCCTATATGAGTGGTGGGCACAGTACAGTCTGTGGGCCTGACACTCACTGGCAGGCAACTGCAATTATATTACAGAGGAAAAATTAAATGACTTTTTCATCTGCAAGATACTGTGCCACCCGATATGAGTGGTGGGCACTGGCAGTGGGCACAGTACAGTCAGTGGGCCTGACACACACTGGCAGGCAACTGCAATTATATTAAAGGGTAAAAATGAAATGACTTTTTTATCTGCAAGGTACTGTGCCACCCGATATGAGTGGTGGGCACTGGCAGTGGGCACAGTACAGTCTGTGGGCCTGACACACACTGACACGCAACTGCAATTATATTAAAGGGTAAAAATGTTAATACTTTTTTCATCTGCAAGGTACTGTGCCACCCGATATGAGTGGTGTGCACACAGTACAGTCTGTGGGCCTGTGGCCTCTCACACACGGGCAGTGAACTGCAATATATATATATATAGAAAAAATAAAATAAAAGCAGACTGATGTACCTACCCTAAAAAGGGCTTTTTGGGGTGCTGTCAGGGCGCCGTCCTTACAGCAGATGAGTCTTTGAGGACTGGAGTGGACACAGAACACTGTCCTAGCTAACGATTTCCCTATTAATTCAGCAGCAGCAGCACTCTCCCTGCTCTAACTAACACTGCAGCTTCAGAATGAATCCTTGCTTTTTGATAGGGGGTGAGAGGGTCTGGAAGGGAGGGTATGCTGATTGGCTGGAATGTGTCTGCTGATTGTGAGGTACAGGGTCAAAGTTTGCTTAATGATGACGTATAGGGGGAGGACCGAATCGCATATGTTCGCCCACCGCTGCGATGTTCGCCAGGAACTGTTCGCCGGCCAATAGTTCGGGACATCTCTATTTCTCAGAGTCGGTACTCAGGAAAAGTAGCTGTTTGGAAGAAGTAGTAGCATAACATGATACATTTATCACTCTAGACATGTTCTCTCTGCCCTCTCTGTTGCGAACAAAGCCCACCTGATCCCCATATACCATCAGGGGAAGAAAATTGGCAAGGCGATTAGCTAACATTTTTTCTAAGAGTTTAAGGTCTAAATTAAGAAGTGAGATGGGTCTATAGTTGGAACACTGTCTTGAGTACTTTTCCTCTTTGGGGATTAGGGTGATATGAGCAGTCGTCATGTTTCTGGAGAGTGGGCTACCCCTCTACAGACAACCAGGAGGTGAGGCAGGAGTTGTTTCTGGAAGGCTTTATAATATGAGGCCGGTAGGCCATCTGGGCCTGGATGTTTACCTGTTGGCATCTGATGAAGAGCAGTAGTTAATTCATCTAGAGTGAAGGGAGAGGCTAGTGTTAGTTTCTAGGGGTCCGAAAGAATTGGAAGGGAAGAGGGAGTCAAGCAAGGAGGAGATAAGAGAAGCATGGGCTCCCGGGGAAAGAGGTGAGGGCAAATTATAAAGGTATTCGTAAAAATCTCGGAATTGGAACGCTATTTGTGTGGAGGAGAATGCTGAGTTTCCTGAAGGGGTAATTAGCTGGTGAACATAGTTTACAGATCTCCTATTTTTTATTCTGTGCATCATGAATTTAGAGGCTTTATCGCCATGTGCAAAATACTCGTGTTGAGAGTTTAGATAGTATTTAGACATCTTACTTTGTAATAGGGCTTTCAATTCAGCTCTCAAACATGATAACTCCTGTAATTGGGTTTCTGAGAAGAAACATTTATGTAAAGACTCAAGGGCTTGTATCTTCAAATAAATGGCATCTATTGTTTCCCCTCTGTCTTTCTTCAGATGGGTTCCTATACTAATGGAGTGTCCTCTAATAAATGGTTTATAAGCGTCCCATAAAAATTAGGCCAAAATATCAGAGTGTTTGTTGAGAGAGAAATATTCTTCTAACAGGGCAGCAATTTTATCTTTAATTTTCATATCGCCAAGTAAGGATTCATTAAGGCGCCAGTTAAAGGACCTAGGACATTGCAAAGGGGCCCGGACAAAGAGGAGAACAGGGGCATGGGCAAACAAGTGAATGGAGCCGATTTTGGCCTCAGAACATAACTCGAGGTGTTCCTTTGAGATAAACACATAGTATGAAAGTATGTATGGTATGTACCATGGACATGGGAATAAAAGGTGTAGTCTAATGAATGGGGGTGCAAATTTTGTCTGCATCCATTCAGAACGGATTCTTTTGTATTATCTTTAACATAGCCAAGACTGATCCGTCTTGAACACTATTGAAAGTCAATGGAGGACAAATCCGTTTTCTATTGTGCCAAATTGTGTCCTAGAAAACTGACCCATCCCCATTGACTTATATTGTGTTTCAGAACGGATCAGTTTGGATCAGTTTCGTCAGACAGACACCAAAATGCTGCAAGCAGCGTATTGCTGTCCGCCTCCAAAGCGGAATGGAAATGAAACTGAGGCAAACTGCATTCTGAGAGGATCCTTATCCATTTAGAATGCATTAGGGCAAAACTGATCTGTTTTGGACCGCTTGCGAAAGCCCTGAACGGATCTCACAAACAGAAAGCCAAAATGCAAGTGTGAAAGTAACCTTAGGTGTCTAAGGTTACCTTTATGCAGTGACTGCTCCTTCTAGGTAGACTCACAAACGTATGAATAAATGTTCCGCCACCCCAGAGGAAGAGCAAGGGTCCAGAGGAAAACGGAACATATCTTCATAACCAAATGGAAATATATCCTGTACCATAAATATAACCTAGTACGAGAAATGAAGGTGAATACTAGAACAAAACAGTAACACTTATAGCATTAAAACAATAATGTAAATGTAAAAGAAGTTCAAAAGGGGGAGAATGATCTATAGACCTAGTAGTGATCCTCCCAGCACTATAAAAGGTATGCTGGAGTAATAGGAGCAAAGAAGGGGACCAATATAAACCCTATCTACAGGTAGACAGTGTTTTAAGGAGACAGAAAAGGAATAGGGTCAAGTGAGATATTTAAAGGTAGTGTGACCTTTCAACAGACAGAGAGGGTACAGAGATTAGTAATGTATACGAAACTGGAGTTTCACGAGTCTTACGCCAATCTCTTAGGTGTTAATTGTCGGTTCCTCTTCCCAGATCTCTGTGCTTTAGGAGTACGTTGAGGAACAAATGGAACGACCATAGGTACGTCTGGTAACATAGCGAGGTCTTGAAAGGGTTCCCAATTCTCCACCTTCAATGGTGGGATTTGCAGATGTTCGTATACTGCGTCTAAATCTGTGTAGGCTGAGATGTTAAATCGGCGCCCCGCATGGAAAAAGGGAATTCCGAATGGGAAGTTCCACCTGTATTGTATCTTGTTAGATCTGAGCCAGTCGGTCAAAGGCTTTAGGGCTCTACATTTTCTGAGCGAGGGGGCCAGGTCTTGTATACAACAATATGCACACCCTCATAAGAACAATCAGAGCGGCTCCTTGCAGCCTCTTGAACCGCTATTTTGTCTTGAAAGTTGAGGAATCTACATATCACGTCCCTAGGGGGCTCTTCAGGCTTTGGTTTGGGCCGCAATGCCCTATGGGCTCTCAAAATGACTATATCAAAGGTCGAATCTGGGCCCAATAGAGAACAGTGAACTGCTGAAGGGCTATTCCCTGGTGGCACAGTCTCTGGGATCCCTCTGAGACGCAGGTTATTGTGCCGCTCTCTATTTTTTTGGTATTCCAGAGCGTTATGCAGATCATTAAGGTAAGTACTGCACCTTTGAAAAGATCGCGTGGTAGCCGCCTGGTAATCTAGGATTGAGGCCTGATGGGTCTCTAAAACTTCCATAAGGTCCAGAACTTGCCTCATCTCCCGGCGAAGCGCTATGCTCTCGCTGAGGACAGGTTCCATGGCTTTGCAGAGGGCTTGTTTCAGGTAGTCTCTGGTAATCGGCAAGGCACCTTTGCCTTGGGGCTCCTCTGTGTCGCTCTTGTAACATCCCAGAGTTACGTTACTAAACTCTTTTACCCTGTTTCAACCTGTTTAGTGTATCTGCATTGTCATCCTGTGTAAATTAACATCACATTCTCACAAATGTGCATATTCTAAGCCTATTACATGTATTTTGCTGTAATTTCCATGTACACCAGCAGGTGGCAGCAATGTATCAGCAGGGCTTTAGTAACCGTTTAGCATATCTAGACTGGAATAGTACATTCTAGTTTAGCTCCCCCTCTTTGAGCAGAGTGGGCTCGCCCATGTCCTCCCTCATGGGGAGGGAAGAAAGTTAGAGTGAGAGTGTGCCAGCCACCCCGGCCAGGGGAGGGCTGTGCTGGTAGGAGCTCCCAGTTCTAGGGATCCCAACCCAGGATCTTGTCTCGGCTGAGACCAAAGATAATTCCCAGTCTGAGCCTTTAGCCTCAGCTGGTTGACAAGCAAGCAGCCACCTCCAGAACTCCAGGACGAACCATTCCCTGTGAGCACAACTGTGAGTAACATCCAGAGACCAGGAGAAGCTAAATTCCTCCTCAGCTACTCAGTCCCATACACAGCAGAAGATAGACAGAACAGAAGACAGATTCCTGCCATATTCTCCAGGCACATGATAGGAGCAGAAGAGATATTGATCCCTGCCATACATTGCCAATACCTGCTGGGACCCAAGACTATTGCTGTAACTTATATGGATTACTGCTGCACCAGAGTAAAGACAAGTTGAATGATATTAAAAGTCTGGATCTCATCCATTACTACCAAGTTCCTCCATTACTCCTATTAGCAACACACTCATTTATTGCAAGTAAGCCAGGATCCAGGAGTCCAGCCGTACCAAGGTAGGAGATAGGAGACACCGTTGACACTATTGCCACGATCGCACAGAGACATTACACCACTCTGGAATTCCTCATCTGGTACGTGAGTTGCAACACCTTAAAGGGCTCTGAGACTGTAACCTGCGCATGCTGCAATTGGCGTCACGAAAGAAAACTCTTAACTATAATTTACACCTGACCCAATCAGTGCATATTATTGCGCCAGTGTGCATTAGTCCAATCCGGCTTACTGCATATTTTGGCGTCACTGGAACAGGATCGAGCTGTGTGCCAACAGAACCGGATCCAATTGCATGCTACAACAGAACCGTTCCAATTGTGTACAGAACCAGATAGAATTGTATGTTTCACAGTACTGCAAGATTTACAGATTGTGCAAAAACCCTGAAAATTGACTTTATTGTCTTGTTGCTGTGCCAGAAAGCGCTAAACGTGCGCTCCAGTACGCAAAGGGTTAATTCGCCATATTCGCAAAATGGCGCTGCTTCTTCATGCCCAGAAGCGGGAAAACTCAGGAACGCCCTCTCAAGAGCGTGAAGATGCCAAATGCGCCCCCCTATAAGCGGGAAATCTAAAGACTGCCCACCAAGAACATTGCATTGTGAGCCAGGGGAGTGAAGACTCCTCCCTCTGGGCTCCACCCTCACTTCATGAAAGCACCCCGACAGTGGAGCCAAGGAAGATGGCGCTCCCTCCTCCAAGATGGGATTAGATGATGATCCAGAGAGAGCTGATATACGAGACAACCGTACCTGAAATCCGGGTCTCGCAGCTTGTCAAGGAAGTGGGCCCCTGCACATTTAAAGTGTCCTCAGAACCAGCGCCTGCCACAAGCAAAGACTAGACAGCCGCCGCTAATTCACCTGAGAAGGCTGCTGTTACTGAACCAGCTCCAGCGGAAGAAGACGCGACTCGGAGGCTGTGGATCCCTCCGCTTCTATTTCTGTCAGCGCTGAAGGCGAGACGTCACGCAAGATGGCTTCCAACGCTGAACCTGCATTTGTTTTATGTTCAGGATTGTTCCCCATACTGAGGTGTCTTATTTTCAGGAGTTTCATGGGATTATAATACCCTCCACATGTGACATTGACAGAAGTGCATGGAGATGGTAATACCTCCCCTTCTGAGCCTTTTGCCTAAGGTATGGTACCTCAAGCCTTAGAGCCATATTTTAGCTACCCCATAGTCACCATAGTGATCGTGCTATAAGCCAAATTTCTCTGGCTTTGGTGCAGGAAAGGGAATACAGGATAAAGCCATCCTTTCATTCCAGGCATTCCATTACGAAATGGCGGGACTACAGAGTAAAGACACCCCCATGCTTTCTTTGGTGCTTATGGCGCAAAACACTTCAAAGTCAGTCAGTGATTTTTGCTTTGTGAAGTATTAGGTTCACTGGTTATACCAAGAGAAGGAAACTGTGTTTTGGACACCTTACTCCAGCGGGCAGGAACCTGGGGATAGCCGTTCTATGTTTGTCTTTGTATGTCTTTTTTTTTTACTCGCTTTATTGAAGAGTAACAAGCAAGATATGCAATAGATCATTTAGAAAAGTATTCAGTGAATTACAAATCTCATAATACAGATTAAAATTCTTCAGCATCATGACAAGTAAGAGCAAAGATACATCAATAATACAGTATGCCAATAAACATCCATGTTAACAGTCTCACATTGTGTTGTGACTCCTTTAAATGAACACCTTCCTATATTCCTGAATACTGAGTGGTAAGCTATACAGGGTTGCTAAACCATAGAGTGTAGGTGGGCCGTCGTGACAGTCAGTGGAGAAGCACACCACGGTCCCCATATCTTTTGGGATTTCTGAGGGCATCCCCTGCGGGAATAGATAATCCTGTTAAAGGAAATGATATTATTGACAAGGACCTTCCTTTGGCCAACCGTGGGGGGCCTGACCGCCATCCATCTGAGAGCAATAGCTTTTCTAGCTAGGAAAAGAGCCTCCCTGATGAGAGGGCCTCCCTCTCTTAGGGCCTCCCTCATCTTAGAGAATTCCCAGAAGACAAGCTTTGGGGCAAACCTCTAAAGTATCCGGGATCAAGGTGGATATGACATCAACTACCGCCCTCCAGTATGGTCGAATGTGACTACAGTCCCACATTAGGTGCCAAAAATCCGCGTTTAACTGTGCACATCTGGGAGATCTCGTATGGGGCATCCTACCGATTTTAAAAAGTCTAGTCGGGGTGAGGTAACATCTATGTAATATAAAAAGTTGTATCAGTCTATTAGTGAGGGATGGTGATACAACTACTGGAGCTTCCAAGGCCTTGCTCCACTCTTCATCCGATAAAGTAGGTATGTTCCCTCTCCATTTGCACTCCGCACCCAATGGAGAAGATGAAATTTTGAGATTGAGCAGGTGTATATAAAGGGCAGATATCAGTCCCCTCGGCCACTGAGTTCTAAAAACCCCAATGAGTGGATATGCTGATACCGGCACTTTAAGAGCCCGTATCTGGGCCTGGAGGGCATGTCTCAACTGCAAATATCTAAAGAAATATGGTCTCAAAATTCCCATTTTGGTCTGTAACTGAGAGAAGGAAAATAGAATACCATTTTAATATACATCTTTCAAATAATGTATCCCGTATCCTTTCCACACAATCTCCCCTTCACAATGTAACAGATGAGGAAGCAGTGGATTGTTCCACAGCGGAATATCATCCGGTAGATCATTGTATTGCTGCATCTTTGCAGCCCTCCAAACCTGATGCGCGAGTCTATGGATCTGTAGAAGCGAACCTGATACAGATGCCAGGCCTTCAAGAACGGGACATAGAGTGGAGAGCAGCAAGTACTCCTACAAATAATATTCCGAATTAGGAAGCGCATCCCGGGTCACCCATGGCACCAAATATCGCAGTTGACCAGCAAGGAAATACAAAAATAGGTCTGGCAAAGCCGCCCCACCTTTATCCCAGCTGCTCTGTAGGGACTTAAAGGCTAGTTTCCGCCTGTTCTTACCCCATATGAATGTCGCCATGATCGAGTGCAATCTATCAAAGAATGTGCGTGGGATAGGTACACAGGCATGTTCCAGCAGATATAGAGCTTTGGGTTGGAGAATCATTTTGATATGTTTATACGACTGATGGTGGACAGCTGTAAGGTGTTCCAAGATTTAAATTTATCCACAAAATATGACACCAAGGGGATTGTGTTTAGTTCATGTGAGATACCTGGGTCTTTCGTGATAATAACACCTAAATACTTAAATCTATCTACTACCATCAAATTATGATACACTGACGGCCAGTCCGAGGCCCATAAAGGCATGATGGACGATTTTGCAAATTTTTTACATAGTCCAGAGAAGGAACCAAACTTCTCAATAAGGGTTATTGCTCTGAGCAAGGTAGAGTCCACTGAGTCCATGTATAAAATGAGATCATCAGCATACAAGCCTAACCGATCCTCCCTATTTGCCAGAGCTATACCTTTGAAAGTGATATCCTGACGGATCCTCAATGCCAAATGCTCAATAGCTACCACAACTAAAAGGGGAGACAGAGGGCATCCCTGCCTGGTTCCTCTGTATAGTTTAAATGTTGATGACAGGGATCCATTAATCATAATATTCGCTGATGGGGAAATATAAAGGATATTAGCCCAGCTGATGAACGTGGGACCAAAGCCAAAATGCCTGAGGTCCTGTACCAAGTAAGGCCTTCTACTGAGTCAAACGCCTTGGCAGTGTCTAACGCGGCCAAAGCCCATAATTTTCCGGTCCGCACATCCCAGCTGAGCAATAACCTGTGCCCTTCGTATGTTACTGGAGGAGGAACGGCCAGGGATAAAGCCAGACTGGTTTTCGTGTATGATAGATGGTATAACTCTATTCAGTCTGTTCGCTAATAATTTGGTGAGAATTTTGTAGTCTAGGTTTAACAGCGAAATAGGACGATATGACCCGCACTCTAAGGGATCCTTATTGGGCTTTAGCAGGACTACAATGGAGGCCTCATACAGTGATTCCGGAAGCGCATCACCATCCAGGGATGCTTTCTACATGCGCAGGATATCCACATATCTAGAATACACCTCTAACGGGATCCCATCCGGTCCCGGGGCCTTGCCTAAATTTAACCCTGAGATTGCCTCGTTTACCTCCTCCAATGTAATCTCCCCATCCAACATCTCTCTATCCGGTGCAGACAACTGCGGGTAGGAAACCTCCTGGAGGTATTCCTCCAATGCTTGAGTAGAGTACTGAGCATGAGAACTATATAAGTCCTGGTAAAATTCCCTAAACCGGTCTAATATACCTTCAGGTTCAGATATCACTACCCCACTATTGTTTGCCATGCGTAGTATCGGTGGAGACATATTATTCCTACGTACTAACTGTGACACTAAACTGTGTAAAGTAATTTACACTGATGAGGACAGTATACTACTACAGAGGGATCTGGATAGACTGGAGGCTTGGGCAGATAAGTGGCAGATGGGGTTTAACACTGATAAATGTAAAGTTATGCACATGGGAAGGAAAAATGCAAGTCAACCGTACATACTAAATGGTAAAACACTCGGTAACACTGACATGGAAAAGGATCTAGGAATTTTAATAAACAGCAAACTAAGCTGCAAAAACCAGTGTCAGGCAGCTGCTGCCAAGGCCAACAAGATAATGGGTTGCATCAGAAGGGGCATAGATTCCCGTGATAAGAACATAGTCCTACCACTTTACAAATCGCTAGTCAGACCACACATGGAGTACTGTGTACAGTTCTGGGCTCCTGTAAACAAGGCAGACATAGCAGAGCTGGAGAAGGTCCAGAGGAGGGCAACTAAAGTAATAACTGGAATGGGGCAACTACAGTACCCTGAAAGATTATCAAAATTAGGGTTATTCACTTTAGAAAAAAGACGACTGAGGGGAGATCTAATTAATATGTATAAATATATCAGGGGTCAGTACAGAGATCTATCCCATCATCTATTTATCCTCAGGACTGTGACTGTGACGAGGGGACATCCTCTGCGTCTGGAGGAAAGAAGGTTTGTACACAAACATAGAAAAGGATTCTTTACGGTAAGAGCAGTGAGAATATGGAACTCTCTGCCTGAGGAGGTGGTGATGGTGAGTACAATAAAGGAATTCAAGAGGGCCCTGGACGTATTTCAGGAGCTTAATAATATTACAGGCTATAGCTACTAGAGAGGGGTCTTCCTCTGGATCAACTTGCGGGATAACAGGCCGAACTGGATGGACAAATGTCTTTTTTCGGCCTTATGTACTATGTTACTATGTTACTACCTGTGCCAACACTTTACCCACTCTACTACCCTGTTCAAAGGTTTGCTGCTGCAAGAATAGCATCTTGCGATCACTTTTTTCCTGTAAGTGGTTCATATAATGTCTGCCCTTCACCATCCTGTTCTCTTCTGTAGGATTAGTGACATATGCAAGTTCTGCATTCCTGCACTGCATGCCCAAATCCTCCTACCTACGACGGGAAAATTTCATAATGTAAGAGATGAAAGATTTAAGGCACCCACGCAGGTAGGCCTTCGAAGTCTCCCACAGCAAGGCCGGGTCGGTGTCAGCTAAGTTAATTGCAAGAAAGGTATGGAGCTGGTCAGGTACCCGATCATTTAGGGACATTAGAGATAGCGAAAATGGGTGTATGCATTCCTTGGGTATGCGAGCAACAGTGTAGTGGTTAGTGATCAAGGCCATTATAGGTGCATGGTCAGACGGACCCTGGTGCCGATAATTTATCTCCCGCATTGCCATAAAGGTGCCAGGGGTGCCCAGGAGGTAGTCAATCCTAGATAGAGCTCCCCTAGAGGGAGTGAAGCAAGAGAATTTGATTCGATCCGGATACCTCTCCCTCCATATGTCAATCCATCCCAGCTCAGACAGTAGGCGCGCCAGGGCCATTTTAGATTATGACCGCCGGTCAGAACTATTGGAAGGGTTGCGGAATCTGTCCCTTGATTCGTCCCTGTCCCTTGATGGCGAGAATCCCTGCTGATGGAAATTGTGCCGCTGCTGTCTGAAGCAATGAGAGACTAGCCGGAGGAGGGCTATACATATTTAGTATCACATATGACATTCCATTAATATGAGCATATACAAAAACATATTTCCCCTCTGGGTAAATACTCGTGTGATGTGGTTCCCACCGAACTGCCCTTTGTGTCAATAATGACACCCCTTTAGAGTAAGAGTTACCATACGCACTTTCCATCCACTGGGCCCAGGGTTTCCTGACTCTCCCTCCCGTTTCCGTGGTAAGGTGTGTTTCCTGCAGCCCTAGGATATGTAGAGCATACCTACGGATATGTGTAAACACTGCCATTCGCTTCCTGGGCCCTCCCAAACCTCTAACATTCCAGGACATCACTTTTAGATCTGCCATAGTGAATACCAGGCAAAGTAATAAGGATAGACACCCAGCCACTGGGGTTCACTATGGCGAGGAAGATGGACGTTATCTTTAACACTCATTACTTGATTATTAGACATTTCAATAATAGCATGTAACATAAGATGTACTCTCAACCACCCAAACATTGGGTTAACTGGTAGAACATAAGCACGGCTAGAATAACAAATGGCCATGTGCATGGCGGACCTGCACGGTATATACAGGTAGAAACCCAGTGCAGGTGGAGTAGCTGGCTCCCCCCAATCACAGTGATACTTGCCGGTTACATGGGTACCTTCAAAGTAGAACGGCATATAATTAACCCTCAGCGTCCCTGAGTCCACATAAAAATATGATGCAATACGTTACCGAACCATGAACCAGGGTAACCGTGAAAAAAGGGAAAAAGGTGTTCATAGTGTAGTCCTTGCAGGAACCTTTTTATCTCCGTTACGCATATCAATGGAGGCCTCATCTTCAAGCCCAATCATTTGGGAGGGGATCGGCGGGGTCTTCTGGATAGCCAGTCCTCCGCCTCAGAAGGGTTGGAGAAGATAAGTGACCTGTCACCGTCCACTACCCGTAAATGTGCCGAATACGCCATTGAATACTTGAAGTTCAGCTCCCTGAGGCGTCTTTTAATGGAGACGAAGGTAGCTTGTTTCTCTCACAGGTCAGCGAGATGGTTTGTGCGACTCTGGCCTGCGCCAGAATAAGATCCCTGTCACGCCAGTTTAGCATGCGGGCTAGAAGGGGTCTTGGAGGGGCACCAGGAGGAAGTAGTCTGGCTGGAACTCGGTGCACCCTTTCAACTGTGTATGCGGATGAGAAAACAGCATTGGGAACACCTCCTTAGACCATCCTTCCAGGAAAGCTGCTGGATCCGGAGCCCTCTGCCCTCTCCGGCATGCCGATGATGCGCACATTCTTGCTCTGTGCGCGGTATTCAATATCATTGCATTTTTGGCGGTACAGTTCCACAGATGCCTCCATAGCGGCAAGCCTTGCCGGTAAGGAGCTGGTCAGATCCTCCTGGTCCGATACTCACTTCTCGTTGAGCCGAACCCTTTCTCGCAGTTGTTGCACGTCCTGGCGCAAGAAGCCCAAGTCCACCCTAACCTCTTCTATCTTCCCCATCAGGGAGACCTTGCACCCGGTTATGGCCGCCATTAGTTGTTGGTGTGAGGTTTGCAGGGTAAATTCCGGTTCAGGCTCTGCATCGGAATGCGGCTGCTGTGCCGCCTGGCTCCTGGTGCTGGTCTCACGTGTTTGTGAGGGAGCTGCAGTGCTATGTTGGAAGTCCTGTCTAACAAATTCTTTAAGCCGCTCCGCTGCCATCTGTGATTTGCTGGGGCTCATGATTCTAGTCTGGCACTTCTGTAGACCCAGTGACACCTGTCAGGTCACATTTCGGCAAGTGTAGAGGTCAGGATGGCTCAGGATTGCTGATGGGAGCCGGAGCGGCTCTTAGATGCGTCCAGCCATAACGGCAGTTGGCCACGCCCCCCCATCTTTGTATGTCTTTATGTGTATTTCATGCAGCACTTTGTACTTTATTTGGGTAACCCAGAGCTGATTTCTCTCCCTCCTAAGCATAAGCAGAGGGCGGCTTAACTCAAAGTAAGGGGGAATGTAACATCCCAGAGTTATGTTAATAAACTCTTTTACCCCGCTACAACCTCTTCAGTGTATCTGCATTGTCATCCTGTGTAAATTAACATTACATTCTCACAAATGTGCATATTCTAAGCCTGTTACATGTATTTTTTCTGTAATTTCCATGTACACCAGCAGGTGGCAGCAATGTGTCAGCAGGGCTTTAGTAACCCTTTAGCTTATCTAGACTGGAATAGTACATACAGTTAAGCTCCCCCCTCTTTGAGCAGAGTGGGCTTGCCCATGTCCTCCCTCATGGGGAGGGAAGGAAGTTAGAGTGAGAGTGTGCCAGCCACCCCGGCCAGGGGAGGGCTGTGCTGGTAGGAGCTCCCAGTTCTAGGGATCCCAACCCAGGATCTTGTCTCGGCTGAGACCAAAGATAATTCCCAGTCTGAGCCTTTAGCCTCAGCTGGTTGACAAGCAAGCAGCCACCTCCAGAACTCCAGGACGAACCATTCCCTGTGAGCACAACTGTGAGTAACATCCAGAGACCAGGAGAAGCCAAATTCCTCCTCAGCTAGTCAGTCCCATACACAGCAGAAGATAGACAGAACAGAAGACAGATTCCTGCCATATTCTCCAGGCACATGATAGGAGCAGAAGAGATATTGATCCCTGCCATACATTGCCAATACCTGCTGGGACCCAAGACTATTGTTGTAACTCATATGGATTACTGCTACACCAGAGTAAAGACAAGTTGAATGATATTACAAGTCTGATTACATGTCTGGATCTTATTAATTACTACCAAGTTCCTCCATTACTCCTACTAGCAACACACTCATTTATTGCAAGTGAGCCAGGATCCAGGAGTCCAGCCGTACCAAGGTAGGAGACACCGTTGACACTATTGCCACTATCACACAGAGACATTACACCACTCTGGCATTCCTCACCTGGTATTTGAGTTGCAACACCTTAAAGGGCCCTGAGACTGTAACCTGTGCACGCTGCAATTGGCGTCACAAACAAAATCTCTTAACTATCATTTACACCTGACCCAGTCAGTGCATATTATTGCGCCAGTGTGCATTAGTCCAATCCGGCTTACTGCACTCTCCTCATCCGACCTTTCCGGTGTGCACTCATTAGCCTTATGGGGATGTGTCGACGCCATCTTTTTATCCCGCGCCACGAACGTGGAGGAGCTTTTTTAATGATTTTGTCCATGTCTCCACTTGCAATCTGCGATTTGTTGGTAGAGGGATGTTCCCCAGGTCTAGAATTCCCGATCTTTACCATCCTTCCAGCTGACAGCTACTGTAGGCTCATGCTAAGGGGAATTGTCACAACGGGGCTTAGGATTAAGCGGCCATCACAGTCCGGCGCTAGCTCAAAATTATGCATTTAGTGTACATAAAAGAAGTATGTGGCTGGAGGAAGATTACACGGTCATTGGATATCAATTTTACAGCAGCCCAGTGTACTACAGGCCCCAAAAATTATGCATTCAGCGTAAATAAAAGAAGTATGTGGCTGGAGGTACTGTAGATTACACGGTCATTGGATATCAATTTTACAGCATGCCAGTAAAAATAGAGGTCAAATACATACAGTTGCAAGAAAAAGTATGTGAACCCTTTGGAATGATATGGATTTCTGCAAAAATTGGTCATAAAAAGTGATCTGATCTTCATCTAAGTCACAACAATAGACAATCACAGTCTGCTTAAACTAATAACACACAAAGAATTAAATGTTACCATGTTTTTATTGAACACACCATGTAAATATGCAGATGGAAAAAGTATGTGAAGCCTTGGATTTAAAAACTGGTTGAACCTCCTTTGGCAGCAATAACTTCAAGCAAACGTTTCCTGTAGTTGCAGATCAGACGTGCACAACGGTCAGGAGTAATTCTTGACCATTCCTCTTTACAGAACTGTTTCAGTTCAGCAATATTCTTGGGATGTCTGGTGTGAATCGCTTTCTTGAGGTCATGCCACAGCATCTCAATCGGGTTGATTGCAGCCTGGGCCCATCTAGAAGGCGTATTTTCTTCTGTTTAAGCCATTTGTTGATTTAATTCTATGCTTTGGGTTGTTGTCCTATTGCAACACTCATCTTCTGTTGAGCTCCAGCTGGTGGACAGATGGCCTTAGGTTCTCCTGCAAAATGTCTTGATAAACTTGGGAATTCATTTTTCCTTTGATCATAGCAATCCGTCCAGGCCCTGACGCAGCAAAGCAGCCCCAAACCATGATGCCCCCACCACCATACTTCACAGTTGGGATGAGGTTTTGATGTTGGTGTGCTGTGCCTCTTTTTCTCCACATATAGTGTTGTGTGTTTCTTCCAAACAACTCAACTTTGGTTTCATCTGTCCACAGAATATTTTGCCAGTACTGCTGTGGAACATCCAGGTGCTCTTGTGCAAACTGTAAATGTGCAGCAATGTTTTTTTTTCCGACAGCAGTAGCTTCCTCTGTGGTATCTTCCCATGAAACCCATTCTTGTTTAGCGTTTTACGTATTGTAGATTCGCTAACAGGGATGTTAGCATATGCCAGAGACTTTTGTAAGTCTTTAGCTGACACACTAGGATTTTTCTTCACCTCATTGAGCAGTCTGCGCTGTGCTCTTGCAGTCATCTTTACAGGACGGCCACTCCTAGGGAGAGTAGCAGCAGTGCTCAACTTTCTCCATTTATAGAAAATTTGTCTTACCGTGGACTGATAAACAGCAAGGTTTTTGGAGATACTTTTATAACCCTTTCCAGCTTTATGCAAGTCAACAATTCTTAATTGTAGGTCTTCTGACAGCTCTTTCATGCGAGGTATCATTCACATCAAGCAATGCTTCTTGTGAAAAGCAAACCCATAACTGGTGTGTGTTTTTTATAGGGCAGGGCAGCTGTAACCAACACCTCCAATCTCATCTCATTGATTGGACTCCAGTTGGCTGACACCTCATTCCAATTAGCTCTTAGAGATGTCATTAGTCTAGGGGTTCACATACTTTTTCCACTTGCACTGTGAATGTTTACATGGTGTGTTCAATAAAAACATGGTAACATTTATTCTTTGTGTGTTATTGGTTTAGGCAGACTGTGATTGTTTATTGTTGTGACTTAGATGAAGATCAGATAACATTTTATGACCAATTTGTGCAGAAATCCACATCATTCCAAAGGGTTCACATACTTTTTCTTGCAACTGTATGTTTAAAAGAACTAAAAATATAAAATTGGATTAAAAACATGGCTAACAAAATCCCCCCTCTTGAGAAACCCTTAATGAGAATAGTTGAAACACGTGGTCATCACAGGTTCAATTCTTCCGAGGTCCAAAACATTAAGGTTGCAATGGACAGAAAAGTCCTTTTATGCCACTGAATTTACCAAATACAGGGGCCAGAATTTGTTCTGGGTGATGGCGGATATTTGTGAGCTGTCATGAGGAAATGCAATTAAACGTGGTCGTCACAGGTGTTGAAATTCTCCGAGATCCATGCCTCATTCATTTTTCGAAATGTGAGGTAGACTACACTGTCGTGAGCCAGGCGAGTGAGCTTATCGGTCACGATCCCTCCTGCTGCACTGAATGTCCTTTCGGGCAGAACACTGGATGAGGGGCAAGCCAAGAGTCGCAAGGCAAATTGTGCCAGCTCTGGCTACAGGTTAAGCCTGCACACCCAGTAGTCCAGGGGTTCCTCGCTTCTCAGAACGTCCACATCGGCCGTTAACCTGATGTAGTCGGACACCTGTCGGTCTAGGTGTTCCCTGAGGCTGGATCCAGAGGGCGGCTGTTGATAGGTTGGCTGCAAGAATGATCTTATATCCAAAGTCACCAACACATCTTCAAACCGCTTTCTTCTTGCATGCGCTGTTGGATTGGTACCCGCAACTGTTTATCTGTGAGTGAAAATTCCTCTGCCAGCGCCTGCAAAAGCAGAATGCAGCATTTCTCGAAGCAAGGTCTGGAAGTGCTGCATTCTTCCAGCCCTCTGTGATGGTGGTAACATGTCCGCCATTTTGTGTTTGTACATCGGGTGTAAGTATGTTGCCACCCAGTACTTGTCCTTGCCCTTTATTCTTTTTATACAGGGGTCCCTCTTCAAACACTGGAGCATGAAGGCCTCCCTTTGCACTAAACTGGAAGCGGTGGAGTGGCCTGGCTCCTGCTCATTGTCTAGAATAATGTATATGTAGGTACTGCGCGACTTGTACTCCCTATTGCTTTCTCAATCAGAATGGCACCATGAAGATACGTAATGGTTATAGCAGGGACTTACAGTTTGGTTGTGATGTCTCAATCCCAGATGCTCCTCTGTGGGTGCTGTTCTCCTGCGTCTTTCCAACTTTCTTCTTTTCTTTTTTTCTTTTTGTTTTTGGTGCCGTGCGGGATGAGGGAAGGTTTGGGGAGCTGGGCCCTAATAGTAACAACTATTTTTTAAAATGAGAATATTATTTGAGCTTGCCCCGGCCGGTGACACCGCTCGTGATTTAAAAGAAGCCGCTTGTTCGCGCTCGCTCGGAGCGCTGCGTGACGTCACGACAGTGGCTACGGTGGACCAGGAGGACCAAAGTTCTCTCCAACGCGTTTCGATTAGTTCGCTAATCTTCGTCAGGGATGCCTGACGAAGATTAGCGAACTAATCGAAACGCGTTGGAGAGAACTTTGGTCCTCCTGGTCCACCGTAGCCACTGTCGTGACGTCACGCAGCGCTCCGAGCGAGCGCGAACAAGCGGCTTCTTTTAAATCACGAGCGGTGTCACCGGCCGGGGCAAGCTCAAATAATATTCTCATTTTAAAAAATAGTTGTTACTATTAGGGCCCAGCTCCCCAAACCTTCCCTCATCCCGCACGGCACCAAAAACAAAAAAGAAAAAAGAAAAGAAGAAAGTTGGAAAGACGCAGGAGAACAGCACCCACAGAGGAGCATCTGGGATTGAGACATCACAACCAAACTGTAAGTCCCTGCTATAACCATTACGTATCTTCATGGTGCCATTCTGATTGAGAAAGCAATAGGGAGTACAAGTCGCGCAGTACCTACATATACATTACTTACATCATTCACTTGATATCCAACGGTGGCGATACCGTTGCGGTACCGCTGCGTCAGCCAAACTCAGTGCAAGCGCCGGTGTACTACTATAGTATTATCATTGTCTAGAATAATGTCATCCTTGGTCTCCTCCCCCCAGCCACAGACAACACCAGGGATCCCAGAAAAGTTTAAAGCATGCTCTTCTTGCTCCTCCTCTGCCCCAGCACCATCCTCCTCTGACTCCTCTTCATACTCCCATTGACTTGTCTTATACGGAGTAGCCCCCCTTGGGAATTCATTCAGCATTGCGACTTCCTCACCCTCCTGCTCCTCGATGGTTTGATCAATGACACGACACAATGCACACTCCAGAAAGAAGGCATAAGGTATAGTTTCTCCGATGGCGCCCTGGCTGCGACTGACCAGTTTGGTGATCTCATCAAATGGCCGCAGAAGTCTGCATGCATCGTGCATGAGCAGCCACTAGGGCGGTGAAAAAAAAACAAGCTCCTCAGAACCTGTTCTGCCCAGAGTTCGTACAAGTAGTCGTTAACTGCACGTTTCTGCTGGAATAGCCTATGAAGCATATACAAGGTGGAGGTCCATCACGTCGAGTTGTCACAAATCAGACATCTGATGGGCAAGTGGTGTTGTCGCTGAACATCAGCAAGGCAAGCCATGGCCATGAAATATCTTCTAAAATGGGCAGAGATTATCCTGGCCTGCCGCGAGACGTCCTGGACCGAATCGCTGCACGACTAAGTTCAGGACAAAGTTAATGACGTGTGCAATGCACAGCACGTGTGTCATTTTGTCCTGTTTCAGCGTGCTCATCAGATTGGCACAGTTGTCGCACACCACTTTACCAACTGTCAAATTTAGTGGGGTTAGCCACTGATCAATCTGTGACCGCAAAGCTGAAAGGTGTGCAGGACCAGTGTGTCTCTTGGCTTCCAGGCACAACAGCCTCTTCACAGCATGGCAACGTCTCACCTGAAATTCACAGAAATACCACCATTCTAAAATATAATCTTTAATATTATTATATAAAAGTCAATACACCCTTATAAACCCCTGAACTGTTGGCGAAATGGGAAACTGAAGCCACAGCAAGTTCCATCAGGTTCATGCGACTACTGCTAGAGCAGGAGAAGATCAATATTGAACAGCTAGAAAAGAAAAAACTAACTTTAACAGAGACAGCATTAAAATTTAAAGATCACACTGACTTCTCTAAAAAAGAACTTGAATTGCAAAACAATATAGAAAAATATAGATCAACTCTTGTCGAAAGGAAACATAGACAATTCACCAAGGATCTAACTGAATTTAGGAACAATACAGCATATATCACCGGGGGGGGGGGGGGGGGGCAAAAGGGGTTCTATTACTGACACATCAGCCTCCGAAATAGAGAGCTCAGACCCCGAATCATCTACCTATCGTCCACAATACCCTACTCAAAGATCAAATTGGAGGGGAAGAGGACGATATAGGGGACGTAATAGATATTCGGCCCCTAGGTCCAATTGGTGCAACGACCAATACACAAGTGTCTACCCATCCAGACCATGGGGCCAACAGAACAGGGGAGGATCGGCAAATGGGGCAAGGACCAACCAGGAACAACCCGAACAGGATGGTCATACATCGGGATCCTCATCCTCATTTGCTACTCCAACCCCGACCCCTTTGCCTACGGCCACAACTACTGTTTTTTTTTTAGGCCCACCACCACCAAACACCTATGCGTTGAGGGATCGTCAATTAACACAATCTCACATCAACAAAAAATAGAAAAATCATCCACAGAAAACGCCTTAATCATTAATCTATCAGGGAAAACTCTTTCTGAAGATGAGACATCCATATTAAGAAAAGGACTCACATATGTACCAACAACTAGATTTGATTGTTTTGATTGGATCAAGGACATACAATTGTTCACTAGGAAATTACGCTGGCACAAGATCTTTGTAACATCTGACCAAAAGAGATGCCAGGAACTAGGTGTAGAAATGGGGGATTTAGAGGGCATCGATACCCTTATACACCTTCTAGAAGAAAACGAACGACCAAGGGGGCAGGGTCTCTTTACTACCTTGAGAAACAAAAGCATAAAAATGCCACCAAAAACTTTGAATGATGCCAACATAGACATCTTTTTAAAGTCGGTCACACGGGACCTGGAAAAAATAGGATACACCACTTCTGATAAAAACTACACCCGGGCAGAAATAACGGCATTGCGTAACCTCAATACAAATAGGGACATTGTAATTAAGCCCTCTGACAAGGGGGGGAATATCATTGTCCTCTCGGTACAGCAATATAGAGATATGTGTCTCTCTCTAGTTTCTGATAAAAATAGTTACGTAGTAGGGATGAGCGAACTCGAACTGTATAGTTCGGGTTCGTACCGAATTTTGGGGTGTCCGTGACACGGACCCGAACCCGGACATTTTCGTAAAAGTCCGGGTTCGGGTTCGGTGTTCGTCGCTTTCTTGGCGCTTTTGTGACGCTTTCTTGGCGCTTTTTGAAAGGCTGCAAAGCAGCCAATCAACAAGCGTCATACTACTTGCCCCAAGAGGCCGTCACAGCCATGCCTACTATTGGCATGGCTGTGATTGGCCAGAGCACCATGTGACCCAGCCTCTATTTAAGCTGGAGTCACATAGCGCCGCCCGTCACTCTGCTCTGATTAGCGTAGGGAGAGGTTGCGGATGCGACAGTAGGGCGAGATTAGGCAGATTAACTCCTCCAAAGGACTTCACTTGATTAATCGATCGATCTGCAGCTGTGCATCATTGAGCTGCTGAAATTCAAATGCTCACTCACTGTTTTTAGGCTGCCCAGACCGTTTGTCAGTCACTTTTTTCTGGGGTGATCGGCGGCCATTTTGTGTCTTGTGCGGTGCTGCGAACAAGTGCATCCAAGCTGCGACCAAGTGCATTTAACCCTCAATGGTGTGGTTGTTTTTTGGCTAAAGCCTACATCAGGGTGAAGCTGTCACACCAAGTGCATTTAACCAGCAATAGTCTGTTCATTTTTTTGGCCATATACTAAATCAGGGGCAAGCTGCGCCTGTCACCAAGTGCATTTAACCCTCAATGGTGTGGTTGTTTTTTGGCTAAAGCCTACATCAGGGTGAAGCTGTCACACCAAGTGCATTTAACCAGCAATAGTCTGTTCATTTTTTGGCCATATACTACATCAGGGGCAAGCTGCGCCCGTCACCAAGTGCATTTAACCAGCAATAGTGTGGTTATTTTTTGGCCATATCCCAGTCTAATTCTGTCACTAAATCCATACCGGTCACCCAGCGCCTAAATACTAGGCCTCAAATTTATATCCCGCTAAATCTCTCGTTACCGCTGTCCTGTTGTGGCTGGGAAAGTTATTTAGTGTCCGTCAAAGCACATTTTTTGTTCTGGGTTGAAGTACAATTCCCAATTTAGCAATTTCATAATTTAGTGGTTCCTGCTATATCAGAGCTATTTGAAATCTATCCCTAAAAGGGTATATAATATTCAAGGTGCACATTGGGTCATTCAGAATAACTTCACACACACCCGCTACTGTGTATTTCCAAGTCTAATTCTGTCACTAAACCCATACCTGTCACCCAGCGCCTAAATACTAGGCCTCAAATTTATATCCTGCTAAATCTCTCGTTACCGCTGTCCTGTTGTGGCTGGGAAAGTTATTTAGTGTCCGTCAAAGCACATTTTTTGTTCTGGGTTGAAATACAATTCCCAATTTAGCAATTTCATAATTTAGTGGTTCCTGCTATATCAGAGCTATTTGAAATCTATCCCTAAAAGGGTATATAATATTCAAGGTGCACATTGGGTCATTCAGAATAACTTCACACACACCCGCTACTGTGTATTTCCAAGTCTAATTCTGTCACTAAACCCATACCTGTCACCCAGCGCCTAAATACTAGGCCTCAAATTTATATCCTGCTAAATCTCTCGTTAACGCTGTCCTGTTGTGGCTGGGAAAGTTATTTAGTGTCCGTCAAAGCACATTTTTTGTTCTGGGTTGAAATACAATTCCCAATTTAGCAATTTCATAATTTAGTGGTTTCTGCTATATCAGAGCTATTTGAAATCTATCCCTAAAAGGGTATATAATATTCAAGGTGCACATTGGGTCATTCAGAATAACTTCACACACACCCGCTACTGTGTATTTCTAAGTCTAATTCTGTCACTAAACCCATACCTGTCACCCAGCGCCTAAATACTAGGCCTCAAATTTATATCCTGCTAAATCTCTCGTTAACGCTGTCCTGTTGTGGCTGGGAAAGTTATTTAGTGTCCGTCAAAGCACATTTTTTGTTCTGGGTTTAAATACAATTCCCAATTTAACAATTTCATAATTTAGTGGTTTCTGCTATATCAGAGCTATTTGAAATCTATCCCTAAAAGGGTATATAATATTCAAGGTGCACATTGGGTCATTCAGAATAACTTCACACACACCCGCTACTGTGTATTTCCAAGTCTAATTCTGTCACTAAACCCATACCTGTCACCCAGCGCCTAAATACTAGGCCTCAAATTTATATCCTGCTAAATCTCTCGTTAACGCTGTCCTGTTGTGGCTGGGAAAGTTATTTAGTGTCCGTCAAAGCACATTTTTTGTTCTGGGTTTAAATACAATTCCCAATTTAACAATTTCATAATTTAGTGGTTTCTGCTATATCAGAGCTATTTGAAATCTATCCCTAAAAGGGTATATAATATTCAAGGTGCACATTGGGTCATTCAGAATAACTTCACACACACCCGCTACTGTGTATTTCCAAGTCTAATTCTGTCACTAAACCCATACCTGTCACCCAGCGCCTAAATACTAGGCCTCAAATTTATATCCTGCTAAATCTCTCGTTAACGCTGTCCTGTTGTGGCTGGGAAAGTTATTTAGTGTCCGTCAAAGCACATTTTTTGTTCTGGGTTGAAATACAATTCCCAATTTAGCAATTTCATAATTTAGTGGTTTCTGCTATATCAGAGCTATTTGAAATCTATCCCTAAAAGGGTATATAATATTCAAGGTGCACATTGGGTCATTCAGAATAACTTCACACACACCCGCTACTGTGTATTTCCAAGTCTAATTCTGTCACTAAACCCATACCTGTCACCCAGCGCCTAAATACTAGGCCTCAAATTTATATCCTGCTAAATCTCTCGTTAACGCTGTCCTGTTGTGGCTGGGAAAGTTATTTAGTGTCCGTCAAAGCACATTTTTTGTTCTGGGTTTAAATACAATTCCCAATTTAACAATTTCATAATTTAGTGGTTTCTGCTATATCAGAGCTATTTGAAATCTATCCCTAAAAGGGTATATAATATTCAAGGTGCACATTGGGTCATTCAGAATAACTTCACACACACCCGCTACTGTGTATTTCCAAGTCTAATTCTGTCACTAAACCCATACCTGTCACCCAGCGCCTAAATACTAGGCCTCAAATTTATATCCTGCTAAATCTCTCGTTAACGCTGTCCTGTTGTGGCTGGGAAAGTTATTTAGTGTCCGTCAAAGCACATTTTTTGTTCTGGGTTGAAATACAATTCCCAATTTAGCAATTTCATAATTTAGTGGTTTCTGCTATATCAGAGCTATTTGAAATCTATCCCTAAAAGGGTATATAATATTCAAGGTGCACATTGGGTCATTCAGAATAACTTCACACACACCCGCTACTGTGTATTTCCAAGTCTAATTCTGTCACTAAACCCATACCTGTCACCCAGCGCCTAAATACTAGGCCTCAAATTTATATCCTGCTAAATCTCTCGTTAACGCTGTCCTGTTGTGGCTGGGAAAGTTATTTAGTGTCCGTCAAAGCACATTTTTTGTTCTGGGTTTAAATACAATTCCCAATTTAACAATTTCATAATTTAGTGGTTTCTGCTATATCAGAGCTATTTGAAATCTATCCCTAAAAGGGTATATAATATTCAAGGTGCACATTGGGTCATTCAGAATAACTTCACACACACCCGCTACTGTGTATTTCCAAGTCTAATTCTGTCACTAAACCCATACCTGTCACCCAGCGCCTAAATACTAGGCCTCAAATTTATATCCTGCTAAATCTCTCGTTAACGCTGTCCTGTTGTGGCTGGGAAAGTTGTTTAGTGTCCGTCAAAGCACATTTTTTGTTCTGGGTTTAAATACAATTCCCAATTTAACAATTTCATAATTTAGTGGTTTCTGCTATATCAGAGCTATTTGAAATCTATCCCTAAAAGGGTATATAATATTCAAGGTGCACATTGGGTCATTCAGAATAACTTCACACACACACGCTTCTGTGCATTTCCAAGTCTAATTCTGTCACTAAATCCATACCGGTCACCCAGCGCCTAAATACTAGGCCTCAAATTTATATCCCGCTGAATTTGAATACAATACATTGGGCCAAATAATATATTTGTTGTTGTGGTGAACCATAACAATGAGAAAAACATCTAGTAAGGGACGCGGACGTGGACATGGTCGTGGTGGTGTTAGTGGACCCTCTGGTGCTGGGAGAGGACGTGGCCGTTCTGCCACATCCACACGTCCTAGTGTACCAACTACCTCAGGTCCCAGTAGCCGCCAGAATTTACAGCGATATATGGTGGGGCCCAATGCCGTTCTAAGGATGGTAAGGCCTGAGCAGGTACAGGCATTAGTCAATTGGGTGGCCGACAGTGGATCCAGCACGTTCACATTATCTCCCACCCAGTCTTCTGCAGAAAGCGCACAGATGGCGCCTGAAAACCAACCCCATCAGTCTGTCACATCACCCCCATGCATACCAGGGAAACTGTCTCAGCCTCAAGTTATGCAGCAGTCTCTTATGCTGTTTGAAGACTCCGCTGGCAGGGTTTCCCAAGGGCATCCACCTAGCCCTTCCCCAGCGGTGAAAGACATAGAATGCACTGACGCACAACCACTTATGTTTCCTGATGATGAGGACATGGGAATACCACCTCAGCATGTCTCTGATGATGACGAAACACAGGTGCCAACTGCTGCGTCTTTCTGCAGTGTGCAGACTGAACAGGAGGTCAGGGATCAAGACTGGGTGGAAGACGATGCAGGGGACGATGAGGTCCTAGACCCCACATGGAATGAAGGTCGTGCCACTGACTTTCACAGTTCGGAGGAAAAGGCAGTGGTGAGACCGAGCCAACAGCGTAGCAAAAGAGGGAGCAGTGGGCAAAAGCAGAACACCCGCCGCCAAGAGACTCCGCCTGCTACTGACCGCCGCCATCTGGGACCGAGCACCCCAAAGGCAGCTTCAAGGAGTTCCCTGGCATGGCACTTCTTCAAACAATGTGCTGACGACAAGACCCGAGTGGTTTGCACGCTGTGCCATCAGAGCCTGAAGCGAGGCATTAACGTTCTGAACCTGAGCACAACCTGCATGACCAGGCACCTGCATGCAAAGCATGAACTGCAGTGGAGTAAACACCTTAAAACCAAGGAAGTCACTCAGGCTCCCCCTGCTACCTCTTCTGCTGCTGCCGCCTCGGCCTATTCTGCTGCTGCCGCCTCGGCCTCTTCCTCCGCCTCTGGAGGAACGTTGGCACCTGCCGCCCAGCAAACAGGGGATGTACCACCAACACCACCACCACCACCTCCGTCACCAAGCGTCTCAACCATGTCACACGCCAGCGTTCAGCTCTCCATCTCACAAACATTTGATAGAAAGCGTAAATTCCCACCTAGCCACCCTCGATCCCTGGCCCTGAATGCCAGCATTTCTAAACTACTGGCCTATGAAATGCTGTCATTTAGGCTGGTGGACACAGACAGCTTCAAACAGCTCATGTCGCTTGCTGTCCCACAGTATGTTGTTCCCAGCCGGCACTACTTCTCCAAGAGAGCCGTGCCTTCCCTGCACAACCAAGTATCCGATAAAATCAAGTGTGCACTGCGCAACGCCATCTGTGGCAAGGTCCACCTAACCACAGATACGTGGACCAGTAAGCACGGCCAGGGACGCTATATCTCCCTAACTGCACACTGGGTAAATGTAGTGGCAGCTGGGCCCCAGGCGGAGAGCTGTTTGGCGCACGTCCTTCCGCCGCCAAGGATCGCAGGGCAACATTCTTTGCCTCCTGTTGCCACCTCCTCCTTCTCGGCTTCCTCCTCCTCTTCTTCCACCTGCTCATCCAGTCAGCCACACACCTTCACCACCAACTTCAGCACAGCCCGGGGTAAACGTCAGCAGGCCATTCTGAAACTCATATGTTTGGGGGACAGGCCCCACACCGCACAGGAGTTGTGGCGGGGTATTGAACAACAGACCGACGAGTGGTTGCTGCCGGTGAGCCTCAAGCCCGGCCTGGTGGTGTGTGATAATGGGCGAAATCTCGTTGCAGCTCTGGGACTAGCCAATTTGACGCACATCCCTTGCTTGGCGCATGTGCTGAATTTGGTGGTGCAGAAGTTCATTCACAACTACCCCGACATGTCAGAGCTGCTGCATAAAGTGCGGGCCGTCTGTTCGCGCTTCCGGCGTTCACATCCTGCTGCTGCTCGCCTGTCTGCGCTACAGCGTAACTTCGGCCTTCCCGCTCACCGCCTCATATGCGACGTGCCCACCAGGTGGAACTCCACCTTGCACATGCTGGACAGACTGTGCGAGCAGCAGCAGGCCATAGTGGAGTTTCAGCTGCAGCACGCACGGGTCAGTCGCACTACAGAACAGCACCACTTCACCACCAATGACTGGGCCTCCATGCGAGACCTGTGTGCCCTGTTGCGCTGTTTCGAGTACTCCACCAACATGGCCAGTGGCGATGACACCGTTATCAGCGTTACAATACCACTTCTATGTCTCCTTGAGAAAACACTTAGGGCGATGATGGAAGAGGAGGTGGCCCAGGAGGAGGAGGAGGAGGAGGAGGAAGAGGGGTCATTTTTAGCACTTTCAGGCCAGTCTCTTCGAAGTGACTCAGAGGGAGGTTTTTGGCAACAGCAGAGGCCAGGTACAAATGTGGCCAGCCAGGGCCCACTACTGGAGGACGAGGAGGACGAGGATGAGGAGGAGGTGGAGGAGGATGAGGATGAAGCATGGTCACAGCGGGGTGGCACCCAACGCAGCTCGGGTCCATCACTGGTGCGTGGCTGGGGGGAAAGGCAGGACGATGACGATACGCCTCCCACAGAGGACAGCTTGTCCTTACCCCTGGGCAGCCTGGCACACATGAGCGACTACATGCTGCAGTGCCTGCGCAACGACAGCAGAGTTGCCCACATTTTAACCTGTGCGGACTACTGGGTTGCCACCCTGCTGGATCCACGCTACAAAGACAATGTGCCCACCTTACTTCCTGCACTGGAGCGTGATAGGAAGATGCGCGAGTACAAGCGCACGTTGGTAGACGCGCTACTGAGAGCATTCCCAAATGTCACAGGGGAACAAGTGGAAGCCCAAGGCCAAGGCAGAGGAGGAGCAAGAGGTCGCCAAGGCAGCTGTGTCACGGCCAGCTCCTCTGAGGGCAGGGTTAGCATGGCAGAGATGTGGAAAACTTTTGTCAACACGCCACAGCTAACTGCACCACCACCTGATACGCAACGTGTTAGCAGGAGGCAACATTTCACTAACATGGTGGAACAGTACGTGTGCACACCCCTCCACGTACTGACTGATGGTTCGGCCCCATTCAACTTCTGGGTCTCTAAATTGTCCACGTGGCCAGAGCTAGCCTTTTATGCCTTGGAGGTGCTGGCCTGCCCGGCAGCCAGCGTTTTGTCTGAACGTGTATTCAGCACGGCAGGGGGCGTCATTACAGACAAACGCAGCCGCCTGTCTACAGCCAATGTGGACAAGCTGACGTTCATAAAAATGAACCAGGCATGGATCCCACAGGACCTGTCCGTCCCTTGTCCAGATTAGACATTAACTACCTCCCCATAACCATATATTATTGGACTCCAGGGCACTTCCTCATTCAATCCTATTTTTATTTTCATTTTACCATTATATTGCGAGGCTACCCAAAGTTGAATGAACCTCTCCTCTGCCTGTGTGCTAGGCCTAAATATATGCCAATGGACTGTTGCAGTGGTGGCTGACATGAAGCCTGATTCTCTGCTATGACATGCAGACTAATTCTCTGCTGACATGAAGCCAGATTGTCTGTTACGGGACCTCTCTGCTCTGCCTGTGTGCTAGGCCTAAATATATGCCAATGGACTGTTGCAGTGGTGGGTGACGTGAAGCCTCATTCTCTGCTATGACATGCAGACTGATTCTCTGCTGACATGAAGCCAGATCGTCTGTTACGGGACCTCTCTGCTCTGCCTGTGTGCTAGGCCTAAATATATGCCAATGGACTGTTGCAGTGGTGGTTGACGTGAAGCCTCATTCTCTGCTATGACATGCAGACTGATTCTCTGCTGACATGAAGCCAGATCGTCTGTTACGGGACCTCTCTGCTCTGCCTGTGTGCTAGGCCTAAATATATGCCAATGGACTGTTGCAGTGGTGGGTGACGTGAAGCCTCATTCTCTGCTATGACATGCAGACTGATTCTCTGCTGTCATGAAGCCAGATTGTCTGTTACGGGACCTCTCTGCTCTGCCTGTGTGCTAGGCCTAAATATATGCCAATGGACTGTTGCAGTGGTGGGTGACGTGAAGCCTCATTCTCTGCTATGACATGCAGACTGATTCTCTGCTGACATGAAGCCAGATTATCTGTTACGGGACCTCTCTCCTCTGCCTGTGTGCTAGGCCTAAATATATGCCAATGGACTGTTGCAGTGGTGGCTGACGTGAAGCCTCATTCTCTGCTATGACATGCAGACTAATTCTCTGCTGACATGAAGCCAGATTGTCTGTTACGGGACCTCTCTCCTCTGCCTGGGTGCTGGGCCTAAATTTATGACAATGGACTGTTGCAGTGGTGGCTGACGTGAAGCCTGATTCTCTGCTATGACATGCAGACTGATTCTCTGCTGACATGAAGCCAGATCCTCTGTTACGGGACCTCTCTCCTCTGCCTGGGTGCTGGGCCTAAATTTATGACAATGGACTGTTGCAGTGGTGGCTGACGTGAAGCCTGATTCTCTGCTATGACATGCAGACTGATTCTCTGCTGACATGAAGCCAGATCCTCTGTTACGGGACCTCTCTCCTCTGCCTGGGTGCTGGGCCTAAATTTATGAAAATGGACTCTTACAGTGGTGGGTGACGTGAAGCCTGATTCTCTGCTATGACATGAAGACTGATTCTCTGCTGACATGAAGCCAGATTGTCTGTTACGGGACCTCTCTCCTCTGCCTGGGTGCCGGGGCCTAAATATCTGAGAATGGACTGTTCCAGTGGTGGGTGACGGGAAGCCAGATTCTCTGCTATGGAACCTCTCTCCAATTGATTTTGGTTAATTTTTATTTATTTAATTTTTATTTTAATTAATTTCCCTATCCACATTTGTTTGCAGGGGATTTACCTACATGTTGCTGCCTTTTGCAGCCCTCTAGCCCTTTCCTGGGCTGTTTTACAGCCGTTTTAGTGCCGAAAAGTTCGGGTCCCCATTGACTTCAATGGGGTTCGGGTTCGGGACGAAGTTCGGATCGGGTTCGGATCCCGAACCCGAACATTTCCGGGATGTTCGGCCGAACTTCTCGAACCCGAACATCCAGGTGTTCGCTCAACTCTATTACGTAGTCCTAAGGGGGGATCCGACTGAGATTTTTCAGGCTGAACTTTCTCAGATTCTAAAACAGGGCCTAGAAAATAGATGTATAGACCGGAAAGAATACGAATACTTATTAACCGCTACACCAAAAATAGCAACGTTCTATGGGCTCCCTAAAATACACAAGGGGACATGTCCCCTTAAAGGACGCCCCATGGTATCGGGAATTGAGAGTTTGACCCACCATTCCGGTGTCTATGTCGACAAAGTCCTACGCCCATTTGTTTCGACACTCCCCTCATACCTACGAGACAGGACAGACCTACTGCAAAGAGTTGAAGGTGTCATCATAGAGCCTGACAGCTGGTTTGCATCAATAGATGTAGAAGCTCTTTATACTTCTATTCCACACAACAAGGGCTTATCAGCAGTCAAATATTATCTGGACTCTAGATCAACGGATCTATATCGACATAATCAATTCACCCTTCAACTCCTCAATTTTGTGTTGACACATAATTACTTCATTTTTGAGGACCGCTTCTACCACCAGCTCAGGGGGACTGCGATGGGTAGCCCATGTGCACCCACGTACGCCAATCTGCTCCTGGGCTGGTGGGAGGACACGGTTGTATTCTCTGAATCTATGTTATCCTGGACCAGACTCATCACATTTTGGTCCAGATACATAGATGACATTTTATTACTCTGGTCAGGTACAGCTAGCCAATTTCAACAATTTATAGATACCCTCGACTCTAATCATATTGGACTGTTTTTCACCTCTGAAATACATTGTAACACCATCAATTTCTTGGATGTTTGTCTAACAAGAGATCAACACAATTACATTAAAACGACCCTCTTTAGGAAGAAGACTTCCACCAATAGTCTTTTACTTTGGGACAGTTTTCACCCCACCCCCCTTAAGAGGGGCATCCCTAAAGGCCAGTTTTTAAGAGTTCGGAGGAACTGCTCTGATAGTCAAAGCTTCACGCATAAAGCATTTAAACTTTTTGATCGATTTAAACAGAGGGACTACCCAGATCCTTGCCTTATTGAAGCATGGGATTGGGCCAATTCAAAGGACCGTACTACCCTTCTTCAACCACACCCCAAAAAAACAAACTTCCAAGATCAAATCTGAATTATTGGTACCTTTGACTCAGAGTCTAGACAAGTCCGAGACATCTTAAATCGAAACTGGTCCCTTCTAAAGACAGACCCTGACTTAACGCAGGTTCTGCCTGAAAATCCGGCCATCACCTATAGACGTGGACGCAATATAAGCGATACATTGGTCCACAGTCACTTTGAGTCCCCAGATAAGAACACATGGTTGTCTAATAGACAGGTGGGCGTGTTTAAGTGCGGTAAATGCAAGGCATGCACATATATAGCCCCAGGTAAAACATTCATGAACAGCCTGGCGGATCAGACTTTCTACTCCCATAGCTTTGCAAATTGCAATACCTCTGGGATTGTTTACATGGCCCAATGTGACTGTGGACTCAAAAATATATAGGCAAAACAAAAAGAATGTTTAAAAAGCGTATCCTTGGACACATCGGGGATATTCGTAACAAACGGGATAAACCGATATCAAGACACGTGTGGATGAGTCATGCAGGGTCCACCAAAAGTATCCATTTCTTCATGATTGAGGTCTTAAAAATGTCTAAGCGAGGTGGGGACTTAGATAAATTATTAAAACAGAAAGAATCCAGATGGATCTTCAGATTAAATACTGTCGCACCAGCTGGACTAAATGAGAATATAGATTTTGTGTGCTTCATTTGAGGCCTTCTCTATCTTGTAGGATCAATTTATCGTCTATATAGTACAATATATGTTGACTGGGAGACTAACCCCTCCATATTTGATCCCTATTTATATATAGCAGTTAGTCACCCTTTGTTAATTTAATTATTCCCTGGCTACCTATCAATGAGAAATATAATGACTTATGGATGCACACATCTGCATCTGGTCTATCCTAAACTCTTTATATTGACACATTGTAATTAAAATTTCTTGCTTCCCACAGTATTATCCTGGGGTAGACATTCTCTCCCCTAGGTTACACTAACTGTGTCTCTGTTGCTCCCCGTCCTCTGTTCTCCATATATCCTTCCCTGGTACCGAGCAGCAGTCACGTGACCGGCACTTGTAATCATGTGATAGCGGAGGTTACTACACGCTATCCAGTTACTATGCTCCAGTCCTTAGATCCACCCAGTCACGTGGCCGGCATTGTGACCTCACCAGATCACATGCGCGGCTACGTCACTCACCCGGTCATGTGGGGGCGTCTGACGTAGGACGTCATACGTCATACAGATCACGTGGGCTCCCGGCCCTATCCGACACCCGGAAGCACCGCTTAAAAGGTAACTACGTCGGCGTCTCCATGCTACCTTACCTGCCGGACGCCACTACATCTTAGCGCTACCAGGATGCTTTACCAGACACTGGCCTCCTAATCTATGGACACCATCTATGGCCCCTCAACCCTGCCTTAGGGAACGCAAGTACCGCCTACTTTAACAGCATTATCTGACTGTTATCATACCATACTATATATCAATATTCTCTGTCTTATTATGTATATAGGTATTTCTTGTGGAACTGGCTAAACACTATTAATGTCTGTGCCATAGGTAATCTCCATTATATCATTCTTCAGACCCTATAGACACAGTCTTTTATGGAGTCCTGATAGTGAACCGACCTTTATTTTTCTATGCGGGACATACATGTGTATATATAAATTGTTGAACCGTTATTCAGCCACATCTTGGATTATGAGACATAGGGGTCACTCCTGATTGGATTATACTTATTGGACCCTTATCTCCCAATCCATAACCGGCTTGATAGGAATCCCTTGGATTAAATAACCAGTTATTGAACTGATAGGTTTAATCATGTTCATCAGAGCCAGTGGTTTTCTTTCATGATTTTATCAAGAATCAAAAATAGTAAAAAAAAAAAATTAACTTATTTGTATATAATATTACCTCAAGTACTCTGGTGTCGGGTATGCCATGATCAATTTTGTCCCCTGATGAGCATGACAAAAGAGAGATATAGGCGATGTAGAGAGGACAAAGAAAAAGAAGCCCTTTTACACCCGTGGAGAAAAAGTGTGAAACACGTACCAGGCGCCAAATCTCTCAGTCATTAGTCGTGATAAAGATACAGAATAGTTCTCATCAGTGTTTAAGATATAGAGAAAGACCTTCACCTAGGTCTATTAAGAGAGCACAGAGTTTTAGAAAAAACACCTCAGCTTTAAAGTGGTGATATTGAGAATCATAAAATGCTAAAATTAAGATTAGAATTAAAATCAAATCCACTCACTTCACAGGGGGGGCAGTCACCAGGATAAGCTCAAGACACCTGGGACTATTTTCCCCCCCGGCCAGGATCGTATATAGAGATGTAAATAATTGAACGCCACCTACACACGTGGCTTCTGGTCAATCATTTTATTAATTTAGAACTCAACGCGTTTCGAGGGTCTGAAGCCTGAAGGCTCTGAGACCAGTCAGGAGATCGACTCCTGACTGGTCTCAGAGCCTGCCAAATCACTCCTGAAGAAGGCTTCAGACCCTCGAAACGCGTTGAGTTCTAAATTAATAAAATGATTGACCAGAAGCCACGTGTGTAGGCGGCGTTCAATTATTTACATCTCTATATACGATCCTGGCCGGGGGGGAAAATAGTCCCAGGTGTCTTGAGCTTATCCTGGTGACTGCCCCCCCTGTGAAGTGAGTGGATTTGATTTTAATTCTAATCTTAATTTTAGCATTTTATGATTCTCAATATCACCACTTTAAAGCTGAGGTGTTTTTTCTAAAACTCTGTGCTCTCTTAATAGACCTAGGTGAAGGTCTTTCTCTATATCTTAAACACTGATGAGAACTATTCTGTATCTTTATCACGACTAATGACTGAGAGATTTGGCGCCTGGTACGTGTTTCACACTTTTTCTCCACGGGTGTAAAAGGGCTTCTTTTTCTTTGTCCTCTCTACATCGCCTATATCTCTCTAAACGTGGGCAAGGGCAATCCTTGACCCTCTGAAGCACTTGAGCTGCCTATCTTGTTCTATAGCTGTGGACGAGCATAACTCCTATACACACATATATATATATATATATTATATATATATATATATATATATATATATATATATATACGGTTCTCTATAGAACTGATTTTTCGCCCCCTGGCGCCTCTGAAAACCTCTACTCTAGGTACTTATTTTGTAACTCCTGGTCCGTTTTTAAGACCAGGGAGTTCAAATTGCACCATAATCCTCTTTTTGTATTTTTTCCATTCTGGAGCATGACAATAACCAGGCGAAACGCGTAGGGACGGTATTGAACATCTTTACTATTCTATATTTCTACTAATTTTCACTACGATATTCACTGTCACTTATTTTTGGGTACTTGTATTGTTCTATTTATTATTTTTTGTACTTTAGTATAGGTCTTCAATCAGGGTAACCAATCTCTGTTCATCTTTCCCCACTAGGGTCCTTTCAGGGTCACTAGGAGGCACGAGAAACGGGATCGCCCTTATCAGGGCGGCTATTCCGTATGTAGGTAGGAATTTCTACATCAGGGCCAGAGTCAGGGACTTCCTTCCCTATAGGCCCAACCAACCTACTCTATCCCTTACACAATAGCCTCAGAAGGGTTCTACTACCAGACCTAGATTTTTTATTTTATTTTCTTATTTATCATTTTTTCATTTTTTGTATTTATAAGGGTGTATTGACTTTTAATATAATAATATTAAAGGTTATATTTTAGAATGGTGGTATTTCAGTGAATTTGTTGTGATACAACCTCATTCTACTATAGAATCCCCTGAACAGGATTATGTTCAAACTGTGAACAACGTCTCACCTGGCACATCGAATAGGTTCTGGGAAGCTTTGCAGGCTCAGCGGAAGAGGCGGTAACAGTGGAAAAGGAGGAGTAGGCTGAGGAGGAGACAGAGGATGAAGTAGGAGGAGAAGAAGAAGAGGCAGGCCTGCATGCAATTCGTGGCAGTAACACCAAATCCACACGGGTGGCATGATTGATGGCCGTCAGAAGGTTCACTCAGTGGGCAGTGAAAATTATGTACCTTCCCTGCCTGTGTTTGCTAGACCAGCGATACATTCACTTGCCACACTGAACGTCGCCATATAGCTCCGGGATGCCCTTCTGGGAGAAATATTTCCTCCCTGGGACTTTCCATTGCGGTGTGCCAATGGCCACAAATTTGCTAAAAGGCTTCCGAGTCCACAAGTTTATTTGGCAGTAGTTGGTGGGCTAGCAGTTCCGACAAGCCAGTGGTCAGCCATTGGGCAAGAGGGTTATCCGACGTCATCTTTTTTTGCTCGAACATTTGGGCCACGGAAGCCTGCCTTTTGCCAGATGAACACTACGACAGCACGGTGGAGTGGAGGACAAATGGGAGGAGAGAGGAGAAGTAGAAGGAGAAGAGAAAGGACTTGGAGCGCCGGTAGTGTGGCTTTGTGGTTACTGACGGTGTTTCTCCCACTGGGCTCGGTGATGTGAGGCCAGGTTCTTTCTTAAGGCGGTCGTCCCTAGGTGAGTGTTGGGCTTGCCACGACTTATCCGTTGACAGCACAGGCTGCAGATTGCAACACTATTGTCAGCAGCGGACAAGTTAAAAAAAGCCCACACTGCTGAGCCATCCTGGGAGTGCCAGATGTGACTGTGCATGGTGGATGGCTCATCACAGATACATTAGCAGTCTTCCTTTTGCCTCCTGTGCACTGTAAGTTCTGCCTGCTTCTCCTCTTTCTCCTCCCTATCTGCTGCTCCGTCTCTCCCTCTGAACTCCCCTCCTCTTCCTCTCTTGTGGGCACACACGTGATATCCATAGACACGTTATCATCATCCCGTTCACCACTACTGACATTAGAGATCTCGGAGTAGGCAGCAATAGCAGGGACCACACTCTTTGGGCTGATCTGGGTACTGTTGTCAGACTGATGGGTGGTGACCGTTAATACCCCCTTTTCCTGATCCGATGCCAAGAATGGCTGAGCATCGGTAAGGTTTTGTAGTGGATTGGAAAAGAATTCCTCTGACTCGAGCGGAGGCGATACAGTGGTGGTGGGGGTGTCTTTGGGGGTGCACACAGCAGAGAGTGAAGAGGGTGTAGAAAGAGAGGACGAGGAGGGTGCAGAAGCGTAAGGCTGAGTGAACCACTCAACCAAGTCTGGTGCGTCCTTTGACGTAATCACACGCACCTTCTGCATCTTCCCACTTAGGCTTCGGCCTGGTGCACTTGCCCACCCCTGCAAAATGGCCTACCTCTTCCTCTGCCTGTCATTTTCAAAATGACCCTGTGACAAAAGTCTCTATAGAAGAGCAGTATTTGTGGAAGAAGGTATATCACAACCCTGCCTCAATCAGTTTCTGGGGGGGCAACTGGTATATCACACAAGTAGAAATGATTTGTTCCAATAGCGTTTGGCACTCTGTGTAGCTGAGGTAACGCAGCAAAACCGCAAACAAATGCTGCACTACCAAAATGCAATATATAGAAAGTATATTATTGGTATACCACACCCCTGCTTCAATCAGTTGTTTTTTTTTTTGGGGGGGGGGGGCAACTGCTATATCACACCAGTTGAAATTGTTTGTTCCAATAGCGTTTGTCACTCTGTGTAGTTGCGGTACCGCAGCAAAACTGCAATCAATTGCTGCACTACCCAAATGCACTATAAAGAAAGTATATTATTGGTATATAACACCCCTGCTTCAATCAGTTTTTTGGGGGGCAACTGGTATATCATACCAGTAGAAATTATTTGTTCCAATAGGGTTTGTCACTCTATGTAGCTACGGTAATGCAGCAAAACCGCAAACAAATGCTGCACTACCCAAATGCACTATATAGAAAGAACATTATTTGTATATTACAGTCCTCCTTCAAATGGACTATATAGAAAGTAAATTATTGTTATATAACACCCCTGCTTCAATCAGTTTTTTTGGGGGGCAACTGGTATATCACACCATTAGAAATTATTTGTTTTCGCTGTGTGTACTGTAGCTGCGGTAACGCAGCAAAACCGCAAACAAATGCTGCACTACCTAAATGCACTATATAGAAAGTATATCATTGGTATATCACACCCCTGCCTCAATCAGTTGTTTGGGCGGTATATATCACATTGCAAACAAATGCTGCACTACCTAAATGCACTTTATAGAAAGTATATTATTGGTATATCACACCCCTGCTTTAATCAGTTTTTTTGCAGGGCAACTGGTATATCACACCAGTAGAAATGATTTGTTCCAAAAGTGTTTGTCACTCTGTGTAGCTGAGGTGACGCAGAAAAACCGCGAACAAATGCTGCACTACCCAAATGCACTATATAGAAAGTATATTATTGGTATAAAACACCCCTCCTTTAATAATTTTTTGCAGGGCAACTAGTATATCACACCAGCAGAAATTATTTGTTCCAATAGCATTTGGCACTCTGTGTAGCTGCGGAAACGCAGTAAAACCGCAAACAAATGCTGCACTACCCAAATACACTACATAGAAAGAATATTGTTTGTATATCACAAACCTGCTTCAATAATTTTTGGGGAGGGCAACTGGAATATCACACAAGTAGAAATGATTTGTTCCAATAGCGTTTGGCACTATGTGTAGCTGCAGTTTCGCAGCAGAACCACACACAACTGCTGCACAATACAAATGCACTATAATGAAAGCGACAGAATGAGGCGCAGCCATAATGGAGTGCGGCTTGACTTAGGGGGAAGACCGCAGGATGGGAAGGGTTAAGGTTAATCATGGCTAGGGGTCGGTTTAAGGGAGGAAGAGGAGGGTCAACAGATTCGCGGGCAGTATATAGATGTGGGTATAGGAGGGGCTTAAGGCAGTGTTAGGAAAAAGCAAGCGCGTTTAGGATGTCGTCTCTGGATGAGTTGATGGCTGCGGTTAGGGCGGCGGTGCAAGTGCATGGTGCTGCGCGTCTGCAGGAGACTGTGCTCGCTGCCCTGAACCCCCCTCCTGCGTCTGCTGCAGCTGTACGGCCTAGCCGGGCTAGGTGGTCGGTCCCGCCGGAGCGCCTGAGCCCCGAGGCTACGCCGCGTGTGCGCCGGCGAGTCAGGAGTCCTTCCGGGCACCCTCCGCTGCGGTCTGCGAGGGCTGATGTGGTCCCCAGGCGCAGCGGGAGGACTGCGGCGCGATGCGGTCGGCTGACGGGGGAGGGACGGTCCGGTTCGGGTCCCGTCTCCCGGTCTCCAAGGGTGAGAGAGAGGAGGAGTGCGGCTGCCTCGCCGCTGGAGGAGTTGCGGGCGGCGCGGGGTCGCGGCTTACCTGCTGAGGGCGGTGACAGGACGGCTGGGTCTGCTGCTGGCCTGGGCCTTGAGGGTGTCGGCGGGGATGTGTCGCAGGCGCCGCGGTCGGGGTCCTCTGACCGGCGGCTTCATCGCGGAGGGAGCTTGGATCGGAGTCCTTCTGCTGCTGTGGTGAGGAGTGCGGCGCGACCTCTAGTGGTGGGTCGGCGTCATGGCACCTTGCCCAGGATTGTTGAGGGGACAGCGCCCTCTGGTGGTGGCCGGGGTACTGCGGCTCACAGTTTCCCTGCTGTGGAGCTTGGAAGTCCGGATATGGCGTTGGAGAGGGATTTGCGGCCAGGTGTGGTGGCCTCTGCTGCGACGGGCGTTGAGGATGTCCGGTTCCTGCACGTTGAGTCCGAAGGGGAGTCGTCGCAGCTGGAGGACGGTGAAGTGGACCCAGGAGAGGGATCTGCGGCTGGCGGTCTGTCCGGCTCCTTTGGGGGAGACGCTGAGCCATCCAGGAGTGACGTCCCGTCGGTGGTACCTGGAGGAACGCTTGCGGCTGCCGGTGGTTCTTTCCGGGGACGGCCAGGTGAGAGATCTTCGTGTCCGGTTCCTGTTGGGGGGGTTGGGGGTGATGTAGTGCATGCTGGGGGGGGTTCTGAGGTGTTGGTGCGGGATGTGTTGTCTGGTATGCTCGCGTTGCTGTCTCGGTTGGGTCCGGGTTCTGCTGGGTCCCCGGCGGCGGTGTGGTCTCCTGCTCCGGAGGTGGCGCTGGTTCCAGGGGCGGCACGGGGTGTGTTAGGAGCGGGTGACGAGGGCGCAGGGGCTGGTGTGGTGGCCTCGGGTTCCGGAGTGGCGGCTGGGCCTAGGGGTGATGTGGGCGACGGTGTTCGGTTGGCGGATGCTGCAAAAGGTGAGATTTACGTGTGTTTTGAGGGGCCGCTGGGGGCTCATTTGAAACAAGAGGTCAGGGAGAAGATATGGAGGGATGAATACGTGGAGATTTTTTCTTTGCTTCCGTTGGAAAAATTTAACTTGGATAGGGGTAAGCCGGATGAGAGTAAGAAGGAGGAGGAGGAAAGGAGGCGGTATAGGTTGATTCCGCGGACTTTTCAGAATTGGCTGCAGGCCTTTGCGATTTTGGCTAGCGTGGTGGGGGAAAAGGCGCCTGAGCACTGCTCGGCTCTTTTTTGCTATATGGATGCTGTGGGGGAGGCTCATCGGACGTATGGGGGTGTGGCGTGGCTACGGTACGACGAGCAGTTCCGGCAGCGGAAGGCGGTCAGGCCTAGCATTCGTTGGGACCATAAGGATATTGGTCTCTGGATGCGGTTGATGGCGGCGCCCCGGGGGGGGGTCTCAGCCCTTTCGTGGAGCGGCCGGGGGTGCCTCGGCTGCGGAGCCTCAAGGGGGGGCTAGACGGGGTTGTTGTTGGCAGTACAACGAGGGACATTGCCGGTTTTTGTCCGACTGCAGGTACAAGCATGAGTGCTCCGGTTGCGGCGGGGCCCATAGCCTGTCTCGATGCTTCCGGCGGGGGAAGGGTAAGGGATCCGAGATTATGCAAAAAAGGGGTGACGCCGGTGAGGGTGGGAGAGATGGAGCCGTATTTAAGGACGTACCCAAATAGGGAGGCGGCTCGGTTGTTGTTGGAGGGGTTTACTGTGGGGTTTGTTATTCCTTGTGGTTTGGTCGGGGCTCAGGTTGCGCCCCGGAATTTGTCTTCGGCTTTGCGTTTTCCTGAGGTGGTAAGGGAGAAGATTGTGAAGGAGGTTGCGGCCGGTAGGGTTGTCGGCCCCTTTGCGGAGTCTCCTTTGCCTGATTTGTGGGTTTCCCCTTTGGGTTTGGTCCCTAAGAAGGAGCCCAATAAGTTCAGGCTCATTCACCACTTGTCTTTTCCGGTGGGTGGGTCGGTGAACGATGGGATAGCGGAGGAGTTGTGCTCGGTGTCATACACGTCTTTTGACGAGGCGGTGCGTTGGGTGCGGCGTTTTGGGCACGGCGCTCTGCTTGCTAAAACTGATATCGAGGCGGCTTTTCGGTTGTTGCCCATTCACCCGGATAGTTTCCATCTGCTTGGTTTTCGGTGGGAGGGTTGTTTTTATGTGGATTGTTGTTTGCCCATGGGGTGTTCGATCTCGTGCTCTTTGTTTGAGTCGTTTAGTTGTTTTCTTGAGTGGGTGGTGAAGCAGGAGGCGGGGTGGAGCTCTGTTTTGCACTACCTGGATGATTTCTTGTTTTTGGGCCCGGCCGGGTCCAGGGTGTGTGCTGTCTTGCTGCATACTATGGAGCGGGTGGCGGCGCGTTTTGGCGTGCCGTTGGCCGTGGATAAGACGGAAGGTCCGTCCACTGTCATTAAGTTTTTGGGGATTGAGATCGATAGTTTGGCTATGGAATGTCGTCTGCCTGGCGACAAGGTGCTGGATCTGTTGCAGGAGGTGGCGTTTTTGAGGCGGGCTAGGAAGGTTCAGCTCAAGCGGGTTCAGTCGGTTTTGGGTAAGTTGAATTTTGCCTGTCGCATTTTGCCGATGGGGCGGGTTTTTTGCCGTCGTTTGGCTTTGGCGACTGCGGGTGTTACTGTGCCTTTTCATTATTTGCGGTTGCCGGGGACTGTGAAGGATGATTTGGCGGTATGGGAGTCTTTTTTGATGGATTACAATGGCAGGTCTGTGTGGATGGATGCGGGGGTTAGTAATGTGGATTTGGAGTTGTTTTCGGATGCGTCTGGTTCGTGTGGTTACGGTGTTTTTTGCAGGGGGCAGTGGAGTGCGGAGGCGTGGCCGGTGGAGTGGGAACGGGCTGGTTTTCTTTCCAATTTGGTGTTGTTGGAGCTTTTTCCGATTGTTCTGGCTACTGAATTGTGGGGGGACTGGCTTAGGAATCGGCGGGTGCGCTTTTACTGCGACAATATGGGTGTTGTTCAGGCGATCAACAGTCAGTCCGCCAACTCGCCGCCGGTGTTGAATCTACTACGGCATCTGGTGTTACGGGGGTTGCGGTTGAATGCCTGTTTTGTTGCAGTTCATGTTCCGGGTGTTGATAACTCACTTGCTGATTCCCTTTCTCGATTTCAGTGGGAGCGTTTTCGAGGTCTGGCGCCGGGTGCCAAGGTCCGAGGGTTGCCCTGTCCCCAGTGGCTCTGGAGCGTGGCCTTGGGGTTTCAGCGGACTTGATTAGGAGGTCGATTAGTAGCGGTACGTGGTCGGCTTACTCTTCTGTGTGGTCTTTGTGGGAGGCTTTGATAGAGCAGGTGGGTGGTTGAAGCTCGTTGGAGGATTTTAGGACGTTGTTGGTGTTCTGGGTGGGCACGTGTTATGCTGCTGGTCTGTCCTTTTCGGTGGCGTCGAAGAGGGTGGCGGCGGTGGCGTTTTGGTTGCGGTTGCGGGGCATCGCTGATGTGTCTCAGTGTTTTATGGTGCGGCAGGCGTTGAAGGGTTATCGCCGGGGACGGGTGCGGAGGGACACCCGTAGGCCGGTTTCCTTGGCGGTGTTGCAGATGCTGTGGACAGCGGCGGGGTCGATTTGTGAGTCGGCGTTCGAGGTGTGTCTGTTTAGGGCGGCGTTTACGTTGGCCTTTTTTGGGGCTTTTCGCATATCGGAATTGGTGGCGGCTAGTCGCAAGGGCGACGGGGGTTTGTTGTGGGAAGACGTGGTAGAGGTGGATGGTGTTTTGCGGTGTTATGTTCGCAGGTCTAAGACGGATCAGGAGGGTAAAGGGGTGGTTTTGTGGCTGAGGCCGATGGTGGGGTCCTTGCTTTGTCCTGTGCGGTGTGTGGGGGATTTCTTGGCGGTTAGGCCCGGTGGCTTGGGGACGTTGTTGGTTCATCGGGATGGTTCGCGGTTGTCGCGTTTTCAGTTTGTCGCTGTTTTTCGGAAGTGTTTGGCGGCCGCGGGTTTACCTGCTAAGGAGTATGCCTCTCACTCGTTTCGGATTGGGGCTGCGACCGAGGCGGCCAGGTGGGGCCTGGGGGAGGAGGTTATTCGGCGTATTGGGCGCTGGGAGTCTGATTGTTTTCGTTCTTATATTCGGCCTCATCTGTTGTGAGGGGTGTGGGGATGATGTGAGTTGTTTGGTTGGTGGTTGTGGTTAATTGTGTTTGTTTTATTGCAGGGTCGGCGCCTTGTTTGGCTTGGATTTTCGGGCACTCGTATGTTCATTGGGGGGCCTTGCGAGCGGATGTCCGGAGGAATGGACGTCAACTGGGCTTCTCGGCGGATGTGCTGCAGATTAGGTGGATTGGTTTGCGGGGGCTTCTGTGGGGGCGGGTTTTGCCCGAGTTTCATTTGAATGTGCAGTTGGATCGGCCTCCGGATATTTTGGTTTTGCACGTTGGTGGGAATGATTTGGGGGTACGTCGTTCGCGTGATGTCATTCGGGATATTAAGCTGGATGTGTTGCGGCTGTTGGCGGATTTTCCGGATGTTTTGTTGGTATGGTCTGAGGTGGTGGCGAGGAGTAGCTGGCGGTTTGCTAGGTCGGTGGAGCGAATTAATAAAGCTCGGGCAAAACTGAATAAGGAGGTTGGACGGTTTGTGCGCAGGCAAGGTGGGATAGTGGTGCGTCATAGGGAATTGGAGGCGGCGTCGCCTCAGTTCTTGAGAGCGGATGGAGTGCACCTTAATGATGTTGGGATGGACATGTGGGCGTTGGGCATTCAGGAGGGTCTGGAGACGGCCCTTAGGGTGTGGCAGGACGCCCACAGGTGAGGTGTCACCTGTGGTCTTCTGTGGCTGAGTTATATGGGATCCTGGGGAGCAATACAATGGTTAAGAGATGCGGGACATGTTGGAGCCTGCATCTCATGTGGTTTGGCAATGCTGAGGATGGGGCTCCTGTTTGGGCTAAAAGGCCTACAGGAGGAGTTGCGTGGATACTTCAAGGATTTGGTGCTCTTGGGTCGGTGAGTGCGGCCAGGGGTAAGCTTGAAGTATATGGTGAGACGGTTGAGGAAGATGACGCTTGTTTGGGTTGCCCTCCAGGATCCTTGTTATGGTGCAGCAGGTCATGACGTTGAAGGTTGTGTTAAAGTGTCTGTTGTTATTATTGTGATTATTATCATTGTATATGAATAATAAAGTTCGGCCGTCATGGTCATTTTCTCCAAAGAAAGAAGGTGTCGGTGTGGTTATTGTAAGGTAAAGGTTTGTAGGAACAGACGGAGGAAGTTCTTCCATCCTATTAAGTCATGAAAGCGACGGAATGAGGCGCAGCCATAATGGAGTGCGGCTTGACTTAGGGGGAAGACAACAGGATGGGAAGGGTTAAGGTTAATCATGGCTAGGGGTCGGTTTAAGGGAGGAAGAGGAGGGTCAACAGATTCGCGGGCAGTATATAGATGTGGGTATAGGAGGGGCTTAAGGCAGTGTTAGGAAAAGCAAGCGCGTTTCCCACCCTCCCGCCCCTTTTTTAGCCGGGTTCCTTGGATTGTGTTTAATGTAGGGCTGAGTTATATGGGATCCTGGGGAGCAATACAATGGTTAAGAGATGCGGGACATGTTGGAGCCTGCATCTCATGTGGTTTGGCAATGCTGAGGATGGGGCTCCTGTTTGGGCTAAAAGGCCTACAGGAGGAGTTGCGTGGATACTTCAAGGATTTGGTGCTCTTGGGTCGGTGAGTGCGGCCAGGGGTAAGCTTGAAGTATATGGTGAGACGGTTGAGGAAGATGACGCTTGTTTGGGTTGCCCTCCAGGATCCTTGTTATGGTGCAGCAGGTCATGACGTTGAAGGTTGTGTTAAAGTGTCTGTTGTTATTATTGTGATTATTATCATTGTATATGAATAATAAAGTTCGGCCGTCATGGTCATTTTCTCCAAAGAAAGAAGGTGTCGGTGTGGTTATTGTAAGGTAAAGGTTTGTAGGAACAGACGGAGGAAGTTCTTCCATCCTATTAAGTCATATACTTTCTAAGTTAGAAAGTATATTATAAGTATATTACACCCCTCAGTACGTCACACCTATCCAGAGCACACCTATACCAGTCCATAAAAGGACTTTTGTGGCCCTATTATCTAGCATTTGGTGTCCCTAAGAGTCTGTCCCTGCTCCACACAGTAACCTTTCCCTACACTGGCAAAAGACTGAATGTAAAATGGCGGCCAGATAGGATTTATTTATAAGGTAGGTGGTATGTCCATGTGCTGAAACGTCTCAATTGGCTGTCCTGCACCACCTGATGGATGTGTCATGGGTCAAAGTTCTTCACAATGTAAAAGAATATGGCGCCAGCCGACATCGCCATTTGTTCTTGTCCGTTCGGCAAACCGCAAACGAGCAAAGTTCGCCGCGAATTGACCGCCGGGCGAACTGCAAGGCCATCTCTACTCAGCTACTACTCGGATGCTGCCACCTGCCTGATGCCACACATCTGATGCCAAGGGCTTCTTCTTTCACCCACCTTCATCAGAGAGTACTGGTATTGCCACCCAGTGTCCCACTCTGTCACCGGGTCACTTTGTGGTCTCGTGAGGCAGCTACTAGTGTCATCTCCACACTATGTCAACTTGCCACTCTGTGGTATCCTGATGCGGCTGCTGCCTTATCCACACTATGTCACCTTGCCACTCTGTGGTATCCTGATGCTGCTGCTTCCATCTCCACACTATATCACCTTGCCACTCTGTGGTATCCTGATGCTGCTGCTGTCATATCCACAAACTATGTCACCTTGCCACTCTGGGGTATCCTGATGCTGATGCTGCCATCTCTACACTATGTCACCTTGCCACTCTGTGGTATACTGATGCTGTTGTTTCCTTATTCACACTATGTTACCTTGCCACTCTAAGATATCCTGCTGCTGCTGCCATCTCCACACTATGTCATCTTGCCTCTCTATGGTATCCTTCTGATGCTGCTGTTGTTGCCACCTCCAGACTCTGTCATTGTACCACTCTGTGTCCTCCTCCTGATGCTGCTGCTGCCGCCACCTCCACACTATGTCATTGTGCCACTTGGTGGCCTCCTCATACTGCTGCCAACTCCAGAATATGTCATTGTGCCACTCGGTGGCCTCCTCATACTGCTGCTACCTCCAGATTCTGTCATTGTGCCACTCTGTGGCCTTCTCCTGATGCTGCTGCTACTGCCACCTCCACACTCTGTCATTGGGCCACTCTGTGGTCTCCTCATACTGTTGCCAATTCTGGACTTGGTAAATGTGCCACTTGGTGGCCTCCTCATGCTACTTCCAACTCCAGACTCTATCATTGTGCCAATTTGTGGCCTCCTAATACTTCTGCCAAATCTGGACTTGGTCATTGTGCCACTCGGTGGCCTCCTTATACTACTGCCAACACCAGACTCTGTCATTGTGCCACTCGGTGGCCTCCTCCTGATGCTGCTGCTGCCGCCACCTCCGGACTTGGTCATTGTGCACTCGGTGGCCTCCTCAAGCTGCTGCCAACTCCAGACTCTGTCATTGTGCCACTCGGTTGCTTTCTCATACTGCTGCCAACTCCAGACTTGGTCATTGTGCACTTGGTGGCCTCCTCAAACTGCTGCCAACTCCAGACTCTGTCATTGTGCCACTCGGTTGCTTTCTCATACTGCTGCCAACTCCAGACTTGGTCATTTTGCACTTGGTGGCCTCCTCAAACTGCTGCCAACTCCAGACTCTGTCATTGGGCCACTCTGTGGCCTCCTCAAACTGCTGCCAACTCCAGAATCTGTCATTGGGCACTCTGTGGTCTCCTCATGCTGCCGCCACCTCCAGATTCAGTCATTGTGCCACTCTGTGGCATCCTCCTGATGCTGCTGCTACCGCCACCTCCACACTCTGTCATTGGGCCACTCTGTGGTCTCCTAATACTTCTGCCAAATCTGGACTTGCTCATTGTGCCACTCGGTGGCCTCCTCATACTACTACCAACACCAGACTCGGTTATTGTGCCACTTGGTGGCCTCCTCATACTGCTGCCAACTCCAGACTCTGTCATTGTGCACTTGGTGGCCTCCTCAAACTGCTGCCAACTCCAGACTCTGTCATTGTGCCACTCAGTGGCCTCCTCATACTGCTGCCAACTCCAGACTCGGTTATTGTGCCACTTTGTGGCCTCCTTATACTGCTGCCATCTCCAGACTCTGTCATTGTGCCACTCTGTGGCCTCCTCACACTGCTGCCAACTCCAGAATCTGTCATTGTGCCACTCGGTGGCCTCCTCATACTGCTACCAACTCCAGACTCGGTCATTGGGCACTTGGTGGCCTCCTCAAACTGCTGCCAACTCCAGACTCTGTCATTTTGCCACTTGGTGGCCTTCTCCTGATTCTACTGCTGCTGCCACCACCTCTAGACTCTGTCATTTTGCCACTCTGTGGCTTTCTCTTGATGCTACTGCTGCTGCTGCCACCTCCAGACTCTGTCGGCACAATGACAGAGTTTTATTTGACCTTTCATCTAATCTGTAAAGGAGGCGGTGTAAAAGGAGTGTGCTTCTTTTTGGCGCTAACATCGACCTGTAAGACTGAGTTCATACATGAGTTATTTAGTCAGTTTTGGCCCCATGAATGTCCAAATAAGTAAAGTGTGCAGTGATTCTAAGAGTGACGCCTCTCATCTGCATGTCATACAGACTTACAGTATTATTTCACTACCAAAGCAGACTCCCTATGCGTGTTACTACAAGGCACAGTGTTCTACACCACTATAAAGGCTCTCAGCAGCCAGGAAATAGCAGTTTTTTAAACGTAATTCACTGCAAATATATTCGCTCATCTCTAATGGCTACCATCACTACAATTGGCAGAAGATTTGTGTTGAACCGGAGTGATTTAAGCTTTTGAGAATCAATGGAGCGTTGGGTAATCAATATGCATAAATACATACAAGGACATAAGAAAGAGCTGACATATGAATTATGCATTTCAAAAATTGTACAATGGACCAGGGACCGTGGTGTTACTCATAGGCCAAGGGATGTTCACCAACTTTGGTGCTCCCCTTCGTGAGTTGGACTTTGAATGAAGTGGAGGTTGATTATATGCATCCTGTCACTCAATTTAAACTCCCTGTGATCCTCATTCTTCTAGTGATTGGTTGGGGTCATATGCACAACTTCTTTTATAGATGTGTTAAATGTGGTATGCAGCACTACTGACTTCATGGCACAGCTCCACGATAATCACTTTTTGACTACAGATAGGATGACATGAAGCAGATATCCTCAAACTGGGCCACTGCTAATGAGGCAGAGACAATGGAAGAAATCACATGTAACCTCTTGCAGGTCGCTGAGAAATAGCATTGCAAGGCACTGCTTTAAATTATAATACGACCTCAGAATTCAGACACAGTTAGGATTCAGAAATCCATGGTCCAATGCCAAAAAAAAACAGACACTATAAATTACAAGGAAGGGGTCTTTTAGGGGATGAAAATTTCCCATGTGCCATGCTGTTCCAGTCATTCTCTATGTATGGAACTGTCAGAACTGCCTTATACAGCACTACATTATTTCTAGCAATCCCATGCACATGACTAACCTTCCTTTTCACTCATTTCGGGGATACATGGCCCCCGTTCTTATCAGTGAGGGTTCCAGAGGTCACACTCCCACCGATTTCATAGTTATTCCCTATCCTTTGGATAGGGGATAAAGTAATCTAACTGGAATAATAACATCTAGACTAAGTGGGATGAATAATATTTTTTATATATCAATAATTTTTATTAGTTTTGAAAACATACATGATTGTCAATAAAAAGCGGCTACACAGTCAGCGCTTTACATAGCCACATTGGCAGCGCCAACTTAACCGAAACCAATACAGCGGTAAATACACGACAGACAGTATAATAAACTGAAAAACATACAGTGCAATCATTAGACAGGTATCTGTACAGATGTCATCTTGTACAACAAGCCATCATTATACATATAGAACCGTGTTAATCAAGAGATGATATTGCATACGGGGAAGACCTCCAAAGGCTCCATTCCCTCTCAAACCTTATAGATGCATATCCAGCTCCTGCTACCACTTTTTCATGTATATAAGTGGAATTTAGCTTACGGGTAACCTCTATTAAACTAGGGACATTCCCTGATTTCCAGTTTTGAGTTATAGCCAATTTGGTTGAGAGAAAAAGGTGTCCCAGCACCACCCTCACATCATGAGGTATCTTATCTAGATCAATCCATAAAAGGGCCAATGAGGGGGAAGGCAAGAGCTGGACACCCAACAGGTCCGAGGCAAGGGAGAATGTAGTGTTCCATATACCTTGTAGCATAGGACAGGACCATAGAATATGGTATAGCGTGCCTCTCTGCCCACATCCCCTCCAACATAAATATGAGGAACCTGGACAAATATGGCTTAAGCGGTCAGGGGTATAATACCACCTTAATGTGGTTTTCATCAAGGACTCATAATGCAGAGCACATCTAAGGTTTTTTGAAATAAAGGTAAAGGCCGAGGACCACTGCTCATCAGAGAACGTTAGCCCAAGGTCTTTTTCCCAGGTAAGCAATGGAGTCGTTTTGATAAAGGATCCTTTGTCCCTGAGCATCATCCACAAAGGCCGCAATCGTGTGCTTTGTGGTGGAGCAAGTAACCAAAATTTGAACACTTCTTGGTTGCACACAAGATTGAACGGGAAATTAGCAGTAATAAAGTGTCTAATGCACAGGTATTTATAAAAATCTGTATATGGAATCAAAAATTGTCTATGAAGGTACTCAAAGGAGCAGAGGGTATCTGAAAAAAACAGCTTGGAAAGGATGTCTAATCCGCTCAACGCCCAGGACGAGACCGAGATATTTGGAATAAGATGGTTAAGTACCGTTATAGGGGTAAAGGGCGGAAAGGGTCCGGACACCCGTGGACATAATTTATGAAATTGGGACCAGTTATCTAATGCCATAGATACTATTGTCGGGACGGGTAATCGATTAAATGTCGGGTGGAGAACTGCCAATAACAGGGTTTTAAGGCTGCTAACTGAGGATAGCGTTGTTTCCATATGGACCCACTGTTTAGCATGATTATCCACCCACCATTCCCTTAGTTGGGCTATCTGCGAGGCCAAAAAGTACTCGTAAATATTCGGGAGACCCAGCCCACCCCGCCACTTAGCTCTCTGCATTATTGTAGTTGCTAATCTGGGTCTATGTCGTTTCCAGATCAGTGCATTAATCAACTGAGTACACTTCTTAAAAAAACTAGTTGGAGGGGTGATAGGCAATGTCTTAAATATATATGAAAGTTTAGGGAGAGTAAACATCTGAAAGAATGCAATACGACCTACCCAAGACATCTCATATTTAGCTAAGTTAGCAAGATCCTTCTCTAATACCCCTAGGAGTGGAACATAATTTGCAGCGTATAACTTCTTAAATGACGCTGTCAACTTTATCCCTAAATAATCAATCTGGCTATCTTCACAGTCTAAGTCAAAGGTGTCTTTAAGCGTCCTCATCTTGGTAGGAGGGATATTTATTGGGAGGGCCTGGGATTTAGCAGCATTAAGTTTATAGAAAGAGAGATCTCCAAATTGGGATATGATGTCTATAGCAGCTGTAAGAGATGTTTGGGGATTTGACAACGTCAAAATTATGTTGTCCGCATATAAGCTAACTTTGTGTTCTATGTCCCCTATACTGATTCCTTCTATCTCCGGGCACTGACGTAGGGCCTGGGCTAGCGGCTCTATGGTCAAAATAAATATCAAAGGAGACAAAGGCCAACCCTGGCGGGTACCATTGGTTATATCAAAAGGGTCCGAAAGTGCCCCATTAACCCACACTCTAGCACTAGGTTGGGTATAAAGCGCTCTGATAGCCGCCAGGATAGCCCCAGAGAATCCCATCTTTGATAGGACTGCAAAGGCAAACTGCCAATTAATGCGATCGAATGCCTTCTCGGCATCCAAAGTGACCAAAAGAGCAGGGATTTTCAATCTCTGGGCGTAATCCAGAAAATTTAATGTACGCCTAAAGTTGTCCTGTAATTGCCTACCTCTCACAAATCCCACTTGGTCTACGTGGGTAAGGGTTGTAATATAGGAGGCTAGGCGAATCGCCAAAATCTTTGCATATATTTTTGCATCAGTATTTAAAAGCGAGATCGGGCGGTAGTTCTTTACGTCGTCTGAAGGGGGGTCAGTTTTCGGTATGGTGACTATCATTGCCTCTAACATCTCTTTCGGGGGGCAGCTGGTATTCACCATTTGTTGGAAAATTTGGCATAGATAAGGAGAGAGTTCCTTTCGGAATACCTTATAATATGCATTTGAGAACCATCTGGTCCTGGGGCTTTATTATTGGGTAAATTCGCAATAACCCCAAGGATTTCTTGGAGAGTTTAATTTTCCTAATTGGGCTTCAGTGAGCTTTGGAAGGTCGAGGGAAGCTAAAAACTGATCTATGGCTTCCGTTGTTAAAGAAGGTTTATCCGACTGCGATTCTAGATTATAGAGGGCTCCATAGAAGCATTGGAAGGAGTTTGCGATTCCTTGTGGGTCTACAATCTTTTTATCCGCCGATTTTGATGTAATAAAGGGGATCTTAGCTTTAGATGAATAATATTTTAATCATCCCACTGGTACATTGGTTAGGAATTTTTACACGATAGCTACAAACCTTTGTTGTGTCAATAGTCAGCACACCACCAAAACTGCAACTTAGGCCTCATGCACACAACCGTGCCGTTTTTTGCAGTCTGCAAACCGCGGATCCGCCAAAAACGGAAGGTGCCTGTATAGCCGGAACGGAACGGGCGCCGGCAATATAAATGCCTATTCTTGTCCGCAAATCGCAGACAAGAATAGGACATGTTATATATTTTTTTGCAGGGCCGCGGAGAGGAGCCACGGATGCGGACAGCACACTCTAGTTCTGGATTATCTCACTGCCCGGGAGGGAGGAATGTGTCAAGAGATAGGACCAACCTGCTATCATTACATAGATCCACAAGGGAATCTTCAAATAAAGGCAGGCATTGAAAAAAATGAATGAGATGAGAGATAAATTGCTGGATGCACATAGTGCTGACAAGGACTCTTGGTGAACAGAAGAAAAGACCGGCACTCACTTTATCTTCAAAAATTTCTTTCTTTTTATTCGCCACGCATTGAAATATTCGGTGACGCGCGTTTCGGCTCTATAGCGAGCCTTTCTCAAACCAATGGCATATAACAAAGTCATACAATACAGGTGATTTAAATAGACCGCCACAGCGGAAATGACATCAGGTAGTCATGGTGATTTAGACCAACAAAATAGAAAAAAAAGGAGAAAAAAGAAAAAAGAAGAAGCAAAGAGGGAGGGAGCAAAAGAAAAAGGAAAACACAAGGTAACAATTTAGCTAATCAGATACACGTGAGAAACAGCCCAATCGCAACAGCATCAATGAAAATGTAGCAATCCTGAATTCTTATGAAGTTCTCTAGATATTCGTACTAGCTTGCAATTCAGATGATGCGGTTGGGGGGTTCCTCACGTTCTCTGTAAAATACAAAAAAAATAATTAAGTTTAACATACATGAAAAACAGACATCTACAGAAAGCTATCGAGATCGTACTCCCGGTTTAACCCCATGGGTTCCAGTGTCTGGAGTGTATGAATCCAATAAGATTCACGCTTCTTTAGCATTTTTAAACGATTACCACCTCTGCGAGGTTGTTGTACCTGCTCAATGATTTGAAAGCGCAGTTGCGCAATATTGTGTTTACAGCGATCAAAGTGGTGAGGGACGGGTAGGAGTAAATTATTTTTTCTAATAGTGGACTTATGCTTAGAAAAGCGGTCCTTCATGCGCATGGATGTTTCACCTATATATAACAGTCCACAAGGACACTTAAGTAGATATATGATGAAGCTGCTATTGCATGTGAAAAAACCTCGAACTGGAAAGCGCTTACCTGTATGGGGATGCGTAAAATATTCCCCTTTAATAACACTTGAACAGTGTATACACCCTAGACAAGGGAATGTACCCTTTCTAGGAGTTGACAAAGTCTTCTGGCGCTTCTCAGTTTGAGTACTACCCACATCCGCCCTCACCACCATATCGCGAATATTTTTGTTGCGTTTATAACACAATAATGGAGGATTTTTGAATTCCTCAATCGAGGGGTAAGCCCTAGTCAAGATATTCCAATGCTTAGAAAAAATAAATCGACACCTGTTGACCCATGGGTGAAACTTAGTGACAAACGGTATACGTGACCCCCTGGACTCCTGTTTAGGAGCCAAGGAGGTAACCCTACTCCTCTCACTATCCAGCAGTGCTGTGGGATATCCTCTATTCTCGAATCTCATAGACATTTCATCAAGGCGTTTTTCTCTTACTTCAGTATTAGAAACAATCCTACGTACCCTTTGAAATTGAGAATGGGGTAATGCTTTTTTTACAGTGGACGGATGATAGCTTGAGAAATGGAGAAGAGAATTTTTGTCGGTATTCTTGATATACAAATCAGTCACAATTGACCCACCTGTACCCTTAATAACCAGGGTATCCAAAAAATTAATCTCATGATCACTATAATGTAAAGTGAACTGCAACTCGGGCCAAATTGAATTCAAGAATTCTGAAAAGGCACGAAGGGATCGAATGCCGCCCCGCCATACACAAAACACGTCATCGACGAATCTTCGCCAAAAAATACAATGAATTTTAAACAGATCATTGGTGTAAATATATTTGTCTTCAAACCATGACATGTATGAATTTGCATATGGCGGTGCGGCATTCGAGCCCATCGCGGTCCCACAGCACTGCTGGTAGTAGGTGTCCTGAAATAAAAAATAATTTTCAGTTAAAATGATTTCAAGAAGTTTCAAAAAAAATTCTTTGGCACCTTCACTGTAAGAGGAGAGGGATAGAAGCCACTCTACAGCCCGTATACCCTTCCAGTGAACAATAGAAGTGTACAGAGAACAAACATCGAAGGTTACTAACAAATCATCATCCTGCAACACCAGGGTCCCAACCTCACGTAAAAATTGATTCGTATCAAGCAGGAAAGACGGCATATTTTTAGTTAGGGGTGTCATAACCTTTTCAAGCAAAATAGCTGGCGGAGACAGGATAGAGTCAGTTAGGGCCACAATGGGCCGACCCGGTGGCTGAGATAAAGATTTGTGCACTTTGGGCAGTGTATAAAACACTGGTGTTACAGGATGATGATTAATCAGATATTCCCCCAATTTGGGGTCAATAATCTTCTGTGAAGTAAATATATCAACCAGAGTACACAATTTCTTTTTAATAATGTATACCGGATCGCCGTCCAAAGGACGATATACATCGATATTAGCCAACTGGCCCAAGATCTCACTGACGTAATACTCCTTGTCCATAAGGACAAGAGCACCCCCCTTGTCTGCAGGCTTGAAAATCAGGCTATCGTCCCCCAATAAGTTATCGACAGCCTGCCTCTCAAGGCGCGACAAGTTGTGGTTTACATGAAATCCACTTTGCCGTATCTCCTGTAAAGACTTTGACATGTCACGTTGGACCAATAAAATAAACGTTTCAACAGGATGATAACACTTAGGTGGTTGAAAGTGACTCTTGGTTCTCAGTCCAAAATCCTTCAACGATAAGCAAGTGTCACTGGTGGTTGCTGTGGTTGCGCTCTTTTCAACATTAGTGGACTGCAGACCCGAGAAGTGTGCCTTAAGTCGAAGACTTCTAAAGAAACGCTGGCAGTCCATGTCAAATTCAAAACTATCAAGCGGACTAGTAGGACAAAATGATAGTCCCTTCTCCAGTACCTGCAACTGAAGAGGACTTAAACTTTTAGAGGATATATTGAAAATTAAGGTTTCATCTCTACCTGAGAGCGTGTTGTTCGCGGTGCGTCGATGCCCCCGATAATGGCGTCCTGCTCGTCTGGTGTTTTTCTTTGTTGAGGTCTTTGTCTCCTTCTGCCTAAAAAAGGTGCACGCGGAGGTCCCATAGTGGAATCACTTCCCGATCCGGAGGACATCGAGATTCCCCGACGTTGCTGCCTGGTGAATAAGGGTATGGCTGTGCCAGATAGATCTTGCCATTTGTATACACGTTTATTCTGATAGTCCTCAGAGTCTCTGATAAATTTTTGGCGTTTAGTGCTTTCTATCTCCCTTTTCAGGTCAGCGCCAATTTTTTCCACTTTAGATTTAAGAGTAATCAATTCCTCAGCTGGTAAGGCATCCTTCAGTTGCGTCTCAATGGTGGCAATTTTCTGCCTACTAGTCATGATAGCTTCCGTCAGATATTCGATGGTTAATACCATCAAGTCCATGGAACACTTATTTAGAATATTTGAGAAGTTAGTGCAGTAATCAATGTTGTCACAAAAAAACGTCGGTCTCAGATGGACTCGCAATCCACGTGGGATACGGTGCAAGCGACAATATTCAGCAAGTGTAGATACATGTAGTTCCCAGGAGGTTAATCTCCTCACCTCCTTTTCAAGTTCTCTCCCTCGATACTCCGTGGGAGGTATTTTGAGAAAGTCCACATTAGCGGTTACACCGGACACGATCTCCCGTGCCCGCTCTTCCGTATAGGAGAATGAAGCCATGTAAAAAATGCACAGGTGCTCGCGCTGAAAAGAACTGCAAAATTTCAACGAGGGTCAGCCGGCACTCCGTTTGTAGGCGTGGTGCACGTGTCCAGGGCCGAAGTCCAAGTACAAGTGAACAGAAGAAAAGACCGGCACTCACTTTATCTTCAAAAATTTCTTTCTTTTTATTCGCCACGCATTGAAATATTCGGTGACGCGCGTTTCGGCTCTATAGCGAGCCTTTCTCAAACCAATGGCATATAACAAAGTCATACAATACAGGTGATTTAAATAGACCGCCACAGCGGAAATGACATCAGGTAGTCATGGTGATTTAGACCAACAAAATAGAAAAAAAAAGGAGAAAAAAGAAAAAAGAAGAAGCAAAGAGGGAGGGAGCAAAAGAAAAAGGAAAACACAAGGTAACAATTTAGCTAATCAGATACACGTGAGAAACAGCCCAATCGCAACAGCATCAATGAAAATGTAGCAATCCTGAATTCTTATGAAGTTCTCTAGATATTCGTACTAGCTTGCAATTCAGATGATGCGGTTGGGGGGTTCCTCACGTTCTCTGTAAAATACAAAAAAAATAATTAAGTTTAACATACATGAAAAACAGACTCTTGGTGGTCAGAAACTTTTTCCTTCTTTAACCCAGCAAATTGGTTTAAAAATGTTGGTGGGTGGCTTATGGGTATGGTACAGGGAATAATACAGATTTTGTCAATTATTGCATTCATTTATATTGTAATTAAGCTCATATTGATGTACTTGAGCAGGGTGTGTAACAAGAACAGAAGTAGAAAATACTATGAAACGTGTTGAGATTATCCCTCATTATCCCAGCAGCAAGGGGAATATCCGGCTAAAGTATGTGTATCTGTCACCTGCGATGAGTAAATATCTCAAAATGGGGGAATTGTGAGGGTTGAGACTCCATGTTGGCCTTCAGATTCCATCTTTTGCTTACTACTGCTATTTTATGTTATAAACTGTGAACTTCTTCGCTAAGGTTACTATAACCTCAAGGTCACTCCTAGCCCCCACCACCCTGGTCTGTTAAGGAATTTCTATAATTGCTAGAAAGACTGGTATGTGATTAACACCCACACTTAAGATTAGGAAGACGCTCTGGGTGTATAGCCAAGAGATGCTCATTTCAGATTATGGTTTTAACGAGTTAATGATGTAAATGTTTAACTACATCTTCAGTTGGAAATGATCCAGAATTTTGCTTTACAACTCTGCTTCCATTTTTCAATAAAATAAAGAAACTTGGTACATATTGCTCGTTTATATCAGTTATTCTCTGTGAGTGCATACACATTTTTTTATTTGGAATCCACTACTCATCTGGCATTGGGGTCTTTGCCCCAACAGTATACTATGACACTTCATCAGTGCCACTACCACTCCTATCCTCTACACTGGCTCCTCAGGGAGTCAATGTAATTGTTGCATGTATATACTGTACATCTTCATCTTTGCTGATGATCAGCCAGTTTATGAGAACATTTGGTTTGTTCCTGATAATTTCCTGAAACGGTCAATTCAAAAGGATCATAAGACTCTACTACAATACTTTAACATTAAAGGGGCTCTCCAGACTTTTTTGTTTAATCCATAATTTATTTTAACCTGTGGAAGAAAGACAGTTTTGTTAACACTTACCCATCAGTCACTCCATCGATGACTCAGTTTCAGCTGCAATCACACAGGCTGCGGGCTCGGGTCCGGACTGGAAGTGAAGGCATCCAATCAGGACCTGAATGGAAGATCCCACAGCCTGTATGAGTGCAGTGTAGATGGCATCGACGGAGTGATGGATGGGTAAATGTTAACTAAACTGTCTTTCTTCCATGGGTTAAAAGAAAGCATAGACTTTTTAAAAAGCCCAAATAACCCCCTTAAGAAAGGTTTTTTAATTAAAGAAGCTGTCTTATGTACATGGCCAGCCAGGCAGGAAATGTATTATTACTCGGCAGCCATCTGTAACATCTACATGCCATAACAGGGCTTATGGACAGACACACATTAGACTACCCTTTTAATGAAGATGGTTAAAAATACAAATATCCAATTAAAAATAAAAAAACAACTACATGGCCTCACATACACTGCAATAAAAATATGTTGAAGGAATCAGTCAACGATTACTAAGAAAGGCAAATGTGACTATTGTAAAGCTCACTTTTATTATATTTATGATTATTCTCAGCATTTTTTCAAGCCTCATTCTTCTTTCAGTTCTGGTGTAAATGTTATTTTTTTAAAAAAAAATTGCATTTGTGTGTAAGGAAACTTAATAAAAAAAATAAAAAAATGCAAACCTTGCTTGTCCTCATTATGCTAAATAGAATTTCTTGCCTGTTTAGCATGTGAAAGGCTAACGATTCAGCTGTATTGAAAATAGAATCCTACTATTACAATTTTTTAATGCCATATTCACCTATCTTAAATGAGGATAAAACCTTGAAACCAACCAAATACATAGTTATGGGCTAAAATATGGGCTATTTTATCAAGATCAAAGAAATATGCAGTGTCAAGTAGCCACTACAGTATTTCACATTCGCGGGGGGTTTCTACCAATACAAATGATGACATAATGCTAAGATCCAACTGCATGCACAGTGAAGTAACCTCCTGCAGAAAAAAGTCAATGAGATTGGTGGTTGGACTCTGATCCTGAGGTGCACAAAGATTACTTTTACAGACACTCAACGGTGTCTTCAACCAGGAATTATAAGGGTATGGCCACGTGTTCAGATTTCTTGATGCAGTTTTGGTAGCCAAAACCAGAAGTGAATTAAAACATGAGGAGATGTCGTATTTGTCCTTTATACCAGGGATGCTCAACCTGCCCTATAACTCCCACCATGTCCTGTTGCAAGTTGATAGCTCTAGGCTGTCCGGGCATGCTGGGAGTTGTAGATTTGCCAACCAGTACCTCAGACCACAATAATCATTATCCTAAGGGGTCTAGTAAATCATGCAACAAAACCTATAATAGAACCAACCAATAACCCCACAATAATACGCAAGAGATAATATATAAAATATAACACAAAAATGTATTAAACATAATTAGACATGTACATTGGTGAAAACAAATAGTGGAGGGAAAAGGGAACCCCAAAGGGGTACCTCTACCCAAACCCCTGTTTTACAAAGACCTGCCAAGAGCACCAACTGGACTGAAGCCCACCAGATCCATGAGAAATAACAGTATTAATGTCAAAAACACCATTAACCTAAACTAAATCCTGTAGGGAAGAGAGAATAGGAAATATACAAGAACAGTCAAATTGTAAATAACAAATTTTGCCAACCCTGACGCTCCTGACGAAACCAGTAGGTTGGCGAAACGCGCATCGAGGTAACAATAGTGCCGGGAGCCCCGGGCCTTTTGTCCACCATGGGTAATTTATACTGACTATTGTGCTCATGACTACCATTCATCTTTATGTTACCTGATTCCTGCATCCAGTCTTGGTGTTATATGCAGTTTATGTCTATTCAACTCAGACATGGGCATTTTTCCTTTGATATTCTCTCATCTTTCACAGGACTGGGAGCAGGGTTTGGTATTTACAATTTGACTGTTCCTGTATATTTCCTACTCACTTTTCCCTACAGGATTGGGTTTAGGTTAATGGTGTTTTTGATATTACTACTGTTATTTCTTTTGGATCTGGTGGGCTTCAGTACAGTTGGTGCTCCTGGCCGGTCTTTGTAAAACAGGGGTTTGGATGGAGGTACCCCTTTTCCCTCCATGTACATGTCTAATGATATTTAATATATTTTTGTGTTATATTTTATATATTTTGGCTACTAAATACTTATTAGAAAGGCTCCACCAGCAAACTACTGGAGCTCAGCCTTTCAGTTACCAGCTGAAAGAAGACAGATAAATCAAATAATAATATAGGCTGGCTCACAGTATTTTTGCATCAAATACAATATTTATTAATATAAAATACAACTACGTAAATATCAACATATCAGCACAAATACATATACGTGTATATTGTATAGATATAGACAGTGCGGAGCTCACACACTAACCTATACAGACTGGAGTACTCCTGAAAAATAGATAAGACCTTATGGCTATACTGGACCTGCAAACTTTCAGTTGAAATCACAAAAATGTCCACAGACTATATATCAATTTGCCAGTTTGTTGGAACCAAACAGGTTCATTAGTTGTCCTTATAACAGTAATCTCTGTATTTGGGTACCTTTCGACGGTGATGTTAATACTGCCTTTCAGATTGCAGCGAGCGAACGCTGCAATCTGAAAGGCAGTATTAACATCACCGTCGAAAGGTACCCAAATACAGAGCTTACTGTTATAAGGACAACTAATGAACCTGTTCGGTTCCAACAAACTGGCAAATTGATATATAGTCTGTGGACATTTTTGTGATTTCAACTGAAAGTTTGCAGGTCCAGTATAGCCATAAGGTCTTATCTATTTTTCAGGAGTACTCCAGTCTGTATAGGTTAGTGCGTGAGCTCCGCACTGTCTATATCTATACAATATACATGTATATGTATTTGTGCTGATATGTTGATATTTTATATATTATCTCATGCGTAATATTGTAGGGTTATTGGTTGGTTCTATTTTAGGTTTAGTTGTAGTTTTGCAACAGCTGGAGGGCCCCAGGTTGGGCATCCATGCTTTATACTTTCTCCCCTTTTGTGAGCCACTCCTAATTTTTAACTGCACCAAGAAACCAGAACATGTGTGCAGTGTCACACATATGTGTGTAAAAGGGACACTTTAAACATCTGCCTATTTATCTAACGTATTTGCAATGTATGGTATTTCCTATTATTAGGCCGGCAATGATTCGTCCCTGGGTGGTGCTGGCGCCACTCATTTATATAGCTTGGGGTGTGTCTAGCTCAGGGCATTCCAGTGTAGTGTATTGTAAAGAAAAGGAAAGCAAGTGTATGAAGGATAGAAACAGGCCTTATCCACGATGTAGCTGCAATTTCTTTACTTCTAAACCTGATCAATCCTGGAGAGGACAAACTAAGAGTAGTTACAGCAGCTTAGCACTGGACAGTAAGTCTACGTCTAAATATAAAGCAAGCCTAGTGAAGGTTAGAGCTAAATCTGGCCTATGGACTTCACAAGCACAAATGACCAAGAGTAACTTTACAAGTTCCTGGACACAGCCGGATGAACAAGGCGCCAAGTTGTCCGTATTCACTAGAAGCTTTCCGGGATATAGTGAACCTGAATACTTCAGGAGAGCATCCTGCAAATAATGTTGCAGAGAAAAAATATGGGAGATTCAGCCCGCACAATATTTAGTACCTGAGTGCTATGGAAAGGACTTAAAGTAAATCTAATTATTCTTCGCCTGTAAAGCTCAAGTACTAGAGAACTCCCTAACTGACAATTGCCTAAACCTGACAAATGGAATACTACTCAACCTATTTCTGAGTCATCACTCATGCCAAACAAATGAACTGTATCTGTACTGACTACCTGAAGACAATTGATTCAGTAAATGTTCAACTGTTTGATTACAACCGCCTCCTCATTATTTCTACTACTACACTCAACATTTGCACCTTTACAGTGCTGGCATCCCGAACACAGGGGCCCAGCCACCAAAGCACCTCAAACACCTATACCATCAAGGGCACCTCAACTTCCATCTGGCTGGTGTTTCCTGCAATAGAGAGTGCCCCCGAGGATTTAGTGCTGTCTTCCCCATCACTGTACCCCGGCCCAGGGAGGCTCTGCTAACCGTGAGTAAATGAACTACTACTCCCATCGGCCCACCATAGCCTCAATTGTTGCCCCTGCGGCCTGGTCGATACATGAGGCCATACCCTAATCCTACCTTTTCAAAGATATTGAGGGAGTATAAAATTGTGTAGACAGTAAATGTACCGCCACACATGGTGTAAATGCTGTGTATTTTCCACAACACAAGTGAAATGGATGAGATTTCATAAATCTCATCCACATGCTGTGGCAAGGACCTGCTGCATACATTGACTTGTGCTGCAGGTTTTCATTCTGCAGCATGACATTTTTTGCTGTGGCTTTTACCCATTGTTTTCAAGTTTTCCAATGCAAAGGTTGATTGCCCAGGATCCACTTGGATTACGACAGGATTGCAGCTGCATTGCTTAGAGATGGGAGGCAGATGGATCATGGTACTGGAATAGGAAAAAAGTAGGAATTTGGGTGATGGAGGGTAGAGAAACTGAGTGAGTAGGAGAAAGAAGGGAGATCGACAAGATAACATAATGCAGAGTTTTCTAAGAAATTCGGACTTCAGGACGATGCTTCCTAAAGGAAAGCTCCAGTCTGGAATTGGGTTTATATTTATTGTACATTCTATGTACTGCTTCAATAAAGTAAACATGTCTGCACTACCTTCCTATTTCATCACTGCGATACCATCGAACTCTATGGAACTTTTTCAAGGATGGCAAGCAATGGATAAGTGGTTTTCTGCATTAAATACTTCACAGTCCAATCTTCAAAAGATGAAACAATGTGGCACTCACCATAAAATCCTTTCTTTATTCATACATCCATAAAATACATCAACTTTGAAGTGCAAGATGCCAAACAGAGGAGATGGCCGTTTCATGCTGACTGTGCTTCCAGAAACCAGAGACCTGTGGAAGCGCAGTTAGAGTGAAATGTCCGTCGCCTATGTATTTTATGGATTTATAAATAAAAAAAGGATTTTAGGATGAGTGCCACATTGTTTCATCTTTTGAAGACTGTACATTCTATGTATATATGTACATCAAATAAAGACAACAAAGCTTAACCCCTTCCCGACCAGCGCCCTAATAGTACATTGCAGTGGGACGTGACTTACTGCCCAGTGCCGAACTATTATGGCGCTACGAACCTCCGGCCCCCGGGTATAATCGCTTGGGAACTGGGGTGCGATGGCTGCTCTGCTGAGCAGGCAGCCATGTTAGCGAAGGGCTGCTGGAGGTATTTCTGCCCCCCTGCATCCCCGATCGCTGCTATTGGCCGAAATCTACAGGCATATGCATCACAGCTTCAGCTGTGATTCGGAGCTGCAGGACGGAGCTGCATCTGGAGGTGACTGGTGCTGAGCAAGTCAGCACCTGTCTCCTCCTAGGTCAGGCAGGGGACACCAGTGTTTTGGGTCCCCTGCCAGCGCTGCTATTGGCAGGAACTACGCTCCAGCCTATGGCAGCACTATGGCAGAACTTCCCTGCATGAAGCCATCCTAGCTGGTGACTGCATGCAGAGAGGTTCTGTGTCTTTCTGTGCTGCTTGTGGTGTTTAAAACTGCATTTTCCTGTGAAAAGAAGAAAGAAAGAAAGAAAGAAAGAAAGAAAGAAAGAAAGAAAGAAAGAAAGAAAGAAAGAAAGAAAGAAAGAAAGAAAGAAAGAAGAAAAGAAGAAAGAAGAACATCTGGAATAGCTGCACAGATTTTTATTTTTATTTTCATTTGCAGCTGTTCCAGATCCCTAAACCACCCTTCGTCCCTGTCCCTTCCCTGTTTAGCACTGAGCACCAATCAGTAGTGTCTGTTACTGATCGCGTCTGCTCAGTTTGCACTGCAATTTATTTATTTTTTGCAGAAAATACTTTTTTTGTGCAGAAGACTTCTTTGTGCAGAAAATAGTCTTTTTTTATATACTTTTTTGTGCAAAATACTTTTTGTTTTTACAACTTTTCTTCTAAATTTACATTTATTACAATTGCAAGCCCCTTCACATGTGAAAACACTACATACACACCTAACACAAAGTAAAGTTTTACACATTTTACACATCACACCCCAATAAAATAAAAATTGCCCATCCATGCCAACTAACTGAAGAGGCATACGCCATTCTTGCCTCCAAAACTAAGACTGCTAGCGAGGGAAAAGAGGATTCCACTTTCCTCTACTCCTCTATGACCTCATCATCATCATCATCCACTGATAAGGGACCCTCTAGGAGGCACCCCAGGGTAGCAGCGGAGGCAGCCCCCCAGAGTAACCACATATGGACCCCACGCCCTGACGATTATCAAACCCAAATTACAGAGTTTGTGGGAAACTCTGGAATCCAAATTGACTGCATGGGCTTCACAGAAATGGATTTTTTCAAAATATTTTTCAGTGAAGATTTTGTAAATTCAATCATGGCCCAAACAAATTTATTGTTTTATTACCCAGAACCCCACAACGCCATTGGCAAGACCCTTTGGTTGGACCCCAGTTACAGCAGCAGAAATGAAAATCTTCTGGGGGCTATAAATCTGTTCTTTGAAATGCTTTCTCAAGCATTTCTGTGTTCTGTAGGACACCTGTTTGCTGAAAAGCACCCTTTCTACCACTTAAAATGTTCATACGGGGATGCTTTTTGAAATGGGGTCACTTGTTGGGGTTTTTAATTTCTGGGGACCTCTGGAATTTATTTAATGTGACATGGCACCTAAAATCCATGTCTGCCAATTCAGGTCTGTCAGCAAAATTCATATTTTGCGTTTGCCTGCTGTGCGCCCATACAGCAGGCTACAAGCAAATATGGGGTGTTTCCTGAGAGGAGAGAAAATGGGGAATACAACCTGGGGTGCATTTTCTCCTTTAACCCCTTGTGAAAAAGAAATTGGGGTCTGCTAGTATATATATATATTTTTTTTAACAAATCTGTGCTTTAAAATGCTTTATCAAGTATTTCTGTGTTCTGCGGGACTCCTGTTTACTGAAAAGTAGCCTTTCTACCACTTAAAATGTTTGTACAGGGTTGCTCTTTCTGAAATGGGTCACTTAATGGGGTTTTCCATTTCTCAGGACCTCAGGAATTTATTTAATGCGACATGACACCTAAAATCCATGTCTGCCAATTTAGGTCAGCAAAATCCATATTTAGCTGTTTGACTAAAGAGCCCTGCCATGCACACATACATGATTTTTTGAGCACATATGGGGTGTTGACATATTCGGGGGAAAATGGGGAACAAAATTTGGAGTGCATTTTCTTCTGTTATCACTGTGAAAGTGAAAAATGCGGGTGTAAAGCAACTTTTTCTGGAAAAAATAAACATTTTTCATTTTCACAGCCAAGCGTTTCCTAATTCTGTGAAACGCCCAATGTGTCAAAGTGCTCTCTACACATCTTGAAATATTCCTTGAGGGGTGTAGTTTTTGGAATTGGGTCACTTTTTGGGGGGTTTCACTATAGGGCCACCTCAGGGTGTCTTCACATGCGACATAGCTCCCAATTACCATTCCTGCTAAATCCGCTCTCCTAGGGTCATATTGTGCTCCTTCCACTCTGATGCCTCCTGTGTGCCCATACATCATTTTTGGAGCACATATCGGGTGTTGGTTTATTCGGGGGGAAATGGGGAAACAAATGTGGGGTGCATTTTGTCCTGTTACCCCTTGTGAAAGTGAAAAATGTGGGTGTAGAGCATCATTTTCTGGAAAAAAAAAAAAAATTTCATTTTCACAGCCAAGCGTTTCCTAATTCTGTGTAACGCCCGATGGGTCAAAGTGCTCACTACACATTTTGAAATATTCCTTGAGGGGTTTAGTTTCTGGAATCAGGTAAATTTTTGGGGGATTCCACTGTAGGGCCACCTCAGGGTGTTTTCACCTGAGAAATAGCTCCCAATTACCATTCCAGCTAGATCCTGAATTATTCCGGTGAAATCAGCCTTCAAGAAGCCATTTGGTGCTCCTTTCCTTCTGACCCCTGTGTTACCCCCATATAGCAGTATCAGAGCCGATGCAAGGATTTTTGCCAACACAAGCGAAGTTACATTTTGGCGCCCCCCCACCTCGCAACTCACCTGGCCCAAGTCCCGTCTGCAGCAGCTGGCTTCTACTCTGTGTGGTCCTGGTATCTTCTCTCTGCTTCAGACAATGGCTGGTTTGCACCTAGGTTTTAGAGGAGGATAATAAGAAAAAAATATTTTCCATTAAACCTCTGGTCAGACCAGCAATCAGACCCCCAATGTTAATCAGACCTCAGATCAGACCCCCATGTCAGACATCAGCCCCCATCCATTATGCCCCCATGTCAGCCATCATGCCCCCATGTCAGCCATCATGTCCCCATGTCAGCCATTAGCCCCCCATGTCAGCCATTATCACCCCATGTCAGCCATTATCACCCCATGTCAGCGATCAGCCCCCATCCATCAGCCCCCCATGTCAGCCATCACCCCCCCATGTCACATTTCTACTCCATGTCAAATCACCCCCTATGTCACATCACCCCCTTCGTGTCACATCATGATCACATCATTACCCCCTATTGTGTCACATTTCAGTCCCCCCATGGCACATCATGCCCCCTCCCTCCGGGCCAGCCATGGCCCCATCCCCATGTCACAGACTACAGACAATGTCCCTCCTCCCATCATGTCTGCCCAAGGGAGAGGGAAAGGTGGTGACCCCTAACTCACCTTGCGGCTTGCACCTGACTGCCCTGACGTCCCTAGACGGGTTCCTCACCCGTGCGGCGATCACGTGCCTAAACCCTGGCTTTCCCTGAAATGAGCCCTAGATAGTGAACGGGCCGGTGGGATCGCTAGTCTGCACCTCTGCACTAAGAGGGAAACACCAGGGAGAGGACAGACAGATACAGACAAACACAAACACCCAGGTGGACGACCACAGCAGTCCACAAAGGTCCAACAGGGATCCGGAGGGTAGCGTTCTGAATTAACAGTCAGAGAACGCAGCAACACAGCTCCAGTGGGTCAGGATAGATGTCCAGGCAGGAAGCTCTATCTCTGGCAACCAGAGAAGTGTGAGAGGGGAATATAAGGAGGTTTGGGAGTGCTGGACAAGGAACAGCTAAGGAGAAGGAGCTACGGATCCCTGAGTGAGCCAAAAGGGTTTGCAAAGCAAACTCAGAAAGCTACCATAAGGAAAACAGCCCTATCTTAAATAGAGCGTGCAGCCAACCGCTGCGACTTCCTGACCCCGGGTATAACGGAGTCAGGCGTGGTTCTCGATACCCTCGTGACAGTACCCCCCTCTCTACGAGGGGCCTCCGGACACTCAGGACCAGGTCTCTCAGGATGAGAGGCATGAAAAACCCAAACTAACCTGTCGGCGTTTACCTCAGACGCAGGAACCCACATTCTTTCCTCGGGACCGTAACCTCTCCAATGCACCAGATATTGAAGAGAGCGGCGGACCCGACGAGAATTAACAATTTTGGATATCTGAAATTCTAGATTACCATCCACGACAACAGGAGGGGGTGGCAGCGGTGATGGTTCTAGAGGTGGAACATATTTTTTGAGTAACGACTTATGAAAAACATTATGAATTTTAAAAGTCTGAGGTAACTCCAGGCGAAAAGCCACGGGGTTGATGATGGCTACAATTTTGTGAGGGCCAATAAACCTAGGACCCAGTTTCCAAGAGGGAACCTTCAATTTAATATTCCTAGTAGACAACCACACAGTCATTCACTCCTAGGTCCGGACCTGGCGACCGTCTCTTATCAGCCATGCATTTGTATTTACCTCCCATATTTTTCAAGTTAGCTTGCACCTTCTGCCATACCGATGAAAGAGATGACGAAAAACGTTCCTCTTCGGGAACCCCAGAAGACCCCCCCCTCTTTGAAAGTACAGAATTGGGGATGAAAACCATATGCACCAAGAAATGGTGACTTGCCAGTGGATTCCTGACGACGATTATTTATGGCAAACTCAGCTAACGGTAAATATGATGACCACAACTCTTGGTTTTCAGACACAAAACATCTTAGATATGTCTCAAGGTTTTGGTTGGTACGCTCAGTCTGTCCATTCGACTGAGGATGGAAAGCTGAGGAAAAGGACAAGTGTACCCCCAAACGGGAACAAAAAGCTTTCCAAAATTTAGAAATAAACTGGGTACCCCGATCCGAAACAACATAGGAGGGGACCCCGTGAAGCTTCACGATTTCACTGACGAATACCTGAGCAAGAGTCTTAGCATTAGGTAGTGCGGGTAACGCAATGAAGTGTACCATTTTGCTAAACCTGTCCACTACTACCAAAATAACTGTTTTACCCGCAGACAAAGGTAAGTCAGTGATAAAATCCATTGACAGATGTGTCCACGGTCTATTGGGAATGACGAGTGGTAATAGAGACCCTGCAGGACGTGTATGTGAAACTTTTGCGCACGCACAGGTAGAACAAAAAGACACAAAATCCAATACATCCTGACGCAACCTTGGCCACCAAAAACGACGAGACAATAGCTCCAAGGTTGCTTTACTACCCGGGTGCTCAGCAAGTGCCGAATTATGATGTTCCTTTAATAATTCGAAACGTAGGTTCAACGGTACAAACAATTTCTCTGAGGGGAAAGAGACCGGGGCGTCCCCCTGGGCCTCTAACACCTTCCCCTCCAAAACAGAGTGTACCGCAGAGACAACCACTCCTCTTTGTAGAATGGGCACCGGATCACTCACATTACCCCCTCCAGGGAAACAACGAGATAGTGCATCAGCCTTGGTGTTCTTTGCCCCAGGACGATAGGTAATCACAAAGTTAAACCTGGTAAAAAATAGCGACCACCTAGCCTGTCTAGGGGTGAGACGCTTAGCTGATTTGAGGTACAGGAGATTTTTGTGGTCCGTAATCACAGTGACGGGGTGGACTGCCCCCTCTAAGAAGTGACGCCACTCCTCAAACGCAAGTTTAATAGCTAATAGTTCCCTATTGCCAATATCGTAGTTCTTTTCTGCTGCAGATAGTTTTTTCGAAAAGAAAGCACAAGGACGCCATTTGCCAGGAGACGGACCCTGAGACAGCACCGCCCCCACTCCCACCTCTGACGCATCGACTTCAACAATAAAAGGCTGAGAGACATCAGGTTGGACTAGTACAGGTGCTGAGGTAAACCTCTCTTTTAGAGAGGAAAAAGCAACTTTAGCGGCGTCAGACCATTTAGAAAAATCAGACCCCTTCCTAGTCATGTCAGTAAGCGGTTTTACAATAAGTGAATAATTTTTAATGAATTTCCTATAGATATTCGCGAAGCCCAAGAACCGTTGTAGTGCTTTGAGGTTCTCAGGAAGATCCCAATCTAAAATTGCCTGGACCTTCCTAGGATCCATACGGAAACCTGAAGCAGATAAAAAATAACCCAGGAATTGTATTTCCTGAACGGCGAAGACACATTTTTCAATCTTAGCATATAATTCATTTGTCCGTAGGACCTGCAGTACTTGTCTGACATGCACCTCATGTGTTTTCAGATCAGACGAATAAATTAAAATATCATCTAGGTATATTACCACAAACCTGCCGATTAGATGACTAAAAATGTCATTAACGAAATGTTGAAAGACGGCAGGAGCATTGGTCAGACCAAAAGGCATAACTAGATTTTCATAATGCCCCTCAGGGGTGTTAAACGCTGTCTTCCACTCATCCCCCTCCTTAATACGAATCAGATTGTAGGCCCCCCTAAGATCAAGTTTGGAGAACCACCTAGCACCCGCAATCTGATTAAACAGGTCAGGAATGAGAGGAAGAGGGTATGGGTCTCGGATGGTTATCCGATTTAATTCGCGAAAATCCAAGCAAGGACGCAGGCCCCCATCTTTCTTTTTAACAAAGAAAAACCCTGCAGCCACGGGTGAAGAAGAGGGCCTGATGTGTCCCTTAGCCAAGCTCTCGGAGATATAATCTTTCATGGCTTGTCTCTCTGGACCCGAAAAATTATATAACCTGGTCTTGGGTAATTTTGCACCGGGAATAAGGTTAACCGGGCAATCATAAGGACGATGAGGTGGTAACTTCTGACAACCCTTTTCAGAAAAAAACATCCTCAAAATCAGAAATAAATGTAGGTAGGGTAGTTATGGAGGCGACTAAGCAATTGCTATTTAAGCAATTTTCTCTGCACTGCTCACTCCACTCCAATATCTCCCTGGCCTGCCAATCCACTACTGGATTGTGCGCTACCAACCAGGGAAGACCCAGCACCACCGGAGTGGGAAGCCCCTCCAGAACATAACCTGAAAGCATCTCGTTATGGTGGTCCCCTACCCGAAGGTGTAAATTATGAACAATGTGGGTGAGGTTTCTCTGAGACAGGGGAGCAGAATCAATAGCGAATATGGGAATGGGTCTCTGTAACGTACAGAGAGACAAACCCAAAGTGCGGGCAAAATGGGCATCTATCAAATTTACCCCTGCTCCACTGTCTAAAAAGAAAGAAATAGTCTCCGTCTTATCACCAAAAATAATAACCGCTGGCAACACAAATTGCGATGTACGTATGGAGGAGACGTATACCCCCCGGCTGACATCCTCCACACAGCCTGGGGTTAGTAGTTTTTCCGACGGTCTTTTGTTTCTGAGGAAAGAAGGACAGACATTAATGAAATGACCCCTCTCCCCACAAAAAAAACAAACCCCACGCCTACGGCGAGCCTCAGGAGGGCGGACCTGACGAGTAGTTCCTCCTAGCTGCATAGGCTCGTCTAAGTCCGTACAGACTAACTGCTGCTTGGGAGGAGTTACCAATTTCTCCGGTTCTTTCAACCTGTCCCTAAGGCGTCTCTCTATACGGATAGAAAGGGACATAACCGCATCAAGGGAAACGGGGGTCTCATATAATGCAAGCGCATCCTTAACCCTTTCGGATAACCCAGAGCAGAACTGACTCCTGAGAGCCGGGTCGTTCCATTGGGTATCCGTAGCCCACCTACAGAATTCAGAGCAATACTCCTCTACCGGCCGTTCTCCTTGTAAGAGTCTCCGTAATCTTGATTCAGCCAGTGCTACTCGGTCAGGGTCGTCATATATGAGACCCAAGGCCCCGAAAAACTCATCCACTGACCGAAGAGCCTGGGAATCAGTAGGTAAAGAGAACGCCCAGGACTGCGGGTCCCCCTGCAGCAGGGAAATAACAACCCCCACCCGCTGATCTTCATTACCAGAGGAGTAAGGGCGCAGTTTAAAATATAACTTACAGGCCTCACGGAATGTCAAAAACTTGTCCCTTCCCCCAGAAAATCTGTCAGGGAGAGGGACCTTGGGTTCTGCAACAACCTGGTTACCAGTAGCAACCGCTGGGCTTGTGGTCAGTTGTAATTGCTGCTGTTGCTGGAGGACCGACGCCTTCAATCCTACCACCTCCAAAGACAGGCCATGAAATTGTTTGGACAGAGCAGCAATTTGATCCATACTGGATTCTAAGTATGTAAAAAAAAAAAAAAATTATATTTTTTATTTTTTTAACCTACACAAAATAAGGGCCAGAGATAATGTAATGACCGGTGTCACGCACAGGGAGGAAAACAGGGAAAGCCCTGCCCAAGGGAGAGGGAAAGGTGGTGACCCCTAACTCACCTTGCGGCTGGCACCTGACTGCCCTGACGTCCCTAGACGGGTTCCTCACCCGTGCGGCGATCACGTGCCTAAACCCTGGCTTTCCCTGAAATGAGCCTTAGATAGTGAACGGGCCGGTGGGATCGCTAGTCCGCACCACTGCACTAAGAGGGAAACACCAGGGAGAGGACAGACAAATACAGACAAACACAAACACCCAGGTGGACGACCACAGCAGTCCACAAAGGTCCAACAGGGATCCGGAGGGTAGCGTTCTGAATCAACAGTCAGAGAACACAGTAACACAGCTCCAGTGGGTCAGGATAGATGTCCAGGCAGGAAGCTCTATCTCTGGCAACCAGAGAAGTGTAAGAGGGGAATATAAGGAGGTTTAGGAGTGCTGGACAAGGAACAGCTGAGGAGAAGGAGCTACGGATCCCTGAGTGAGCCAAAAGGGTTTGCAAAGCAAACTCAGAAAGCTACCATAAGGAAAACAGCCCTATCTTAAATAGAGCGTGCAGCCAACCGCTGCGACTTCCTGACCCGGGTATAACGGAGTCAGGCGTGGTTCTCGATACCCTCGTGACAATGTCACTGTCACCACCCCTCCCTTCCTCCATTTATGCTTGTTGTTTGTGTAATATTTTTTTTTTTTTACACATTTACACTGTGCACTCTGGCGCTAGTGCGCTCATCAGTTATCACCTACCTATCTGCCCTGCTGCCACGGCAATCTGGCTGTGTGTGAGTCAGACTCACAGACACAGTCAGCTCCAGTCCCTGCTGCCGCTTAGCCGCCGCTGCACCACTTGCCAGTCATACCCTCCTGGAAAAAGAAAAAGAAGGTTCATTTTTCTGCCCTCCCCCAGGCCCCTTGGTTTGCCTTATGGTAGCACCGGCCCTGAGCAGTATACAAGCACATATGAGGTATTTCTGTAATTAGGAGAAAATTAGCAATTAATTAGAGGGTACATTTTCTCCTATTCCCCCTTATAAAAGTGAAAAATTTAGGCCTAAAGTAAATTTTTCTTTGAATGTGGAAATGTTACACAGAAGATGTACCCCAGGTATTGTCACTGTTCGCAGCGGACACCATCTACGGAAAAAGTATGCTGGATGTCACAGATATTTTTGGGATACGCACACGTTATACAGGAGATGTAGCGCAGATAATGTCACTGTCTGCAGCGGCCTAACTACTGCACGATATTTAGCGCAGGATGCGCCAAAAATAGATATTGCTGCCACACACAACAGTCCTTAACCACCTCAGCCACTTTCACCGTGTATTGCTCGGTCATGCAACTTACCACCCAAATGAATTTTACCTCCTTTTCTTCTCACTAATAGAGCTTTCATTTGGTGGTATTTCATTGCTGCTGACATTTTTACTTTTTTTTGTTATTAATCAAAATTTAACCAAATTTTTGCAAAAAAAAGACATTTTTCACTTTCAGTTGTAATTTTTTTTTTTTAAAAAGACATCCATATATAAATTTTTCGCTAAATGTATTGTTCTACATGTCTTTGATAAAAGAAAAATGTTTGGGTAAAAAAAAATGGTTTGGGTAAAAGTTATAGCGTTTACAAACTATGGTACAAAAATGTGAATTTCCGCTTTTTGAAGCAGCTCTGACTTTCTGAGCACCTGTCATGTTTCCTGAGGTTCTACAATGCCCAGACAGTAGAAAACCCCCACAAATGATCCCATTTCGGAAAGTAGACACCCTAAGGTATTCACTGATGGGCATAGTGAGTTCAAAGAACTTTTTATTTTTTGTCACAAGTTAGCGGAAAATTATGAATTTTCAAGTCTCATATTCCACTAACTTGTGACAAAAAATAAAAACGTCCATGAACTCACTATGCCCATCATGAAATACCTTGGGGTGTCTTCTTTCCAAAATGGGGTCACTTGTGGGGTAGTTATACTGCCCTGGCTTTTTAGAGGCCCAAATGTGTGCAAATGTATACAAAGTTGGCATTTGACCAAGATTTTTTTCTTACCCAGCATGGGTATATGTAAAATGACACCCCAAAACACATTCCCCAACTTCTCCTGAGTACGGCGATACCACATGTGTGACACTTTTTTGCAGCCTAGATGCGCAAAGGTGCCCAAATTCCTTTTAGGAGGGCATTTTTAGACATTTGGATCCCAGACTTCTTCTCACGCTTTAGGGCCCCTAAAAAGCCAGGGCAGTATAAATACCCCACATGTGACCCCAGTTTGGAAAGAAGACAAAAAAAATTTTGGGGCACAAGTTGTTTTTTCTCACAAAGTCTCCCTTTCCGCTAACTTGAGACAAAAATTTCAATCTATTATGGACTCAATATGCCCCTCAGCGAATACCTTGGGGTGTCTTTTTTCCAAAGTGGGGTCATTTGTGGGGTGTTTGTACTGCCCTGGCATTTGAGGGTCTCCGCAATCATTACATGTATGGCCAGCATTAGGAGTTTCTGCTATTCTCCTTATATTGAGCATACGGGTGATGAGATTTTTTTTTTCCGTTCAGCCTCTGGGCTGAAAGAAAAAATGAACGTCACCGATTTCTTCATTCGCATTGATCAATGTGGATGAAAAAATCTCTGCCCCAAAAAAAAAAAAAGAGGAGGGGAAAGGCGTCTGCCAGGACATAGGAGCTCCGCCCAACAATCGATGTGGATGAATAAATCATTGCCGGGATTTTAAATTTTTTTTATATATACAAAGTGTTTGCCAAAGCATATGAACACCGCCGCCTCCTCAGCTCATATGCCTCAGCAAACGTATCTTTTACTGCAGAGGAGAAATCTCATCTTGCAGCGCCGCATACACCGACTTTTGTGTAATCTGACAGCAGCGCAATGCTTCTGTCAGAATGCACATCAGTGCTGCAGCTAGCCGATCGGTTGGTCCACTTGGAAGGTAAAAAAACAAAACAAAAAAGAAAAAACCAGGCCGCAACGCAATAAATTTATTAACTTTATAATAACTTTTGAACAGAACATATAAACTTTAACTTTTTGAACATAACGTTAACTTTTTTGCATACTGGTGATTTTTATTTTATTTTTTACCTTTATAGGACAAACCTCTCCTTCCCCATGGGACAATGTGCAAAGCGGAAATCGCCCAAAGATGTGGCGAAGTACATTATGCACTTTGTCCTAGGTGAAAGGAGAGGTTTGCAGCAGCTCTGTGTGAATGGGCCCTAATAGCCCTGTGTGCCTGTCCTGTGAGATGTGATCCCTATGTTAAGTGTACCTGTGTGTGGTACTTCCAGAAACACTCCCCAAACCATAGGACAGGGTGGTCAGGGCAGTCAGGACAGAAATAGTGGGTGTCACGCCTTATTCCACTCCTGCTACAGACACGACATATTTTTTGGGGTGACGGTTGGGTTGAGGTACCGGCAAAGACACTGGGAAAATGTCGCTTGTGTAGACGGCTAACTACACTGGTGGATGGGGCCACTGAACCTCCTGGATACATGAGGTTCTCGATGATCTCTTCCTGAAATTTGAGGAAGGATCCTGTTCTCCCAGCCTTACTGTAGAGAACAAAACTATTATATGCAGCCAATTGAATTAAATATACAGACACCTTCTTATACCAGCGTCTGGTGTGTCGGGAAACTAAATACGGAGCCAACATCTGGTCATTGAAGTCCACCCCTCCCATGAGCGAATTATAGTCGTGGACACAGAGGGGCTTTTCAATGACACTGGTTGCTCATTCAATTTGTATTGTCGTGTCTGCGTGAATGGAGGAGAGCATGTAAACGTCACGCTTGTCTCTCCATTTCACACCGAGCAGTTCTTCATTACACAAGGCAGCCCTCTCCCCCCTTGCAAGACGGGTGGTAACGAGCCGTTGGGAGAAGCCCGCGTGACTAGTTCGCACGGTGCCACAGCAGCCAATCTGTTGTAGGAACAAATGCCTGAAGAGTGGCACATTTGTGTAGAAATTGTCCACATAAAGATGGTACCCCTTGCCAAATAAGGGTGACACCAAGTCCCAGACTGTCTTCCCACTGCTCCCAGGTAGTAAGGGCAACTGACCGGCTCCAGGGTCTGATCTTTACCCTCATAGATCCGAAATTTGTGGGTATAGCCTGTGGCCCTTTCACAGAGCTTATATAATTTGACCCCATACCGGCCGCGCTTGCTTGGGATGTATTGTTTGAAGCCAAGGCGCCAGGTAAAATGTATAAGAGACTCGTCTACGCAGATGTTTTGCTCAGGGGTATACAAATCTGCAAATTTCTGGTTGAAGTGGTCTATGAGGGGCCGAATTTTGTGGAGCCGGTCAAAAGCTGGGTGGCCTCTGGGACAAGAGGTGCTATTGTCACTAAAGTGCAGGAAACGCAGGATGGCCTCAAATCGTGCCCTGGACATGGCAGCAGAGAACATGGGCATGTGATGAATTGGGTTCGTGGACCAATATGACTGCAATTCATGCTTTTTGGTTAGACCCATGTTGAGGAGAAGGCCCAGAAAATGTTTTAATTCCGAAACTTGGACTGGTTTCCACCGGAAAGGCTGGGCATAAAAGCTTCCCGGGTTGGCGGATATAAATTGAGTGGTATACCGGTTTGTTTCTGCCACAACTATGTCCAAGAAATCTGCAGTCAAGAACAGCTAAAAAAATCCCAGGGCCGAACCGATCTGAGCTGTCTCAACCCGAACTCCAGACTGGGCGGTGAAAGGGGGAACTAATGGTGCGTCTGAAGTTGGGGACTGCCAATCAGGATTTGCCAGCACCTCAGGGACTCTAGGGGGTCTACAGGCCTGTCTGTGCGGTGGTTGCGACAGGGTAACTATTGCACGTGCCACCGTACCAGCTTCAACTGCCCTTCTGGTGCTCGCCACTTCACCATGTTGTACGGCAGTGCTGGTACTAGGTCCAGGGAGGGCTGCGCTGCTGGTGTATGCCTCACCACATAATCCGACAGTGCCAGCCCCACTCTGCTGCCCTTGAAGTGGATCCTGCGCAACCTGTGGTCTAGCGACACGGGGCCGGGTACGCCTGGTGATATCAGGGACCTCAACCTCCTCGTCCGAACTTTGGGTCAGACTGCCACTGCTTTCTACAGGTTCATATTCTGACCCGCTAGATTCGTCAGATCAGGGTTCCCATTCCTCATCCGACTGGGTCAGAATCCTGTAGGCCTCTTCAGAAGAATACACCTTGTTTGACATTTGGACTACTAAATTTAGGGGGCATTCCCTGAGACTACCCAAGAAAAAAGCAAGCCTGTCTTACAAATGGGAGGCTAGCGAAGTACCGGAGGCCGCTGCGATTGATAAAAAATATCAAAACTGATTTTTTTTATCGCCGCAGCGCTTGGAAAGTGATTGTGCAGTGATAAAAAAAAAAATACATTTTGTCACTGCAGCGGGGCGGGCGTGGGTGAATGCACGTGTGGGCGACCGATCAGGCCTGATCGGGCAAACACTGCGTTTTGGGAGGAGGGAGAGCTAAGGTGACACTAATATTATTTTAGAGCTGACTGTGATCAGTTTTGATCACTTACAGATACTATAAAAGTACAAATGCTGATTAGCGATACGCTAATCAGCGAATAAGTGACTGCGGTGCGGTGGGCTGGGTGCTAACCGATTGCTAACTACCTAACCAAGGGGCCTAAATTATCCTAAAACCTATCAGTCAATACCAGTGAAAAAAAAACTGACAGTTTACACTGATCACTTTTTTCCTTTCACTAGGTGATTGACAGGGGCGATCAAGGGGTGATCAAGGGGTTAATTGGGGTGATCTGGGGCTAAGTGTGCTGTTGGTGGCTACTCACTGTGAACTGTGCTCCTCTGCCTGGACCAACCGACGAAAAGGAGCAGCAGAGGAGCACAGCAGCCATTTAACACATTATATTTATAAATATAATGTGTTAACTGGCTTCTGATTCGTTTTATTAAAAATCATCAGCTTGCCAGCCACGATCATTGGCTGGCAAGCTGATGACGTGACCCCCCTCTAACTTTTGCCGGCCCACGATGCGCATGCACGGGCCGGCTGAGCGCGTCATCTCGCATCTTGCGAGATGACGCATATATGCGTGACTGTGCCTGGGACAGCCGCGGTTAGAGGCGGTTAAAAAGACTTTTGGGTCTGTAAATATTTTGAAATGTAGCGCAGGTTGCGCTAAAAATATATATTACTGCTGCCACACACAACAATTGTCCTTAAAAAGACTTTTAGGTCTGTAAAGTTTTAGAAATTTAGCGCAGGTTGCGCTAAAAATATATATTGCTGCTGCCACACACAACAATAGTCCTTAAAAGAACGTTTAGATCTCTGACAAGTTTTTCTAATGAAAAAAAGAAAATTTCACTCCCTACTCTAGCTTTCCCTTCCTCAGCACAGCTCTCCCTGACTAACACTGAGCCGAACACGTGTCATCGGGTGCTATATAGCAACCGATAATGCGTTCCGACTAGTCAATCACTGTAATGCCAGTAGCCAACATGGCTACGGCATTAAAGAAAGGGCAGTACTTACCTGCACGTTTATTGACTGCGTAGCAGCCAACAAACATGTGGGGAGGAGACTCGAGCATGTGGTATTCGGCCGAATACCACCATGTGCCGGGCATTGAGATGCTCGAGCCGAACTGGTGTTCGGCCAAGCATGCTTGATCAACACTACACATAGGGTAATATATTTTGAGTTTTGTTTGGCTGTTAACCCTTGATGTGTTGCAGAAAAAATAGATAAAAATTCTTTAATTCTCCTGGGGTACCTAAAGGGTTAACAAAGTTTTCTAAATCACTTTTGAATAGCTTGAGGGGTGTAGTTTCTAAAATGGGGTGATTTATGGGATGTTTCTAATATGTAAGCCCCAGAAAGTGACTTCATAACTGAACTGGTCCTGAAAAAAAATGGGTTTTGGAAATTTTAAGATTTGCTTCTAAACTTCTAAGGCTACTTTCACACTAGCGTTCGGGGCTCCGCTTGTGAGTTCCGTTTAAAGGCTCTCGAACGCATCCGTCCAGCAGTAATGCATTCTGAGTGGATGCGAATCCGCTCAGAATGCATCAGTCTGGCAGAGTTTGGCCTCCGCTCTGCTCAGCAGGCGGACACCTGAACGCTGCTTGCAGCGTTCGGGTGTCCACCTGGCCGTGCAGAGGCAAACGGATCCGTCCAGACTTACAATGTAAGTCAATGGGGATGGATCCGTTTGAAATTGACATTATATGGGTCAATTTTCAAACAGATCCGTCCCGCATTGACTTTCAATGTAAAGTCTGGACGGATCCGTCTGCAGCTACTTTCACACTTAGAATTTTTTCTACAATATAATGCAGACGGATCCGTTCTGAACGGATCCCATCGTCTGCATTATATGAGCGGATCCGTCTGGGCAGACCCCAGACGGATCCACTCTGAACGCAAGTGTGAAAGTAGCCTAAGCCTTCTAACATCCCCAAAAAATAAAATGGAATTTTTAAAATTATCCAAACATGAAGTAGACATATGGGGAATGTAAAGTAATACTATTTTTGGGGGTATTACTATCTATTATAAAAGTAGAGAAATTAAATTTGTCAATTTGTCGATTTGTCCAATTTTTCGACTCATTTTTACCACTGTCATGAAGTACAATATGGGAAGAGAAAACAATCTCAGAATGTCCTGGATAAGTAAAAGCTTTTAAAGTTATAACCACAAAAAGTGACAGATTTTCAAAAAAAGGCCTGGGCAGGAAGGTGAAAACTGTCCTGGGGTTGAAAGGGTTAAGTTTCAGATCGGAGTGTTCCTTTAGGCAGGACTTATTTTCTTCTTTGATGCTATCAATTCTGCGGCCTCGAATATTGGAGGCCGGTTAGGAAAGTGAGCAGCAGCCATAGGAATTCTTACACATCATGCTACAAGGTGTTATTCCCTGTGCATAATTATTAGAGGGGAGCAAGATTTCCCCATACCGATTGTCTTTTTACCCAACAGTCCTACCTATTATGCACGCTCTCTGTGAGAATGCAAAGTTTTAGAAGGCTTAGGGTGGAAGGAAAAGACACAGAGTACATCAAGATCATGATAGTAACTCACTTGCTGAAGATGGCGATTATGGTTGGGTGGAAGCAAGGCAAGGCTGGGTTGGGTGGAAGCAAGGCAAGGCTGGGTTGGGTGGAAGCAAGGCAAGGCTGGGTTGGGTGGAAGCAAGGCAAGGATGGGTTGGGTGGAAGCAAGGCAAGGCTGGGTTGGGTGGAAGCAAGGCAAGGCTGGGTTGGGTGGAAGCAAGGCAAGGCTGGGTTGGGTGGAAGCAAGGCAAGGCTGGGTTGGGTGGAAGCAAGGCAAGGCTGGGTTGGGTGGAAGGCAAGTTAACTATTGGGAGTCAGACCAATGGTAACTTGTTACTTCTCTGGAAGCAATTATATTTTGGGATACTGTAGTTTCTTAACTGTACCAGGATCTTACATTATCATAGATAGAACTTGGTGTGGTGCATGGTGTACTAAGTATTAAAGAATGAAAAGGATAGGAAATTGAAGGTGTTCATGTTCCTAAATATGGAAAAAAATATGTTTTGCTTTTCTTTATAGTGTATGTACAAAGTATGTACAAAGTAGCACTGTGATATTGATACATGAATTAGTACAGTATTATGTTGTTAAAGATATACTGCATACAGTTTGACAGGTCTTATATTTGTTAAACTGTTATGAGTTGCATATGTGTCCATTACAGTAGTGCAGTTTGTTTATTCTATCCCATGCCAACATTGATATTGTTTATTCATGGTATATGGCCTCAGTTTGTCTTCCTAAGTGATTTTGCCATCTGGTTGCATATGAGAGGCTGTAAATCAACAGTGGACTCATATACAAGTGATTCAGATAAACGTTGATGCCTAAAAGCTCAGGCACATGGCAATGCCATTTGTAATAATACAAAGTAATACAACAGTGCATAGACTGGACTATGGGTCCACAGAACAGACCCACTTCATGTGCCATCAAAATTTCCCTACCTTTATAAACTGTATTGCAAAAAATGCTGTGTTCCTGCTGGTGAAAACAGAGCAACTCCGCAGGGTAGAGGGTGACATAGAGGACATTTTGTTCTCTTGATCACTGATAACAGTGTGAAGAACCTGCCAAATATGTCACCATAATGGATGTCAACTTCTAGGATTCTGCTGTGTGATACTGGGAGACTAGTATAAAGGGCTTAGCTGCAGTCATACTTGAATAAGCAGGTTTTGAGTGTCAGTTTTTAAGTTATATTAATGTTATTTTTAATGTACTGTTCTTTAAATTTTAGTTATTTATGTTCCATCTTTCTTATAGATTTAGCTGTGTTTCAGACAAGCTAATGGATACTTTGTCCTCCAATAGGCAGATTCCTACCCATAATGGAGCTATATCAAGTGAAATGTTTTTCAAATCATTTCGTGAAGAGGTGAAATGGGTACTGTAGTTATCAGTGTTCAGAAACCTATTCACAACCAACACTACACTGAATATATGCATTCTATTCATCTTGAAAACTCATTTCTCACATTCCTCTCCAACCTATAATTCTCTTTGTCCTCATTTATCACACGTTGCCCTAATGCATCAATCTGTTTTTACCTGATGCTTCTTCACATTTCCGTTATTATGCTTCAACCAACCCTCTCTTCACTTCTGCCTGTCTCAGTTCTTTCTAAGTACTGAACTCACTCTTTGTCTCTCATTGTTTTGTAGTATAACCAATACATACTGTACATCTTTATGGAACATTCTCTCACACTTACACAAGATCCTTATGATACAGTTAACCTTAGCAAAAAGTTGATCATTTATGTAACACCTTCAATAGCTGTCATTCAAAAATATGTTCGAATGACAGTGTGCTGCAGGGGCATGCATGAGTGTGGGTGGCAGGATAGGAGTTATAGTAGTATTAATGGTTGTGATGCTCCCTTGGATCATACAGTGATGTGAAAAGGCGCACCCTTCTTCCTTTTGGGGCACAGTCTGGTTCTGGGTTCCCCTTTCCTAATGACAGTTGAGGTGCCTTTGAATATGAAGGTTTTGAGATGCAAGGCAGGATCCTGGTTGTTTTAACAATTAGGAGGCAGCTGGGCAGAACAGCAGTTATTTGCTGAAGACTTCAAATGCAAACAGATCAGGACAGTTTTTATCTTGCACTGGACTGGCTGTTGGTACAAATAATGCACTTTCCACAGATGTCACAGGTTTCATGGCTGCACAGGTAGATGATAGGCCAAAGTGTCTCTTTAAAGTATTTCTCCATACCGTGCATTTCTCTAGCTAAGGCCTCATGCACAAGATACGGTCCGCAAAATGAGGTTCCGTTGTTCCGTAATCCGTTTCCGTTTTTGGTTCCGTTGTGGTTACGCATGTCTTCCGTTTTTTTGGGCGGAACGCCAGAAAAAAAATAAAGAAAAATAAAGTTTCATTTTAATATCTCCACCCAGGATACTGGTATATATGCTGGTCAACTGAGTTTGGTTTGGTGGCCATTTTCTGTAGTCTTTACAGGGTACAGAGGTTAGTTTGGTTTCTTGTCTTTGCTGTTTTACCATGGCGGATGACTCAGAGGAAGAGGTCGTATTGGACTGGCTTGTTTCTCGGCGATGGGGGCAATGCTCCATTTTGTTGGAACCTAGTAGAAGGTGGCGTTTTTGGGTCCATCCGATTACAACGCTACCAGAATAGACACTTTCATACACTATACCAAGATATTCGGCAGCATCCAGAGAAGTTTTTTTTCTTCTGTCGGATGTCAGTGTCTACATTTGATCGCTTTCTGTCGTCTCTACGTACTGTCCTTACCTTCATGAACACCAATATGAGGCGCAGCATTTCTCCAGAGAGGAAAGGCTCATCGTCACGTTAAGGTAAGCAATATCTTATTTATAGCTTAAACAGTAATGTGCACTGCTTCTGTCAGGAGGAACATGTTTCTGGAAATGGCTGGTGTCACACATGTGCTAATGTTTGCTGAAGTAACCTTTCTTTGTCCATAAATGTTTAGTCAAATTGTAATCTCTCTTTTTGCTTAAATACCTGTCACATAACATGGCAAGATTAAAGGTAGTTGTTTATTTTAAACAGGTTTCAAATTTGTGGTCAGCTAACCAGGGGCGGATTAAGTGCATGATAGGCCCGAGGCTGTCTACCCAACTTGGGCCCCCCCTCCATTTTAGTTTAGTTTTTTTTTGTATGAAGAGGCTGCGGTGATTCATGGGCGCCACAGTCTCTTCTTAGGCCATATGACATCTTCAGACTAAAAAAAATACCCCAAATTGGATCCTAAACTGAAAAATGTGGTTGCCAAATTTAAAATACATATAATTGTAATAAAAAAGACATGAAGAATACAGCACTACATACCTCTTACATCCAGTGCCATCTCCTGTCATGTAGACCTTCTCTTTCCTCTTCTTTTCCATTTGACCCAGACCACCATGGCAAATTTTTTCAGCCGCATCTCGTCTCTACAGTTTGTAACACAGACACGTTAGATTTCTCAATTTTTCCATCAACCTCCTCATCCTGGTGTCCCCACAGTGTCATCCTGCCACCCCCAATACTGTGCCCGTTGTGCTCCCCAATGCCCCAGGAACTATACTGCTAAAAATAATAGTGACCCTAATAGACATAATTGGGATAATTTATCAAACTGGTGTAAAGTAGAACTGGATTTCCAAAAGAGCTGTCAAATATGAAAGGTGGAATCTGATTGGCTGCTATGGGCAACTAAGGCTACTTTCACACTTGCGCTTGATCGGATCCGTTCTGAACGGATCCGATCATATTAATGCAGACGGAGGCTCCGTTCAGTACGGATCCGTCTGCATTAATAACTTAGAAAAATTTTGCAAGTGCGCAAGTGCGCAAGTAGCCTGAGCGGATCCGTTCAGACTTTCAATGTAAAGTCAATGGGGGACAGATCCGCTTGAAGATTGAGCCATATGGTGACATCTTCAAGCGGATCCGTTCCCATTGACTTACATTGTAAGTCTGAACGGATCCGCTCGCCTCCGCACGGCCAGGCGAGCGGAGCGGAGGCTGAACGCCGCCAGACTGATGCAGTCTGAGCGGATCCGCATCCATTCAGACTGCATCAGGGCTGGACGGAGGCGCTTGGGTCCGCTCGTGAGCTCCTTCAAACGGAGCTCACGAACGGACCCATGAACGCTAGTGTGAAAGTAGCCTAAGCCAGTTCTGCTTTACACCAGCTTAATAAATTACCCCAAATGTTCATATAGTGTCCACAGTAGCTATAATGTCCCCTAGAGTGCCCCGAGTAATAATACCACCCTCTGTTGTGCTCCAGGTAATAATCCCTGTATAGTGTCCCCAGAAATAATAGAATTGCCCCTACAATGCCTCCCCAATAGCAACATCCCCATATAGTAATTTCCACCACACTGCCCCCACATAATAATCCCCTCCATAGTAATTTTCCCCACACAGTAATTTCCCCCAAACTGCCCCCATATAGTAGTTTGTCCTCACACAGTAATTTTCCCCACACTGCCCCCACATAGTAATTTCCACCACACTGCCCCCACATAGTAATTTGCCCCCACACTGCACCCACATAGTAATTTGCCCCCACTGCCCCCACATAGCAATTTCCCCACACTGCCCCCACATAGTAATTTGCCCCACATAGTAATTTGCCCCCACATAGTAATTTGCCCCCACAGAAATTTCCCCACACTGTCCCCACATAGAAATTTCCCCACACTGTCCCCACATAGCAATTACCCCCACACAATAGTTTCCACCACACTGCCCCCATATAGAAATTTGCCCCCACATAGTAGTCCTTCCCATAATAATTTGCCCCCAAACTGCCTCCACATAGCAATTTGCCCCCACACTGCCCCATCTAGTAATTTGCCCCCACATAGTAGTCCCTCTCATAATAATTTTCCCCCACATAGTAATTTGCCCCCACATAGTATTCCCTCCCATAATAATTTGCCCCCACACTGCCCCACATAGCAATTTTCCCCCACACAGCAATTTGCCCCCACACTGCCCCATCTAGAAATTTGTCCCCACATAGTATTCCCTCCCATAATAATTTGGCCCCATACAGCCTCCACATTCCCCCCCATGTACTCGATTTATCTCCCCTAATATGTCCTCCTGTGTGTCCCCCCCCAAAGTAGGCACATGAAATAAAAAAATAAAAAATGAACAAAAAATGAAAAGATAAATACTCACCTATGTCCAGGGCCAGGCGCTTGCTCGCAGAAGAAGGCGGGATGAGTCAGGCGCGTCACAGTGCTGCGTCCCGGCACAGGCGCGCGATGACGTCATCACGCACGCCTGCACCGGGATTTCACTACCGCATAGGCCTCAGGCCTATGCGCTCCCGTGCCCCGCCGCAGTAAGTGTCCGTTTGGGTCAGCGTTGGGCCCCCCAGGGGTGCTGGGCCCGGGGCTGCCGACCCGGACGTCCCTATTGTAATCCACCACCGCAGCTAACGTCATCATCATGCAGAGTGTTCGCATCATCCTTTAAGTTGCCCATACCTTCTGCATGGAAATGGCGTAAATACAGTTGTTGTAACTTGAGTACTGCCCAAACCCCAACTTTCGGCACAGTTTCCCAACTGCATTGGTGCAATGGATGGTAAGCACATCCGTGTGAAGAAGCCTCCTCACCCAGGGTCCCGATTTTTCAATTATAAGCAATAATTTTCGGTCGTGCCTATGGCTGTTGCTGACAGTAACTACCGGTTTATAATGATTGATATTGGGGCCTATGGAAGCAAAACAGATGCCCGCATCTTTAGTGCTTCTAGAATGGGTGAGCGGCTTCGTGCCAACCAGCTTGCCCTGCCCGAGTCCAGAAGACTGCCCGGGTCTGCTGGTCCGCCGGCTCCATTTGTCATCGTGGTGGATGAAGGGTTTGCAAGTGGACGGTGTTTTTGTCATCCATACAGATGGATCCGGAGAATGCTACCCTGGTGATTCAAGCTTGTGTTGTTCTACACAACTTCACCAGGATTATTGAGGCTTCCTCTTCTGTTGACATGGAAGATTTTCCTACGTCATCAGGTTTGGGTTTGGAAATGACCCTGCATAGACGACCTGGGACTGCAGGCATTGCAGTTCGGGAACTCTATGCAGACTAGTTTTAGAGCCCCGAGGGGTCCTTGCCATGGCAGAGGGATGCTATTCATGGCAGTTTTTTATATCTTCTGGGCTCTTTAGTTTTTTATTATTTTGCAGATAGATTATGTAAATGTATTGTGGTAGTTGAGTGTAGGGACTCGTAAGAGAATGAGGACCCTTGACGTGGGCTTGCGGGCTGAGGTGTTTTGGCCATCACATAGTTAAAAGTAAATATCAATACTAATGATGTTTTCCACAAAATGTCAACGACATTAACATTGTTGGTATTTTATGTATATGGTCCAAAAATCCTTCTAATAACTCATGTTCACATTACCCAAATACAGATTATGTTCCTCAAAATAAAAAAAAATTGTTTTTTGGGGAACTGGTATGGGTGTCTATGTGTTCAGGAAATGTGTAGAAGACCTGTAAATGTTTGGTGAATTAAAAAAATGAATACAAGCCAATTGAAATTTTAGAATCAAAATTTACATTTAACATGTGGAACACAAATACAAATCCAAGACAATCACATAAAGGATACACAAACAATAAAGAACACAAAATAGAACATTTCTGACCATATTGCATTACAGCTCAAACAGGACTCAAACAGGTTTAAACGAGCCAGGCCCCTATGTTGATCGTGGCCAGGATCTGTGGCTCCAGTTGCCAAACTGTGCTGGTAAGTTGGCTGACCAACAGGTGATCTAGGGTCTTGGGACCGTTGGTATGGTGGTTGGGGGGGGGGGGGAGATGGCCCTTGAGGTGGGTGTGGAGGCTGGTGGTAGCTGCGTCCATGCTGCTGAGGGTGAATATTCAAGATTTGACTTTGCAAATCATTTATTTGTGAGTGTATGTCTCCCTGGTAAGGGGAGGCATACATTTTCAGTACGAGGGCCAGTGAAGCCACACATTCATGATGCTTGTCCGTAGGGACCTGCTTCAATAAAGGAGCAAGGCCCCTCAACATTGACTCTTCAATGCCATCACTCCTAATCTGGGCAAGGAATTCAATGACTCGGGCATCTAGCATCTCCCGAGTCGTTTGCCCAGAGGAAGAGTGAGGGACATTGCGGCGACGCCTGGGCTGCGGCTGCTGGACTGTTTCTGGGCTCCGCGGTGAAAGGATGGGCTGGGCCAGTGATGGCTGGTCAGGCTCCTTTGGGGCAGGACTACTTGCCAGGGAAAAGACTGCCGGTGTGTCACTTTGGCCCATCTCCGAGTCCTCAGGGTCACCTGACTGTCCACAGCGCTGTATTTAAAAATGACATGAAAACATATATTACATCATTTGCCTACTACATTTCAAAAGTACTTAATGTTTTCTAAATAAAAACAGCTCTGTGTGTACTACATATACGGTTGTAATAGAGATATTTATAGCAGAAATCCGCTCGCATCAGACTCTGCATAAGGAAAGGTAAATCTCTTCAAGACACAGACAAAGGTGTCATCATCTTGAGTTCTTGCTGAGTACTGTCAACTCCTTCAAGTCTCTTTCACTTTTATTTCTTCCTCACAAAAGGTGTAACAATAGAAAAGGGGCCGGCCCGTCACCCGACCACTTACTTCATGTAACAAGGATGCAGGAAGTGATAACATACCGGAAGTGATGACATATGAAGCATTTAAAATAACATAGCCAGCTAACAAACACATGTATACTATAACCTCCCATTACCACTGGAGTTAACTTTATCCAGCCTTGTTCAGTGATCAATGCCAAATAAAGTTACTATGATCCTCATCAGGGGCGTACATAGAAATCACTGGGCCCCATAGCAAGCATCTGAATTGGGCCCCCTAACCCCGCCCATTACCCACCCCTGGCCCGTCCCACCTCCTGTCCTGGCTCCTCCCATGCCACACCCCCATTAAAGAATCCCTAATGCCCCCCAAAATGCCCGGGGGGAGGAGTAGGAGAGCACACTGTCCACTATGAGCCCCCCAAACCCTTAATGCCCCCCAAAATGCTCAGGACAGTGTGCTTTCCTTCTACTCATCTCCCCCCTGGGCATTTTGCTGTAAGGGGGGCATTAGGGGTTGGGAGGCAGGAGGCTCATAGAGGACTCAGGGGGGGGGGGGCGGAGAGACTCAGAACAGTGTGCTTGTCTCCTACTCCTCCTTCCCCCTGGGCATTTTGGGGTAATGGGGGCATAAGGGGGGCTCATAGAGGATTCGGGGGGGGGGGGGCTCATACAGGACAGAGTAGGAAGAAAGCAGACTGTCCTCTATGAGCCCCCAAACCCTTAATGCCCCCCAAAATGCTCAGGACAGTGTGCTTTCCTTCTACTCATCTCCCCCCTGGGCATTTTGCTGTAATGGCGGCATTAGGGGTTGGGAGGCAGGAGGCTCATAGAGGACTCAGGGGGGGGGGGGGGGGCAGAGATACTCAGAACAGTCTGCTTGTCTCCTACTCCTCCTTCCCCCTGTGCATTTTGGGGTAATGGGGGCATAAGGGGGGCTCATAGAGGATTCGGGGGGGGGGGCTCATACAGGAAAGAGTAGGAGGAAAGCAGACTGTCCTCTATGAGCCCCCAAACCCTTAATGCCCCCCAAAATGCTCAGGACAGTGTGATTTCCTTCTACTCCTCTCCCCCTGGCCTTTTGGGGGGCATTAGGGGTTGGGGGCTCATAGAGGACTCAGGGGAGGGGGCTCATAGAGGACAGTGTGCTTTCCTCCTACAGTGCCTGGAGTGGACAGATAGAAAGGGAAGGAGGCGGAGCAGAGCCAGAGGAGACCCCCAAACATAGAGGGGGCCCCCCCCCCAGACTGTGACTTACTTCTTCAGGCCAGCCAGCCAGCCAGGGACACGGACGGTGCACACTGCTCAGTCACGACACTCAAGTCACTTCAGATTCAGAATCTTCCGTACTTCCTCCCTCTGCTTCTGGCTCAGTCAGCACTCAGCTCGTCTCTCCTCAGCTCAGGGCAGGGCAGGCACTGACTCTGGTGGGGTGACAGCCGTCGCCGTCGGCGAATTTCGAGTCGATTCTCCCGCCCGCCCCCTTGCGCCGCCCACTGGAGGTCAGGAGGAGGGTCAGGTCACGTCTGAGACAGTCTCAGGTCAAGGGGGGGCCCGGGGGGGTGTCTGTACTCTGTTGAGTTGAGAAAAGCAGCCGGCGCTTTTTGAGTGGGCGGGGCCAAATAGGGTGGGCGTGGCTTCCTCTGCGCTACAGGCCCCCCAGTGCCGCGGGCCCCATAGCTGTGGCGTGGTCTGCCTCTATGGGCGGTACGCCACTGATCCTCATGCATGTTTATTTACAGGACAACGTCATTATCTCCAGCGGCTGATCAAGCACACTAGAGACAACAAACGCACATTCCTTTTATATATTGTTCTGCTAACAAATGCATCCAAGCCACATAAATCCGCGTCTTGCACGGGGGCCCTAGCCGGCGTCCATACGCTTCCCAGTGTCCCTCGATGAATCTCGATCTTCTTCTTTGAAAAAAAACGGTCTTGTCTACGAAAAGTCCTGAATCCATAAAACAAAACAGATGATGGAAAACAGAAAGTCAATCTTGACACGTAGCTTAAAAACAAATCTTTTCTTTGGGAGGTGACTCAGGAGGTGGCATTTTGCGCTGGTCGCTGGCTGGTTTGGAATCCTCTGCATCTGGTCCATGGTTTGGTCTTCAGGGTGTCTTGTCTGTTCGGGCTTCGGTAACTCGGTCGATTAGACATCAAGAACATCTCACTCCGGCGTATAGAAGGATTGGAAACAAAAAAAACATAAGTACATGTCCTATTTCCTTTCGCCCAAATCCAATGGAAAACCAGTAAGCCCCAAGACCTCCCAAAGCTTTAAAAAGGATTCCAACCCTCACAAGTCATAGCTCCGCCTCTGTCCTGCTCCTGTCATTATGGGCCTGACCCTTGTCAATGGTGTTTGTTAGCCAGGCATAACCGTCATCTAATTCACATAAACCCTCCTTTGGACGTTCTACTGTCGTTGTTTCTCACTGATTTCTCTCACTGCCTCAATGGTTTCTTTGAACATCTCATCCACTATGGATGAGAAATTGTTAAATCGCTTCCAGTCCAACTCCCCATCCCATCCAGCCAGAAAACAACTCCCTTCCAGCTCTCCCTGCCCTTCTTACCTCCTTCCACACCATCAGTTTCTCCCAATCGGCTGCAACGTAAGATACAGGGACAAGCTTCATCGGGACACACGAACCTCTGGCATTAGGGGGAATTACCTTATAAGCGGCTAACCCGCATAGGAAGTAGTACAGACCCGTCAACTCCACACAAGAACTTCTGACGGTCACGGGCCTCCAGTAATAACTGAATAGACAGAGTGATCGCTCCCTGAATCTGAACATCACATCCTTCTTTCCAGCAGATATAATCTGGTCTATGGGTGTTAGTAAAGAGATCGGGGGTTTCATTAGCAAGGTTGACCATTATACCTTCCTCACAACTGGAGGATCCCACAAACGTATGCCTTTTACAACATCTATGAGCCGCCTAGCTGTCCGGACAGCCAATCAGGATTAACAAACGAGGAACAGGAGCCAGAGCTATTATTAAACCTATAGCTGATATTACCCTCTAGGAATGTAAAACCAGTGCTATCAACAAATGTCTCCTTGTGGCCCTGGCTAGTTTGATGTGCGTTTCCCTTCCTAAAAATTAAACTAAACAAATAAACAAAAGTAATACTCTTTATTCTTTGACTTCGTTGAGCAGCTTCTTGCAGTGACCGGTGTGGATTCAGTTGTCTCGTCCCTCGAACTTTAGAGAGGTTGGCGTCATCAGCAGCACCTGGAATGGCCCAAGATATTTTGGCTCTAGTCCCGTCCTTGGATGTTTCTTTAGCACGAGCCAATCACCTGGCTGACTAGAATGAACACTGGTTATTGACTCTGGGTCCGGGAGAGTCTCCTGATGTCACGACCTTTGGTCATGGTCGTGACTTCTTGTGTCCGCATGCAGTTGCCTGCGGTCTAGGTGTGGTTGCCGCTGGCCACATTGGATATGTGGCAGCAGCGCTGCCTGAGCGGTGTTAGGCAGCTTGCTGCGGTAGGCATGCGGTTGCACCTGGCAACCTCTCCTTTAGGTGTGCCTTTTATTGGTGGGCACAGTGTGTTTGTTGTGTGTGGACACTGTTCCTTTTAGTTGCTGTCTTCCCTTCCCTTCTGTGGTGTTGGAAGGGTTAATTCCCTTCCCAGTGTGTCTGTGAGTCACTGGGTGTGTCTGACCGGTGGGTGGGGCCACTTGGCCTATAAAGCCTCAGTTCCTGGCTTGGTTCAGTAGGTTGCTCTCAGCCATGCTGGCTGGAGCAGCCTCCTGTTTCCACCATCTACCAGTGGGGACCATCCTTCTGGTCATAAAACCTCTGTTGGGAATTTCTATGTTTCACAGTGTTATTTAGGTGTGTGTGGGGTTTTATGTTAGTGCAGCTTGTGGTCCTGGGTTCCTGTGGGATGTCTGGTGTGTGCTGTGTTCTTTGGTGTCTGAACTGCAGCACCTGCACATGGGATCCAGGGTTTGTTGTCTGTGGCAGGTGAGTGATGTGTTGGTCCCATTTGCCTGTCACTGCCATAAGTCTGTTATTGTTTTCCCCTGTGTTGCTTGGCCGTTGAGACTCCTGCTCCCCCGTGCCTAGGAGGAGCAGGTCGTCTCACTCTGTCCCCTAGTACAGGGCCGACTTGAGGGCTTGTAGGGACTTTTAGGTTCCGGCGTATGAGTCCTCCTACCACCAAGGTCGGCTCATACAGATAGGAGACAGGGTCAGCGTTAGGGACGCAATAGGAGGTGACCTGTTCCCTACTCTGTGGTCCCGGCCAAGGGGTAATCCTACCAACTCCTGGCACCGCACGGCTGGGGGTTTCCCCCACCGCCAGCCGTGACACCTGAACCCGGTGGTGGACATCGGGTGACAACCCATGTGGCTGCCTAGGGGCATACCTGATGAAATAAATGGTTACAGTGGAACATTCAGGTCATGGATCGGCCATGATTTTTTTACCTTCTTTGCAAAAATCTGACCCAAGTACCATCAAAGAAAAGGCAGTCGTGATGGTTCTCAACATAATTCCTTACTAGGTTAGAAAATTGATTGACAGTTGCGAGGTTAGAATGATTAGTAAAAAGTTTGAAGATTGTTGTTTTCTGCAATACTTTCCCCACCTTCTCATCGTCCTTAAAACCCGGATGAAGAAAAGCTGGATTCAACATGGTGCATCGTCTCAAGGTTAGATGAAGAGATGAGGGAGGGATGAGAGAGAGAAAGAGAAAAGCGACCCTGTCAGTAGTAGAGGTGGAAGTGACAGTTGGGGACTCACTTACCTCGGATACTGGTTGTTTCAGTAGGCCTGGGTTTAGTGGATCCGGCCTGTTTCAACCAAGTCAGCCCAGATAGAGCCTCCCCTGCTTCCTGCATATGATCCGTAAACTCAGTTTACCCCTTAAGTAAGGTGTACATCACTCGGTTCTTCCAGATTGAAACCGGATTCTGTACGCCCTGTTTGATTACCATGATTGACTTTTGCAGCCACCATTGCGCTACCTACCTTCCAGAGGGATACTCCAATTAGTTCCCTTGGACCACCTACTCTATTCTTTAAAGGAGCTTCATGGCCTTCGCCCCAAAAAAGGAGAGTCATGTGCCTTCTTCTGCGGTGGATTGAGGAACTATAACCACTATACCACTATAGTCCCCCCAACTAGAAACCGTAACCAAGGTGATGTGTAACTCTATGGCTTGTTGTTCCAACACTTTTGTTACAGAACTATGCCAAACAATTAGTCAACAACCACAGATCACACCCCCGCTTTATGTCTATACCCCTCACAGTGTATGCACACAACCCTTACACTGTGTCGCCAGACTAAATTGCACAGCACAATGAACATCCTCTTTCTCTACAGAACAATGTGGCTCCTCCAGTCAATCTCCTGCTGATAAAGTAAAAATAAATATGTGGTTAACCTCTGGTTGTTAAAGAGAAGAGTCCTGGAGTGGAGAACTGTCACTTGGAAAATAGAAATAGAAATAAAAAAGTATGTTAAGATCGAATATAGAACTGCAGAAAAAGGTAAATATAAATGAATCAAAGAAATACACGAAACTCTAATACAAAAAAACTAAAACTTTTGGAACACATTCAATTGTATAGGACTGAATTAACACATCAATGTCTTGTAGGTATACAAGGTATACACATTCAAGGACCAAAAGCAGTGCTGATATTCTGTCCGTCTCTTCTGTATCTGGCCTGCTTCTACCATCCTAACATCCTTATGTAATGAAAACCTAAAAGAACATCATTTCTAGAAAAACAACATGGACCAGGCATCACAAGGCCATGGTGCTAGTAGTAGTTACAAATCAGCTGGCCAGACACAGTTGGAGCATCATTATACTCTATTATGAGCAAATTATGTATGTCTCATTTTATATAGTTGAACTTTTATGAATCCATGTTGTGGTTTGCAAGCCAACATTAAAACTATGTAAATGACAATTACAGTACAGAACGGTTACCAAATCCTAAAACCACCATAATAAAGTTAGCATGTATGTTCCAAAAATTATGAACAAAACAAAACATACGCAAATAACTACACTATTCAGGGCCACAAAAAGGCATCAGGGTTTTTCCAACCTTTTCATATTTATGACCTATCCACAGGATAGGTACACAAGATCATATTGGCGGGGAAACAACAGTCGGCAACCACGATAATCAACTGTATGAGGAGACAATGCGTGCAGTGCACATGGGCTGTAGCGAAACCAACCTCGCCACGGTGTTTTGGAGGGGGCTATTTGCCAGCCTCTTGCCTCAGGATTATGGCCCATACTAACTTTAAAGGAGAAGACAGACCGGCCGCACAGCTTAAATCTGTCTTTGGAATTGTATTTTATGTTATTATGCGTTCGGTTAAATTGTATGTTATGTGAGGGCACCCAGATAGCTAATATTATTGTATTCGTGTGGTCTGAGTGCCATTCGCCTAATGATATGCACTCAGACTTGAGCTATCTGGGAATATGTTAAATGTCTGTGTTTGCTGGGAGGGTGTGACATTGTGTGTTTAAATGGTGATGTCTGTCCTGTTGTCTCCACATGTGTATTGGCGATCTCCCCTTTGTCCTGAGAGATAATTGGATTATTCCTCGGTTGTCTCTGGGGCAGAGAGGAGGAAACCATGATGCATTGTGGGGATGTGTTGTATCTGTTCGGTGTGTCGCAGTCTCCATTATGGTCCCCTGGGGGCGTGTCCACTAGATGGGGACCTGCATAAATACAGGCGGGTAGCCCTCAATAAAGTGTTCCTGTTTTATCCTTCATCATGTTGAGACTGGTGTTTGGATAACTGATCAAAACTAAGGGATTGCTATACGCTGACGATTTGCTATACTCCCCTGGCATAACTACTAGCTCTTGTAAGAGCTGTTCCTGCTCTCTGGCTGTAGGAGTGGTTCACCCACCGGAGCCTGGAGCCTTGTCGTAGGTCCAGCGTGGGTGGAGGACGGTGAGACCCCAACCAAGCTGCGGCGGTTCGTGGGGTCTGCAGGGCGTACGGGGTCAAGTGGAGTGCTTGGAGTCCTCGGAAAGCACTAGGAGCATCTATCGACGGAGGTACCCAGTCGGGGTGCTAGGAGAGCCGTTACATTGGTGGCAAGCAGTGGGATGGCGTCCTAGTGTGAGGAGAAGCAGCTCGGAGACACCGTTCGTGCAGTATATTGAGGGCAACGCTAGTATCCGTACAGCGCCCCTGGCTACAGCAGGATGGAATCGGCTAGTCTTCGAACAGCGTTCCACTACGAGGAGGATGATGACCCGGACTGGAGGGACGCAGTCCGGAAAGGCGTCTGGCACGAGGCCCTGGAAGATGTACAGCGTCGGCGGGGCGATTGTCTCCCCAGTGCGGAGCAGCAGTTGCGGATGCGAGTGGCCCTGCGAATGCCCCTTCTGGGAGAGGAGCCCCTGAATGAGTGGGTGACAGAACTGGAGAGCCTGGTATGGAAGGAGCTTTGGCTATATGACGCCTACCAGGCACTCTGGTGGTATGTGATTCGGCACTCTCCCTGGATGGCTGAGCACGACAGACCCGAGGCTGAGGATTATGATGGCCCTGGCCTGTTGTTTGAGGCCTTCGCAGAACCGGAGTTCGGAGATGCTAGAGGGTCCCGGTTCTGGGATATCTATGACTACAGAGAGGCTATGCATGATTGGGCTACAGCGAGAGATGTGAGACAAGACCTGGCATCTCTAGTGACAAAGGAGTGGGAGCTGGAGCAGGACTACCAATACTTCTTCAGCTCAATTCGGTCCCAATATACACTGCCAGAGAGCTGGGTGGCAGTCCCAGACCTACAACCCTACAGCTGAGAAGACCCGACTGAAGTATCCCCTGCTTCAGTACCAGCTACAGAGGTAGGGGTCCTCATAGACTGGTCCTGTGAGGAACCACAACAGGCAGGTGGAGACGGGACCGAGGGCTCTCCACCGGGATGCTGGGATGCTGGCCCAGACCCTCAGCAGCAGCCAGAGTTGCCAGGTGTGGATGCAGGTGATCCTAACTCGCAAATGTTGAGGGACCTCACAGACTGGTCCTGGGAGGACCCACAGATGGCAGGTGGAGATGGGACCGAGGTCTCTCTACTGGCCCTACAGGGATGCTGGGCCGCCTGCCCAGATCTCCAGCGGCAGTGCATATCACAGGGAGAGGAGACAACCGGTCTCTCTCCCCAGCGGCAACCTGAGTTCCAGGGGGAGGAGATGCAGGGTCCCTCTGCCTTACAGCAACCAGAGTCCTGGGGAGGAGAGGCAACCGGCCTCACCTTCCACCAGCAGCCGGAGATACCGGGAAAAGGGGAACACAAGCCCCTCTGCATGGGCGCAGATGAGACCGCGGGCTCGGTGCCAGTCCTACAGGGATGCTGGACAGTCGGTCCAGATCCCCATCCATCTCCGCAGGGATACCAGGAGGAGGAGGTAAGCAAGCCCTCCCCTTCCCAGCTACCTCCCAACAGAGTTCTGGGGGCAGGGGATGAGCCTGCGCTACCCACTGATTTCTTCCCAGCGGAAGAGCTGGCATCAGGGCAGAGCGCAGTCGGCATCTGCCCTCCTCTATCCTCTTCTCCAGAGCCGGACATCCCACAGGCTACCCCAGCGGAAGTGCTGGCATCTGGGCAGAGTGCAGTCGGCCTCTGCCCTCCCCTATCCTCTTCTCCAGAGCCGGACTCCCCACCGGCTACCCCAGCGGAAGAGCTGGCATCTGGGCAGAGCGCAGTCGGACTCTGCCCTCCCCTACCCTCTTCTTCAGAGCCGGACTTTCCACAGGCTACCCCCGCGGAAGAGCTGGCATCTGGGCAGAGCGCAGTCGGCCTCTGCCCACCAAGTACCTACAGCTCCAAGCTGGAGAACCACAAGGCAGCAAGGAGTCGCAGATGCCCACTCAACAGCTGGGGACAAACAGAACAGAGCCAGGCCCCAAAATTCGACAGGTCCAGTATGGGGTTGTGGTTGGACTGCCAGACTAACTCAGGTACTGACCGTGAGGTCAGGTATCTGGTTAGTCTTCCCTGGAAGGGGGAGATGTGTGGCGAAACCAACCTTGCCACGGTGTTTTGGAGGGGGCTATTTGCCAGCCTCTTGCCTCAGGATTATGGCCCATACTAACTTTAAAGGAGAAGACAGACCGGCCGCACAGCTTAAATCTGACTTTGGAATTGTATTTTATGTTATTATGCGTTCGGTTAAATTGTATGTTATGTGAGGGCACCCAGATAGCTAATATTATTGTATTCGTGTGGTCTGAGTGCCATTCGCCTAATGATATGCACTCAGACTTGAGCTATCTGGGAATATGTTAAATGTCTGTGTTTGCTGGGAGGGTGTGACATTGTGTGTCTAAATGGTGATGTCTGTCCTGTTGTCTCCACATGTGTATTGGCGATCTCCCCTTTGTCCTGAGAGATAATTTGATTATTCCTCGGTTGTCTCTGGGGCAGAGAGGAGGAAACCATGATGCATTGTGGGGATGTGTTGTATCTGTTTGGTGTGTCGCAGTCTCCATTCTGGTCCCCTGGGGGCGTGTCCACCAGATGGGGACCTGCATAAATACGGGCGGGTAGCCCTCAATAAAGTGTTCCTGTTTTATCCTTCATCATGTTGAGACTGGTGTTTGGATAACTGATCAAAACTGGGGGATTGCTATACGCTGACGATTTGCTATACTCCCCTGGCATAACTACTAGCTCTTGTAAGAGCTGTTCCTGCTCTCTGGCTGTAGGAGAGGTTCACCCACTGGAGCCTGGAGCCTTGTCGTAGGTCCAGCGTGGGTGGAGGACGGTGAGACCCCAACCAAGCTGCGGCGGTTCGTGGGGTCTGCAGGGCGTACGGGGTCAAGCACTAGGAGCATCTATCGACGGAGGTACCCAGTCGGGGTGCTAGGAGATCCGTTACATGGGCCATCTCCCTTCTCAGATTGCAGACATCTATGTCACTTGATCTTGAAAATAGTGCCACATAGGTAAAAAAGAGATACAGGAGGTGGTATGTGCGCTCTGCACGTGTCGTCTCATCATGCAGCTCATCATCGGTGGTGGCTGGTGTTACTACCCCATAAAAATGATTTGGATCACCTACACAAAGGATAGATCATCAATAGTACAACGCCACACAACCCCTTACATTATGACTAACCAAGATTCAGAACTAATAATAACCAGCAAATAAGGTTTTTGACACAACAAAAAAACTTACGGCCTCAAATCCATCACCAGTCTAAAAAATTGCAATTGGGCCGTGTACAAATATGGTCTTTTTTTTAGCTGCCTTCCCCACTCCGGCCTTTGTTATTGAGATCCCGGCGGAATTAATCCTGGCAGCTGTTCCACCGGGTTTTTGTCTGTTTCACTGTAAAGAAATGAAATATACCAATTACTCTAAAATAATGTAAGCTACAAATATTAAATATCAGTACAAATACCAAAGGGAAATTGTTAAGCAAAATCAACTCGACAAATCTGATATATGTCTGAATTGGCAAGATTATACAGAAAATGGTACAGTACTGCAGGTGTGGGGATACTAATGTACAGTAAGTTCAGGAAGGAGGAGATTAGTCGTGCAAGCCATTTGTACTAAAATTCTTGATAATATGTGATGGGGACAACTATAGGATGCTCAATTACAAAAGGGACACATGTATCACCAAATAAAAAGTGCACTTACAGGTTTAGACATGACTACTGTTTGCTGTAGCAAAGGGAGGGTCAGCCATTTAATACAAAAAATGATGGGGTATGGTATTTAGTGCACGACTCTTCCCTAAACCATGTACATGCCTATGCAAAATCAAGCTGGCCCACAAAATATGCATTATTTTGACCTCATAGAATTTATAGCTACATCATTTAGGGACAGACAGGGCAAGAACAGTACAATGACATTGCTAGCACTTACCCAAATCTGCCCGGCCTCGGCCATCTGCTTTTGTCCATTCAGCCCGCCTCATGCTACAGGCCACTTGGTCCCAAGCCGATTCCTTACGAACTCGGTCCTGATATACATTAGACCGGGTGTCCCAGAGTTCGGGCCTCTCCTGCACCAAAGAAATTAGCTTTTCGACATTCCATCGGGGCATCTTTTTATACAAAAAACTCTCAAGGCACTCACTGCCACACCACACTAGTGAATTTCGCCACAAGTGGCTAGCAATTAGCATAACCTGTGACCTTGAACTTCCTGTATATAATTTTTTATTTTATTTTATTGGCACAAGTTCTGGCAGACAGTTTTGCCATGCCAAATGATAGAAATAAAATGGACGCAGACACGGGTGCGGACGCGGATGACAATCGGATGTGCCTCCGCATTTTTTAGCAGTCCCATTGACTTGAATGGGTCCGCAAACCATTTTTCGCGGACAAGAATAGGACAGGTTATATTTTGATCCAAAGAACTTGTTGTTGCCTCTATACTGCGTCCGCTAATCCTGTCTACCAGAGAGAGTCCCCACAATTGGTGGAGGATGCATGCATCATGGCAGTGAGGCTGGTGTGAACGCCAATATTTTTGGTTTCTGCATTTTTCAGGCACGGTTGTATGTCGTACATTAGACTAGTTGTATAACAACCAGTGCCCCACCACAAAATGGAGGCTGTTGTAAAGGCCCTCATGGAGGCTAATCTGCAGCAGCGAGAGACAAACCTGCAGCAATGCAAAGCTAATAACCAGCAGCAGGAGACTAACAAGTGACTGCTACAACACGTGATGGCTTTGCAGACAGCAGGAGCAACCCTGAGCATCCACAATGCCCGGAAAGCAGTCCGTGCCACAATTCCTAAGATGACCCCCGCAGACAACATTGAAACCTACCTGCCGATGTACAAGAATGTGGGCATCAGGGAAAAGCTACTCTGTGACCAGTGGGCTGAGGTCATCGCTCCATTCCTGGCATTTGATTACCAACGGGTGTATTTCGACTTGCCGGATGATCAAGCGGCCGACTACCAAAATAAAAAGGGTGAGATTTTGACAAGACTGGGGGTGAATGTGTTGGTCCGGGCCCAGCGGGTACATCAGTGGGGGTTTAAGCGGACTGAGCCTGCGAGGCCCCAGTATTATGACGTACTCCACCTCTTGCAAAAATGGCTACAGCCTGATGTGCTGAGTCCCCCGGCTATGCTGGATAGAATATTAGCTGATATGTTCTGGAGGGCTTTTCCATACCCTCTGGACTGGATCAGTCAGGTGTCTCCTGACAATTCCCTTGAGATGGTGGACCTGGTGGAACGCTATAAAGCTACCAGGAATCTAAAGGAGGGTTCTGTCGGGAGGGGGGTGGCAAATCCCAGAAATCTCCACCCCAGGCTCGGAGATTTGAGCTGAGAAAACCCGTCTGGGATGTACCTACGGCGGACTTGCTGGCGGTGTCAGAAGCCTGGCCATGTAAGGGCTGACTGTCCCCATCGAGTTGAGCCCATGGACACTAACTATGGCTACTGTCAGTCGCTATATGCCAAGAGGTTGTGTGCAACAGGTACCCCAGAGTCTCTAGATCATTTGTGCCAGGTGGAAGTGGGAGACTCTCCGGCGGAGGCTCTGCTGGAGTCTGGTGACCCTAGTAAGGGCTACCCTGGTGCGGTCCACTGAGTATACTGGCCGGAAATTCAGGGTGATGTGCATCCACGGAGACTTAAAAGACTACCCTACCATTCTGGTGTCTCTAACCAATGTGGCCTGCGAGGTAGCTGTTGCCACAAATCTACATTATGAATTCATAATAGGAAGAGATTTCCCGGACTTCCCAGGACTGTGGCCTGTTATGAGAGTGACTGATACCCATGAGACATGGGTAACCCTAGCAGAGTGGCCCGGCTCAGGGGGGAGACCAGAACCCTGGGAACCTGAGACCGAAGGTTCAGCGGTAGGGGTGACTACAACTTCAGTGGAAGAGGGGGAGACAACCCCGCTAAGTGTGATGGTGGGAGACGTGGAGGACTTGCCACCGGGTCCTGAATTGGCAGACCTTAATGTCTCCGTGGTACCGCCCAACATTGGGACCCAACCCTATCGCGCGCCTAGGAAAATGTGTTAATAGTAGATGGTGAACAACAACAACCAGGTGCAGAGTCAGTGTTTCCCTGTTTTGTGGTTCATCAAGATATGTTGTATCGGGTAAACCAACTACGGGGTGAGCCTATTGAACAGTTGGTGGTCCCCAATGCTTATCGCAAGCTTGTGTTAGATCTAGCCCACCAACACGTTCTCAAGGGTCACCTGGGGCTGCATAAAACTCAGGATCGTATTCTACAGCCGTTTTACTGGCCCAGCATATTCAAAGAAGTGGAAGAGTTTTGTAAGTCTTGCCTGGCCTGCCAGATAACTAGCCCTCAGCCACATTTCCGTAGTCCCCTAGTACCTCTCCCGATTATTGAAGTACCGTTTGACCGAATAGCTATGGACCTCATAGGCCCAGTACCTAAGTCCGCCAAAGGGCATCAACACATCTTATTCATTCTAGACTATGCCACTCGGTACCCGGAGGTGAGGCCACTTCGAAATGCCTCAGCCAAACACATAGCTAAGGAGTTAATGGAGATGTTTTCCCAAGTAGGACTACCTAAAGAGGTTCTGACTCACCAAGGGACCCCTTTTATGTCCAAGGTGATGAGGGAACTCTGTAAGTTGCTGCACATAAAACAACTATGGACGTCCATTTACCATCCACAAACGGATGGTCTGGTAGAACGGTTTAACCAAAAATTAAAAAATATGTTGTAAAAGTTAGTGTCTAAAGATGGGAAGTACTGGGACCGCCTTCTGCCCTATGTCATGTTCGCAGTGCGAGAGGTACCTCTACAGGGTTCTCGCCCTTCGAACTGCTATATGGTAGACACCCTCGCGGCCTCTTGGATGTGGCCAAAGAGGCATGGGAACAACAACCCACTCCACATAAAAGTGTCATTAAGTATGTTACCCAGATGCAAGATCGGATAGAGACAATGTTGCCTCTTGTTAGGGAGCATATGGAGGCAGCTCAGCGAGCCCAGAGTCAGGTCTATAATCGGCAGTCTCAGTTCCGGATCTCTAACCCGGGTGATTGGGTTTTGGTTATGGTTCGTGGTCAATAAGCTCCTGGTTAAGTGGCAGAAGCCCTACGAGGTACTCGAGAAAATTGGAAATGTAAACTACAAGGTACACCAGCCAGGGCAGCGAAATCCAGATCAGGTTTACCATGTGACATTACTCAAAACGTGGAAATATAGGGAAACCTGTACAGAAGACAGCCCGCGGCTGTGTTTTCTAGGAGAAGACGTATCGGCCCCTCTGTCTGATGCAAGAGAGGAAGCTGCCACAGTAAAAATTGCTGACAGCCTCTCCTCTAAACAGACAAGGATGTGTTCTCGGACCTTCCTGAACGCACTTCCATAATCCAGCATGACATTGTCACTGAGTCTGATTAAAACCATACTGGGTGCCCGAGGCTAGGCAAAAAGCCATATCAGAGAAGTTGCAACTAATGTTGCAGCTAGACATCATTGAGGAGTCAAAAAGTGACTGGGCTAATCCTATAGTATTGATACCCAAGCCGAACGGGACGCTGCGGTTTTGTAATGATTTTAGAAAACTTAACAAGGTTTCCAAATTCGATGCGTATCAGATGCCTCGGGTGGATGAGCTCATCAAGAGGTTAGGACAAGCATGGTATTTTTCTTTTTTAGACCTCATGAAAGGGTACTGGCAGGTGCCCTTAATGGAGGCTGCCAAAGAGAAAACTGCCTTCATCACACCTGAGGGGCTGTATCAATATAAGGTCTTACCCTTTGGACTGCATGGCTCCCCCACCACTTTTCAGCAATTAATGGACATTGTGCTTCGTCCACATTGTCGGTACGCTTCGGCTTACCTGGACCCAAAAGGGCGGGCTATAGTGGACTCCTTTCTGAAAGCTGGCCTAACCGCTAACCCAAAAAATGTGCAATAGGGTTAGAAGAGACTAAGTACCTGGGGTATGTCATTGGGCGCAGAGTCATCAAACCCCAAGTGAACAAAATAGAGGCAATACGAAGTTGGCCCCGACCTGTCACCACCATGCAAATAAAGTAATTCCTGGGAATGGTGGGCTATTACATGAGGTTCCCACTTTGCTACTCCAGCCGTGCCCTTGTCTGCAAGGGGGTCCGGTGGTTGTTTTGGCCGCAGCAGGTAAGTGCATGTTGTTTCTAGGCTCTTACCTGCCGATCCAGTGGCTGTTCACTGGCTGTCACTTTCCTTGTAGCTAGGCCAGTGGAAACTCCTGTTCATCTGCATCTGGGATGAACAGGTCATCTCCTGCTCCCAACCTCATTGCAGGGATCTTCAGGGTAACTTAGGGTCCTGGGTTACTGTGTATGAGCCCACCTACCATCTGGGTCTGCTCATACGGTTAGGAGTCAGGACCAGAATTAGGGTGGCTTTAGGAGGTGTCCTGCCCGGCATTCCTGGTGTCTAGGCCTATCTGCTTCCCCGTTATCTTACATTATATAGTGGGGAGTTTCCCCCCTCTCTCCCCACTGTGACAGTTGGATCATGTCTTGCGTATTCCACACTTTTCCACTTTAGCGCTAAGCCATGCTCAAAGGACAAGGACAAAAATTGTCTAAAACACAATAAATGTGGTGCATTTGTGCCAGGTTTAGGAGAATTCTGCCACATTTTGCTTAGTAAATCTCTCCAATTACATTTACATTATAATTCAGCAGTGTTATAAATGAAAGTTATAGAGAGGGGAGCAATGCTTGTAAAGAACTTTAACAAAAATATTAGACATTTGTATAGCGCTGCGGTATATCCATTAAAAAAAAAAAAAAAAAACGACATAACACAGACGTCACATGGATGTCATCCATTTTTTTAGATTCATGTTTTAGCGGACAGCAAAATACATACGGTCGTGTGCATGAGCCCTTAGTGTCATCTAACATTCTCACTTTTATGATGAAGGCAGATTTTCCACTGACATTTTTTAAACTTTTTACATTTATTTTACTTCGCTGGCATTTTAATCAATGCTCTTTAAACGCAGCAGTTAAAGTGTCCAGAGCGTTTTTATGGTATGACAGTTCATTAATGACGAGCTAAAGCAGAGAGAGTGAAGGATTAAAGCACTGTCTGCCAGAGGTAGACAATATAACAGGGAGTTAGAAAAAAGGAAAAAAAAACATTTTGTAGAACATGTTTTTCCACTCTCCCTAGATTACTTTTTTTTTTTTATAACATTTTAACATTATTGTAAAGCTGTTGATTTTTAAATGGCACCTCACAGCCGGTCTACATTGATTGGTATACAATACACAATCAGTTGATTCATGGTCTTCAGACCGAAAACGTAGAGAAGAACCTTGTGTCACTAAACAATCAAACCAACTAGTGTCTTTGTTTATGTGTAGTAATGAATAGACTGACCCATACCCAAAATCAATAGTTCTGTCCTACCAATAATTGCTGCGCTGCGCATATTTATCAAAATCAAGCTCTCGACAATAGAATCTGTCTATGTACAGTACAGACCAAAAGTTTGGAGACACCTTCTCATGCAAAGAGTTTTCTTTATTTTCATGACTATGAAAATTGTAGATTCACACTGAAGGCATCAAAAGTATGAATTAACACATGTAGAATTATATACATAACAAAAAAATGTGAAACAACTGAAAATATGTCATATTCTAGGTTCTTCAAAGTAGCCCCCTTTTGCTTTGATTACTGCTTTGCACACTCTTGGCATTCTCTTGATGAGCTTCAAGAGGTAGTCACCTGAAATGGTTTTCACTTCACAGGTGTGCCCTGTCAGGTTTAATAAGTGGGATTTCTTGCCTTATAAATGGGGTTGGGACCATCAGTTGCGTTATGGAGAAGTCAGGTGGATACACAGCTGATAGTCCTACTGAATAGACTGTTAGAATTTGTATTATGGCAAGAAAAAAGCAGCAAAGTAAAGAAAAATGAGTGGCCATCATTACTTTAAGAAATGAAGGTCAGTCAGTCCGAAAAATTGGGAAAACTTTAAAAGTATCTCCAAGTGCAGTCACAAAAACCATCAAGCGCTACAAAGAAACTGGCTCACATGCGGACCGCCCCAGGAAAGGAAAACCAACAGTCACCTCTGCTGCAGAGGATAAGTTCATCCGAGTCACCAGCCTCAGAAATCACAGGTTAACAGCAGCTCATATTAGAGACCAGGTCAATGCCACACAGAGTTCTAGCAGCAGACACATCTCTAGAACAACTGTTAAGAGGAGACTGTGTGAATCAGGTCTTCATGGTAGAATATCTGCTAGGAAACCATTGCTAAGGACAGGCAACAAGCAGAAGAGACTTGTTTGGGCTAAAGAACACAAGGAATGGACATTAGACCAGTGGAAATCTGTGCTTTGGTCTGATGAGTCCAAATTTGAGATCTTTGGTTCCAACCACCGTGTCTTTGTGCGACGCAGAAAAGGTGAACGGATGGACTCTACATGCCTGGTTCCCACCGTGAAGCATGGAGGAGGAGGTGTGATGGTGTGGGGGTGATACTCACGCATAGCTCTCTGAGTCTGATGAACTTATAATTAGAAGAAGAGAAAAAAGTCTTTGAACTCTCATCTAAAAAACTGCAGGAACAAATCGAAATAGCTTTAAAATTCAAAGAAGACTCAGAGTTTGCTAAACGTGAAAATTCTCTGCAAATATCTGTCGACCGCTTCCAAGGACTCATCAAGGAGCGGAAGCACAGACAGTTCGTTAGAGACCTTGGTGAGTTCAAGGAAAATCGGGCTTATTTAACAGGACAGGGACAAGCAGCAGGTTCTGAACTATCCTCCTCAGACATCGACTCCTCAGAGACTGAATCTCACTCTAGACCCTATACGGTCCCCTATAACACAAATAGGCGCGGCTCAGGACGAAGAGGAAATCGAGGATGGCCGAGGGGTGGGAGTTACGGAGGCAGGGGAAGGGGGGCGCGAGGTTCGGGATATTCGAATACCTCCTCATTTTCACCTCCCTCTGGCTACTCCGACAACACCTTGTCACAAGATCAACCGTCTTTTTTAGAAAGAAGCACCATGCCCTACGACCTACGGAACCGCAAGGACAGGGGACACTAGGTGACCTCCAGATCGTGAACCTCTCAGCCAGGTGCCTCACTCCGGAAGAGGTGGGGGTCCTTAAGAGAGGTTTGTCCTTTGTCCCGACTACCAGCTTTAGCCTTTTCACTTGGACGAAGGACCTCCACCTCTTCTGCAGGAGGCTTAAGTGGCACAAATTCTTTAAGACCTCCAACAGAGAAACCTGTAGTAGACTAGGTCTGGATGAGGGCGATTTTGATGATTTACAAACCCTCACAGACCTTAACAGTGAGCATAATCGGATTACAGGTTCTGGACCATTTACGACATTGAGGCCCAAAAGCAAAAGAATGCCACCACTGGCAAATTATGAACATGTCGACATCTTTTTACAGATTGTCATCAGCGACATGGAACGACTGGAACAGATGGGTCCAAGGTCCTTTAACCTCTCCCTGACGGAGATGCAGGCAGCTTATGTCATTGGAAAAAGATCAGTAGTATTATAATCAAACCATCCGACAAAGGTGGTAACCTTGTTATCCTAGACTGTGATTCCTATATCCATATGTGCCTGGATCTCCTGAAGGATAAAAATGGATACAGGATCCTATCAGCTAACCCAACCCAGTCGTTCCTGCTTAACCTGAAACAGATTCTCGTGGATGGTCTGCAAAATAAGGTGATTAATACCTCAGAATTTGAGTTTTTGTTACCAACAAAACCCACCATAGCCACATTCTACGGGCTTCCTAAGATCCACAAGGGGACAACCCCCTTGAAGGGTCGCCCGATTGTATCGGGAATCAATTCCTTGACCCAGAATTGTGGGGTTTATCTGGACCAGGTTCTGAGGGAGTTCGTTGTGTCCCTCCCGGCATATACGAGGGACACAATGGACTTCCTCAATAAGATTGATGCCTTGAACCTGGAACCAGATTGTATCCTGGGAAGTATTGACGTAGAGTCATTATACAGCTCTATTCCTCACCAATATGGGCTTTCGGCCATAGGATATTTCCTCCGCACGAGAGGGATACAATATAACACACATAATGAGTTTATATTACAGTTAATGGAGTTTACCTTAACCCATAACTATTTTCTATATAACTCGAGATTCTACCACCAGCTCAGGGGGACGGCTATGGGCAGTCCCTGTGCCCCTACTTATGCAAACCTCTTCCTGGGCTGGTGGGAGGACACGCATGTATTCCCGGATGTAGATGTGTGGTGGTCCAGTAACATACAGTTCTGGACCAGATACATCGACGACATTTTCATCGTGTGGAAGGGTGGGCCGACAGACTTTAAAAGGTTCGTGGGTGATCTGAACATAAACGAGATAGGTTTGCGGTTTACTTCTGAACATGACCCATCTACCATTACATTTTTGGACGTTAAAGTAAGTAGGGTGGGGGACAGATTGACGACTAATATATATAGGAAGACGACAGCTACCAACTCCCTATTACATTGGAGGAGCTACCATCCAACCCCCCTGAAACGGGGGATCCCCAGAGGTCAATACCTCAGAGCTAGAAGAAATTGCTCCAATGATGAGTCGTTTTACAGTGAGGCGAGGGCCCTACAGTCTAGATTCAAAGACAGAGGGTATCCACAATCAGTACTGAAAGATGCATTCCAAAACGCAGTGACCAAAAACCGTAATGACCTACTAGTCCCTAAAGACAAAACAACAACTGACTCACAAATACTAAGGATTATCTCAAATTTTGATACAGCAAATGACGATATAAAACAAATTCTTAGGAAATATTGGCCAATCCTTAGAATGGACCCTGACCTCACGGAGATAACCACTGAATACCCAGCTGTCTCATATAGACGGGGCAGAAGCCTGAGAGACCGTCTGGTTACCAGTCATTTCGTACCACCCGTCAAAACGGGTACCTGGTTGGATAGAAAACCGGTGGGTATTTTCAGATGTGGTAGCTGTAAAGCCTGTGAGTTTCTCTCAACGGCCAAAACAATCATCTGCTCAGTAACAGGTCGGTCATTTTATATCCGGGACTTTATCAACTGCAGATCAAAAGGTGTGGTCTATATCTGTCAGTGTTCCTGCCCCATGGACTACGTGGGCAAGACAATTAGGGAACTGAAGAAAAGGATTTTGGAGCACGTCGGTGACATTAGAAACAGTGAAGTGACACCTGTCGCCACCCATGTTAACACCGTACATGGGGGCGACCCGCGGTCACTACGTTTTTCTGTCCTTGAGGTGATCCCTCCACCTCCACGTGGGGGTGACTGGGACAAAAGGATCCTGCAAAAGGAGAGTCAATGGATTCATAGACTCAGGTCCCAGTCCCCCGGTGGACTTAACGAAAGATTGACTTTCTCTTGCTTCCTGTAACCCTCTCAAAGAACAATAACAACACAAAATAACCTCTACTGAGAAGCATCTATGTCGTACCCACATTACCACCCACCCGTACCGAAATTACTGGCCTCCTGACACATTCTTGGTACGTCCCTAATCTGCGTTTTCTCCTTTCCCTTGCCACTTTCCCTTTCCCCATATGTATCTGTATGTATATCCCGTACAGCTATTGAGGCTCTGATGACTCGCACTGTCCCTTTGACTGGACCGGGTGCGAAAAGCACCGAAATTGTATTATCAAAAACACAGGATTAATAACGGACTCACTGTGTATATTCTTATTTCCCCTGACACATCTTTCCAGGGGGAAACTGACATATAACCATATCAATATCATCATATACATAACTGTATACCCTTACCCCACCTTCTTGTTCCCTTAATTACCGAGTGAGTATATAACCTTGATAAATATACATACCGGTGTCGTCACTATTTATTATCCTACAAGATGTTCCTCAGATATTCATGTGCGGTGATATATATAACTAATAATATAATGAAGAACGGAGATCCACTGCTTGCTGCATTATTAAGTAATTGACCTTGTTACATTTAAATATCCATAATAATCTCTGTCCTATATGTACTTTGAGATAATAGGAAAACGTCCTTTACCTCATACATCCATTCCTATATCAGCGGAGAGTGAGCCAGATGCGGTTCAATCACCGGAAGTATCTTGCGCTCCACATGTAAGTAGGCTGAGAAAAATAAACCGGAAATAGTCATATGAATGGGCGGATGTGCGCGTGCGTTCCACCCTGGAACGCACGCGCATATCATACTATCCATCCATACACATGAGCGGAAGCTGCGACGGCGGGATGCGTTCCACGCTGGAACGCACGCCCACATCGCCATCTGCAGCAATCAATGAGACCTGTGATTCCAATAGAGGGAACGAGGAGGCCCCTATAAATAAGGGGATAGGACAGCTAGACACTTAGTCTGGACCCCAGGAGGAAAGACATGGGGGGACCTGACATCTTGACCACCTAAATGTAAGTAACTACCTGAGTTTACCCACAAACCGGCCTAAAATGTACGGATGCATTTGGGTTTATTTTATATATATTTTTAATGCCTAGGTCCCAATAGCCATATCTGCGGGCTCAGACCTACATAATTAAGGACCTATCCAAGGTATTGTGGCATTTATAAACATGAGAGACAAATGATGGTGGTCTCCAAGGTTGAATGAGACATTTAAACAAATATGTATATCTATATGTCTCATGTCTGCAGCTCTATGTCATACGTGGACGCTGGTCCCATATAACAATCTGTGCCTGGCTGACATTTAGCATATCACTTGAGGAGCGATATCTAAATACCTGGACTGAGTGAGTTACCCATTATTACTGTGTGATTAGCGCGGTGGTGGGTGCACATTTATCAGGTGATGGGTCAAAGCCCAATATGTTATACTACCATACATACATTGAGCATTCTTTTTTGCTTTTTGCTTTCTCTTCACAGAAACCTACACCCGTGTATTTAATGACCGTGGTTAAGTGATAAAATATACCCAAAGCTCCCTTCAAACCTTCCTAATAACACTACTGTGTAAATTCTAAGGGTCCAGTTCAAACTACTGCCACTGTGGTAACAGACATCATCACACTGATGAGGATGTGAAACCTTCACTAATAGAGTGGCCTCATGATCTGGGCCTCCACTCTCTCAGTGTGACACATCGGCTACATGCTGCCTAACTTTTGCAGCTATTTGTTATACAATACTATCTAATTAAATTGAGAGTTCCATTTGCCCCCTGATGATCCCACACCGTGGGGGAAACGCGTTGGGGTTCTAAGTGTATCGTTTTGGTCCATATACCTGAGTGACCATAAACATCCTTATAATAGGGTGTTTTTTGTTTTGTTTTTTTAACTAGTTAGTCCGGTGCGGCGTGTACCTTCTGATAGTCATGTATCACTAGGGCTGTATACATGGCGCACTTATTTAATGTTTGTTTTGTGTAGCTGTCCAGGTAGGTCCTTACTATATAGGCGCTCCCTAACAACGAGGGCTATATAGGAGCTGTTAGCATTAGGCTCGAGGACAGGGAGTCCCCACCATCAGGGGCCGTCCCTGGGCATAGGGTTTAGCTTAGGGTTTAATACAGGGATACCGTCCCCACTCAAGACTAAACTTACCTAGCCATACGTGTATGGGTACCTACTATGGACATTCAGTATGTGTATTGAGATATGAAATAAAATAAAATATTTAAGTAACTGCTATATATAAGGGTTAATTCTCTAGCTGGACCTTATACTGTTTCATTGACCCATTTATTAATAAATTTATCCTTAATTGCTGGATCCTGGTGCTTTGCTGGGGGATATGACACTGTTGGGGATTTATTCAAAATTGAAGGCATACTGAACCAGCATGGCTACCACAGCATCTTGCAGCGGCATGCTATTCCATCCGTTTTGCGTTTAGTTGGACCATCATTTATTTTTCAACAGGACAATGACCCCAAACACACCTCCAGGCTGTGTAAGGGCTATTTGACCATGAAGGAAAGTGATGGGGTGCTGCGCCAGATGACCTGGCCTCCACAGTCACCGGACCTGAACCCAATCGAGATGGTTTGGGGTGAGCTGGACCGCAGAGTGAACGCAAAAGGGCCAACAAGTGCTAAACATCTCTGGGAACTCCTTTAAGACTGTTGGAAGACCATTTCAGGTGACTATCTCTTGAAGCTCATCAAGAGAATGCCAAGAGTGTGCAAAGCAGTAATCAAAGCAAAAGGTGGCTACTTTACAGAACCTAGAATATGACATATTTTCAGTTGTTTCACACGTTTTTGTTATGTATATAATTCCACATGTGTTAATTCATAGTTTTTATGCCTTCAGTGTGAATCTACAATTTTCATAGTCATAAAAATAAAGAAAACTCTTTGAATGAGAAGGTGTGTCCAAACTTTTGGTCTGTACTGCAGATACTTAGAAGTCTTGCCAGTTAAAAGTCTTAGGCTAAGAAATCAGAGTAGTATTAGGAGATGCAGAGGTTACAGCCACAGCCAAACCCATGATCCTGAGCAGTTCCACACAGTAGGTCCTCCAGCACATGTGGACTGCAAGACATTATTTCTAGTGTGTCTCTCACCAGTTTGTGGGTGTAATCTGTGTTACATTATGATATATAGTGTTGTGCACGAATATTTTAAAAGCAAATTTTTATCTCGAATATCGCCACTTCGAGAATTCGCAAATATTTATAATATAGTGCTATATATTCGTTATATCGAATATTCGTAATTTTTTCCATCGGAACACATCATTCCTCCCTGCTTCTTGCTTGTGGGCTAATGAGTTATTGGCCCACAAGCAGCTTAAGCAGGGAAGAGCCATTACTTCAGAAAAAATGATAAATATTCCCAAAAATTAATATATAGCACTATATTCAATATAGTGCTATATATTCGTATTTTAGAATATTTGTCATTTTTTTCCATCTGAAGTGCAGGATCTGGGAACTGCACACTTCGCTCACAGAGGGGGAGCTAAGCTGGAATAATGCATATCAGCCTAGACTCACTAAACACTAAGCTGTACTTTCCAATTGGTTGCTGCCAATAATTACAGGAACAATTACATTTAACATAGTTTTGTATGCACATTTGTGGAGGACAAATATAAATTACATCAGATGACAGTGTAAAAGCTCTTAGAAGATAGTAGTGGGGAAGAGACGTGTAGTAACACAACTCTGGGGTGTTACGGAAGCAGGGAGAAATCGTGTTCAGATCGAAAAAAATGACGAATATTCTCAAAACGAATATATAGCACTATATTCTATAGTGCTATATATTTGTTTTTGACCCATGCCTGTATTGACCGCGTAATATTCACATATTATGCGATTATTACCTTCCCAATTTTCGAGTAAAACAAAAAGAATGTAGAATCATAATGAGGTGGTTATTATGGGGAACTTCAACTACCCAGATATAGACTGGGAAGCTGAAACTTGTATATCTAATAAAGGAAGCAGGTTCTTGGCAATAACCAAAGACAATTACCTCTCCCAACTGGTTCAGGACTCGACTAGAGGGACGGCCATACTGGACTTAGTATTCGCCAATAGGCCTGACAGAACAACAGACATGCACGTTGAGGGAAACCTGGGAAATAGTGACCATAAAGTAATAACCTTCCAATTATCATTCAAAAGAGTGTTTCTACAGGGAGGATCAAAAATACCAAACTTCCAAAAAGAAAAATTTAGCCAACTAAGAGCTGCCATAGGCCTAACAAACTATCAAAAATAAAAATACAGCCACAAAATGGGATATCTTTAAAAGCATCCTAAAATCTCATTGTGAGAGGTACATACCATATGGGAATAAAAGGTTAAGGAACACAAATAAACCAATGTCGATAAATAGAACTGTAGAGAAAGCAGTAAATGACAAAAAGAAAGCATATAAATCCCTAAAACAGGAGGGTAGCACGGGAGCACTGAAAAACTATAAAGAAAAAAATAGAACATGCAAAAAACAAATAAAAGCAGCCAAACTAGAGACTGAGAGATTGATTGCCAAAGAGAGCAAAACTAACCCTAAAATGTTCTTCAATTATATAAATGTTAAAAAGTATAAATCTGAAGGTGTCGGCCCTTTAAAGAGTAATGAGGGGGGAGTCGCAGAGAGCGACGACGAAGAGAAAGCAAAGCTGTAAAATATTTTTTTCTCCAGTGTATTCACTGAGGAAAATAAACTGTCAGATGAAATGCTGAATGTAAAAAATAAATTCCCTATTAACCCCTTAAGGACTATTTCACCTTAAAGGGGTTGTCCGGGTTCAGAGCTGAACCCGGACATACCCTTATTTTCACCCCGGCAGCCCTCCTGAGCCTGGCATCGGAGCATCTCATGCTCCGATGCGCTCCCGTGCCCTGCGCTGGATCGCGCAGGGCACAGGCTCTTGTGTTTACAATAACACACTGCCGGGCGGTAACTTCCGCCCAGCAGTGTGTTCGGTGACGTCACCGGCTCTGAGGGGCGGGCTTTAGCTCTGCCCTAGCCGTTTTACTGGCTAGGGCAGAGCCAAATCCCGCCCATCAGTGCCGGTGACGTCACCGGGGTTCCTGTCAGCCCCATAGAGAGCCCCGGTACGTCACCGGAACTCAGAAAAATGCCTTTGCCCTGCGCAGGGCAAAGGAGAGCATCGGAGCATGAACTGCTCCGATGCTCATGTCAGGGGGGCTGCTGGGGTGAAAATGGAGGGCTGTCCAGGTTCAGCTCTGAACCTGGACAACCCCTTTAAGGACTTGGCCATTTTTTGCAAATCTGACCAATGTCACTTTGAGTGCTGATAACTTTAAAACGCTTTGACTTATCCAGGCCATTCTGAAATCGTTTTTTCGTCACATATTGTACTTCATGACACTGGTAAAATGAAGTAAAAAAAAAATCATTTTTATTTATAAAAAAAATACCAAATGTACCAATTTTTTTAAAAAAATTTCAAATTTCCAAGTTTCAATATCTCTACTTTTATAATACATAGTAATACCTCCAAAAATAGTTATTACTTTACATTCCCCATATGTCTACTTCATGTTTGGATCATTTTGGGAATGATATTTTATTTTTTGGGGATGTTACAAGGCTTAGAAGTTTAGAAGCAAATCTTTCAGAAATTTTCAAAAACCCAATTTTTAGGGACCAGTTCAGGTCTGAAGTCACTTTGCAAAACTTACATAATATAAACCACCCAAAAATGACCCCACTCTAGAAACTACACCCCTCAATGTATTCAAAACTTCTTTTATAAATATTGTTAACCCTTTAGGTGTTCCACAAAAATTAATGGAAAATAGAGATACAATTTCAAAATTTCACTTTTTTGGCAGATTTTCCATTTTAATAATTTTTTTCCCATTACAAAGCAAGGGTTAACAGCCAAACCAAACTCAATAGTTATGGCCCTGATTCTGTAGTTTACAGAAACACCCCATATGTGGTCGTAAACTGCTGTACGGGTACACAACAGGGCGCAGAAGGAAAGGAATGCCATACGGTTTTTGGAAGGCAGGTTTAGCTGGACTGTTTTTTTGACACCATGTCCCATTTGAAGCCACCCTGATGCACCCCTAGAGTAGAAACTCCATAAAAGTGACCCGATATAAGAAACTACACCCCTCAAGGTATTCAAAACTGGTTTTACAAACGTCGTTAACCCTTTAGGTGTTCCACAAGAATTAATGGAAAACAGAGATGCAATTTCAAAATTTCACTTTTTTGACAGATTTTCAATTTTAATAATTTTTTTCTAGTTACAAAGCAAGGGTTAACAGCCAAGCAAAACTCATTATTTATGGCCCTCATTCTGTAGTTTACAGAAACACCCCATATGTGGCAGGGCTCAGAAGGAAAGGAAAGCCATACGGTTTTTGGAAGGCAGGTTTTGCTGGACTGTTTTTTTTTACACCATGTCCCATTTGAAGCCCCCCTGATGCACCCCTAGAGTAGAAACTCCAAAAAAGTGACCCCATTTTAGAAACTACGGGATAGGGTGGCAGTTTTGTTGGTACTAGTTTAGGGTACATATGATTTTTGGTTGCTCTATATTACACTTTTTGTGAGGCAAGGTAACAAGAAATAGCTGTTTTGGCACCGTTGGAATTTTTTGTTATTTACAACATTCATCTGACAGGTTAGATCGTGTGATATTTTTATAGACCAGGTTATCACGGACGCGACGATGCCTAATATGCATACTTTTTTATTTATGTAAGTTTTACACAATAATTTATTCTTTTAAGCAAAAAAAATCATGTTTTAGTGTTTCCATAGTCTGAGAGCCATAATTTTTAAAGTTTTTGGGAGATTACCTTGGGTAGGGTATTATTTTTGTGGGATGAGATGATGGTTTTATTGGCACTATTTTGGGGTGTGTGTGACTTTTCGATCGCTTGCTATTACACTTTTTGTGATGTAAGGAGACAAAAAATGGCTTTTTTATACACCGTTTTTTATTTAATTTTTTTACAGTATTCACCTGAAGGGTTAGGTCATGTTATATTTTTATAGAACAAGTTATTACGGACGCTGCGATACCTAATATGTATTTTTTTTATTTATGTAAGTTTTACACAATGATTTCATTTTTGAAGCAAAAAAATCATGTTTTAGTGTTTCCATAGTCTGAGAGCCATAATTTTTTCAGTTTTTGGGAGATTACTTTGGGTAGGGTATGATTTTTGCAGGATAAGATGATGGTTTTATTGGCACTATTTTTGGGTGCGTGTGACTTTTTGATCGCTTGCTATTACACTTTTTGTGATGTAAGGTGACAAAAAAATTGCTTTTTTTACACCGCTTTTATTTGAATTTTTTACGGTATTCACCTGAAGGGTTAGGTCATGTGATATTTTTATAGAGCAAGTTATTACGGACGCTGCGATACCTAATATTTATACTTTTTTTATTTATGTAAGTTTTACACAATGATTTCATTTTTGAAGCAAAAAAAATCATGTTTTAGTGTTTCCATAGTCTGAGAGACATCATTTTTTCGGTTTTTTGGTGATTACTTTTTTGCAGGATGAGATGAAGGTTTTATTGGTACTATTTTGGTGGGCAAACGCATTTTTGATCGCTTGCTATTACACTTTTTGAGATGTAAGATGACAAAAAATGGTTTATTTAGCACAGTTTTTATTTTTATTTTTTTACGGTGTTTATCTGAGGGGTTAGGTCATGTGATATTTTTATCAAGCCAGTCGATACGGACGCGGCAATACCTAATATGTATACTTTTTTTAATTATGTAAGTTTTACACAATAATATCATTTTTGAAACAAAAGAAAATAATGTTTTAGTGTCTCCATATTCTGAGCCATAGTTTTTTTTACTTTTGGGCGATTGTCTCAGGTAGGGGCTCATTTTTTGCAGGATGAGGTGACGGTTAGATTGCACTATTTTGGTGGGAAAAAGCCTTTTTGATCGCTTGCTGTTGTACTTTTTGTGATGTAAGTGACAAAAAAATGGTTTATTTAGCAGTTTTTATTTTTATTTTTTTACGGTGTTCATCTGAGAGGTTAGGTCATGTGATATGTTTAGAGAGCCGGTTGATACGGACGCGGCGATACCTAATATGTGTACTTTTTTCCCCTATTTTTTCCAAAAAAAATTTAACTTTATTTGGGGAAAATGACGTTTTTGTTTATTTTTACTTGAAACTTTAAATTTTTGGGGGGGAACTTTATTTTTTCAACTTTTTTTTTACTTTATTTTTTTTCCCACTTTGGGATTTCAACTTTTCGGGATCTAATCCCTTTTACAATGCATTCCAATACTTCTGTATTGGAATGCATTGGCTGTATGAGTAATACTGTGTGTATTACTCATACAGCTTCCTGCCTGTGAGATCCAGGGCGCTGGATCTCACAGGCACGTCACCGGAAGGCAGCGTGATGCCTTTCTTAGACATCGCGCTGCCTTCCATGCCATCGTGTCCCCCCTACAGCCGCAGGGGGACCCGATGGCACCGCTGCCCGCAACCCGCCGGATAAGGTAAAAGCCGCAAACCGCAGGTCTGAATTGACCTGCGGTATGCGGCGATCGCCAACACGGGGACAGGATGACCGCTGAATGATTTCAGCTGACATCCTGTTGCGATTAACCCCCGCCGTGCCGCAATCACGATTTAAACTTAGGACGTACCGGTACGCCCTGAATCCTTAAGGACTCTGGAAATAGGGCGTACTGGTACGCCCTAAGTCCTTAAGGGGTTAAAAAGTGTCCTGTCTGACCCAGGAAGAAGTAACACATCGACTTAAAAAGATTAAAATAGACAAATCGCCAGGACAGGATGGCATACACCCCTGTATCCTAAGGAAATTAAGTAATGTCAAAGCCAGACCCTTATTTGTGATATTTGCGGACTCTATACTGACAGGGAATGTCCCACAGGATTGGCGCATAGCAAATGTGGTGCCAATATTCAAAAAGGGTCCAAAAACAGAGCCTGGAAACTATAGGCCGGTAAGTTTAACATCTGTTGTGGGTAAACTGTTTGTAGGTTTTCTAAGAGATGCTATCTTAGGGTATCTCAACGGAAATAAGCAAATAAGGCCATATCAGCATGGCTTCATGAGGGATCGGTCATGCCAAACTAATTTAATCAGTTTCTATGAGGGAGTAAGTTCTAAACTTGACAGCACAAACTTGACAGCAGCGAATCAATGGATGTTGTATATCTGGACTTCTCCAAAGCATTTGACACTGTACCACTTAATAGGTTAGTATAAAAATGAGAATGCTCGGACTGGGAGAAAATGTCTGTATGTGGATAAGTAACTGGCTCAATGATAGAAAACAGAGAGTGGTTATTAATGGTACACACTCAGATTGGATCACTAGTGGGGTACCTCAGGGGTCAGTATTGGGACCTATTCTCTTCAATATATTTATTAATGATCTTGTAGAAGGCTTGCATAGTAAAATATTTTTCACATATCATTTTCACAAATTACACTAAACTGTGCAAAGTAATCAACACGGAAGAGGACAGTATACTGCTACAGAGGTATATGGATAGACTGGAGGCTTGGGCAGATGAGGTTTAACACTGACAAATGTAAGGTTATGCACATGGGAAGGAATAATGCAAGTCACCCGTACATACTAAATGGTAAAACACTCGGTAACTAGAGATGTCGCGAACATAAAATTTTCCGTTCGCGAACGACGAACGCGAATTTCTACAAATGTTCCGGGCGAACCGCCATTGACTTCTATAGGCAGGCGAATTTTAAAACCCACAGGGACTCTTTCTGACCACAATAGTGATGGAAAAGTTGTTTCAAGGGGACTAACACTTGGACTGTGGCATGCCGGAGGGGGATCCATGGCAAAACTCCCATGGAAAATTACATAGTTGACGCAGAGTTGGATTTTTATCCATAAAGGGCAAAAATCACCTAACAATCCAAATTTTTTTTTGAACAACGTGGTTTAAAACATTCAGTGTGTGTATACGATCAGGTATGATGTTGTATCGATCAGGTAGTGTAAGGGTTACGCGCGCTTCACAGACATTGACAGACCAAACTCCCCTTTTAATGCACCGCAAACAGTCCATTTGCCCAGCAGCAAACTTCCCATTTGCACAAGGTTGGATACCAAGCTAGCTATGTCTCGTTGATGTCATTGAAGGTTTCTTCCTCCACCCAGCCACATACAACACCAAGGGTCCCGGAAAGCTGAATTGAATTGATTTTTCGAATGGGGAGATGGTTAAAAAAAATGCTGGCTCCCTCCCCTTTGTTTGAATCCACGGTCACTGCGTCTGTGCCGTGCAATTTACTGTCCCACACGATATGAGTGCTATTTTCTATAGTTCTCTCTTCTCATCAGTTTAATCCCTGTTATGTCCCCAATCTGGGGTCCATTTATCAAATGGATTTTTCGAACGGGGAGATGGTTAAAAAAACACTGGCTCCCTCCCCTTTGTTTTAATCCACGCCACGGTCACTGCGTCTGCGCCGTGCAATTTACTGTCCCACCCGATATGAGTGGTATTTCCTGTAGTTCTCTCTTCTCATCAGTTTAATCCCTGTTACGTCCCATATCAGGGTGGGATTGCCTTTTGTGAAATAAAATTTAGGCCGGGTACCTTCGACTGCCTTTACAGTGACAGACCAAACTCTGATACATCAAACTAAATTGATTTTAGGAAGTGTAGAGATGGAAAAAGCAGCTTGGTCTGTCATCTTACTCCCAAGTTGGGGCACTGCGCGTGCACAGAGCAATGTGCTGTGACACCCTATGTGAGTGGTGTCTTACCTAGTACTATTCCTATCAGTTTAATCCCTGTTACGTCCCCTATCCAGAGAGGTGTGTCGAATTGATTAACCATTGTCGAATTAACAAACCATTACGACATCCAGGAATAATTTAGTTCTGAGCTTTGTACTTGAATTGTATTGGAATTGTTGGGGATTTTTTTAAATTGTCTGCATTATTTCTAATAAACTATTAAGAGACTTTATTATGATTTTTTTATTTTATGTATTAAAAACCCACCCATACGACTTAAAAAAATAATAATAATTTTTAAGTTTTTTCTATGAAAAAACATCCTGCCGTCCCGATCGCTTTTGGTCTGATCATAATGAAGCAACGGCCTTATCATCTGGGGTATGGCAACATTGCCAACACACTCATAGAGGTAATGATTAGGGATGAGCGAACCCGAACTGTATAGTTCTGGTTCGTACCGAATTTTGGGGTGTCCGTGACACAGACCCGAACCCGAACATTTTCGTAAAAGTCCGGGTTCGGGTTCGGTGTTCGTCGCTTTCTTGGCGCTTTTTGAAAGGCTGCAAAGCAGCCAATCAACAAGCGTCATACTACTTGCCCCAAGAGGCCGTCACAGCCATGCCTAGAATTGGCATGGCTGTGATTGGCCAGTGCAGCATGTGACCCAGCCTCTATTTAAGCTGGAGTCACGTAGCGCCGCACGTCACTCTGCTCTGATCAGTGTAGGGAGTGGTTGCAGCTGCGACTGTTAGGGCGAGATTAGGCAGTGATTAACTCCTCCAAAACACTTAAGTCAGTGATCGATCTACAGCTGTGGATCATTGAACTGCTGCTATTCAATTGCTCACTGTTTTTAGGCTGCCCAGAGCGTTTTTCAGTCACTTTTTTCTGGGGTGATCGGCGGCCATTTTGTGTCTTGTGGTGCGCCAGCACAAGCTGCCACCAAGTACATTTAACCATCAATAGTGTGGTTATTTTTTTGCTATATCCTACATCAGGGTCAAGCTGTCACCAAGTGCATTTAACCATCAATAGTGTGGTTATTTTTTGGCTATATCCTACATCAGGGTCAAGCTGTCACCAAGTGCATTTAACCATCAATAGTGTGGTTATTTTTTGGCTATATCCTACATCAGGGTCAAGCTGTCACCAAGTGCATTTAACCATCAATAGTGTGGTTATTTTTTGGCTATATCCTACATCAAGGTCAAGCTGTCACCAAGTGCATTTAACTATCAATAGTGTGGTTATTTTTTGGCTATATTCTACATCAGGGTCAAGCTGTCACCAAGTGCATTTAACCATCAATAGTGTGGTTATTTTTTGGCTATATCCTACATCAGGGTCAAGCTGTCACCAAGTGCATTTAACCATCAATAGTGTGGTTATTTTTTTGCTATATCCTACATCAGGGGCAAGCTGTCACCAAGCGCATTTAACCATCAATAGTGTTGTTATTTTTTGGCTATATCCTACATCAGGATCAAGCTGTCACCAAGTGCATTTAACCATCAATAGTGTGGTTATTTTTTGGCTATATCCTACATCAGGGGCAAGCTGTCACCAAGTGCATTTAACCATCAATAGTGTGGTTATTTTTTTGCTATATCCTACATCAGGGGCTTGGCTATGCTTGCTATTTTATTGAGGGGTGAAATACAATTGCCAAAATAGCAGTACCCTAAATCTGGTGTTTCAGCTGTGGCCAGCCAATTGTAATTCTGTCTGCTGTCTGGCAAAGGATATATTTTTGTTCAGGGTTGAAATACAATTTACAACTTAGCAATTTCCTAAATTAGTAGTTTCTGCTGTATCAGGGCTACTTTAAATCTATTCATTAAAAGGGTAAATTAGATTCAAGGTGCTGAGTCATTCTCAATAACTTCACACACACGCTACTGTGCAATTCCAAGTCTAATTCTGTCTGTAAACGTATACCTGTCACCCAGCGCCTAAATAATAGGCCTCAAATTTTTATTCAGCTAAATCTGTCATTACTGCTGTGGCTGGTCAAGTTATTTAGTGTCGGTCAAAGCACAGTTTTTGTTCTGGGTTGAAATACAATTCCCAACTTAGCAATTCTCTAAATTAGTGGTTTCTGCTGTATCAGGCCTACTTTAAATCTATCCCTAAAAGGGTATATTAGATTCAAGGTGCAGATAGGGTCATTCTCAATAACTTCACACACACGCTACTGTGCATTTCCAAGTCTAATTCTGTCTGTAAACGTATACCTGTCACCCAGCGCCTAAATAATAGGCCTAAAATTTATATTCAGCTAAATCTGTGGTTATTGCTGTGGCTGGTCAAGTAATTTTGGGTCCGTCAAAGCACAGTTTTTGTTCTGGGTTGAAATACAATTCCCAACTTAGCAATTCTCTAAATTAGTGGTTTCTGCTGTATCAGGCCTACTTTAAATCTATCCCTAAAAGGGTATATTAGAATCAAGGTGCTGATAGGGTCATCCACAATAACTTCACACGCTACCGTGCATTTCCAAGTCTAATTCAGTCCGTAAACGTATACCTGTCATGCAGCGCCTAAATACTAGGACTCAAATTTATATTCAGCTAAATCTGTCGCTACTGCTGTGCCTTTATTAGTGTAATACAGTACCTAAATAGATAGCCAGATAGTGTTAGGTGTCTGTAAAAAAAGGCCTGAATTTGAATTCAATACATTGGGCCAAATAATATTCTTTTTATTGTGGTGAACAGTAAGGCCTCATGCACACGACCGTTGTGTGCATCCGTGGCCGTTGTGCCGTTTTCCGTTTTTTTTCGCGGACCCATTGACTTTCAATGGGTCCGTGGAAAAATCGGAAAATGCACCGTTTTGCAGCCGAGGCCGTGATCCGTGTATCCTGTCCGTCAAAAAAATATGACCTGTCCTATTTTTTTGACGGACAACGGTTCACGGACCCATTCAAGTCAATGGGTCCGTGAAAGAACACGGATGCACACAAGATTGGCATCCGTGTCCGTGATCCGTGGCCGTAGGTTGCTTTCATACAGACGGATCCGAAGGCGGATCATAGAGGCGGATCATAGAGGCGTTCCCATGGTGATGGGGACGCTTCAAGTTAAAATATACCATCGGATTGGAGAAAACTCCAATCCGATGGTATAAAAGAACTCCAGACTTTACATTGAAAGTCAATGGGGACGGATCCGTTTGAAATGGCACCATATTGTGTCAACATCAAACGGATCCGTTCCCATTGACTTGCATTGAAATTCAGGACGGATCCGTTTGGCTCCGCACGGCCAGGCGGACACCAAAACGACTTTTTTTTCATGTCCGTGGATCCTCCAAAAATCAAGGAAGACCCACGGACGAAAAAACAGTCACGGATCACGGACCCACGGACCCCGTTTTTTCGGACCGTGAAAAAAAACTGTCGTGTGCAGGAGGCCTTACAATGAGGAAAACATCTAGTAAGGGACGCAGACATGGTCGTGGTGGTGTTAGTGGACCCTCTGGTGCTGGGAGAGGACCTGGCCGTTCTGCCACAGCCACATGTCCTAGTGTACCAACTACCTCAGGTCCCAGTAGCCGCCAGAATTTACAGCGATATTTGGTGGGGCCCAATGCCGTTCTAAGGATGGTAAGGCCTGAGCAGGTAGAGGCATTAGTCAATTGGGTGGCCGACAGTGAATCCAGCACGTTCACATTATCTCCCACCCAGTCTTCTGCAGAAAGCGCACAGATGGTGCCAGAAAACCAAGCCCAACAGTCTGTCACATCACCCCCATGCATATCAGGGAAACTGTCTGAGCCTCAATTTATGCAGCAGTCTCTTATGCTGTTTGAAGACTCCGCTGGCAGGGTTTCCCAAGGGCATCCACCTAGCCCTTCCCCAGCGGTGGAAGACATAGAATGCACTGACGCACAACCACTTATGTTTCCTGATGATGAGGACATGGGAATACCACCTCAGCACGTCTCTGATGATGACGAAACACAGGTGCCAACTGCTGCGTCTTTCTGCAGTGTGCAGACTGAACAGGAGGTCAGGGATCAAGACTGGGTGGAAGACGATGCAGGGGACGATGAGGTCCTATACCCCACATGGAATGAAGGTCGTACCACTGACTTTCACAGTTCGGAGGAAGAAGCAGTGGTGAGACCGAGCCAACAGCGTGGCAAAAGAGGGAGCAGTGGGCAAAAGCAGAACACCCGCCGCCAAGAGACTCCACCTGCTACTGACCGCCGCCATCTGGGACCGAGCACCCCTAATTCAGCTTCAAGGAGTTCCCTGGCATGGCACTTCTTCAAACAATGTGCTGACGACAAGACCAGAGTGGATTGCACGCTGTGCCATCAAAGCCTGAAGCGAGGCATTAACGTTCTGAACCTTAGCACAACCTGCATGACCAACCTGCATGACCAGGCACCTGCATGCAAAGGCTTTTGACACTGTCCCACATAGAAGACTTATCAATAAACTGCAGTCATTGAGCATGGACTCCCATATTGTTGAGTGGATTAGGCAGTGGCTGAGTGACAGACAACAGAGGGTTGTAGTCAATGGAGAACATTCAAAACAAGGTCATGTTACCAGTGGGATTCCACAGGGATCTGTACTGGGACCAATTTTGTTTAATATCTTCATAAGTGATATTGCAAAAGGCCTCGATTGCAAAAGGCCTCGATGGTAAGGTTTGTCTTTTTGCTGATGACACAAAGATATGTAACAGGGTTGATGTTCCTGGAGGGAAACGCCAAATGGAAAAGGATTTAGGAAAACTAGAAGAATGGTCAGAACTCTGGCAACTGAAATTTAATGTGGATAAGTGCAAGATAATGCACCTGGGGCGTAAAAACCCAAGGGCAGAATATAGAATATTTGACACAGTCCTGACCTCAGTATCTGAGGAAAGGGATTTAGGAGTAATTATTTCAGAAGACTTAAAGGTGGGAAGACAATGTAATAAAGCAGCACGAAATGCCAGCAGAATGCTTGGATGTATAGGGAGAGGTATAAGCAGTAGAAAGAGTGAAGTGCTTATGCCGCTGTACAGAACACTGGTAAGACCTCACTTGGAGTATTGTGCGCAGTACTGGAGGCCATATCTCCAGAAGGATATAGATACTCTAGAGAGAGTTCAGAGAAGAGCTACTAAACTGGTCCATGGATTGCAGGATAAAACTTACCAGGAAAGATTAAAGGACCTTAATATGTATAGCTTGGAAGAAAGAAGAGACCGAGGGGATATGATAGAAACTTTTAAATACATAAAGGGAATCAACTCGGTAAAGGAGGAGAGCATATTTAAAAGAAGAAAAACTACCACAAGAGGACACAGTTTTAAATTAGAGGGGCAAAGGTTTAAAAGTAATATAAGGAAGTATTACTTTACTGAGAGAGTAGTGGATGCATGGAATAGCCTTCCTGCAGAAGTGGTAGCGGCAAATACAGTAAAGGAGTTTAAGCATGCATGGGATAGGCATAAGGCTATCCTTCATATAAGATAGGGCCAGGGACTATTCATAGGATTCAGATATATTGGGCAGACTAGATGGGCCAAATGGTTCTTATCTGCCGACACATTCTATGTTTCTATGTTTCTATGTTTCAAAGCATGAACTGCAGTGGAGTAAACACCTTAAAAACAAGGAAGTCACTCAGGCTCCCCCTGCTACCTCTTCTGCTGCTGCCGCCTCGGCCTCTTCTGCTGCTGCCGCCTCTGCCTCCGCCTCTGGAGGAACGTTTGGCACCTGCCGCCCAGCAAACAGGGGATGTACCACCAACACCACCATCTCCGTCACCAAGCATCTCAACCATGTCACACGGCAGCATTCAGCTCTCCATCTCACAAACATTTGAGAGAAAGCGTAAATTCCCACCTAGCCACCCTCGATCCCTGGCCCTGAATGCCAGCATTTCTAAACTACTGGTCTATGAAATGCTGTCATTTAGGCTGGTGGACACAGACAGCTTCAAACAGCTCATGTCGCTTGCTGTCCCACAGTATGTTGTTCCCAGCCGGCACTACTTCTCCAAGAGAGCCGTGCCTTCCCTGCACAACCAAGTATCCGATAAAATCAAGTGTGCATTGCGCAACGCCATCTGTGGCAAGGTCCACCTAACCACAGATACGTGGACCAGTAAGCACGGCCAGGGACGCTATATCTCCATAACTGCACACTGGGTAAATGTAGTGGCGGAGAGCTCTTTGGCGCACGTCCTTCCGCCGCCAAGGATCGCAGGGCAACATTCTTTGCCTCCTGTTGCCACCTCCTCCTACTCGGCTTCCTCCTCCTCTTCTTCCACCTGCTCATCCAGTCAGCCACACACCTTCACCACCAACTTCAGCACAGCCCGGGGTAAACGTCAGCAGGCCATTCTGAAACTCATATGTTTGGGGGACAGGCCCCACATCGCACAGGAGTTGTGGCGGGGTATAGAACAACAGACCGATGAGTGGTTGCTGCCGGTGAGCCTCAAGCCCGGCCTGGTGGTGTGCGATAATGGGCGAAATCTCGTTGCAGCTCTGGGACTAGCCGGTTTGACGCATATCCCTTGCCTGGCGCATGTGCTGATTTTGGTGGTGCAGAAGTTCATTCACAACTACCCCGACATGTCAGAGCTGCTGCATAAAGTGCGGGCCGTCTGTTCGCACTTCCGGCGTTCACATCCTGCCGCTGCTCGTCTGTCTGCGCTACAGCGTAACTTCGGCCTTCCGGCTCACCGCCTCATATGCGATGTGCCCACCAGGTGGAACTCCACCTTGCACATGCTGGACAGACTGTGCGAGCAGCAGACGGCCATATTGGAGTTTCAGCTGCAGCACGCACGGGTCAGTCGCACTGCGGAACAGCACCACTTCACCACCAATGACTGGGCCTCCATGCGAGACCTGTGTGCCCTGTTGCGCTGTTTCGAGTACTCCACCAACATGGCCAGTGGCGATGACGCCGTTATCAGCATTACAATACCATTTCTATGTCTCCTTGAGAAAACACTTAGGGCGATGATGGAAGAGGAGTTGGCCCAGGAGGAGGAGGAGGAGGAGGAGGAGGAGGAAGCAGGGTCATTTTTAGCACTTTCAGGCCAGTCTCTTCGAAGTGACTCAGAGGGAGGTTTTTGGCAACAGCAGAGGCCAGGTACAAATGTGGCCAGCCAGGGCCCACTACTGGAGGACGAGGAGGACGAGGATGCGGAGGAGGTGGAGGAGGATGAGGATGAAGTATGGTCACAGCGGGGTGGCACCCAATGCAGCTCGGGCCCATCACTGGTGGGTGGCTGGGGGGAAACACAGGACGATGACCATACGCCTCCCACAGAGGACAGCTTGTCCTTACCTCTGGGCAGCCTGGCACACATGAGCGGCTACATGCTGCAGTGCCTGCGCAACAACAGCAGAGTTGCCCAGGCTGGTGGACAAGCTGTCCTCTGTGGGAGGCGTATGGTCATCGTCCTGTGTTTCCCCCAAGCCACCCACCAGTGATGGGCCCGAGCTGCATTGGGTGCCACCCCGCTGAGACCATACTTCATCCTCATCCTCCTCCACCTCCTGGATTGTTCCAGTGTTGGGTGACGTAAAGCATGATTCTCTGATATGGCATGAAGACAGATTCTCTGTTACGGGACCACTCTCCTCTGCCTGGGTGCCTGGGCCTAAATATCTGATAATGAACTGTTCCAGTGTTGGGTGACATGAAGCATGATTCTCTGCTATGACATGAAGATTGATTCTCTGCTGACATGAAGCCAGATTCTCTGTTACGGGACCTCTCTCCTCTGCCTGGGTGCCGGGGCCTAAATATCTGACAATGGACTGTTCCAGTGTTGGGTGACGTGAAGCATGATTCTATGCTATGACATGAAGACTGATTCTCTGCTGACATGAAGCCAGATTCTCTGTTACGGGACCTCTCTCCTCTGCCTGGGTGCCTGGGCCTAAATATCTGATAATGGACTGTTCCAGTGTTGGGTGACATGAAGCATGATTCTCTGCTATGACATGAAGACTGATTCTCTGCTGACATGAAGCCATATTCTTTGTTACGGGAGCTCTCTCCTCTGCCTGGATGCCGGGGCCTAAATATCTGACAATGGACTGTTCCAGTGTTGGGTGACGTGAAGCATGATTCTATGCTATGACATGAAGACTGATTCTCTGCTGACATATAGCCAGATTCTCTGTTACGGGACCTCTCTCCTTTGCCTGGGTGCCTGAGCCTAAATATCTGACAATGGACTGTTCCAGTGTTGGGTGACGTAAAGCATGATTATCTGCTATGACATGAAGACTGATTCTCTGCTGACATGAAGCCAGATTCTCTGTTACGGGACCTCTCTCCTCTGCCTGGGTGCCTGGGCCTAAATATCTGACAATGGACTTTTCCAGTGTTGGGTGACGTGAAGCCTGATTCTCTGCTATGACATGAAAACTGATTCTCTGCTGACATGAAGCCATATTCTCTGTTACGGGACCTCTCTCCTCTGCCTGGATGCCGGGGCCTAAATATCTGACAATGGACTATTCCAGTGTTGGGTGACGTAAAGCATGATTCTCTGCTATGACATGAAGACTGATTCTCTGCTGACATGAAGCCAGATTCTCTGTTACGGGACCTCTCTCCTCTGCCTGGGTGCCTGGGCCTAAATATCTGACAATGGACTTTTCCAGTGTTGGGTGACGTAAAGCCTGATTCTCTGCTATGACATGAAAACTGATTCTCTGCTGACATGAAGCCATATTCTCTGTTACGGGACCTCTCTCCTCTGCCTGGATGCCGGGGCCTAAATATCTGACAATGGACTATTCCAGTGTTGGGTGACGTAAAGCATGATTCTCTGCTATGACATGAAGTCTGATTCTCTGCTGACATGAAGCCAGATTCTCTGTTACGGGACCTCTCTCCTCTGCCTGGGTGCCGGGGCCTAAATATCTGACAATGGACTGTTCCAGTGTTGGGTGACGTGAAGCATGATTCTCTGCTATGACATGAAGACTGATTCTCTGCTGACATGAATCCAGATTCTCTGTTACGGGACCTCTCTCCTCTGCCTGGGTGCCGGGGCCTAAATATCTGACAATGAACTGTTCCAGTGTTGGGTGACGTGAAGCCTGATTCTCTGCTATGACTTGAAGACCGATTCTCTGCTGACATGAATCCAGATTCTCTGTTACGGGACCTCTCTCCTCTGCCTGGGTGCCTGGGCCTAAATATCTGACAATGGACTTTTCCAGTTGGGTGACGTGAAGCATGATTCTCTGCTATGACATGAAGACTGGACTGATTCTCTGCTGACATGAAGCCAGATTCTCTGTTATGGGACCTCTCTCCTCTGCTTGGGTGCCAGGGCCAAAATATATGACAATGGACTATTACAGTGGTGGGTGACGTGAAGCATGATTCTCTGCTATGACATGAAGACTAGACTGATTCTCTGCTGACATGAAGCTAGATTCTCTGTTATGGGACCTCTCTCCTCTGCCTGGGTGCCGGGGCCTAATTTTATGACAATGGACTGTTACAGTGGTGGGTGACGTGAAGCCAGATTCTTTGCTATGGGACCTCTCTCCAATTGATATTGGTTAATTTTTATTTATTTTATTTTTATTTTTATTCATTTCCATTTCCACTTTTGTTTGCAGGGGATTTACCTACATGTTGCTGCCTTTTGCAGCTCTCTAGCCCTTTCCTGGGCTGTTTTACAGCCTTTTTAGTGCCGAAAAGTACGGGTCCCCATTGATTTCAATGGTGTTTGGGTTCGGGACGAATTTCGGGTCGGGTTCGGATCCCGAACCCGAACATTTCCGGGAAGTTCGGCCGAACTTCTCGAACCTGAACATCCAGGTGTTCGCTCATCTCTAGTGATGATCGCTTCATTGTGATACGCAAGCCCCTTCACCACAGCAAGGTAACGATCACGAAAGGGGAATTGACACTTGTATGTGCCTTTGTTTTGGTTTTGCAGGCACAGTGCAGCACCAGAGGCCAGAAAAATTAGGCATGTACACATGCCTGAAAAACAATGTTATTGTTGCAGCCGCTGTTGTAGCAGCGGCCGAAAAAATTGATGTTTTCAATGCAGAAAGGTGACTAAAACATTGCAGCTTGAACCCTAAATTGGTGGCGGAGAATTCACGAAAGTCATCCGGTATGCAGACATTAAATTCAGCAGCGTGGGGACCATTTTGAGGCCAAGGCATGTCAGGCCTTTTGTTAGTTAAACGTATCCCCTACTGTCAGTCCCTTCGGGATCCATGCCTCATTCATCTTAATAAAGGTGAGGTAATCAACACTTTTTTGACCGAGGCGACTTCTTTTGTCAGTGACAATGCCTCCTGCTGCACTGAAGGTCCTTTCTGACAGGACACTTGAAGCGGGGCAGGCCAGAAGTTCTATCGCAAAATGGGATAGCTCAGGCCACAGGTCCAGCCTGCACACCCAGTAGTCAAGGGGTTCATCGCTCCTCAGAGTGTCGATATCTGCAGTTAAGGCGAGGTAGTCTGCCACCTGTCGGTCAAGTCGTTCTCTAAGGCTGGATCCCGAAGGGCTGTGGCGATGTGTAGGACTGAAAAAGCTCTGCATGTCCTCCATCAACAACACATCTGTAAAGCGTCCTGTCCTTGCCGCCGTGGTCGTGGTAGGAGGATGATTACTTTCACCTCTTCCTCAGTTAGATTCCCGTTGTGCTGTGACATCCCCCTTATAAGCTGTGTAAAGCATATTTTTTTGTTTGGTTTGGAACTGCTGCATCCTTTCAGACTTCCGGTAATTTGGTAACATCTCCGCCACTTTCTGATTATACCGGGGGTCTAGTAGCGTGGCCACCCACTACAGGTCGTTCTCCTTCATCCTTTTTATACGAGGGTCCCTCAACAGACATGACAGCATGAAAGACCCCATTTGCACAAGGTTGGATGCCGAGCTACTCATTTCCCGTTCCTCCTCCTCACTGATGTCATTGACGGTCTGTTCTTTCCCCCAGCCACGTACAAGACCACGGGTCCCAGATAGGTGACAACAACGAGCACCCTGGGATGCCTGCTGTGGTTGGTCTTCCTCCTCCTCAAAGCCACATTCCTCCTCTTCCTCATACTCCTCTTGCAGCGCTGCCGCAGGTCTGGCAAGCGATGATGACAAGGCTGTTTCTGGTGGTGATGGTGACCACAACTCTTCCTCTTCACGCTCATCTACAGCCTGATCCAGCACTCTTTGCAGGGCACGCTCCAGGAAGAAAACAATTCGGATGTGGTCGCTGATGGTGCCTTCGGTGCGACTGACTAGGTTTGTCACCTCCAAAGGACGCATGAGCCTACAGGCATTGCGCATGAGCGTCCAGTAACGTGGCAAAAAAATTCCCAGCTCCGCAGAGGCTGTCCTAGCACCCCGGTCTTACAAATACTCGTTGACGGATTTTTCTTGTTGGAGCAGGCGGTCGAACATTAGGAGTGTTGAATTCCAACGTGTCGGGCTGTCGCAAAACAAGGGCCTCACTGGCATTTTGTTTCGGCTGGTCCGGTGTGGCTCTCTGCTTTCAGGCAAGTCAACCCCAAGACAGCGTGACACTATCGTATCCGGGATGTGGAATAGCCCCTGTGGAGCTGGGGGGATTCAGTTGATGTGCAGCCAGACGTCGCATGGAAGAGGATGGAGTAGGAGGAGTAGAGGAGGTGGCAGTAGGCCTGCCTCCAAGTCGTGTCACCAACTCCGCTGCAGAGCCACGCATTCCATGCTTGGCAGCCGTCAGCAGGTTGACCCAATGCGCAGTGTAGGTGATATACCTGCCCTGACCGTGCTTTTCAGACCAGGTATCAGTGGTCACCTTCCACTGTGGTGTCCCAATAGCGATACATTTTTTGAAGGCCTCAGACTCCACCAGCTGGTATGGTAAAAGCTGGCGGGCTAAGAGTTCTGTCAAGCCAGCTGTCAGACGCCGGTCAAGAGGGTGACTCTGTGACATTGGCTTCTTACGCTCAAACATTTCCTTTACAGACACCTGACTGTGGGCAGATGAGATGGAACTGCTCAAGGTGAGAGGCGGAGTGGTGGGTGGTTGAGAGGGGGCAAGGAGGACAGCAGTGGTTGACGTGGCTGAAGATGCTGGACCAGGAGGAGGATGGTGGCTTTAAGCTTGTGTGCTGCTTCTACTCGTCATTATTAGTTGATCCCATAGGCGTTTGTGATGTGCGATCATGTGCCTTCGTAAAGCAGTTGTACCTAGGTGGGTGTTGGATTTCCCACGACTCAGTTTCTTTTGGCACAGGTTGCAAATGGCATCGCTGATGTCAGAGGCAGACACACAAAAAAAATGCCACACTGCTGAGCTTTGCAATGATGGCATTCTGGTGGTGGCAACAGCATGCGTTGATTGGCATGCTGTCTGGCTGACCCCGGGTGCCGATACATGCTGTCTGACTGTGCCACTAGCTCCTTGCGACGACCTCCCCCTGCTTCAAACTCGTCTCCTCCTTCTCTCTGTCTCCCCTTCTGAACTTTCCCCCTCTTCTTCTTCTCTTCGAGCAGGCACCCACGTGGCACCCACAGACACATCGTCATCATTAACCTCTTCACTTGTATCTGACACCTCAGCAAAGGAAGCAGCAGCGGGTACAACATCATCATCATCACACTGTACGTCCATTTGTATAATGCTGCCTGACTGAAACATATCCCTGTTATCTACATCCTCTGGCAATAATGGTTGCGCATCACTAATTTCATCCAACTGATGTGTAAATAACTCCTCTGAGGGATCTAGTGAAGGGGCTGTGGTGGCTGTGGTGGTAGTGGTGGTTGTAGTGGCGGCGGGCGGGAGAGTGGTAACTTGAGAGCAGGTGACCAAAGCTGAGCTGGAGGAGGATGGTGCGTCAAGGTTCTTAGCAGAAGCTGTTGAAGATTAGGTGTCCTGTGTAAGCCAGTCAACTATTTTCTCCGAATTTTTTGGGTTCAGGGTACGTGGCCTCTGAACACTGGGCATTATTCCAGGGCCAGTGGAAATCACAGCACCACGAACACGACGGCCCCTGTGGCGTGGCCTGCCTCTGCCTGTCATTTTTTATTAGATAAGTGTTACTATGCGTGCAAGGTACTGTGCCACGCTATATAAGTGCTGGGCAGTGGGCACAGTACAGTCTGTCTCGGGCTTGCAAATGTGATTATATCACAGAAAAATTTTCAATAGAATTTTTGTTATCTGCAAGATATTTGAGTGAATGACACCCTGTAACGGTATGAGTGCAGGCCTAGCCACTAGCCAGTGGGCACAATACAGTATGTGTTGGCCTGACGCACACGGGCTTGCAAATGTGATTAGATCACAGTTAAATTTTAAATATAATTTTTTTTCTGAAAGGTATTTGGGCGAATGACACCCTGTAACGGTATGAGTGCAGACCTAGCCAGCCACTAGCCAGTGGACACAATACAGTTTGTGTGGGGGCCTGACACACACGGGCTTGCAAATGTGATTAGATCACAGTTAAATTTTAAATAGATTTTCTTTTTTTCTGCAAGGTATTTGAGTGAATGACACCCTGTAACGGTATGAGTGCAGGCCTAGCCAGCCACTAGCCAGTGGACACAATACAGTATGTGTGGGCGCCTGACACACACGGGCTTGCAAATGTGATTAGATCACAGTTAAATTTTAAATAGATTTTTTTTTTCTGCAAGGTGTTTGAGTGAATGACACCCTGTAACGGTATGAGTGCAGGCCTAGCCAGCCACTAGCCAGTGGACACAATACAGTATGTGTGGGGGCCTGACACACACGGGCTTGCAAATGTGATTAGATCACAGTTAAATTTAAAATAGATTTTTTTTCCTGCAAGGTATTTGAGTGAATGACACCCTGTAACGGAATGAGTGCAGGCCTAGCCAGCCACTAGCCAGTGGCCACAATACAGCATGTGTGGATCTGACACACACGGGCTTGCAAATGTGATTAGATCACAGAAAAATATTAAATATAATTTTTTTTTATCTGTAAGGTATTTTCTGTCACACCCTGTATAAATGGTGTGCACTGTGCACACAGTGCTGTCTATGACTGAGCCTGCAGCCTCTCACACACGGGCAGCCAGGCAACTGCAATATATATATATATGAAGAAAAAAAAAACACACTGATGTACCAGCCCTGAAAAGGGCTTTTTGGGGTGCTGTCAGAACGCTGTCCTTACAGCAGATGAGTCTGTGGACACAGAACAATGCCCTAGCTAACGCTTTCCCTATTGAATCAGCAGCAGCAGTATTGTCCCTCCTCTCTCTGTGAATGCAGTTTCTGAATGAATCTAAAATGGATGCTGTCCAGGAGGTGGGAGGGTCTGGGAGGGAGGGTCTGCTGCTGATTGGCTGGAATGTGTCTGCTGACTGTGAGGTAGAGGGTCAAAGTTTACTCAATGATGATGTATAGGGGGCGGACCGAACATCGCATATGTTCGCCTGCAGCGGCGAACGCGAACAAGCTATGTTCGCCGGGAAGTATTCGCCGGCAAACTATTCCGGACATCACTATCGGTAACACTGACATGGAAAAGGATCTAGGAATTTTAATAAACAGCAAACTAAGCTGCAAAATCCAGTGTCAGGCAGCTGCTGCCAAGGCCAATAAGATAATGGGTTGCATCAAAAGGGGCAGAGATGCCCGTGATAAGAACATAGACCACACATGGAGTACTGTGTACAGTTCTGGGCTCCTGTGAGCAAAGCAAACATAACAGAGCTGGAGTGGATCCAGAGGAGGGCAACTAAAGTAATAACTGGAATGTGGCAAATACAATACCCTGAAAGGTTATCAAAATTAGGGTTATTCACTTTAGAAAAAAACGACTGAGAGGGGATTTAATTACTATGTATAAATATATCAGGGGTCAGTACAGAGATCTATCCCATCAGCTATTTATCCCCAGGACTGTGACTGTGACGAGGGGACATCTTCTGCATCTGGAGGAAAGAAGGTTTGTACGCAAACATAGAAGAGGATACTTTACGGTAAGAGCAGTGAGACTATGGAACTCTCTGCCTGAGGAGGTGGTGATGGTGAGTAGTGATGAGCGGCAGGGGTCATATTCGAATTTGCGATATTTCGCAAATATTTTGTCGAATATTCGTTGAATATTCGCAAATTCGAATATTCGTTATATTCTCCAATTTTTTTTACTCAAAAAATCGGCAAGGTAATGATCGTGTAATATGCAAATTTTCATAATTCGAATTTTCATAAACAACTATTAGACAAAGAAGATTATAGCACTATATTAGCTAAATTGCTCTATAGTCAATTTTTTTTTCGAGTATTCGCCATATTGCTATAACTCCGTTTATAGCAATATAGCGAATATTACAAAAAAAACAAATATAGAGCAATTTAGCTAATATAGTGCTATAATCTTCTTTGTCTAATAGTTGTAATTTTTTTCTCATCTGAAGTTCAAATTGGAAAAAAATGGCAACTATAAAAAAAAAGATTATAGCACTATATTAGCTAAATTGCTCTATATTTGTTTTTTTCGTATATTCGCTATATTGCTATAACTTCGTTTTTTCGAATTTCCGTAATGTTCTAAAACAAGAATATATAGCAATATAGCAAATATTCGAAAAAAATGAATATAGAGCAAAATTCGAAAACAACACTACTCCTAAAGTCAAGTATATTGCAGCCTTCTTATTGGCCCACGAGCTAGAAGCAGGGAGGGATCATGTATACTGATAAAAAAAAAAAATCGAATACAAAAAAAAATATCGAATATTCAAAATTACGAACATATATAACTATATTCGAAATATTCGCAAATTTTCGAAGTACCTATATTCGCGTTAAAAATTTGAAATTCGAATATTCGTGATCAACACTAATGGTGAGTACAATAAAACTGTTCAAAAGGGGCCTGGATGTATTTCTGAAGTGTAATAATATTACAGGCTGTAGCTACTAGAGAGGGGTCGTTGATCCAGGGAGCTATTCTGATTGCCTGATTGGAGTCGGGAAGGAATTTTTTATTCCCCTATATGTGAATATGCTCCTATATTCCCTTTCACGTTAATGAGTCTAGGGAAAGGGGTTAGATTTGTCAGAATGAGTCTGAAGCCAGGAGCAGTATTGAAGCCTCTGATTGTATTGAGGCCTATTCAGATTCAATATAGTATGTTAGGTGACATGGTTGAGCAATCAACTGCCTAAAAAGAAGACACAACGGGGTGTATGGTCTAGATGTTGATGAGCGTTTTTTGGGAGTGTCCGGCTCTCTTCCAGCTTCTACACCTTCTATTTTGGCCCTAATAGAAAAATAAAATTAGCCTCCTGCCCTCAACCTCTCTGCCTGTACCCCAAACCCTGGATGACTACCTCATCCACTTAATCAGATCTGCTACTCTGGCACCGATGATGGTGAATTATGTTACAGCATCATTGTTCCCTCCCTCTAGTTCTTTTACCATCAGCACCTCTTTCTTATGTACCTTTTTACTCTTCCTCATCTTCCCCTGACTCACTGGCCAATGCAGAGGGTAGCGACCTTGGAACTTTGGGAGACCTCAGACCTTTACCTCCATGAGGCAAATTGCCATTTGGAGGATCTTGTCAACAGGGGGAGCAGACACAATAGAGGGAAGCTGTGATAAATATAAGGTGGAGTCTGATTGGTTGCTATGTGCAACTAAGCCAGTTCTACCCCACTATTCATATACAGGGACCAGACACAATAGTCATATGAAAAAACCTTCCTGTGGCTTTGCGGGGAGGGGGGAGGAGACCTTTGTGTCACCCTAGAGGTAATGACAAAATATCTACAAAATGTATAAAGTTTAATGGGGCTCATCAAGCTCAAAAGCCTAAAGAAACAGCGGTTTGTCCTCAAGATGTTATTTGTTGTGTCAATGACTATGCCCTCAACGAGAATCATGCATAATTTTGAATTTGATGGTGTTCCCCTCCAGTTTAGAGATGAACCACTCGAGATTCGTTTTGTGTCTGGTTTGCCGAATTATTGAAAAACTTAGGGTCGAAGCCGAATCAGTTCAGGCTCCCACTGCCCTGAAAGTTGCCCTATAACGCCTTCTAGCCTCCTAGGACTCATTTTGTTTATTTTTTATGATTCGCCATGCCCCCCTCCCAAGCTCTGGAACACAATGACAGCAATAGTAAATGGTGTCTGAGTGACACTGACATAGAGTTAGCTCTGTATATATTTGGGCACTGACACAAATTTAGTTTTTTATTACCTGTTTCCTAATACATATTCAAGTTATAGTTATAAAATGTACATGGGCATAAAGTCCAGACTTTTAGCTTTTATTTGAGGGTATCCACATTAAAATTGGATGAAGGGTTTAGGAGTTTCAAATGCTTGTGAACTGCGCGTACTCGGCGGGCCCCATTGACTTTAATGGCAGGCGAACCTGAAAAACCTTCAGGTCATATTTGCAGCCACCAAATACTTACTAGGAGTCCAAATACTTACTAGACGTGCACAAATAGTCCCACAAAATGGTCTGTGACATACCAGAGGGGGATCATTGGCAAAAATTCCCACAAAAAATATGTATTTTAATAAGGGGTCATTTTTATGCGTCTTAAAGAGAAACTCTCAAATATGTGCCCTGCTGGAGCCTAAAATTTTTTTATTGTAGGCCACGCGAGTACAGGCCCCAAGAATTAGGCATTCACCTGACAGAAAATAACATGATTATGTGGCTGGAGGTACATTAGGCGGTCACTGGATACTAATTTTACTGTACACCAGTACAGACCCCCAAAATTAGGCATTCACCTGACAGAAAAGAACTTGTCATGATGTGGCTTGAGGTACATTAGGCGATCCCTGGATAAAACTTTTACTGTATGCCACTGGAGTACAGGCCCCAAAAATGAGGCATTCACCTGACAGAAAAGGCTTTCTATGCCGCTGTATATACATAAGACAAGGACCATTCTTTATTCTGGGTGGTGGGGGATATGTGTGGGCCGGCATGAGGAAATTCAATTACATGTAAACGTCACAGGTGTTGAATCCCTTTTGAGATCCATGCCTCATTCATTTTTAGAAATGTAAGGTAGTCCACACTTTCGTGAGCTGGTCGAGTGCACTTATTATTCACGATCCCCCTGCTGCGCTGAATGTCCTTTCGGACAGGACACTCGACTAGGGGCAAGCCAAGAGTTTCATGGAAAATTGTGCCAGCTCGGGCCACAGGTCGAGCCTGCACACCCAGTAGTCCAGAGGTTCCTCGCTTCTCAGAGCGTCTACATCGCCCGTTAACCCGATATAGGGTACTTTCACACTTGCAGCAGAGGATTCCGGGAGGCAGTTCAGTCGCTGGAAATGCCTGCCGGAACCGTCAAAACGTATGCAAACTGATGGCATTTGTCAGCTGGATCAGGATTGCGCATGAGCAGCCACTGGCACGGTGAAAAGAAACCAAGCTCCCAGAACATGTCTTGCTGCAGAGTTCATACACGTAGCCATAAAGGCACATTGCTGCTAGAGCAGCCTATAAAGCATATGCAAGGTGAAGTTCCAGCTCGTCGGGCTGTCACAAATCAGACGTATGACGGGCAAGTGGTGTCACCATTAGTAAGGCGGATCTATCGCCATGTAAGATCTTCTAAAATGTGCAGAGATTTTCCTGGTCTGCCGCAAGACGTCCTGTAACACAGGGTATTTGGCAACGAATCGCTGTACGACCAATTTCAGGACGTGTGCCATGCACGGCACATGTGTCATTTTGCCCTGTTTCAGCACGCTCAGCAGATTGGCGCCGTTGTCGCATACCACTTTACCAACTGTCAAATTGAGCAGGGTTAGCCACTGATCGACCTGTGACCACAGAGCTGAAAGCAGTTTGGGATCGGTGTGGTTCTTGTCTTCCAGGCACAACAGCCACAGCACAGCATGGCAACGTCTTACCTGGAACATCGAATAGGTTCTGGGGAGCTTGGGGGGCGAAACGGAAGAGGCGGTAACAGTGGAAAAGGAGGAGTCAGCCGAGGAGAAAACAGAGATGAATGTGACGACGGCACAGTGGAAGGTGGAGGGCAAATGGGAGGAAGGAGGAGAAGGAGAAGGAGAAGAGGCAGGACGTGAAGCGCCAGGAGTGTGGCTTTGTGGGTTCTGATGGCGTTGCTCCCACTTGGCTCAGTGATGGGAGGCCAGGTGCCTTCTTAAGATGGTCGTCCCTATGTGAGTGTTGGGCTTACCGTGACTTATGCGTTGACAGCACAGGCTGCAGATGGCAACACTATTGTCAGCAGTTGACACGTTAAAAAAGCCCCCACTGCGGAACCATGTGCCACCATCCTGGGAGCGCCAGAAGTGACAGTGCATTGTAGATGGCTCACTCCAGATACATTTGCAGTCTGCTTTTTCCCTCCTGTGCCCTGTGAGCTCTCCCTACTTCTCCTCCTTCTCCTACCTCTCTGCTGCTCCATCTATCCCTCTGAACACTCCTCCTTTTCCTCTCTTGTGGGCACCCACGTGACGTCCATCGATACGTCATCATCGTCACCTTCACCATCACTGACTTTTGAGATCTCGGAGTAAACAGCAACAGCGGGGACCTCCCTCCTTTAGCTGATCTGGATATTGTCGTCAGGCTGCTGGGTGGCTGCTGTAGCTACCTCCTCTTCCTCATCCGATTTAAAGAATGACTGCACATCCGTAAGGTCTGGGAATAGATGGGAAAATAATTCCTCTGACTCGAGTGGAAGGGCTATGGTGTTGGTGGTGGTGTATTTGGGTGTGCACACAGCAGAGAGTGAGGAGGGTGCAGATACAGAGGATGAGGAGGGTGCATTAGTGAAAGTCTGAGTGAGACACTCAACCAACACTAATGTCCACTTTGAAATAATCGCACGTTCCTTCTCGAACTTCACACTTAGGCTCCGGCCTAGTGTATCTGCACGCCCTTACCACTCCTGTTGATCGGCATGCCTCTTCCTCTGCCTGTCATTTTCAAAATTATCCTGTCCCTAAGAGAAGAGCAGTATTTGTGGAAGCAGGTATATCGCAGGCCTCAATCAATATTTGTTGGAAACAGGTATATCGAACCCCTGTTCAGTATTTTGTGCAAGCAGGTCTATCGCCTTAATCAAAATTTATGGAAACAGGTATATCAAACCCCTTAATTAGTATTCTATGAAAGCAGGTATATCGCAGGCCTCTATCAATTTTGGTGAAAGCAGGTGTGGCAAAACCAACCTCTCCATTGGGTGCTGGAGAAGCCTGGTTGCCAGCCTCTTGCCCCAGGATTATGGGCCCTCTCATCAGCCCATACTAAACTTAAACCCATGGCGATTTGACTGTGTTTGTGGCATCTGAGCGCTGTTCGGATATATTGAGCGCTCAGATCCAAGACTTCTGGGGATAAGTTGAATGTGGGGGTTCTGTTCAGTTTGATAGGAGTTATGTATTTTTGTGTAGTTTTGCTGTTGTGAATATAGGTATTTTCTGTATCTAGTTGGCTTACCACACCCAGTTAAGTCAATTATCTCACACAGCCTAACTCTGTAAAAACTTGTTTTGCGCAGAAAAGCCATGCTTCCTTTGTTCACAAAGGACTTTTACCCCTGGTCTAATTCATGCCATTTTTAGATATGTTAAATGTCTGTGCTTACTGTAATGGTTGGGACATTGTATATTTGAATAGTGATGTCTGTCCTATTGTCTCCACGTGTGTATTGGCGATTTCCCTTTGTCCTGAGAGATAATTGACTTACTCCTCGGTTGTCTCCAGGACAGAAGACATTATGTAACACCATGCATTCTCCTGCCTGTGATAATTACATTAACCCATTGTGTAAGGTAATTATATCACAAGCAGAGGGTAGGATTTTGTATGGGAGTGTTTTACTGTATTGTACGTGTTTATTGGTTGTTTTTACAAAACCCTGTGGGTGGTACTAATGTGTACCAATGTTATATACGAACAATAAACACACAGCTATGGCTGACCACTGCTTGACCCTCAACACAGAGCCTCGTCTCGTTCTTGGGGGGATTAACTGTATACTGTTAGAGACTGATTGCTAGTAGTGTAAGCCTCTTGGGAGCGTTTCCTATTCGTCTGCTAGCAGCTATTCGTGAGGTTCCGTTCGGAGTTTGGAGCATTCCCTTGTATGCCGTTACAGCAGGCATATCAAATTCCTTAATAACTATTTTGAGGAAGCAGGTATATTGCAAGCCTCAATCAATATTTGGTGGAAACAGTTATATAGAACCCTTTTTTCAGTATTTTGTTAAAGCAGGTTTATCGCAGGCCTCAATCAATATTTGGTGGCAGCAGGTATATCAAACCCCTTAATTAGTATTTTTTGGAAGCAGGTATATCGCAGGCCTCAATCAATATTTGATAGAAACAGGTATATTAAACCCTTTAATCAGTATTTTGTAGAACAGGTATATCGCACCCCGCAATTAATATTTGGTGGAAACAGGCATATAAAACACCTTAATGAGTATGTTGTGGAAGCAGGTATATCGTAGGCCTCAATCAATATTTGGTAGAAACAGGTTTATCGAACCCCTTAATCAATATTTTATGGAAGCAGGTATATCGCAGGCCTCAATCAATGTTTGGTGGAAGCAGGTATATCAAACCCCTTAATCCAAATTTTGTGGAAGCAGGTATATCGCACCCCTCAACCAATATTTAAAAGAAACCGCTATATCAACCCCCTTAATCATAATTTTGTGGCAGCAATTATATTGCAGGCCTCAATCATTTTTTGGTGGAAGCAGGTATATTGCAAGCCTGAATCAATATTTGGTAGAAACGGGTAAATCAAACCCCTTAATCAGTATTTTGTGGAAGCAAGTATATCGCAGGCCTCAATCAATATTTGGTGGAAGCAGGTATATCAAACTCCTTAATCAGTATTATTTGGAGGCAGGTATATCAAACCCCTAATCAATATTTGGTAGAAACAGGTATATCAAATCCTTTAATCAGTATTTTGTGGAAGCAGGTATATCAAACCCCTTAATCAGTTTTTTGTGGAAGCAAGTATATCGCAGGCCTCAATCAATATTTGGTGGAAGCAGGTATAGCAAACCCCTTAATCAGTATTTTGTGGAGGTAGGTATATTGCACCCCTCAATTAATATTTAGTGGAAACAGGTATATCAAACCCCTTAATCAGTATTTTGTGGAAGCAGGTATATCGCAGGCCTCAATCAATATTTGGTGGAAGTAGGTATATCACACCCCTCAATCAATATTTGATGGAAACAGGTATATGGAACCCTTAATAAGTATTTTGTGGAAGCAGATATATCGCAGACCTCTATCAGTATTTGGTGGAAACTTGTATATCAAAACCATTAATCATTATTTTTTGGAAGCAGGTATATCACAGACCTCAATCAATATTTGATGGAAACAGGTATATTGAACCTTTAATAAGTAATGTGTGGAATCAGGTATATCGCTGACTTCTATCAGTATTTGGTGGAAGCAGGTATCTTGAACCCATTAATTAGTATTTTTGGAAGCAGGTATATCGCAGACCTCAATCAATATTTGGTGGAAACAGGTATATCGAACCCCTTAATCGGTAATTTGTGGAAGCAGGCATATCGTAGGCCTCAATCAATATTTGGTAGAAACAGATATAGCCAACCCCATAATCAGTATTTTGTGGAAGCAGGTATATTGCAGGCCTCAATCAATATTTTGTGGAAGCAGGTATATCAAATACCTTAATCAATATTTGATGGAAACAGGTATATAGAACCATTTAATCAGTAATTTGCGGAAGCAGGTATATATCTCAGGTCTCAATCAATATTTGGTGGAAGCAGGTATATCATACCACTTAGTATTTTGTGGAAGCAGATATATTGCACCCCGCAATCAATATTTGGTGGAAGCAGGTATATCATACCACTTAGTATTTTGTGGAAGCAGATATATTGCACCCCGCAATCAATATTTGGTGGAAGCAGGTACATCAAACCCCTTAATCAGTATTTTGTGGAAGCAGGTATATAACACTCCTCAATTATTATTTTTTGCCGCAACAGTTATTTCACACCACCCTGTTTATTTTGGGCAACAGGTATATCCAAGCCCTCAATCTGTATTTTGTGGAAGAAGGTATATCACACCCCTCAATCAGCTTTTCTGTGGGCAACAGGTATATTACACCCATTGCAATTAGTTGTTCCAATAGCATGTGTCCCTGCGGTATCGCAGCAGAACTGCACACATCTGCTGTACAATGCAAATGCACTATAATATACTATGTTAGAAAGTAATTTATAAGTATATCACAGCCCTCAGTATATCACACCTATCGATATCACACCTATACCAGTCCTTAAGAGGACTATTGTGGCCCTATTAGCTAGCATTTTGTATCCCTAACAGCCTGTCCCTGCTCCACTGTCAAAACACTACACTGTCAAAACACAGAATGTAAAATGCCTGCCACATTGGGTTCTTTTATAGGGTGGGGGTGTGTCCATGTGCTGAAACGTCTACATTGGCTGTCCTGTCCCACCTGATGGATGTTTCATGGGTCAAAGTTCGACTCAATGCAAAATAATATGGCGCCGGCGGACATCTCCATATGTTTGCATGTTCGGCGAATCGCCAATGTGCAAAGTTCACAGCGAAACGACCACTGGGCGAACCGCAAGGCCATCTCTAATGACAACCCCTTTTTGGATCACCACTGCTCTAGCCCACTTGGAGATGCCACTGTGGAACAAGGTAGCATCAAACTGTGGAAAAAGCCACTGTAGAAAAAGGTAGCATTAAACAGGAGGGCTTTCGGTTTATGTTCATAAAGGTGGGTGCCAAGTTGGTGACGTATATAGGCCAACATGAAATAACCCTTGTAAAGTGCTGAATCCAAAATTCTGTTAAATTTTTATTTGGTTCAGGAAATGTGTAATTAGACCAATATATGGATAATGTGCACGTAACTTTAGCTTTAACACATCTGTCATGATTTTTCAATAATACACAGAGAGAAAATGCACCAAACAGATATAACACTGACTATGCTGGCAAGACATAAGTAAAGGTATTAAAAGCTGAGACTTTTGCCAATATATTCCAGTCATGGAGATATCGGAGCCCATCATGCACCACGTCACGGTTCTCAGCATGGCAAGGGGTCCTAACCGCTGCTCTAACTATGGTGTGAACACGGTCTAAAGGTGATATAGTTCAGCTCGCAGCCAAGCTCCCCCACAAATGCCCAGCATGGATACTGAGTAGTACTATGTGAATGGAACCAGGCCGCGAGCCACACCCACACCAGACCATGTGATGGAGGTTACCAGGTGCAAAAAAGTGTTAGAATGCCAAGTAGGGCAAACACACTCAAATCTAACAAGTCAGAAGCAAAAAAAACAAAAAAAATATATAGTGGCAATTCTGGAGGAGCTGCCAAACCCCTGTTTTTTTTTTTGCTTCTGACTTATTAGATTTGAGTGCGTTTGCCCCACTTGGCATTCTAACACTTTTTTGCACCTGGTAACCTCCATCACATGGTCTGGTGTGGGTGTGGCTCGCGGCCTGGTTCCATTCACATAGTACTACTCAGTATCCATGCTGGGCATTTGTGGGGGAGCTTGGCTGCGAGCTGAACTATATCACCTTTAGACCGTGTTCACACCATAGTTAGAGCAGCGGTTAGGACCCCTTGCCATGCTGAGAACCGTGACGTGGTGCATGATGGGCTCCGATATCTCCATGACTGGAATATATTGGCAAAAGTCTCAGCTTTTAATACCTTTACTTATGTCTTGCCAGCATAGTCAGTGTTATATCTGTTTGGTGTGGTGCATTTTCTCTCTGTGTATTATATGATTGCTACATTCTGTGTAGTTTGCTCTTGTGGTGCATGTGGACCGCGCCGATATCCTCCATTGTATGCATATTTTGCTGGGGTTAGTCGATCATTGCGGTCCACATGCGGTCGGGCTGCTCCCCCAATTGAAGACACGCCACAGTGTCAGGGGTTTGGCAGTTCCTCCAGAATTGCCACTATATATTTTTTTGTTTTTTTTGCTTCTGACATGATTTTTCAATGTAGCAGAATTGCTACTTGTACTGTATCTCTGATGCTGCTTTTTAGCCAGCGCAAATGCTATTGTTACAATTGTTCCTTCTTATCCTCTTTTATACTGTGAGGACCATATACTTATCTCTACAACTATTCTTTTCGACTCTTGTCATTGTTCTTCTAAGATAGTCAATTCCTGTGTACTTGTTTCTCCATCTCTCCCCTATAAAATGTGCATTCTTAACCTCACTCCCTTTTCATAAGGGTGCATTAAAAATGTCCTATTTCTGATTCTTATCATTGCTATATAGAATGCGCTCTCAATACAATGAAGTCTATGAAGATTTTGACATCTATATTTTGTGCCTGTAGTTTTATTTTTCAATATGCAGCTTTTGATGGAATCATTTCATAATGATGATGATATCCTTATAGAAGTTAATGGAGCTTGAATAAAATAGAAGAGATTTGTATTTTTCATCCACGTGGCTCCCATATTATGGATCAATATTTTATATTAGCAATATAGAGAATATTGATTGCAACAAAATTTTTGAAAGGAGGAAAGAAAATCTTTTTTTCTGATCGCCATCGGTCTAGCTTCTCTATCCCATGCAGTAAGCTGTTATCTGCATGCTATGCCTGAGAACACATAAATGTGGCATTACATAATGGCCTTTCAAATGACCTGAGTCAGGTCTGCGAGAGCAGGAGTCACTTATACAGGCACATCAGCTATCATTTTGGTTCATAAAGTGGTGTACAGAAAGGAGGAGGATGTTTATATGTCCATATATCCTAATGGGACATATGAACAGGGGTTGTTGTCCTGAGACAACCACTTTAAAGGGGTTATCCAGGTTCAGAGCTGAACCCGGACATACCCTTATTTTCACCCAGGCAGCCCCCCTGAGGCTAGCATCGGAGCATATCATGCTCCGATGCGCTCCCTTGCCCTGCGCTAAATCGCACAGGGCAAGGTCTCTTTTGTTTTCAATAACACACAGCTAAATCCCGCCCATCAGTGCCGGTGACGTCACTGGGCTTCCTGGCAGCCCCATGGAGAGCCCCGGTACATCACCAGATCTCAAAGAAATGCCTTTGCCCTGCGCATGAACTGCTCCGATGCTCCTGTCAGGGGGCTGCTGGGGTGAAAATGGAGGTATGTCCAGCAGTGTTCCCTCTAAGCTGCGCGGGTGGGCGGCCGCGCAGCAATTATTGTGGCCCCGCTCACAATTTTATAATGCCCGCTCACTCAGCCTAGTTCGCTAACGCTGCTGGCAAAATGCCAGCTCTTGTCATCACTCGTCAGACTTATGTGCGTGACGGCGCCGACGTCCTCCTCGTAGTCTTGTGCGGCTCAGCACAGCGGGGCGCCGCCTACATAACGTCAGTCGTCACTGTGTTCTTTAACGTCAGACGTCACACACACACCGCTGTTCGCGCACTTATTGGCGCTGAAGGATTCGTGGGAGAAGGAAGGGAACTCTGAGGAGCGTGGGCACAGAGTTCGCTGAGGTAGTGGCCGTGTCTGGTCTGAAAGAAATTGAAAGACTGTGCTGGGCTGGCGGCGCTGCTGTTGCTGTGGGCTGTGGCAGGGCCGGGGGTGAAAAGGGGAGAACAATAAGTTATAAAAAAGTCTGATAAATACCAGTGTGAATGAAGGACTGTTAAAAGGGGTTAATAACTACTGAAGGCCCTTCACAGTAGTTATTAACCCCTTTAAGCAGTCCCCCAGTCACAGTATTTATTAACCACTTCAGCAGTCCCCCATTCACAGTATTTATTAACCACTTCAGCAGTCCCCCATTCACAGTATTTATTAACCCCTTTCACTAGTCCCCTCTTCAGTGAAGGGGGGACTGCTGAAGGGGTTAATAAATACTGTGAATGGGGGACTGCTGAAGTGGTTAATAAATACTGTGAATGGGGGACTGCTGAAGTGGTTAATAAATACTGTGAATGGGGACTGCTGAAGTGGTTAATAAATACTGTGACTGGGGGACTGCTTAAAGGGGTTAATAACTACTGTGAAGGGCCTTCAGTAGTTATTAACCCCTTTTAACAGTCCTTCATTCACACTGGTATTTATCAGACTTTTTTATAATGTATTTTTCTCCCCTTTTCTCCCCGGCCCTGCCACAGCCCACAGCAACAGCAGCGCCGCCAGCCCAGCACAGTCTTTCTTTTTTCCCCCTTTAGGTGTTTAGGTGTTAGAGCAATCTAATTAAAGTTCTATTTTAACACCTAAAGAGAAAGGAAAAAAATAAAACCTACTGTTTCTCTAGATGACCTTATGTTGATAGTAGTGTTAATAGAGTCTCAATGATTTGTAAAAATAGTGTAGATGCTTTTATAGACCCTTGAGACTCTATTACCACTACTATCAACATAAGGTCATCTAGAGAAACAGCAGCTTTTTTAAATTATTTTTTTCCTTTAGGTGTTTAGGTATTAGAGCAATAAAATGAAAGTTATGTTTTAACATAAGGGTCAGAAACTGGGTTTTGTTTAGCCTCTTGGTTATTAGTTTTTCTATGTAAGTTCTCTGGATCAAAGATTTTTTTTTCCCTGTATGGTTTTTATATGGAGACCAATGTCCAGTGATCACAGAGAGGACTATACTGTATATTGTACGGGATGGTGCAGGGGTTATACTGTATTGTATGGGATGGCGCTAAGGTTTGTAAGCTCTTTGAAGTGACAATTATCTTAGGTTTTCCTATCGCCCACCTTTGATGGCGCTGTGCCCAGCTCTGAGCCGACCCCGCTCAGCAGCTGCCAAGGCTTAGAGGGAACACTGATGTCCAGGTTCAGCTCTGAAACCGGACAACCCCTTTAAACAACACAAATCTGCAGCAAAAATGGTGTAAATATAGTGCTACTTAATAGCACAGCATATTTTGTGCTCATATTTTGCGGCACCCATTAGTACTCTGTGTTATCTCCATCATACTCTTATATTACTAATGTATCCTCACCCCAGTTCACATTCCTTGGAATCATTATCCTTATATTCTCTTTCTTCCCTATCCTCATTCACCTATTTTCACTATGACTTTCAAATCTCTTTCCCATATCCTTTTTAAATCTCAGGCCCCTCTCCTGTGTCTGGAGGAAAAGTTCCCAAATAATGCAGACATTTGTCATTTTATGTTAAAGATATCAACTTGTCTATAGAAGAGTCCTTCTCGAAATAGCCTCACTATAGGACCCTTTATTTGGCTTTATTTTCTTTATAAATACCCTATGGATAACTATTTTTATGGAATTTTTATGTAAATTATATTTTAAAATGTTTTTTTATGTTTTTTTTTTTTTTAACTCACTGAAACTGCACTAAAACCGCAGCGACATCAGTGCGTTTTTTATGTGATAGGATTCCTGAGACAATGGACAATAATTGTATGGAAGATTTTTAGCCTTGAAGACTGCTAACAGCCTGATTTTGCCATTTTTAGGACCTGAATATTGAACTTTGTATGATTATCTGTTTTTTCCTTGACGCTCCTTCTATGCCAGACTCAGAATCGTTTACTTGCGATTTTCTGTTTGTACTATCTTGAAAACCATTTTGCCTTCAGACATGTGAAAATTAATATATATGTATTTATATATATATGTACAGACTTCTTGAAATATCCAGAATTTGGAGGATTCATTCCATGGGCAGGTTTTCCTGCTAACCGTGACCCCTAAAATAGGGGCACTAACAGGGGGGACACTAACCACTGATGAAGGGGTCATTCTCTTAAACCCCGAAACGCGTATGGTACTATCACCCAGTATTGGAACACAGACACACGATTATATACCACCTAAGGACGAGTGGAATTTACCATCCTGTAAACTCTATTGGCGTGTACAACGCCTGCTGCACGATTGGAAGGCGTTATCCTTAGCAGGTCCACGTGGATTGCCATCCTTGGCGCGGGATCTTCTGGTAACTGACAGCCCTTGAGACCGGAGCACCGAAACACACAAGAGGCGCACCGTGTAGAGGGCAGGAGAATCCATTGAAGCCCTTCTGGTAAGATCGTATTTGTTTGTGAGAGAAAGCGATCGCATTCTTTGAAGTATACAGTGGGACGCTGCTGTCTCAGTTAAGTGAAAGGGACGCAGCTCTTGCTTGCGCTTTAGACTGGAGACTACCTGACATATTATTTCAAATTGGAAAGATATCTGACTGCTACTTGATCATATTGATATATCCCTTATATTGCGGACTATTCAACACTATTGTGATTCCGGATGATCAGTATCCCATTCAGCCATTGGGAAGTATTGAAGGCTATTGATGGACTATTGAAGGAGTTGTTTTTTTGCAATATTGCACTACTGGTTTTAGTATACTATGCACTATTGTTTTTGGTAATCACTATTATTGCTGCTAAATCAATCAACTAATATAGATTTTAGGATATCTATCAATTTTATATTCATATTTATTAATAAACCCTGCTGTTCTCAATACTATAGAGGGTGCCCCACTATTTCTTATTTACATTTGTCATTTTATAGATTGCTTTACTGAACAATGACATACTTACATCGGAGTTGGGTGGTTCAGTCAAGGTGGGGATGCAACAATATGACTGTTCTATCGTGCTCCTATGTGAAGCTACACCCTACCACTTGCAAGGTTGTACCAGGCATTTTTTATAATAATTGCACCTCTGCGGGTCCTTGTGGCTGCTACATTAATACCTTTCATGGAAACTCCACTAGCTTTGTCTGCAATTGTGCAACTTGCACTACACATATAAAGATCTAGTGATTGATATAAATGGTCTGCAGCTATGCTATTTACAGGGTGTACTGTTCATTCACTTAGTATTAGAATGGCCACACCATGGATATTGAGAGCTCTGTGTCATGTTAAATTAATAATATATGTCCTGGATGTTAGTAGCAAATGTTACATCTGCATTACATTGGAGCATGGCCACCAACGGCAAGATGGCAGATACAGTTATTGTCCCATTCCTTTACGAAGTGGATGTTATCTCTTTTAGGGACAACTCTGTGATAAGGTCGCTTTACATGAGCCAATTTTGCAGGTAATTGTCGGGAAGTAAGCGTTCTTTCCCCACAAGCAGCTTCTCATCAGTGCAGAAGACCGCTGCATGTACACAGTATGGGGAGGAGCAATTGCTTATTCTATCGCTCATCCCCATACACATTCATTGTATGCCGGTAGCAGAGGCTGTTTACACATCATTAGTTGCCTCCTACAAACAACAATTTTTGGGACCACCTGAAAGATGTGTTTCGCCAGATATGAATGCTTGTTAGGGATCATCTGGCTGAACATCGGTCTGGGCTCGCAACAAGAAGTTTAACATTAGATTTATCAGCACTTGTGCAAAGGAAAGCTAGCTTAGGGCCCTATTACACAGGCAGACAGAGCAGACGATTGTCAGGAGGGAAGTCTCTTCCTCTGTATAAGGAAAAGCGATCGGTAACGTATCGCTAGTTCTTATATGATCTCATTGTTTGCGGCAGCAGAGCGACTATTACATGACGCCATATGCCCCTGGCAAACCTGCATTTTTAAAAATGTTAAAAGATCCCAATTACCCAATGAACAAGCTTTTGCTCGTAATCTGCGGCAGTATTGCAGCAACCAGACTGAAGAGGCAGTGTGTGAGTGTGGTGGCCTAATGGGTGTAGTACTTGGTACTCACATTTCTGCAGGTCCCTGGGCCAGCGTGCAGTGATGGGAAGGAAGGCACTGGATTCCTTTGGGGCACAAATTGGTGTTGAGGGATCTCCTGCTAGATGTTGGTTGAGATTCCCTTGTTGGTACAGAGTTTTACGTGCAGGGAAGGCAGGGTCCCTGAGGTTCGTGACGGCAGCACTCTTGGGTGCAAATAAGGTGTGGAAATAAAGAGGAATAATAAATGGAACATTTACTGGTAATCAGTTGTCTTGAGGTAGTCGTACAGGCTCCTTTACATGAAAGAGGTAGTTGTATTGCAATCCATACTGACCACATCACAAGTTAGCTCTGGTTGCAATACTAGTAACAGGCTCTTGGTGAGGTATAGGTTCTGGTCACACTCCGTCTGTGGTAACTTCTGTCTGACTATCTTCCAGGTGTGGAGTATACATCAATAAACTACTTCACATGGTCATTATACATATGTCTTGCCTTCCTGTCTTACAATTTCCATAAGTATTGTCTACACTGTCCATAGAGGAATGCAGCTCTGCATACAGCTTGTACTTCACTGCAGACTGTAAACAGGCACTGTAAAGTAACTCTTGTCTCACATAGGTTGCTAGTGGGTCCATAGGCTGAGGAAAACACTCTCATCTTCACTAGCCTCTCCTTATACTCTCTCAACACACTGAGATTCTTGTCCTGGCTTACCCTTGGTTTGCGCATAACTCAGAGGGATAGCTCAATGTCAGCCCTTGCTGCACTTTACTTCATAACTAGTGTTGAGCAGCAGAGGCAATATTCAATTTTGCGATATTTCACGAATATATGGACGAATTTTGGTCATATATTCATGAATTCGCTATTTTCGTAAACTAAAATTCGCATGCGCAAGGGGCGTGGCCTAATTCCACAGCTGTTTTCAAACTACCCGAAGTTTGAGAAGATTGGAAAAGATAGTGGGAAGCAATTTTTGCGACAGTGAGGAAGAACTAATGATCACTGTAATTAATTTGACATTACAGCAGTGTATTTGATTACATTTCACATGCATGTCAGAACAATCGCTTTATATGCAGATAGAGTGTTATAAAATATTCAGGTTTGCGAAAATCGCCACTTATGATGCAAATGTTTTTTCGCAATACATACAACTTCACATTTTATCAGGTCTAAGTAGATATTACTGATTGGTGCACTAAGTATTAAGTATTATAGTACAACAATGTCTGTAGAATGTTTGTATGGACAGCATAGAAATATCTCTCACATGCACATTGCACATCCATTTTCCTGCCTCACAGTATATACCCCACACACAGACACACACAAACACAGTCTATAGATTAGAGTTTGTGTCCTGTTGCTCAAGACTCAGGAGAAGCTTTACTGACCACCAGTATTTGCTGGTTCATTTAGCGTTACCCAGGGTGCAGCACAGGGAGGCGAACCAGTGCAGCCAGCCAGTCGCAGGGGGAACACGTGAGATTCACGGTGGACCGATGAGGGGTCAAATGGTATAACACACAGTTCATCAGTTTACTCACTGTTAGCAGATAGCCTCCCTGGGCTGGCAGCACAGTGTTGAGGTGGACAGCACGAAATCCTCCGGGGCACGCTCTGTGGTAGGAAGCATCAGCCAAGATGGTGGTTGAGGTGCCCTTGATGTTAAGGGTGCTTAGGGTGCTTGTTGCGGCTGAGTCCTTTGATGGTTTGTGTCGTGACGCCAGTACCGTTAGTGGTGGTACAACCATAGGTAGTAATAATGAGGTAGACAGTGGTAAGATGCAACTCACAACTTTTACTTTGGATGTCTTTCAGTTGCAGTAGTACAATTATGCAGTCTTTAGATGATACAGAGATGATTCTGCAAATCCACTGTTTAAGGCTTGTCAGTTTTTTGGTGGGTTTTGGAGCAGTGGGTTACTTCAACATCAGTGGAATCTTGGTGAGGTTGCCGGAGGCTAAGGTATCCTTCACCTAAAATATCCCAAAGGTCCTTTCTGCCTGGGTTACAGCTTTTATCCTTTGACTGAGTTATGAATCTGTCTTGTCCCTCTCTGGACTAGAACTTTTATTTAGAGCTGAAGTGCTGGATCTGCACCTTTTCACTCTCTCAGTGTCAATATACACACTGATATTCACACTGACCTGATCTAATCTGTCTCACTAGGCCTGACCTGGGTATATATAGGACCTGGACTTTATCCCCATCTAGTGGGGGGATGTATAAATTGCACCTAATAGGCCTGTTAACAGGGATTTTGCAGATACATAAATGCAAAGTTATACCATACTGTACAATGCAATTGTTAAGATCAAAAAGTACTTTTAAGCAGTGCCCACATATGCGTAGTAGGACACTGCATACCCCCATGGTAAAATGTAAGTCGCCCTCGACATTTGTATTGTCTGAAGCTGTGGATCTCTAAGCCGTGTCCTGAAGTACACCAAATACACACCTCCAAATATGCACATGTGAATATAGACATTGCAATGCATTATCGTGACTTTTCAATAACCTCCTGTAAATAAAGGGTTATGTGCAAAAATCCATTCTAGGCAAATATATAAAATATATCACATACATTTTATTTCTTTATGGTAGAAGTGTTACGGCCAAAATAGTTATAAGAGAATGATCTCACATAAGGGCAGTAAAAGTCCATTCCTAAAATGGGGCATAAAACATGTATTTTTAAAGTGCAAACATTTTGTTCTAAAACAATTGAGCACAGAAAAGTCTTTCTGGGTGCTTGACTTTAAACGTTGCATTAATAAAGTCCCTTGATAACCTGAAAATGGGGTAAAAAGGGTTAAACATGGTAAAACACACACTCAAAGTGCAACATTCTTGAGGTAGATGGAGTTCTGGATGGAGTCCTTGCAAAAGAACTTAGAGAGGGGCTCAATACAAAACAAAAAGAGAAGTCCTCTCAAACAATAGCAGCTCCTGCTCCTTAATAATGATAAGACGGTCTATTTAATGGTAGGGATCCGAGCAGAAAGACACATCCATCGAAATAGGGCTCCCAGAATCCCAAGAATCAGGAGATTATGCTTCTGGACGTCCCTCCATTACTTTCCGTTGAGGGGTAGCTGGCAAGATGAGGTCTTGCTTGACTTTTTCAAAGACAGGGGGCGGTTCTTTTTTTCTCTTTGTAAACCAGCCAAGCAATGGGGTCACTCCTGGTCACAGGATTTGGACTCTCAGATGACTTCTTTGGTATTGAGGGACCAGCCGGTTCCTCTTCATGAAGTGGAACTACAATTATTTGTGATGGCTGTACAGCTAGCTGCTGAAACAACATTTCACAGTCCTCTGTAGAGATATTGAGGGTCTGTGGCTCTGGCCTCTTTCTTCTGACCCTTTCCCTTTGAGGTTTAGGTTTGGTGTCTGGATTCTTAGTAGCAATGTCAACTCATTCTTCTTTTTTCTCCAAACACGACGAGGGAAGCTTAGACTAAAAAGTTCTACTTTGGTCTCATCTGACCACATGACTTTCTCCCATGCCTCCTGTGGATCATCCAGATGGTCATTGGCAAACTTCAGATGGGCCTGGACATGCGATGACTTGAGCAGGGGAACCTTTCATGCAATGCATGATTTGAAACCATGACGGTGTAGTGTTCTACCGACAGTGACTTTTAAACTTTGGTCCCAGCTCTCTTCATGTCATTGACCAGCTCCTCCCTTGTAGTTCTGGGCTGATTCCTCATCTTTCTTATCATCAGTCATACCCCATGAGGTGAGATCTTGCATGTAGCCCCAGTCCGAGGGAAACTGACAGTCGTCTTTAGCCTCTTCCATTTTCTAACAATTGCTCTGTAGCCCTTTCCAGCCTTGTGGAGGTCCACAATTTTGTCTTTGGTGTCTTTTGACAGCTCTTTGGTGTTGCCCATGATAGTAGTTGGCGTCTGAATGACTGTGGGTGGACAGGTGTCTTTAAAGAGCTCAGACAGGTGCTACTAAGTTAGATTAATGAGTGGAGTTTTTAAAGGCGCAGTAACAGGTCTTTGAGAGCCAGAATTATTGTTGTTTCTCAGGTGTTTAAATACTTATGCTCAGCAGTGAAAGACAAATAAATTGCTTAAAAATAATACAATGTGATTTCCTGACTTTTTCTGTCTCTCCGAGTGGGAATTCATCTACATTGTGAATTTCAGACCCCTCCATGATTTCTAAGTGGGAGAACTTGCAAAATTGAGGGGTGTTCAAATACTTCTGTTCCTCACTGTATATACTCCAATCATCATTCTGTATTCCATTAAAAGGCCCTGTACATCATTACATTAGATACATCACACACTTAACTCATTAACGCCCGATGACGTACATGTACGTCAGATCTGGACATACCTTAAATCCCAGTGACGTAAACTTCCCTCAGTCTGTCACAGGTTGTCGACGGACAAGATGGAGGTGGTGGTGGTGTCCGGCGAGGAGGAGGATGGATATCAGGCCGGACCCTCCCAGCAAGAGCCTGATGCACCACCAACACCAGCTGAAGTGGGTGAGGAGATGGAAGAGTCTGGTCCCTCCCAGAAGCCAGATTCTGGACACCCGGCTCCTGATAAGGAGGAGGAGGTTGTCACCAGCCTCCACCTGGAGGGTAAATATGTTCACACAGCAATATAATTCGGTATCCATGCATCTTAATCTGAATTGCAATACATTTTTATTCTTTTTTTCTATCCTAACAATACTAATTAAATTACAAAAAAAATGGGCCAGCTGCAAGCGCAATACAATGCAGGCATGCAGGACATGTGGAGGCGGCTGCAGGACATGCATATGCAGCTGTGCAAGATGGAGGTGCTGCAAGGAAAAAGAATGAAGAAAATGTCAGACCTCCATGAAGTGTTGAAAAAGTTGCCTTAGAGGCCTGTTTGTAAATAAATATTGTTTTCCTGTTATAAAGTGTGGTTACGTTTTTTAACATTGTTATGTTTTCATTTAATTTAAACTGATAAAGTTGCAGTAATGGCCCTTTAGTCCTGGGTAAAACTTATCAGATATGAAAAAGGAAAATAAAAGGGTAATTTTCTCACTCTCTTAAAGTATTATTTCTAGTGAGAAGACTAAAATTAACTTAGTAAATCATACCAGTCCTATACCTATACCGAAGTCATGTTTTCTAACTACAGGTCAGGTTAGATAGTCTTTTTCAGAATGTCCTACTCCCTGAGTCGGAGAGACACTCAAGAATCTAGGATGATATGATTGCAAAGTTATGTGACCTTACTGTTATTTTTATTTCAGAAATGTGCCTGAATGTTTCGGGTAAATGCATAATGCTGGTTCATAGTTCTGGCTTTCAGCCTGAGGTTGGCTGAAGGCGTAAATAAAGTAAAACCCTATATACCCCCCCCCCTATAATAATAATAATAATTGTTGTTGTCAGTACTAGTATATCGGAGGTTCACGTGTGGGATTAAGCCCCTGCCTGAACAGTGGACACACCAGGGAAATAGTTGTTCACTGACGAGACCTTCCTGTAACAACTAGTACCTCTAGGGGTTCTTGATCTTGTTCTTGTCTGCCTTAAAATAGACACGGTTGTGTCTATAGAGGTTGACGACAGAGAGTAGATAATTAAAGCCTAGTAAATAATATACAGTTGACCTAATATAAAAAGTTCTGTATTTGTTAACATTCCCTAACCCCTAATTCCTGACCCCCCCCCCCACACACACACCCAGTCTGACCCCTCTAAACACCTGAAGATCCAGACATACTAAAGGATAACTTCTAAGCAGACTACCACGACTCTTATTGACAATCTGATTGCAGGAGTCAATTATGAGTGATTTTAAAATCACAACGTTTAATGTCAAAGGGTTAAACTCACCTTCCAAATGCAGCCAATTAATGCTCACGCTTAGGAAAATCCATTCCTCCAAGAAACACATTTTCGCCAAAATAAAATTCCAAAACTGCAGACAATCAATGGTTTCATAGCATGCATCCTACTTCTGCCTCCAAAGGAGTTTCAATTGCCATTCATCATACCATTTCGTTCACAATCAAGCAGCAACTTACGGATGCAGAAGGCAGAATGCTGCTGTTAAAGGGAGACATAGGCAGTCGCAGATTCACTTTTGTGAATTTATATGCCCCTAATACAGCCACAGTCCCCTGGTTAAAAAAAACTTTAAAACAATTAAAATTTTTGCAGAGTGCCACATAATCCTGGGAGCTGATCTTAACTTGACTCTTAACCCCCTGATGGATTCGTCCACAGCGAAAACTCACATTTCGCAAAAACATATAAGTAAGCTACACAAAAAACTACATGAACTACAATTAGTAGACGTGTGGAGATGTCTTAACCCCACAGTCAAGGACTTTTCCTTTTACTCTAACCCACATAAGTCCTATCAAAGACTTGACTACTTACTAACCTCTGCCTCTCTTTTGCCTCTCTTTAGTGCAGCTGAGATAGGAAACATCACGATCTCTGATCATGCCCCCTGCATGGCGAACTTCACCCTGGCCTCCCTCCCCAGGAGAGACTGGAATTGGAGACTAAATGAATCACTCTTGAACAACGAGCAAAACCTGAAACAGGTCAGAACACACTTGTAGACCTTCTTCGCTGTCAACTCTCCTGCCCACAGCAAAAGAACAGTTATCTGGGAAACACACAAAGCGTACATTAGAGGGATTTTCATAGCGTTAGGCACAAAGGTTAAAAAAGACCAACAAAAAGAAGTAGACTCACTTCTTGCTCAATTAGCAACACTAGAGAAATTAAACAAGCAATTTGAAAGTAGGGCCTTTCAGGAAGACCTGAAAAATCTTCGGATTAAATTACATAACCTTCTTGCCCAAAAAACCGCAAGTTACTATATTTTCAACACAAAATATATGCACATGGTAACAAAGGGGGGAAAATGATGACATCACTACTCAAAAAACCAAACAGGTGACACATATACCCAAAATAAAGAACGCAAAAGGAAAAACCCTCGCAGATACCCCGGCTATAGCAAAAGCTTTCCAAGAATTTTATGCAGAGTTATACAACCTCAATAAAAATGAAAGCAAAGATGATTCAAAAATAAGACATGATAACATCACCAAATTCCTGAGTTCTTTAAATCTCCCTTCCCTCTCACCTGAAGGAGCCTCCTACCTAATAAGCCCAATCTCACCTGATGAGATTAAACAAATAATAAAAAGCTTCCCTCCGGAAAAAAGCCCAGGCCCAGATGGGTTGCCCCTGGCCTATTATAAAAAGTTTGAAGACATACTTATTCCCAAGTTCACAAAGGGTCTGCAATGTACTTATACAAGGAGAACGGTTGGCGAGACAAACACAGGAATCCTTCGTCACTCTGAACCATAAAGAGGGTAAAGATCCAGAACAGTGTGGTAGCTACAGGCCCATCTCTTTACTAAACCTTGATCTTAAAATATGGGCAAAAATACTGGCTACTCATCTAAGCGGGTTTCTTCCGGACTTGATTGGACCTGAACAGGCGGGGTTTGTGAGGGGGAGAGAGGGGAGAGACAACTCTCATAGAGTATTTCATGCCATGCATATAGCACGGATGAAAAAGCTGCCACTAATATTACTAGGAATAGATGCCGAAAAGGCATTTGACAGAGTAAATTGGGAGTTCATGAGAGCAACCCTTAGTAAATTTGCCTTCTCTGAGGTTTTCATTAATGCTATCTTTACTTTATACGAGCAACCAAATGCCAGGCTGAGAGTTAATGGCACACTCTCACCGACATTCGTTATCACAAATGGCACCAGACAGGGCTGCCCTCTCTCCTCCTCACTATTCATTCTAGTAGCCGAAACGCTGTTACAAGCGATCAGGCAGGACCCGAACATCACTGGGATCAGGTTTGGAAAGAAAGAGATTAAATGCACAGCATTTGCAGATGACTTCTTATTTCTTGTGACAAACCCAAAGGTAGGATTGAACAGCCTGGAAAGAAAACTAGCGGAATATGGCAAACTCTCAGACTTCAAGGTGAACACTACAAAGTCAGAGATCCTCAACATAACACTTCCTGAAGATGTAGCACTACAACTTAAAAAAACATCTCCCTTCTGTTGGTCAAAAGGACCTATAAAATACTTAGGAATCAAAATCCCACAGAATTTAGATGATCTACTTTTCAATATAATTTTCTGCCACTAAAGGAGGAAATCAAGCAATTGCTCCAAAAATATAATATACCTTTCTTGACATGGATGGGAAGGAAGAAGGTTTTGAAGGCCTATGTAATGCCTAAGATTTTATATACAATGCAGATGGTCCCCATCCATATCCCCCGGCAATTTATTTTAGAACTGAAACAATCGCTTTCCAGTTTCCTAAGGTCGGGGAAGAGGTCTCGCATATCACACAAAGTCCTAGTAAAAAGCAGAGAGAGGGGAGGCCTCGGGTTACCAGATGTAGGCACATACTATAAATCGATACAGCTTAATAGATGGCTAGAATTAGGAGACCCAAAAAGACAGAAGTATGTTAAAGAATTGTGTGAGTACAGTGTAAGGGATCTCTTTCAAAAATACCTCTGGCTCCCGAATAAAAAATCAGATACAGAAGACAACATAGACCCTCTATTTAAAGGGGTATATGAGATGTGGTGCTCTGAGAGGAGCTCTTTAGCTCCTACGCCATCCCCAATGATGCCAACAAATCTCCTTTCGGATCTCTTACAATTACTAATAAAAATATTCCCAGAAGTGTGGTCTTCCTTAACACAGATCAAAGTGGGTGACTTTATGAGAGACAGAGAACATTATTTAAAAGAAATGATTACAGAACCAACAAAAAGGTCCCTAATCTTTTTTCTAGCAGACTCACATGTAAAAGCTGTGTGCAGGAGAGCGGCAGGGAAATATAGGGTTCCGAGTAGGGATGAGCGAACTCGAACTGTATAGTTCGGGTTCGTATCGAATTTTGGGGTGTCCGTGACACGGACCCAAACCCGGACATTTTCGTAAAAGTCCGGGTTCGAGTTCGGTGTTCGTCGCTTTCTTGGCGCGTTTGTGACGCTTTCTTGGCGCTTTTTGAAAGGCTGCAAAGCAGCCAATCAACAAGCGTCATACTACTTGCCCCAAGAGGCCGTCACAGCCATGCCTACTATTGGCATGGCTGTGATTGGCCAGAGCACCATGTGACCCAGCCTCTATTTAAGCTGGAGTCACATAGCGCCGCCCGTCACTCTGCTCTGATTAGCGTAGGGAGAGGTTGCGACTGCGACAGTAGGGCGAGATTAGGCAGATTAACTTCTCCAAAGGACTTGATTAATCGATCGATCTGCAGCTGTGCATCATTGAGCTGCTGAAATTCAATTGCTCACTGTTTTTAGGCTGCCCAGACCGTTTGTCAATCACTTTTTTCTGGGGTGATCGGCGGCCATTTTGTGTCTTGTGGTGCGCCAGCACAAGCTGTGACCAAGTGCATTTAACCCTCAATGGTGTGGTTGTTTTTTGGCTAAAGCCTACATCAGGGTGAAGCTGTCACACCAAGTGCATTTAACCAGCAATAGTCTGTTTATTTTTTGGCCATATACTGCATCAGGGGCAAGCTGCGCCTGTCACCAAGTGCATTTAACCCTCAATGGTGTGGTTGTTTTTTGGCTAAAGCCTACATCAGGGTGAAGCTGTCACACCAAGTGCATTTAACCAGCAATAGTCTGTTTTTTTTTGGCCATATACTACATCAGGGGCAAGCTGCGCCTGTCACCAATGGTGTGGTTGTTTTTTGGCTAAAGCCTACATCAGGGTGAAGCTGTCACACCAAGTGCATTTAACCAGCAATAGTCTGTTCATTTTTTGGCCATATACTACATCAGGGGCAAGCTGCGCCCGTCACCAAGTGCATTTAACCCTCAGTAGTGTGGTTGGTCAAGCTGTCACACCAAGTGCATTTAACCAGCAATAGTGTGGTTATTTTTTGGCCATATCCCAGTCTAATTCTGTCACTAAATCCATACCGGTCACCCAGCGCCTAAATACTAGGCCTCAAATTTATATCCCGCTAAATCTGTCGTTACCGCTGTACTGTTGTGGCTGGGCAAGTTATTTAGTGTCCGTCAAAGCACATTTTTTGTTCAGGGTTGAAATACAATTCCCAATTTAGCAATTTCATAATTTAGTGGTTTCTGCTATATCAGAGCTATTTGAAATCTATCCCTAAAAGGGTATATAATATTCAAGGTGCACATAGGGTCATTCAGAATAACTTCACACACACGCTACTGTGCATTTCCAAGTCTAATTCTGTTAGTAAATCCATACCGGTCACCCAGCGCCTAAATACTAGGCCTCAAATTTATATCCTGCTAAATCTGTCGTTACCGCTGTACTGTTGTGGCTGGGCAAGTTATTTAGTGTCCGTTAAAGCACATTTTTTGTTCAGGGTTGAAATACAATTCCCAATTTAGCAATTTCATAATTTAGTGGTTTCTGCTATATCAGAGCTATTTGAAATCTATCCCTAAAAGGGTATATAATATTCAAGGTGCACATAGGGTCATTCAGAATAACTTCACACACACGCTACTGTGCATTTCCAAGTCTAATTCTGTCACTAAATCCATACCGGTCACCCAGCGCCTAAATACTAGGCCTCAAATTTATATCCCGCTAAATCTGTCGTTACCGCTGTACTGTTGTGGCTGGGAAAGTTATTTAGTGTCCGTCAAAGCACATTTTTTGTTCTGGGTTGAAATACAATTCCCAATTTAGCAATTTCATAATTTAGTGGTTTCTGCTATATCAGAGCTATTTGAAATCTATCCCTAAAAGGGTATATAATATTCAAGGTGCACATAGGGTCATTCAGAATAACTTCACACACACGCTACTGTGCCTTTCCAAGTCTAATTCTGTTAGTAAATCCATACCGGTCACCCAGCGCCTAAATACTAGGCCTCAAATTTATATCCCGCTAAATCTGTCGTTACCGCTGTACTGCTGTGGCTGGGCAAGTTATTTAGTGTCCGTTAAAGCACATTTTTTGTTCAGGGTTGAAATACAATTCCCAATTTAGCAATTTCATAATTTAGTGGTTTCTGCTATATCAGAGCTATTTGAAATCTATCCCTAAAAGGGTATATAATATTCAGGGTGCACATAGGGTCATTCAGAATAACTTCACACACACGCTACTGTGCATTTCCAAGTCTAATTCTGTCACTAAATCCATACCGGTCACCCAGCGCCTAAATACTAGGCCTCAAATTTATATCTCGCTAAATCTGTCGTTACCGCTGTCCTGTTGTGGATGGGCAAGTTATTTAGTGTCCGCCAAAGCACATTTTTTGTTCTGGGTTGAAATACAATTCCCAATTTAGCAATTTCATAATTTAGTGGTTTCTGCTATATCAGAGCTATTTGAAATCTATCCCTAAAAGGGTATATAATATTCAAGGTGCACATAGGGTCATTTAAAATAACTTCACACACACGCTACTGTGCATTTCCAAGTCTAATTCTGTCACTAAATCCATACCGGTCACCCAGCGCCTAAATACTAGGCCTCAAATTTATATCCCGCTAAATCTGTCGTTACCGCTGTCCTGTTGTGGATGGGCAAGTTATTTAGTGTCCGTCAAAGCACATTTTTTGTTCTGGGTTATAATGCAGTTCCCAATTTAGCAATTTCATAATTTAGTGGATTCTGCTATATCAGAGCTATTTGAAATCTATCCCTAAAAGGGTATATAATATTCAAGGTGCACATAGGGTCATTCAGAATAACTTCACACACACGCTACTGTGCATTTCTAAGTCTAATTCTGTTAGTAAATCCATACCGGTCACCCAGCGCCTAAATACTAGGCCTCAAATTTATATCCCGCTAAATCTGTCGTTACCGTTGTACTGTTGTGGCTGGGCAAGTTATTTAGTGTCCGTTAAAGCACATTTTTTGTTCTGGGTTGAAATACAATTCCCAATTTAGCAATTTCATAATTTAGTGGTTTCTGCTATATCAGAGCTATTTGAAATCTATCCCTAAAAGGGTATATAATATTCAAGGTGCACATAGGGTCATTCAGAATAACTTCACACACACGCTACTGTGCATTTCCAAGTCTAATTCTGTCACTAAATCCATACCGGTCACCCAGCGCCTAAATACTAGGCCTCAAATTTATATCCCGCTGAATTTGAATACAATACATTGGGCCAAATAATATTTTGTTGTTGTGGTGAACCATAACAATGAGGAAAACATCTAGTAAGGGACGCGGACGTGGACATGGTCGTGGTGGTGTTAGTGGACCCTCTGGTGCTGGGAGAGGACGTGGCCGTTCTGCCACATCCACACGTCCCAGTGTACCAACTACCTCAGGCCCCAGTAGCTGCCAGAATTTACAGCGATATATGGTGGGGCCCAATGCCGTTCTAAGGATGGTAAGGCCTGAGCAGGTACAGGCATTAGTCAATTGGGTGGCCGACAGTGGATCCAGCACGTTCACATTATCTCCCACCCAGTCTTCTGCAGAAAGCGCACAGATGGCGCCTGAAAACCAACCCCATCAGTCTGTCACATCACCCCCATGCATACCAGGGAAACTGTCTCAGCCTCAAGTTATGCAGCAGTCTCTTATGCTGTTTGAAGACTCCGCTGGCAGGGTTTCCCAAGGGCATCCACCTAGCCCTTCCCCAGCGGTGGAAGACATAGAATGCACTGACGCACAACCACTTATGTTTCCTGATGATGAGGACATGGGAATACCACCTCAGCATGTCTCTGATGATGACGAAACACAGGTGCCAACTGCTGCGTCTTTCTGCAGTGTGCAGACTGAACAGGAGGTCAGGGATCAAGACTGGGTGGAAGACGATGCAGGGGACGATGAGGTCCTAGACCCCACATGGAATGAAGGTCGTGCCACTGACTTTCACAGTTCGGAGGAAGAGGCAGTGGTGAGACCGAGCCAACAGCGTAGCAAAAGAGGGAGCAGTGGGCAAAAGCAGAACACCCGCCGCCAAGAGACTCCGCCTGCTACTGACCGCCGCCATCTGGGACCGAGCACCCCAAAGGCAGCTTCAAGGAGTTCCCTGGCATGGCACTTCTTCAAACAATGTGCTGACGACAAGACCCGAGTGGTTTGCACGCTGTGCCATCAGAGCCTGAAGCGAGGCATTAACGTTCTGAACCTGAGCACAACCTGCATGACCAGGCACCTGCATGCAAAGCATGAACTGCAGTGGAGTAAACACCTTAAAACCAAGGAAGTCACTCAGGCTCCCCCTGCTACCTCTTCTGCTGCTGCCGCCTCGGCCTATTCTGCTGCTGCCGCCTCGGCCTCTTCCTCCGCCTCTGGAGGAACGTTGGCACCTGCCGCCCAGCAAACAGGGGATGTACCACCAACACCACCACCACCACCTCCGTCACCAAGCGTCTCAACCATGTCACACGCCAGCGTTCAGCTCTCCATCTCACAAACATTTGATAGAAAGCGTAAATTCCCACCTAGCCACCCTCGATCCCTGGCCCTGAATGCCAGCATTTCTAAACTACTGGCCTATGAAATGCTGTCATTTAGGCTGGTGGACACAGACAGCTTCAAACAGCTCATGTCGCTTGGTGTCCCACAGTATGTTGTTCCCAGCCGCCACTACTTCTCCAAGAGAGCCGTGCCTTCCCTGCACAACCAAGTATCCGATAAAATCAAGTGTGCACTGCGCAACGCCATCTGTAGCAAGGTCCACCTAACCACAGATACGTAGACCAGTAAGCACGGCCAGGGACGCTATATCTCCCTAACTGCACACTGGGTAAATGTAGTGACAGCTGGGCCCCAGGCGGAGAGCTGTTTAGCGCACGTCCTTCCACCGCCAAGGATCGCAGGGCAACATTCTTTGCCTCCTGTTGCCACCCCTACCTTCTCGGCTTCCTCCTCCTCTTCTTCCACCTGCTCATCCAGTCAGCCACACACCTTCACCAACAACTTCAGCACAGCCCGGGGTAAACGTCAGCAGGCCATTCTGAAACTCATATGTTTGGGGGACAGGCCCCACACCGCACAGGAGTTGTGGCGGGGTATAGAACAACAGACCGACGAGTGGTTGCTGCCGGTGAGCCTCAAGCCCGGCCTGGTGGTGTGTGATAATGGGCGAAATCTCGTTGCAGCTCTGGGACTAGCCAATTTGACGCACATGCCTTGCTTGGCGCATGTGCTGAATTTGGTGGTGCAGAAGTTCATTCACAACTACCCCGACATGTAGAGCTGCTGCATAAAGTGCGGGCCGTCTGTTCGCGCTTCCGGCGTTCACATCCTGCTGCTGCTCGCCTGTCTGCGCTACAGCGTAACTTCGGCCTTCCCGCTCACCGCCTCATATGCGACGTGCCCACCAGGTGGAACTCCACCTTGCACATGCTGGACAGACTGTGCGAGCAGCAGCAGGCCATAGTGGAGTTTCAGCTGCAGCACGCACGGGTCAGTCGCACTACAGAACAGCACCACTTCACCACCAATGACTGGGCCTCTATGCGAGACCTGTGTGCCCTGTTGCGCTGTTTCGAGTACTCCACCAACATGGCCAGTGGCGATAACGCCGTTATCAGCGTTACAATACCACTTCTATGTCTCCTTGAGAAAACACTTAGGGCGATGATGGAAGAGGAGGTGGCCCAGGAGGAGGAGGAGGAGGAGGAAGAGGGGTCATTTTTAGCACTTTCAGGCCAGTCTCTTCGAAGTGACTCAGAGGGAGGTTTTTGGCAACAGCAGAGGCCAGGTACAAATGTGGCCAGACAGGGCCCACTACTGGAGGACGAGGAGGACGAGGATGAGGAGGAGGTGGAGGAGGATGAGGATGAAGCATGGTCACAGCGGGGTGGCACCCAACGCAGCTCGGGTCCATCACTGGTGCGTGGCTGGGGGGAAAGGCAGGACAATGACGATACGCCTCCCACAGAGGACAGCTTGTACCTTACCCCTGGGCAGCCTGGCACACATGAGCGACTACATGCTGCAGTGCCTGCGCAACGACAGCAGAGTTGCCCACATTTTAACGTGTGCGGACTACTGGGTTGCCACCCTGCTGGATCCACGCTACAAAGACAATGTGCCCACCTTACTTCCTGCACTGGAGCGTGATAGGAAGATGCGCGAGTACAAGCGCACGTTGGTAGACGCGCTACTGAGAGCATTCCCTAAATGTCACAGGGGAACAAGTGGAAGCCCAAGGCCAAGGCAGAGGAGGAGCAAGAGGTCGCCAAGGCAGCTGTGTCACGGCCAGCTCCTCTGAGGGCAGGGTTAGCATGGCAGAGATGTGGAAAACTTTTGTCAACACGCCACAGCTAACTGCACCACCACCTGATACGCAACGTGTTAGCAGGAGGCAACATTTCACTAACATGGTGGAACAGTACGTGTGCACACCCCTCCACGTACTGACTGATGGTTCGGCCCCATTCAACTTCTGGGTCTCTAAATTGTCCACGTGGCCAGAGCTAGCCTTTTATGCCTTGGAGGTGCTGGCCTGCCCGGCGGCCAGCAGTTTTGTCTGAACGTGTATTCAGCACGGGCAGGGGGCGTCATTACAGACAAACGCAGCCGCCTGTCTACAGCCAATGTGGACAAGCTGACGTTCATAAAAATGTACCAGGCATGGATCCCACAGGACCTGTCCGTCCCTTGTCCAGATTAGACATTAACTACCTCCCCTTAACCATATATTATTGTACTCCAGGGCACTTCCTCATTCAATCCTATTTTTATTTTCATTTTACCATTATATTGCGAGGCTACCCAAAGTTGAATGAACCTCTCCTCTGTCTGGGTGCCGGGGCCTAAATATATGCCAATGGACTGTTCCAATGTTGGGTGACGTGAAGCCTGATTCTCTGCTATGACATGAAGACTAATTCTCTGCTGACATGAAGCCAGATCCTCTGTTACGGGACCTCTCTCCTCTGCCTGTGTGCTGGGCCTAAATATATGCCAATGGACTGTTGCAGTGGTGGCCGACGTGAAGCCTCATTCTCTGCTATGACATGCAGACTAATTCTCTGCTGACATGAAGCCAGATTGTCTGTTACGGGACCTCTCTCCTCTGCCTGGGTGCTGGGCCTAAATTTATGAAAATGGACTGTTGCAGTGGTGGGTGACGTGAAGCCTGATTCTCTGCTATGACATGAAGACTGATTCTCTGCTGACATGAAGCCAGATTGTCTGTTACGGGACCTCTCTCCTCTGCCTGGGTGCTGGGCCTAAATTTATGAAAATGGACTCTTACAGTGCTGGGTGACGTGAAGCCTGATTTTCTGCTATGACATGCAGACTGATTCTCTGCTGACATGAAGCCAGATCCTCTGTTACGGGACCTTTCTCCTCTGCCTGTGTGCTGGGCCTAAATATATGCCAATGGACTGTTGCAGTGGTGGCTGACGTGAAGCCTCATTCTCTGCTATGACATGCAGACTAATTCTCTGCTGACATGAAGCCAGATTGTCTGTTACGGGACCTCTCTCCTCTGCCTGGGTGCTGGGCCTAAATTTATGAAAATGGACTGTTGCAGTGGTGGGTGACGTGAAGCCTGATTCTCTGCTATGATATGAAGACTGATTCTCTGCTGACATGAAGCCAGATCCTCTGTTACGGGACCTCTCTCCTCTGCCTGGGTGCTGGGCCTAAATATCTGACAATGGACTGTTGCATTGGTGGCTGACGTAAAGCCTCATTCTCTGCTATGACATGCAGACTAATTCTCTGCTGACATGAAACCAGATTGTCTGTTACGGGACCTCTCTCCTCTGCATGTGTGCTGGGCCTAAATATATGCCAATGGACTGTTGCAGTGGTGGCTGACGTGAAGCCTCATTCTCTGCTATGACATGCAGACTAATTCTCTGCTGACATGAAGCCAGATTGTCTGTTACGGGACCTCTCTCCTCTGCCTGGGTGCTGGGCCTAAATTTATGAAAATGGACTCTTACAGTGGTGGGTGACGTGAAGCCTGATTCTCTGCTATGACATGAAGACTGATTCTCTGCTGACATGAAGCCAGATCCTCTGTTACGGGACCTCTCTCCTCTGCCTGTGTGCTGGGCCTAAATATATGCCAATGGACTGTTGCAGTGGTGGGTGACATGAAGCCTGATTCTCTGCTATGACATGAAGACTGATTCTCTGCTGACATGAAGCCAGATCCTCTGTTACGGGACCTCTCTCCTCTGCCTGGGTGCTGGGCCTAAATTTATGAAAATGGACTGTTGCAGTGGTGGGTGACATGAAGCCTGATTCTCTGCTATGACATGAAGACTGATTCTCTGCTGACATGAAGCCAGATTGTCTGTTACGGGACCTCTCTCCTCTGCCTGGGTGCTGGGCCTAAATTTATGAAAATGGACTGTTGCAGTGGTGGGTGACGTGAAGCCTCATTCTCTGCTATGACATGAAGACTGATTCTCTGCTGACATGAAGCCAGATTGTCTGTTACGGGACCTCTCTCCTCTGCCTGGGTGCCGGGGCCTAAATATCTGAGAATGGACTGTTCCAGTCGTGGGTGACGGGAAGCCAGATTCTCTGCTATGGGACCTCTCTGCAATTGATTTTGGTTAATTTTTATTTATTTAATTTTTATTTTAATTCATTTCCCTATCCACATTTGTTTGCAGGGGATTTACCAACATGTTGCTGCCTTTTGCAGCCCTCTAGCCCTTTCCTGGGCTGTTTTACAGCCGTTTTAGTGCCGAAAAGTTCGGGTCCCTATTGACTTCAATGGGGTTCGGGTTCGGGACGAAGTTCGGATCGGGTTCGGATCCCGAACCCGAACATTTTCGGGAAGGTCGGCCGAACTTCTCGAACCCGAACATCCAGGTGTTCGCTCAACTCTAGTTCTGAGGTCTCTTACAGTTTCTGAGTCATTACTTGAAACAACCCAGGTGAAACAAAGAGGAGTGTCTGGAGTCTCTTTGGTGCTGGGAGGTCGGGGTAAGATCACAAAACCGTCATACCTATTGGCATGGGAGAAAGAACTAGATATCGTACTCTCAGAACAAGAAACTAAACAAATATTATCATCATCACACGGATTCACACAATGTGTACGTATGCAAGAGAATCATTTTAAATTACTTACAAGGTGGTATAGAACGCCTTGTAAGTAATTTTCTTGTACAAGAGAGGTCTTTCTGATTCCCAGCGGTGCTGGAGATGTGAAGGAGGGGAAGGATCTTTATCACATATATGGTGGTCATGTCCCCAGATTAGAAATTACTGGGAAGAAGTAAATAAGGCAATTAAAAAAATAGCGCTACCTGATTTTGAAATAACTATTGAGATGATAGTTCTCTCAAAACCTTCCTCACTTTACACTCCTTCAAAGAAAAACTAAATAATACATTTATTAGCAATAGCTAAATCACTCATACCACTACACTGGCTGGACACAAATCCTCCCACAATTCAAGAATGGAAAGCCAAAGCTGACCAAATCTACAATTTTGAGGAGATGACTAGTTTGATAAATAGGAGTCATGATAGGTTCCTCAAGATATGGAAATTTTGGGATCTGGTGAAAGCAGATGGATAAGGCGTTTGTGAGAATGGGACAATAGGGTTACCTGTAAAATAACTGTTAGCCAAGATGGCCTAACCAACTTAATGCTCATGGCTAGATACTAGCTTTATGGAAATCCAAGGAGGTTTAGAATACACCACCCCTCCCCCCCTTTCCCCCTCCATCCCTTCTCCTCCACCCCCCCCCCCCCCCCCCACTTCCCCTTCACACTTAGTTGGGTCAGAATGCGCTGTATAGGTGAATGTCATTGAGAGACCATTGTGATAAAAGTGCATCACAGATTTTCACTCAGGCATGTAGATACTGCTACGCGTTTCAATTCCGAATATTATTTCTGTCTGTTATCTGTACTGTCTTTTGAATAATTAGATAAGATTGTACTTGCAAGTAACATTGTCATGGATATATATTTTGAAAATAAAGTATAAATAAATAAATATATATGTACTGTATATATATATATATATATATATATATACGTATATATATATATATATACGTATATATATATATATATATATATATATATATATATATATTTCAACAATTAGTTAAATGAATGAATACATAAATAAGAGATTTAATAAATTAATGAAAAGAAAAAGATTTTAAAAAAATTGGTCACTAAAAAAATATGTAAAGAAAATCAACAATAGAGAAATATATAAGTAAAGTCATCAATAAATAAATACATAAATACATGCATCAATAAATACATAAATAAAGTCATCAGTACAGAAATATATAAATACATTTATCAATAAATAAATATATTAAAAACTCACCCATAAATTAATAATTACATAAATAAAATCATCAATAAATACAGAAATAAATTCATTATTACAGAAATATATAAATAAAGTTATCAATAAATAAATAAATATATTAAACATTTAATGCAGACAGGCCTGCAGGTTTTGCATCAGGCCTCCCTCCAGTTGGCTGGGATGAACTGCTCTAGTTTCCCCTTGCAGCAAAGGTCTAAAAGGGTGGCCAACCAAAACTCATCCCTCTCCTTGATTTTCCTGATTCGGGGGTCCCTCCTGAGGCATTGCAGCATGTGGGCATTAGTGTTGAGTGAGCATCCTTGGCCGAATACCTTTTCGGCTCGAGCATCGCTATGCTTGGCACATGGTGGTACTAGGCCAAGTACTGCATGTGCTCAAGTGCCATGCTTGAGTCTCCTTCCCGCATTTTTCGCAGCTACTAAGCAGACAATAAATGTGCAGTTAAGTACTGCCATCACTGTAATGCCAGTAGCCATGTTGGCTACTGGCATTACAGTGATTGGCTGGCCGTAAGGCGTTATCCGGTGCTATATAGCACCTGATGACGCGGGTTCGGCTTATTGCGAGTCAGGGAGAGGTTAGAAAGGGACAGATAGTGTAGGGAGTTTGTAATCACAATTTATTCAATTTTAAAACGTTTTAAAGACCCAAAAGTCCTTTTAAGGACTATTGTGTGTGGTGGCAGCAATTTAATCTTGCAAAGTAGTCCGATTTTTTTTTCCATACTTTGCGATTCTTTTTCTATAGATGGTGTCTGCAGTGACTTGTGACATCTGTTCAACAATACCTTCTGTGTGTCAGGGGCAGAGATAGGAAGAATATTGAAAACAAATATATTTTTTCCATGATTTATTCACATTTTTACTATAAATGGTCCCTGCAGTGAATTGTGACATCTGGGCTGCAATAGCGTGTGTGTGTTTCAGGCCCAGATATTGGGAAAAATATTAGCGAAAATAATATTTTTTCCATCATTTAGCCACATTTTTCCTATAAACGGTCCCTGCAGCGAATTGTCACATAGAAACATAGAAACATAGAATGTGTCGGCAGATAAGAACCATTTGGCCCATCTAGTCTGCCCAATATATCTGAATCCTATGAATAGCCCCGGCCCTATCTTATATGAAGGATGGCCTTATGCCTATCCCATGCATGCTTAAACTCCTTCACTGTATTTGCAGCTACCACTTCTGCAGGAAGGCTATTCCATGCATCCACTACCCTCTCAGTAAAGTAATACTTCCTTATATTACTTTTAAACCTTTGCCCCTCTAATTTAAAACTGTGTCCTCTTGTGGTAGTTTTTCTTCTTTTAAATATGCTCTCCTCCTTTACCGAGTTGATTCCCTTTATGTATTTAAAAGTTTCTATCATATCCCCTCGGTCTCTTCTTTCTTCCAAGCTATACATATTAAGGTCTTTTAACCTTTCCTGGTAAGTTTTATCCTGCAATCCATGTACTAGTTTAGTAGCTCTTCTCTGAACTCTCTCTAGAGTATCTATATCCTTCTGGAGATATGGCCTCCAGTACTGCGCACAATACTCCAAGTGAGGTCTCACTAGTGATCTGTACAGCGGCATAAGCACTTCACTCTTTCTACTGCTTATACCTCTCCCTATACATCCAAGCATTCTGCTTGCATTTCGTGCTGCTTTATTACATTGTCTTCCCACCTTTAAGTCTTCTGAAATAATTACTCCTAAATCCCTTTCCTCAGATACTGAGGTCAGGACTGTGTCGAATATTCTATATTCTGCCCTTGGGTTTTTACGCCCCAGGTGCATTATCTTGCACTTATCCACATTAAATTTCAGTTGCCAGAGTTCTGACCATTCTTCTAGTTTTCCTAAGTCCTTTTCCATTTGGCGTTTCCCTCCAGGAACATCAACCCTGTTACATATCTTTGTGTCATCAGCAAAAAGACAAACCTTACCATCGAGGCCTTTTGCAATGTCACTTATGAAGATATTAAACAAAATTGGTCCCAGTACAGATCCCTGTGGAATCCCACTGGTAACATGACCTTGTTTTGAATGTTCTCCATTGACTACAACCCTCTGTTGTCTGTCACTCAGCCACTGCCTAATCCACTCAACAATATGGGAGTCCATGCTCAATGACTGCAGTTTATTGATAAGTCTTCTATGTGGGACAGTGTCAAAAGCCTTACTAAAATCTAGATATGCGATGTCTACTGCACCTCCACCGTCTATTATTTTAGTCACCCAGTCAAAAAAATCTATAAGATTTGTTTGACATGATCTCCCTGAAGTAAACCCATGCTGTTTTTCATCTTGCAATCCATGGGATTTTAGATGTTCCACAATCCTATCCTTTAATAGGGTTTCCATTAATTTGCCTACTATTGATGTCAGACTCACTGGTCTATAGTTGCTCGATTCCTCCCTACTACCTTTCTTGTGAATGGGCACGACATTTGCCAATTTCCAATCTTCCGGGACGACTCCTGTTACTAATGATTGGTTAAATAAATCTGTTAACGGTTTTGCCAGCTCACCACTAAGCTCTTTTAATAATTTTGGGTGTATCTCATCAGGCCCCTGTGACTTATTTGTCTTCACTTTAGACAGCAAACTTAGAACATCTTCCTCTGTAAAGACACATGCATCAAACGATTTAATAGTCATCCTTTCTAGTGGAGGTCCTTCTCCTTCTTTTTCTTTTGTAAAAACTGAACAGAAGTATTCATTAAGGCAGTCGGCTAGCCCTTTATTCTCTTCTACATACCTTCCGTCCTTTATTTTTAATTTAGTTATTCCTTGTTTTAATTTCCTTTTTTCATTTATATATCTGAAGAATGTCTTATCCCCTTTTTTCATAGACTGAGCTAGTTTTTCTTCTGCCTGCGCTTTAGAAGTTCTTATAAATTGCTTGGCCTCTTTCTGCCTAATCTTGTAGATTTCCTTATCTTCATTGCTCTGGTTTTTTTTATAATTACAAAATGCTAGCTTTTTATTTTTAATGATTTGGGCCACTTCTGCCGAGTACCACAGTGGTCTCTTCCTTTTTTTGCTTTTACTGACAAGTCTAATGCAATTTTCTGTTGCCTTCAATAATGCACCTTTTAAGTAGTCCCATTTCTCCTGGACTCCATGTAATCCGTTCCAGTCTGATAAGGACTCATTTATGACTAATTTCATTTTTGAAAAGTCTGTTTTTCTAAAATCTAAAACTTTTGTTTTTGTGTGGTGGGACTCTTTCACAGTTCTTATATTAAACCACACTGACTGGTGATCACTAGATCCCAAGGTTTCGCCTACAATGACATCATATACCGAATCCCCATTTGTGAATATCAAATCCAAAATGGCCTCCGGGTTGGCTCCTCAACCATTTGTTGTAGGGATAACCCCAGTAGGGAATTTAGAATATCTGTACTCCTGGTAGAACTTGCTATTTTGGTTTTCCAGTTTATATCTGGAAGATTGAAATCTCCCATAATGATAACTTCTCCTTTCATTGTCATTTTAGCTATTTCTTCAACTAGTAGATCATCTAGTTCTTTAACTTGATCAGGTGGTCTATATATCACACCTACACGAGTTACTGCATGATTAGCAAACTGCAACGTAACCCAAACTGACTCTATGTTGGCCTCACCAACTTGTATTAGGTTAGATTTAATGCTATCTTTCACATACAGGGCCACTCCTCCTCCTTTCTTGCCTTCTCTGTCTCTTCTGTATAAAGAGTACCCTGGTATGGTTATGTCCCAGTCATTTCTTTCATTAAACCATGTCTCTGTAACAGCCACTAAATCTACATTCTCAGATGCCATTATTGACCCAAGTTCATTGATTTTTTTACCTAAACTGCGAGCATTTGTAGAGAGGACTCTGAGCTTATCATTTCTTAACCTCTGTGCATCTGACCTGTTCTGGCATTGTTTCGGGGGGCAATTGGACTCTTTTATTTTCACTCTTTTGCCCCCCCACATCTGTGCTGCAATAGCGTGTGTGTGTTTTAGGCCCAGATATTGGGAAAAATATTAGCGAAAACAATTATATTTTTTCCATAATTTATCTACATTTTTCCTATAAACGGTCCCTGCAGTGAATGGTCACATCTGTGCTGCAATAGCGTCTGTGTGTCAGGGCCAGATATTGCGAAAAATATTAGCGAAAACAATTATATTTTTTCCATAATTTATCCATATTTTTCCTATAAACGGTCCCTTATAACATATAACATTTAATATGAAGAAGGTGAGCATTATAGGACGGGGAAGTGGCGGTGATGCTGATGGTGCACGCAGAGGCCGTGGCCATGGGCGTGTTGAAACTGTGCCTGCTGCCAGAGCACAAGAAAAGCAATCATCCAAGATACCTAGCTTCATGTCCCAGTTTGCAGGGCTGCGCAGGACACCACTCTTGAAGTCAGCCCATTGCAAGCAAGTGGTCAGTTGGATTGCAGCAGATAGTGCTTCCAGTCGGTTATGCACCACCCTGTCTTCCTCAGTAGCCAAGAGTCTGGTCCACACAATTCTCACCCTGATCCTCCTTCCTCCCATCATTTACAGTCTGGCCAAACAAGTGATCTCACACTCGGATATTCTGAGGACCTCTTTGCATCGCCATTAATTGATTTGGCCCTCTCGTCAAGCATGCTTAAAAAGGGACCTGAGATCTTGTGCCCCAATTCCCAACCTCTTGAGCATCCAGAGTCACAAGAACATGATGCTTGGGAACGGCAATTAGTGTTTAATGAGGTGGATGATGATGAGACACAGTTGCCAATGACTCACCTGAAATTAGTATCTAAAGAGGTTGAGGAAGAGGGTGACACACAGTTGTCAATCACTGAGGTTGTGGTTAGGTCAACAAATCAGGAGGATGATCAGAGTGAGGAAGTGGAAGAGGAGGTGCTGGGAAGGTGGAAACAAGCCAAGCGAGGAGAGCATTACAGAGGGGGAGGGATCTGCAGTACTGCAACCGGCTGGAAGAAGCAGTGGGTGGCAAAATGTAGAAGGCGGGCACCAACGAACAGACCGCAACTGTTCCACGGAGCACTTCCTTGTGTAAAACTCCCTTGACAAGGGGTAGCTATTCGGCAGTATGGCGCTTTTTTGAGGAAAGTGCAGACGACAAAAGAATAGTAGTTTGCAACCTGTGCCACACCAAAATGAGCCGGGGCGTGAACACTAGCAACCTCATCACCACCAGCATGATCCGCCACATGTCATCAAAGCACATAAATAGGTGGGCTGAACGCCTAGGTCCACAATCAATGTCTGCGGCTCACACCACTGCCTCCCCTTCCCCTGTGTTATGTGCTGGCCAATCCCCAGTCCAAGACGCAGGCTCTGCACCTGGATCTTCGCAAGCACTATCAGCGACCACATCCACTTCCCTGTCCCAGCGCAGCGTCCAAATTATCAAAATCATTACCCCAGGCATTTGAACGCAAGCTCAAATACCCAGCCACCCACCCACAGGCAATAGCACTAAATGCGCAGGCTTCCAAGTTACTTGCCCTCTGAAATGTTGCCATTTAGGCTTGTGGACACTGAGGCCTTCCGCAGCCTGATGTCGATGGCCATCCCTCATTACCAGTGTCTAGCCACCACTATTTTTCAAGGTGTGCCGTGCCAGCCTTACACCAACATGGGTCCCTTAACATCACACGTGCCCTGACCAATGCAGTTACTGGGAAGGTCCACTTAACCACGGACACATGGAAAAGTGCTTTCGGCCAGGGACGCTACATTTCCCTGACTGCACACTGGGTGAATGTTGTGGAGGCTGGCGGCGACTTGTACCCTTGGATGGCACAGGTGCTACCGACTCCAAGGATTGCGGGCCCCAATTTGATTAGGGTTTCTGCCACCACTTACGTTAGTGGCTCCAACCCCCACTTCTCCTCCTCTGCCTCCTTCTCCACTTCCACCTCTGAAGTATCTGCATGCAGCACCAGTCAGTCATCAGTTGGTAGCTGGAAACAGTCCAGCACTGCAGTGGGGAAGCGCAATAGGCCGTGCTGAAGCTGATCTGCCTAGGTGACAAACAGTACACCGCCGCAGAGCTATGGCAGGGAATAAGAGACCAGACTGAGCTGTGGCTCTCGCCACTCAACCTAGAACCAGGCATGGTTGTGTCTGATAATGGCCATAACTTGGTGGCGGCTTTGGAGTTGGGCAACCTTAGACACATCCCATGCTTTGCCCACGTATTCAACCTTGTGGATCAGCAGTTTCTTAAAACATACCCCAATTTGCCTGAGCTACTGGTGAAGGTGCGCCACATGTGTGCACATTTCCGCAAGTCACCGACAGCTTCAGCCGGTCTGTCAACGATTGAAATTGCCATCTCACCGACTGTTGTGCGACGTGAGCACGCGCTGGAATTCCACGTTCCATGTGTTGGCCAGGCTTTGTGAGCATCAGAGGGCAGTTGTGGAATACCAGCTGCAACATGGTCATCTCCTTTCGAGTCAGCTTCCGCTATTCACAAGCGAGGAGTGGGCATTGATGTCTGACTTCTGAGGTTTTAAGAAACTTTGAGGAATGAACACAGATGGTGAGCGGTGATAACGCTATTATCAGCGTCACCATCCCACTTCTGTGTCCACTCAAACGCTCGCTGCTCACAATTAAGGATGCCGCTTTGCATGTGGAAGAGGTGGAAATGGGGGAAGACATAACACAGGTTGATCATAGCCAGACCACCCTCAGTTCATCTTCTCAGTGCGAATTGGAGGCTGAAGAGGAGGAGGAAGAGCAGGAGACGGTTGCCTACGCTACAAAGGGTAGTACCCATGAAAGTTTAATTCCATCTGTTCAGCGTGGGTGGGCAGAAGAAGAGGAAGAGGATGAAGAGATTGGTAGTGATCCTCCTGCTGATGACAGCGAAGTCTCGCCTGTTGGTACTCTGGCACACATGGCTGCCTTTCCTGCGACCCGCGAGTTATATGCATTTTAAACAACACGGATTAATGGTTGTTCACCCTTCTCGATCCCCGCTACAAAGAGAACTTCTCATCTCTCATTCCTCTGGTGGAGAGGACGAGCAAAATGGTGCAATACCAGAAGATCCTTGTTGAATAATTGCTCCAAAATTTTCCATCTGACTCTTGTGGCAGAGTCCGTACTTCCTTGGCCAACCGAGGAGAGGAGATAAGGGGAACACACAGCAGTTCCAACATAGACAGGGCAACACTCTCCAAAGCCTGGGACAGTTTCATGACACCATGATGTGCGGCCTACTGCCACAAGGAGAGAACATTTTTGGAAGATGGTGAAGGAGTACATAGCAGACCGTGTCAGCGCCCTCAATGATCCCTCAGTGCCTTACAACTACTGGGTGTCCAAGCTGGACACGTGGCACGAACTGGCGCTCTACACTTTAGAGGTGCCAGCCTGCCCTGCCTCCAGCGTTTTGTCTGAGAGCGTATTTAGTGCTGCTGGTGGCATTATAACAGATAAGCGTAGCCGCCTGTCAACTAAAAATGCTGAAAGGTTGACTTATATAAAAATGTACAAGACCTGGATTGACCATGACTTCTTGACTCCACCAGAGGAATGCTGATGAAAATAAAGGCACTTTACATGTGTTGTTTTTAATGGAGTTAATAGACTCTATTCCCATGCACCCTTTCCACCACAAACAAGGGTATATGGTTGAATATTTATTTTCTCATCCTCCTCTTCCGTCATATGAACATGCATTGCTTATTCGTCACATATACTGCCCTCGCATATATGGCCTTCAAATATAATTTTTTAGAGGGTCCGCTCACCAGAAGGCCCTCAAATCTATTTTTTTACAGGGTCCGCTCATCAGCAAGCCCTCTCATATAATTTTTTTACAGGGTCTGCTCACTAGCAGGCCCTCACATCAAATTTTTTACAGGGTCGGCTCGCCTCCAGGACCGCAACTCAAATCTTTTACAGGGTCAGCTCACCTACAGGCTCGCAATTTAAATCTTTTACAAGGTCAGCTCGCCTGCAGGCCCGCAGTTCAAATCTTTTACAGGGTCAGCTCACCTGCAGGCCCGCAAATCAAATCTTTTACAGGGTCAGCTCACCTGTAGGCCCGCAACTCAAATCTTTTACAGGGTAAGCTCACCTGCAGGCCCGCAACTCAATGTGAATGAGGCCCTCCTTTATGGCAGCACTTGCACTTTATATACAAGTAAATATACAGGAAAGAATGTTTTAAATCAAATTTTCCTATAAAATTGATTTTTTACTTTGCTTTTGTGTGTAAAACCTTAATTAGATTGTGGGCCTGGTGATCAGTTTAAGGCCCTTTAAGCAGCAGCAGCAGCATGGTGATAAAAATGAGTGGCAAGGTGACATACTGTGGAGATGGCAGCATGAGGAGGCCACATAGTGGCACAATGACTGAGTCTGGATAAATGACTTAGGCCACAGATTGTTTAGAAAGATGCAGATGGAAACAAATCTGTAGAGCTGTATCACTGTCACCTGCAGATTAATGCACACCAGGGGCATAGCTATAGGGGACGCAGGGGAAGCTTCAGCTTTGGGGCCCTGACTCAGAAGGGGCCCATCCAGGAGGAGTAGGACTAAAGGATTTGGTCAGGTCCCCCTTAACAGTATTACACAATGAAATTATATACAGTGACAGTATAGACAGTGTATAAAACTGATAGAACAGCTGCCGGCCCTGGTCTAAGAGAGCGATCTTTACTAGCCACAGGAATGGGGGCAGCATGAAAGGAAGGGGTCGCTAAAAAATTACAGTGGGATGGAGGCCCATTCAAAAATTTGCTGTGGGGCCCAGTCATTTCTAGCTACTCCACTGATGCAGCCCACAAAAGCAAGTTTGCTTTATCAATTTCAAAACCTTAATTAAATTGTGGGCCTGGTGATCAGTTTGAAGCCTTTTAAGCAGCATCAGCAGCAGCATGGTGATAAAAATGAGTGGCAAAGTGACATGGTGTGGAAATGGCAGCATGAGGAGGCCACAGATTGTTGAGAAAGATGCAGATGGAAACAAATCTGAAGAGCTGTATGACGGTCACCTGTAGATTAATGCAGCCATCAAAATTGAGTTGGGTTTGTCGGTTCCACCTCAGCTCACAGCAGGCCCGCAACTCAATTTTTTTTACAGATCAGATCACATGCAGGCCCGCAACTCAAATCTTTTACAGGGTCAACCCACATGCAGGCCCTCGCATAGAATTTTTTAGAGGGTCAGCTCAGCTGCAGGCTCTTGCATATAATGTTTTACAGGGTCAGCTCACCCACAGGCACTCGCATATGTTTTACAGGGTCAACTCACCAGCATGCTCGCACCTAAAATCTTTTACAGGGTCAGCTCATCTGAAGGCCCGTAACTCAAATCTCTTACAGGGTCAACTGACCTGCAGGCCTGCAACTCATGCTGCCTTGCTTTGAAGTAGTAGCCGTAGCCGTTTATCAGGTTCCTTCTCCGAAATCGAACAATGATTCCCTGTTACCGGTGGTCACCTAGAGGGAAAATTAATAATCTATTAATTATAAAGTGAGGTCATTAGTTAATGATAAAACTTGGCCAAGCCCTTTCTAAGATAGGATAAAAGGATGGAATGGGCTGACAGAAAGGATCTCTCTCTCTCGAACCATCTTCAGAAAGACCATCAGCAGAAGGATCTCTAACTATGATCATCAAGGGACGATCATCAAGGGAAAAGACCAGATCCAGCCCTGACCACCTTTTCAGTCATTGGAGGCAGCCATCTTAGAACCATTGAAACTGATTTCTGCTAGCTGACATTTTGGTATAGTATAACCTTACCTATATTTTGTAGGATAATTAATTAATATAATACATATCTATATATATTCAATTAACCATACCTTGTGTATAGTATCTGTTTTGGAATAAGACTGGGGTGTACCTGCAGCATCATCATGAAAATTAATCCAATACAGGGAGATTGAAAATATACTGTTGAAAACAAGGTATTATCTCCAAGGAATTGAACTCAGTTCTAGACTGGTACGGTTGATTATATATATATATTGTAGAAAGGCACAAGGGACCATCATAGATGGAAGATATGTGTCACCGAGGTTCCTGGCCTCGGTGAAGTAGGAGCCAGTAGTGTAAATGTCCGCAGCAGTTGCTGATGGACACTTTGATAGTTAGCATAGCTGTGAAAAGCTAATCCGGGCCGGCTCTTACTGGGAGCAGCCAAAGTGCAGGGAGGGTTGGCTGTTCCCCATGGTCCAGGCCGGGTTTTGACGGGCTTACAAAAAGTCAGCCAGCAGGGTCAGTGGTGTGATTACCTGGCTGATGGTGGAGCTCTGTGTAGCTGTGTGTTTTGGAGCCGAGTGAAAACCAGTGGGTCTCTGCCGAGAGACAAAGGACAAAGCAAGGTTCCCATCCACTCCGTGGGGAGTACGGTACTGTGCCCTAAAACTTGCTATGTGATTTTTCAGATTCAAGATTGAACTGTTTTTCTTTAAGTGTCAGCTGAAGTAAGCTGATCACTACCGCCTGTTGAATTGTGGTGTGCCAACAATAAAAGACATTTATTACTTTGATTTCCACCACTAAAAGGCTACTGTGTATTTATCTGAAGGCTACCATTTGGGAAATCCCTACAATATATATATATATATATATATATATATATATATATAAATATCTGTATAGATAAAAGATAAACCTGATTTGGGTTTAATCAGACATTTGTCAGCTGAGAGAAATCAAGTATTTAATTGATTTAAAATATAATTGAGGAGTATAATTACAATAAGGCATAATTGTGTATATATATATATATATATATATATATATATATATATATATATATTCTCAATTATTTTTGACTTTCTCACTGTTTTGCATATCATTGATTGAATTTCAATTGTCACCAATTTTATTATATATTATTTTGTATTAAAAATTGCATTAATAAATTATATATATATTTTGTCTGTAACTGGGTTTTGTCTTCAATCCAACGCAGATCACAAGCTTGTTTTTAGCTTGATATTTATGCTTGATAATAAATTAGAATCTCCTTCATTACAGATTTTAATTTATTCACATAAATAATATAGACTGTCAATCGGAGACAGCATAAATATTCCGACAAGAACAACTGACTTTGAACTCCCTGCAGCCCCTCCCTTAGTAGGAAACACTTCTGCACAAAAGGGGGAGAATGGAATGGCAAGTTCTATACTATCTAAAGATGCCTCTGTCATACACTCTGCCACCTGCTGGGGAACCAGGCATATAACAGTGCAAGCGGACCTGGAATAAATGCACAGATAAAATTATGGTTAGCCCATTAGAGACAGTAGCAGGGTGTCAAATCTAAAACAACTATCTAGAACAGTAATGACACTGTATAATTCTCTGCGTCATCTCACTGCTCCCAGTGTCCGTGTCGAGACCTGTAAGGGTTCATGATAAGTCTTGATTTCTTCTCCTGCCATCTGGTCACAAGAACACTATACTTGCTGGGGCTGGCAGGATTTAGCAGGGCTGCCATGTACAGCAGCACACCAACCATCATCACGGAGCAACATATAAAACAGGCATGTAGTATAAGAAGGATGGGAGGGCATACACACCGAGTAAGATATCAGTGGGGCAATAACTAAAATGAGGGGACAGATGTCACATCAGTGTTACCACCTTACATACCATTGTACATGTTACGACTCATATTTCTCTTTCTTAGCGCATTCTCACCCCAGTACTCTTTTCACCAACATACAGTATTTTCATCTTCTCTGAATTTCCTATGATACGCTCACCTGCCTCTAACACAGGAAGACAGCCCACTGGCAATATTTTCCTCTTATACATATTTGCTTTCCTCTCTCCTCTATCATTTTTCTTCTGGTTCCAAATAAGATTCTTGTAATCATGGTCCCTCTTCGATCATCTCTTCCTCATTACACTCTCTCTCCTCTATCACACTTCTTCATTCTCTCCTCTATTGCACACAATGTCCAACAATACTCTGTAGTGTTCTCTCCCTCTTCTATCACTCTTCTTTTCATTCACCCTCCCCAGCACTATTCTCCCAGCCCACACCCAATGAACACGCTTCAACAGACAAGACAACAACTCGGTGTTGTAAAAAATTTTAGCTGCATTTTTATTTCCCTTTGTTCTTTGTAAAACACCATGACTGAATTTCAACCAATTTTACATTCTGCGTTGTACTTGAGGCACTGATCCAAGCTCCTAGCAATATTCCCACCATATAATCAGTACAAAATATGCAATATAACAATGTCTGTATTTTTTATGGCTGTGTCAAGTGCTTGCAACTTTTCAATTGTCTATAAATTTCTCTTTTATTCAAATGCGGCAGAATTTAGTCATTGTTAAAATATTCACATTTTTAGATGATACAGGTTATGGTTTCAGGAAGCAAAATTTCTCTAGTTACTGTGTTCACATGCAGTAGTTTAACTGTTAGGCAGAATTTCTTTACCATTAAAAGGGGTTTCTCAGATAATTATAAAACTCGGACAAGCACCCCAGTTGGCTAAAATAAATTACAAAAATTTAAAAAATCAAGTCAATCACTTATCAGTGGTCTACCAAAAGCAGCAGCAGGATGACTCGACCAGAGCAGCAGAGAACATCACTAGAAAAAGAGGTGAATAAACAGTCCTGATCAAAAGTTTAAGACCACTTGAAAAATGGCAGCAAAATCATATTTAGCATGGCTGGATCTTAATAAGGTTCCAAGTAGAGCTTCAACATGCAACAAGAAGAAATGGGGGCAAGACAAAACATTTTTTGAGCATTCAATTTAATGAAAACAAGGAATAAACTGAAGCAGGCTGTTTTTCAGCTGATCAAAAGTTTAGGACCACACCCCAAAATAAAAACTAAACCCCCCCAAAACAGAAATCCAACTTCCAAACATGAACTCAGTAATGAGTAGCTCTGCCATTATTGTTTATCACTTCCAAAATTCATTTCAGCATGCTTGATGCAAGCTTTTCCATGAGGTGAGTGGGAACATTTCTCCAAGTGGTGAAGACGGCCGCACAAAGGCCATCTACTGTCTGGAACAGTTGTCCATTTTTGTAAACTTTCCTTGCCATCCATCTCCAAAGGTTCTCAATTGGATTTAGATCAGGGGAACAAGCAGGATGGGCCAAAAGAGTGATGTTATTCTCCTGGAAGAAGTCCCTTGTCCTGCGGGCATTGTGTACTGTAGCGTTGTCCTGTTGAAAAACCCAGTCGTTACCACACAGACAAGGGCCTTCAGTCATGAGGAATGCTCTCTGCAAAATCTGGACATAGCCAGTGGCCGTTTGACGCCCCTGCACTTCCTGAAGCTCCATTGTTCCACTGAAGGAAAAAGCACCCCAGACCATTATGGCGCCCCCTCCATTGTGGCGCGTAGAAAACATCTCAGGTGGGATCTGCTTGTCATGCCAGTAACATTGAAAACCATCAGGACCATCAAGGTTAAATTTTTTCTCATCAGAGAATAAAACTTTCTTCCACCTTTGAATGTCCCATGTTTGGTGCTCTCTTGCAAAGTCCAAACAAGCAGTTATGTGGCTGCAGTCAGCACCAGTAAGGGCTTTAATTTGGGTCGAGGATCATCCAGTGTCTTGATGGACAGCCAATTGGATCCTCTGGCTCAGTGCTGATGAAATTTTTTTGGGTCTTCCACTTGACTTTTTTGTTCTATAACCCTCAGGATCATTTAAGAAATTCCAAAGCAGCGATGGCGCTTATGCAGTTCAACAACCCGACCACGTTCAAAAAGGGAGAGTTTTTTTGCCTTTGCTATCACAATGTGTGACTACCTGACAGAAAATTACAATGAATCCACATCTTTGCACAGATTTGGCCTTTTAAAGGCATGTGGTCCTAAAATTTGGATCAGCTGAAAAACAGCCTGTTTCAGTTTAATCATTATTGTCAATTAATTGAATGCTCAAAAAATGTTTTTGCCATTTTTCAAGTGGTCTTAAACTTTTTATCAGGACTGTAATACCATTTATTTTAGCCAATTTGGGGGTTTGTCAAAGATATTTAGTTATCTCAGACAATGTCTTCAAGGGCATCCGTCACTACGGTTATTCTGAAGGCAGTATAAACTACTGGCAGTAACCCTAACTGCAGAGAGAGGGGTCGCTTACTCCTTTGTTCAGTGCTTTTTATGACATCAAACTTTGTCACAGTAGAAGACTATTGCCAAATACCACAGTGCAGCACAAAAGATTGCATGAGCAGAACCAATTACCACAGTGTAGCTCAAAATACTACCTCTACAAAACCAAACACCACAGTGCAGAAAAAATTACTGCTGCCTGAGCCACTCTATGAAATTGCATCAATACAGTTGAGTTCAGGAGGGCACCTGCGGCCACTGGCCAGATGCATATGTACCTGATGCTCCTACATTAATTAATGCTGAGAGCATTAGATCTTTATGTACCTGGCTAGCGAGCAAGAGGAGGCGTTGGGTGGCCATCAGTGCATCAGCCCATTGAGAAATTTCCCTGTAGGGTCTATGGCCAGTCCACTCCTGACTAGCCAGGTTGCATCCAAGTGTGAAGGGTTTCTTATCAGTGTCCCTCACTGAAGTAAAGCCTTAAGAGCTTTTGGCAGCAGGATACCTTACTGACTTCAGTGCTCAGCCATGCAGATTCTAAGTAGTTCTCTAATTCTCTCCTTTGTCTTACTCATTCTCTCCTCCTGTAGATCACACAAAAATTGCTGAGTCTCTGTATCTTAAGGCCTATGAGGAGGGAACACAAGCCACAGCTTCCCCTCTCTTGAAACTCCAGTCTAAATTCCATAACTGAGCTGGGGGGATCTTGGATGAACCTCCTGAAAGGGCTGAGCCAGGATTGTTAACCCTGGCTGTGCCATCCATACACGGTTTTGCAGGGTGCAATTCAGAACATGACATAACATTACATTACATAACAAAGAAATTAACAATTTGCAGATGCTCTGGGATGCTGCACATATCTACCTTCACTTTATCATGTATAAAGTAGAACTAGTAGGAGCTAGTGTTAATAATGTTAAAGAGGCTTTGAGGTTGCACTGTTAAGGGCACTACTAATTGAATTCTTTAATTGGCACTGTAGTTAGCACAGCAGATGGCACAATAAAACAGGCACTTTGGCTGTTACTCCTAAGTCATCTAAGTGTCTGGTAATGTTGCCAGAATGGACTGCCTGGCATCAAGGACTCAGGTTCTATGACTTGCACACAGATGAGGAGACACTTTGGGTGGTACCATAATGAGGTCACTGAAGCTCATTTTGTAAAATGTTGCTAGCAGTTTTAAAAAGGTACTATGATTAGTCCTGTAAATAATTTGCTGTGACTGGCATTGTTAGCTCTGGTGTTGATACTTATAAGTGATACTATGGTTGGTGGTCTTACAGAACAATTATAAAACAAATAGTTCTTGAGTTGATGTTTGTGTCGATAAATATATATGCAATCCACAAGGAACACCCTAAACTAATGCTTGGGACAAGGTACAGTGTTGACTAATTATTTGTATCTACTAATGGTATGTCTGAGTTCTGTCTATATAGTATAAATATATTCAAAGATATTTTGCTCAGGTTAGTGCAAAAAATGAACAGTCACATTAATCAGATTAGGTAGGTTTTTATGAAGAACATGGTTAGTGCAAACCGTAATGACTATTTACACATAATTATTAGGAATTTAAGGTCAGATGCAGGCTCGAACTCACACACAGGGGAACACTTGAATTTTCAGTGGACCCCTGAACCAGGTGTCATCAAACAAATACATATCCATGACAAAGTCCTAAATCTCAAAACACAATCTGTAAGAACCAAGAGATTGCTGACAATATGTATGAACACACAACATCAGCCCTTCTCCATTAGAATATAAATATTTGATCTCTAGAGGAGTGTGAACAACTTCATGTTTCATTTTTCCTTCCAGTTTTGCAGGAGATATACCCAATAGACCACTACCTACATGCTATCCACTATTAATTTCTGTGATTATAAGATTAAAGGGTCCTACAGTATCTAAAAGTGAATTATGGGCAAACAGGGCTACCAATGTAGTGCCCTTTACATCACATAACATATTGGTATGGGCCTGAGAAGACCATACTAATTTGATTCATTTCAAAATAAGTCACTTTGCTAGAGAAGAAGTATCACAGCCGTCCTGTTCATCGTGCACTGTATATAGAATAAGGTTCAGGATGAGACTGAAGGGCATAATTAGTGCCCTGCATGATAAGATTGAAGGGCATAATAAGTCCTGACTAGTGTTGATCGAGCACCAAAGTGCTTGGGTGCTCGAGTATAACACTTTGGGATGCTCGGGTGCTCTACAGAGCATCATGGAAGTTAATGGGAGAGGCCGGGCATTAAACCAGGCACCTCCTGCTCTAAAGAGGGGAGGGTGCCGGGTCCCACTGAGGTTTATGCAGAAGATCGCTGTACAGCGAGGGAATCCAACAGTGTGAGTCTGCGGCTTAGGAGTCCCTGTTCTGACTCCATATATAGCTATGTCCATATATGGAGTCAGTGCTTGGGGATACCCAGTGTATTTAAATCTAATTTAGACTCTATTTCAGAAAAGTTTCTGCCAGGAATTGAACTCACAACCTTCTACATTAGAGGCAAGGACTTTAACCACCCAGCTATAAAGCTGAATGATAAACTATGTCAGAAAAACCTCATAATAGTTTGTCATGTAGTAAGCATTCCTATACAGCAGAAGTATCATTTCATATTTCAGTGCAGAATTATATACTTATCAAAAAAGTATGAAACAACTGAAAATATGTAATATTCTAGGTTCTTCAAAGTAGCCACCTTTTGCTTTGATTACTGCTTTGCACACTCTTGATGAGCTTCAAGAGGTAGTCACCTGAAATGGTTTTCACTTCACAGGTGTGCCCTGTCAGGTTTAATAAGTGGGATTTCTTGCCTTATAAATGGGGTTGGGACCATCAGTTGCATTGTGGAGAAGGCAGGTGGATACACAGCTGATAGTCCTACTGAATATATTTAAATTACATTTAGCCTCTATTTCTGAAAAGTTTTTTGCCGGAATTTTAACTCGCAACCTTCTACATTAGAGCCAAGAACCTTAACAGCAACGCTATAAAGCCACATGTTAGCCTGCAGTGAAATATGAAATGAAATGATACTTCTGCTGTACAGGAATACTTACTGCATGACACACTACTATAAAGTTTTTCTGACACAGTTTATCATTCAGCTTTATAGCGTGGTTAAAGTCCTTGCCTCTAATGTAGAAGGTTGTGAGTTCAAATCCTTGCCGAAACTTTTCAGAAATAGAGACTAAATTTGATTTAATTACACTGACTTGAGCATCTCGATGCTCGAGCCGAACTGGTGTTTGGCCAGGCATGCTCACTCAACTCACTAGACTGTATGTGTACTTCATTTCAATTCAATGAATGTTATCTGTAGTCATTTATCTACATAAGAAGCTGTTCATACTCTTTGGCCTTTTCAGATTCAGAGAGAACTGTGTACACATACACAAGAGGCTGCATAGCTTTAAATCTCCATATACTGCTGGAGGGCTGGATAAAATAACAGTTTCATTCCTGTGTGATAAATGCATCCATCCCCATTATACATCTCTGTCACAGCATACCTGCGATATCTTCCTGCAGTTTCTGCTGTATTGCTGTGAAAAATATGTATATGTATAGTTCTATGTTATCACTTCTGTGCGATATTTATCTTAGTATTAATGTATGTGGGGTTTTACTGCTTCCTATAAATGAGCTCTGTGTTACGGAAAGCTATGGCCATCTGTCTATAAAATACATTTGACACATTACATAGATGGTTTGTGCAATGCACAGCTGTGTATGAAAATACATGTGCGGGGGTCATATATCTATACTGTATATATAACATATACTATCGCTGTCATGTTGTATTTATCATTTCAATGCAAGAAGAGTTGTCTGCCTTCATATTTCAACGTGTGCTTTTTCTCTTTGCTTGTTCCCTTGCTTTTATTCGGAGATCAATTGCCTTTCTCATTCCTCACTGCTCCTATTCTGACAGGCTGACCCACCACTCTCCTGCAATAACAGTAAATTAATTACCTTTTGATTAGAACATTGTAGAACAAAGTGTGCTTGCTGATAAAAGCCCAGAAGGGCTGCCTTCACGGTGTGCCTTCACATTGTATCCATCTGCCCCCCTCCTCTGAACACTTTTCCCTGGCTCAAGCCTCAGGTCAATGGTGGAGTTCTGTGGGGATGCTAATGTGTCTGAGAATACCACAAGACACCTGTTTGCTGGCAAGAAGCCATGGCATGTCTTGTTGTCCCTGACTTGCCTTCTGTTCTATGCCACCTCCTGTGTTGTCATGTGGTGTTTCAAACTAAAGGGCTAAAGCTCATAGTATAGCGATTAAGAATTTTGTTAAAACTCTGGTGCTGTTCTATATTTAAAGGGCACTGATCATTTAAAAAACATGCTCTATCTCTGTTAGCCAGTACCTTGATGATTATTAGAAGAGGTGTAACTTGTAGATCCTGGAAACTCATGCCAGATATGCTATAGCTGGGGCTGGGTAAATTTAGCAAAATAAATAAATAAAATAATTATTTTAAATTTAAGAACAAATATCATTTTTGTTTATCTTGGGGGCCATAATTTTTTTATTTACAGTATCAACATTTTGGGGTAGATCTTTTTATTTTTTTATTAATTGTTTATTTATTTATTTAAACCCTTAAGATACTGGAGTTTTTTTCATTTTTGCACTTTAATTTTTCTTCCCTATCTTCCTTGAACTATACATTTTTCCGTTCACATATCGACATGAGGACTTATTTTTTGCAGGACAAGTTGTATTTTCTAATGCCACCATTTAAAATGGCATACATAGTGGGGAGAGGGAAAAAATTCCAAATGGGGTGTAATAAAAAAAAAAAAAAAATTCCTTTTTCGCGTTTTTCTACGGGTTTTATTCCTACGGTGTTCCCTTTGCGGCAAAACTGACCTGTGCCCTTCATTCTCTGGGACAGTAAGATTACAACGGTACCACATCCTTGACCAATAGATATGGTCCTGGGAAATAAAAACCTAATGTCCCAAAATAGGATTAAGATAACGTACTTGCCCATGGCCCTATCAGATCATAGTGCAGTGATAATGGAATTGGATCTGATTAAAAAGAAAAGTTTACCAATGTTTAAGTTTAATTCCCACTGGTTACCGCTGATTTCAGATAAAGAGAGTATAATCGAAGAACTAAAACATTTTTTTGGGGAGAACAACGATTCCGCCAGTAGGACAATTGTTTGGGACACTGCCAAGGCATATTTAAGGGGATTGCTGTGTAAAAAAGTGAATTATTGGAAAAAAGTACTAGCGAAAGAGGTAGCATACTGGAAAAAAAAAGTACAAGAAGCAAGAACAATATGTATAATGTATCCTATTGAGCATAATAGGAAAGTATGGGAGGAAGAACAGGAAAAGTTAAAGGTATATCAAATGGATAGAAGTAGGAAAGAATCGCTATTTCAAGGGGTCCGGTTAGCCGCAGAGGGAGAAAAGGTCGGTAAAATTCTGGCAAGTATAGTAAGGAATCAAAGAGGGAAATCCTGGATAGGGGCGATTAAAGATATAACGGGTGAAATAATGAGTACATCGGAAGGAATTAAAGAAGTCTTTCTGGAATATTTTCAGAAATTATATAAGTCCAGGGTACAATACTCAAAACAAGATTTGGACTTATATCTAGACCAGATTCCTTTCAGAGAGATATCCCAGGCCCAAAAAGAATATCTAGAAAAATAAATATCGGTGGTAGAAATAAATGAGGTCCTGGGGAAGGTAAAATCAGAAAAAGCACCAGGATATGATGGGCTCCCCTTTGAAATATATAAAACTTTTTCTAAGGTGTTAGTACTAGAATTTAAAATAACATTGAATGAGGCCCAAAAAACAGGTGAGCTACCGGATTCTATGAAAGAGGCAATTATTACACTAATTCCAAAAAGGGTAAAGAACAACTAGACCCCGTATCATATAGGCCAATATCTCTCTTGAATACAGATGTTAAAATTTTGGCAAAGGTCCTGGCAGATAGGCTATCGAAGGTGATTAAAGTTGTAATAAATGAAGATCAGACAGGTTTTATACCCGGTAGAACGATTTATGCAAACATAAAAAGGCTGTTCCTAAATATCGAAGCTAATAGATTAGAAGGGGGGGAGAAAGCTATACTTTCACTAGACGCTCAAAAGGCATTTGACTGTATTGAATGGGAGTATTTGTGGGCAGTATTAAAAAGGGTTGGTATAGGAGAGGGATTCATAAGATGGATCCAGCTAATATATCACAATCCAAGGGCTAGGGTGATGGTGGATGGGAGCTTGTCCCTGCCTTTTGCCCTTTATCGGGGCAGTAGGCAGGGATGCCCTCTCTCCCCATTACTATTTGCAATTGCGATTGAGCCCCTGGCAAGTATAATAAGAAACAATAGAGAGATTAAAGGTTTTCAATATTCGGGAGGAGAAGAAAAACTGTTAATGTATGCAGATGATATCATATTATTTATGCACAATACTGGGGAGCAGTTTAATAGAGTTATTGATATAATAGATAAGTTTTTTTTTTCAGGATTAAATATTAATTGGGGGAAATCACATATGTTGTTATTAGGAGATCTACAAACACAGGGAGATTTAAAGGTGCATGTGCTTGAAAAACACGATAACTTTAAATATCTAGGCATACAAATCTCTGGAAATATAGAAGAATATGAAAAATTTAATGTACTCCCCCTATTAAAAGAACTAAGAACCAAAATACACATTTGGAGAAGATTACCAATGTCAATACAGGGCCGGGTAAACTTAGTGAAAATGGTTTTCCTCCCCAAAATACTTTATGTCCTTCAAAACGCCCCATTGAGGCTACTGCAGAATATTTTTAAGTTACTCGACAGTCTAATGGGGGACTTTCTTTGGAAAGGTGCTATTCCTAGGATAAAGAAAGAGGTACTTCAGCTCCCAGTGAAAGAGGGTGGATTAGCTGTTCCGAACGGGTGTTTCTATTATTTAATAACACAATATGGCCATATAAAAGGTAGTTTAAAGGGGTTAGTGGGTAGGCAGGTAGTAAATAGATTGGGCTGGAAAGAGGAATGGAATCACTTAGAGGTGTTGGAATCTGGTACACTGGGGAGAAACAACACAGGAAACAGAATATTAAATTCACTGGACTATATATGGGTGGAAATTAAAAAAATATTACAGATTAAAGGGTTTTTGCATTATACACCTATTTGGAAAAATTCCAATCTCAAGGAACTGCAAACGATTAAGATGTCTATAGACTGGGAATAAAAGGGATGAAATATTTAGGTCAGATATTTGAACAGGACAAACTGAAAGACTTTAATACATTGGTTAGAGAGTTTGGGATTCCCCAAAAGGACATGTATAAATATTTTCAGCTTAGGAATGCGATGCCGACAGTGGGGCAGGATGACAAATATAGAAGGGAAAAATCTGACAGATTGTATAAATTTACCAACGAGGGTAAAAGAGGAGGAATAACTGCAAAAAGATACAGGATTTTGATGGAGGGTAAGAAAAAACGGATTACAATACTTGCTAGGAAAAAATGGGAAAATGATTTACAATCCTTTTCGGAGGAGAAATGGGAAGATGCTCTTAGAAGTTATGCTGGGGTTTCTGATAGGGGTTCACATAAGATTTCACAGTTTTTCATAGTGCATAGATTACATCGATCCCCACAAATGTTGAAAATAATGGGTGTGAGAGACTCAGACAAGTGCCCAAAATGTAAGGGAGAAAATGCAGATTTAATACATTGTTTTTGGAGATGTCCCAAACTGTTCAGATATTGGACAGAAATAGCAGAGACTGTATATTTAACTTTGATGGTCCAAATATCCTAAGATCCAGTAACTTGTATATTAGGGGCAACCCAACATCTGAAGCTAAATAAAAATACACTAATGGTTCTGATCAAAGTATTATTTCAAGCTAGACTCCTTATACCTAAGAAATGGGTAAAGATCCTCCGTAAAGATAAATGGGTAGATCCTCCGACAGCGGGACAGTGGAGAAAGGCAGTTGACAATCTGATTAACCACTTTCCGTCCGCCCATAGGATATAAACGTCCTATGGGTGGACCTCTATTTCTGAAAGCACGTTTTAAAACGTCCTTTCAGAAACAGCAGCTGCACGCTAATCGTGCAGCTGCTGATCGGGTTGCCCGCTGTCAGTGACAGCAGGGCAACCCAGAGATAAGGCAGGGACAGTTCCCAGGTGTCCCTGCCTTCCGGATCGCTGCAGACACAGCGCTCACCGAGCGCTGTGTATGCAGAGCAGGAAGCGCTGTGCGCTTCCTGTTCCGGCCCAGCGGTCATGTGACCGCCGGGACCGGAGAGTGCAGGAGCTGTGTGAGGTCTTTCAGAGACCTCGATCAGCCCTGCTCTGAGGCTTTACAGCGCAGAATCATGCTGTACAGCCTCTCTGGGGGGTGCATTTCTTCTGTAACTGGGGCTACTATGTCAGCCCCAGTTACAGGAGAAATCAACAGTGAAAAAAAAATGAAAAAGTGAAGCAAATGTCCCCCAGAGGTCTTGTATGACCTTATGGGGTGCGAAAAGTGTAAAATAAAATAAAAAAAGATAAAGGGTTGAAAAAACTTTTTTAAAAAAGTTTCACATGTAAAAAAAAAAGTCCCCAAGTAAGGAATAAAAAATAATAATTTAAAAATAGAAAAAATAAAATAAAATAGACATATTTGGTATTGCCGCGTCCGTAAAAACCAGCTCTATAAAAATATCACATGACCTAACCCCTCGGGTGAACACCGTAAAAAAAAACTAAAAAAAAAAACTGTCAAAACAAGCAATTTTTGTCACCTTGCATCACAAAAGGTGCAACACCAAATGATCAAAAATGCGTATGTCCCACAAAATGGTACCAATAAAACCGTCACCTCATCCTGCAAAAAATGAGCCCCTACATAAGAAAATCTCTCAAAAAATAAAAAAAATATAGCTCTTAGAACATGGAGACACTAAAACATCATTTTTTTGGTTTCAAAAATGCTATTGTGTTAAAGTGAAACAAATAAAAAAATGTATACATATTAGGTATTGCCGTGTCCGTAAAAACCAGCTCTATAAAAATATCACATGAGCTAACCCCTCAGATGAACACCGTAAAAAAAAAAAAAAATGTGTCAAAACAAGCAATTTTTGTCACCTTGCATCACAAAAGGTGCAACACCAAGTGATCAAAAACGCGTATGTCCCACAAAATGTTACCAATAAAACCGTAACCTCATCCCGCAAAAAATGAGCCCCTACATAAGAAAATCTCTCAAAAAATAAAAAAACTATAGCTCTCAGAACATGGACACATTAAAACATATTTTTTTTGTTTCAAAAATGCTATTATTGTGTAAAACTTTAATAAATGAGAAAAATTATACATATTAGGTATCGCCACGTCCGTAACAATCTGCTCTATAAAAATGTCACTTTACTGAACCCCTCAGGTGAACGCTGTAAAAATAAATAAATAGAAACTGTGCTAAAACAACCAAGTTTTTGGTCACCTTGACCCATAAAGTGTTATAATGAATGATCAAAAAATCATATGTACCCAAAAATAGTACTAATAAAACTGGCACCTTATCCCCTAGTTTCCAAAATGGGGTCACTTCTTGGGAGTTTCTACTGTAAGGGTGCATCAGGGGGCTTCAAATGGGACATGGCATCTAAAAACCATGTGGAGTTCCTTTTCTTCTGCTCCCTGCCGTGTGCCCATACAGCAGTTTATGACCACATGTAGGGTGTTTCTGTAAACCGCAGAATCTGGGTAATAAATATTGAGTTTTGTTTGGCTGTTAACCATCGATGTGTTAAAGAAAAAATTGGATTAAAATAGAAAATCTGCCCAAAAAGTGAAATTTAAAAATTTGATCTCCATTTTCCTTTAATTCTTGTGGAACACCTAAAGGGTTAACAAAGTTTGTAAAATCGGTTTTGAATACCTTGAGGGGTGTAGTTTCTACAATGTGGTCATTTATGGGGGTATCCACTATGTAAGCCCCACAAAGTGACTTCAGACCTGAACTGGTCCTTAAAAAGTGGGTTTTGGCAATTTTCTTAAAAATTTGAAGAATTGCTTCTAAACTTCTAAGCCTTCTAACGTCCTAGAAAAATAAAATGACATTTCCAAAATGATGCCAACATAAAGTAGACATATGGGGAATGTTAAGTAATAAATATTTTATGAGGTATCACTTTCTGTTTTAAAAGCAGAGAAATAGAAATTTTGAAAATTGCGAATTTTTCAAATTTTTGGGTAAATTTGGGATTTTTTCATAAATAAAGGTGAAATATTTTGACTCTAATTTATGACTATCATGAAGTACAATGTGTCACGAGAAAACAATCTCTGAATGACCTGGATAAATAAAGGCGTTCCAAAGTTATTACCACATAAAGTGAGATATGTCAGTTTTGCAAAATTAGGCCTGGTCAGGAAGGGGGCAAATGGCCCAGATGGGAAGTGGTTAATACATTTCAATAATTTGTCTGTTACATTGTCGGATGAAATTCACAAATTGATATACCCCTGCTCTACCTAGTGGACAAGGAAATACATTTCACAAATTTGCCTGTTACTGTCACGGCTGAGGATGGGGAAAACCCTCAGCCGTGCGATGACAGAGGATGGTAGTCACGACTTGGCCAGAACCACAGAATTAGGGAGCAGGTCACCTCCTATTGCTTCCCTAATCTGACCCTAACTCCTAGCGACATGAGCCGACCTTGAAGGTAGGAGGGCTCATGCTCTGGAACCTTGGGTCCCTACTAGCCCTCTGCAGGTCCCTAAGCTAGGTAGACTACCTGTTCCTCCTGGACATGGAGAAATAGGAGTCTAAAGATGGCCAAACTATAAAGACAGGGGAAACAGAAACAGTCATATGGCAATGGCAGGTAAGTGCAACTAATACTAACACTTATAAATAAATGAGGGGGCACACTCAAGAGGGAAACACTGACTGGATGTATCAAGTTATTTAATATGTTCAAAATATATTAAAAACAAACCCTTAAAATACACATAAAACATACATCAAATGATAAAATATGTGATATGCAGCATTAGCAAATAGAAACAATATCTCCTTTGAGGTTAATATAGCAGCCGACACACTGCTGTGTGTGTAAAGGGACAAACACAATGGTAACAGCAGTGTCCAAATTCCAATTGGGATGAATGTAGCAATTCTATAATAGATAATGTTCCAATTTAGATGGTATGGTATGGACGTCAGAATCAACAACTCTATGTATAGATAATGCTCCAATTAGAACATATGATGTGAATGTCAGGGTCGACAGCTGCAAATGTCCCGTACCTTTCCACAAATGAGGCACTATACCACTTGGGGTAATGATTACGCGACTTATATGGGGCGCAGATTTTATGCCAGTGTCCGGTACTCAGGATATGTAGAGATGCGTGTAGCAACCTCCAAGTTACTCACAGTTTCTAGCCGCTGTAGTGTTCCAGTCTCCCCCTTCCTTGCTGCGTGACTGCAGCGTTGATCTCCCAGATAGCCGTGGCGTCCCACGTGACCTGGTCTTTTGGGTTCCGGGTTGACGCTTGTATGACGTCACTACTATGCGGCAGTAGCTTTCCGGCGGTAACTTTGATTGTGGAGGTGAATCGTTGAATCGCTGGACTTTCGAAAGTATGCTAGTATATAGCTGTTGTTCTCCGCTTGGAATCCACGCACTCTGAATTGCCAGACGCGTTTCAGGGTCTTGCACCCCTTCCTCAGTGGCCACTGAGGAAGGGGTGCAAGACCCTGAAACGCGTCTGGCAATTCAGAGTGCGTGGATTCCAAGCGGAGAACAACAGCTATATACTAGCATACTTTCGAAAGTCCAGCGATTCAACGATTCACCTCCACAATCAAAGTTACCGCCGGAAAGCTACTGCCGCATAGTAGTGACGTCATACAAGCGTCAACCCGGAACCCAAAAGACCAGGTCACGTGGGACGCCACGGCTATCTGGGAGATCAACGCTGCAGTCACGCAGCAAGGAAGGGGGAGACTGGAACACTACAGCGGCTAGAAACTGTGAGTAACTTGGAGGTTGCTACACGCATCTCTACATATCCTGAGTACCGGACACTGGCATAAAATCTGCGCCCCATATAAGTCGCGTAATCATTACCCCAAGTGGTATAGTGCCTCATTTGTGGAAAGGTACGGGACATTTCAGCTGTCGACCCTGACATTCACATCATATGTTCTAATTGGAGCATTATCTATACATAGAGTTGTTGATTCTGACGTCCATACCATACCATCTAAATTGGAACATTATCTATTATAGAATTGCTACATTCATCCCAATTGGAATTTGGACACTGCTGTTACCATTGTGTTTGTCCCTTTACACACACAGCAGTGTGTCGGCTGCTATATAACCTCAAAGGAGATATTGTTTCTATTTGCTAATGCTGCATATCACATATTTTATCATTTGATGTATGTTTTATGTGTATTTTAAGGGTTTGTTTTTAATATATTTTGAACATATTAAATAACTTGATACATCCAGTCAGTGTTTCCCTCTTGAGTGTGCCCCCTCATTTATTTATACGGTACAATCTCTTTCACTGGTCCTGAGGGTAGGACCTGAGGGTGAGCACCTATCCATACAAAACAGGGGTGAGCCGCTGTATTCCATTTTTTACATTTAATACTAACACTTACCTGCCACAGAGCCTGGGACCCAAGTATCAGTGCTGCTGTCCACAAACACAAACGACAGAGCACACACACCACACAGGACACAAGGAAACAATACGCTGTAATAAATAGACATGACACACAAACACATCCTCATAACATCGTGTATAACAATATATAACAATTTGTTTATGACCACAAGGGTGGCCCCCACTGGCAGATGGAATTACCAGGAGGGTGTCTCCAGCAAAGCATGGCTGAAGAACCCCTCAGCTTCTGATCTCCAAAGAGGCTTTATAGCCCAAAGTGGCCACACCCACACAGACACACACAGGAGAGGGAATTAACCCTTCCAACACTAACCAGGGAGTGAAACCACTTAAAGGGGAAGTGTCCAAAAGCAGATCACACTGCAGCTGTTACCGCAGGCAACGACATGGGTGGCAACCATGTCCTGGGAGTCAGCCAGAAGGCCGAGACACTGCCACCACAGCCAAACATTGCCACGGGCCGCCACAGTGAAGGGAAGAGTCACAGTGCACACCAAACATAAATTTAGTGCACACCAGACATGCAAAGTGCATAACATACACACACACCTAACTGAGAGGTTGCTAGGTGCAACCGCATGAACATTGCCGCAAGCTGCCTAGCACCAGCTCAGGCTGCTCTACTGCGACAATACAAAATAACTTGTTGCCCGCGGCAACCACAAGTGAGGCAACACACTAGCGGCCCTCACCTGTGGTTGAACAACCAAATCGCAGGCAACAGCAGTTTAGGAGTCACTACCATGACCATGGCCGTGACAGTTACAATCTTGGGTTACATTTTACCATTTTTGCCTTGAATAAACCCCTGCTCTGCATAGGTAACAGGGACCTAAATTTAAAACAATCGTCTGTTACATTGTCAGGTGACATTTTACCAATTTTTCTGTATACAAACCCCTGCTCTGCATAGGTGACAGGGACCTAATTTTTCTAAAATCGTTTGTTCAATTGGTGGGTGACATGAACAAAGTTTAGCCGTGAATAAACCCCTTCTCTGCATAGTTGACAGGGCCCGAAATTTTTTAAAATAGTTTGCTCCATTGGTGGGTGACATTAACCAATTTTTGCCGATGTAAAACCCCTGCTCTGCATAGGTGACAGGGACTTAGATTTGTAAAATTCATCTTTAATTGGCCCTTTCATTTGATCCTTTCGCTTTAACAACTTGTCCCACATTTCTGCTCTATCACATTTCAGCCATTGACCTCCCTTGGATGTGGTATCCCTTTCTCATGCTCCCTCTCCGGCATGGAACCATGATTCGCCACTAATCGTGATCAACATTGTAGGCGCAGAAAAGAACATCGAAAGTTGATAGTGAAGATATCCAATTTGGATCGTAGACGTCACAGGGATGTGTGATCAGGCAGAAGTTATCTAGAGTAAACAAAGTGGCAGCAGGGCCTCTCCTGTCTAACGTTTCCAAATCCAAAATACCCAAGTGAAATTTCCTATAATTTTTTAATTATTATTCCTATAACAGGGATCTTAAGAGTCCTGTATTGGTATTTATCGTCACTACCTCCCCGAGTCGGGAGTGGGTAATTGCTGCGCGCCCCCTCCTTTACTTGGAAGCTTTGGCTTCAATAATTTGTCTCACATTTCCGCTTGATCACATTTAATTTCATACAGTGACCTCTCTTGGATGTGGTATCCCTTTCTCACGCTCCCTCTCCGGTGTGGAACTCTGATTCACCGCTAACCTTGATCAACATTGTAGGCTCAGAAAAGAACATCGAAAGTTGATAGAGCAGATATCCAATTGGATCGTGGACATCACAGGGACGTGCATCATGGTGGAGAAGTATGTGTGCACACACCTACCTGTACTGACTGAAGGGTCTGCCCTCTTCAACTTCTGGGTCTCCAAATTGAGCACATGGCCTTAGCTTGCCCTTTTCGCCTTGGAGGTGCTGGCCTGCCCTGCAGCCAGTGTATTGTCTGAACATTTGTTTAGCATGGCTGGAGGGGTTTATCACAGGTTATATTTCCCATTTCATATATGTTTTGCGGTGTACCCTAATTTAAAAATAAATAAAACCAAAAAGCAGTGTAGGCTACCTCCTCCTCCGCCGCTTCCACCTACACCGCCACATCCACCACCTCCTCAACCAACTACTCCATATAGATCTCGTCCTCCAAGATCAAGATTATATACTTTTATAATGTATTTTATGTTATTTTAAGTCATTTTTATATCCACATTTGTTTGCAGAGCACTTGCCATGCTCTTAACCACATTTTGCAGCCCTCTAGCACTTTCCATGACTTTTTTAGAGCCATTTTAGTGCTCCAAAGTTCGGTTCAAGTTTGGGTCCCGAACTCGAACCGAACCCATTGAACCCGAACATCCTGGTTTCTACTCAACTCTATGCAGGACATCTTTTTAGAAAAAAAGAAATAAATTCTGCATGACTGGACCTCTCTTTTCAGGTGGGGAATGTAAAAGAAAATGTAGGTCTGCTTTGAGAGGACCTACATTAGTATAAAAACAGATTGGAAGAGGTTGAAAAGAGGGTTTCTGATGCAGAAGATTTACTACAGAAAACTGAGACTTGGGGAGGTGAGGAAAGAAAATAAGGATAAAGATCAAATTACTCGATATGGAAAATAGATCTAGGAGAGCCAATATAAAATGCTTGGGGTTTCCTGAGGGAGTTGCGGAAAAGATGGGGCCCGCTTTATGCAGAAATGGATTACAGAAATGTTTAGACAGGATGTGACAAGATACCTGGATTTTGTAGAATGTGCCCTTAGGATATCTGTTAAATTACCATCCCCTGGAGCGAGACCTAGACCATTATTGGTCAGGTTTTTAACATCCAGGGATAGATATTAAATTCTCTGTAGGGCTAGGAAGAAGGGGAAATTAGACTATAAGGGGACTACAGTGATGTTATTTCCTGATTATGCAAGAGAAACTCAGAAGGATAGATGCCGATTTATAGAGGTGAAGAAAGAGCATCGTATTAAGTTGGTTCATTATTCAATGTTATTTCCAGCTAAATGGGTTTAGTGGAGAGAAAAAAGTTTTTTTTTTTATAATCCTGAAGAAGACAAAGAGTGGATTGGGAATAATGTTTAGTGATTATAGGAGTCGATTCGTACGTCTGGGGGGAGTCAATGCAAAGCTAGAGGGCCAGGGGCATGTTCTGCCCCATGGGTCAATTGGTAGGGGATTTGGAGAATGGGTGGGGTAAGAGCTTTCTCTTTTCATCCTTCCCCTCTTTTTTTTCCCCCTCCCTCCTCTGGCCATGTACTCCTCAGTGTTGGATTATTTCACTCTTCCATATTTACTAATATAAGATACGCATATCCTCTTGGCTTAGGAACTGGGGTGAAAATAGCGGTTTCTAATGTGATAAATAAACAGCTATCAGTAGAGTTGAGCGAACACCTGGATGTTCGGGTTCGAGAAGTTCGGCCGAACATCCCGGAAATGTTCGGGTTCGGGATCCGAACCCGATCCGAACTTCGTCCCGAACCCGAACCCCATTGAAGTCAATGGGGACCCGAACTTTTCGGCACTAAAAAGGCTGTAAAACAGCCCAGGAAAGAGCTAGAGGGCTGCAAAAGGCAGCAACATGTAGGTAAATCCCCTGCAAACAAATGTGGATAGGGAAATGAATAAAAATAAAAATTAAATAAATAAAAATTAACCAAAATCAATTGGAGAGAGGTTCCATAGCAGAGAATCTGGCTTCCCGTCACCCACCACTGGAACAGTCCATTCTCAGATATTTAGGCCCCGGCACCCAGGCAGAGGAGAGAGGTCCCGTAACAGAGAATCTGTCTTCATGTCAGCAGAGAATTAGTCTGCATGTCATAGCAGAGAATGAGGCTTCACGTCAGCCACCACTGCAACAGTCCATTGGCATATATTTAGGCCCAGCACCCAGGCAGAGGAGAGAGGTCCCGTAACAGACAATCTGGCTTCATGTCAGCAGAGAATCAGTCTGCATGTCATAGCAGAGAATCAGGCTTCACGTCACCCACCACTGCAACAGTCCATTGTCATAAATTTAGGCCCAGCACTAGTGTTGAGCGGCATGTCCCATATTCGAATTCGCGAAATTTTGTGAATATTCGAAAGAATATTCGTAAAATATTCGCGATTATTCAAATTCGTTATTATTTCGCATATGCGATAATTCGAATTTTCGCATCGCATAATACATATGCTATGCAAAATTCACATGTGCGCTAATGAAATCGCCTTACGAAGATTCGCAACTCAATTCAATCACTAATGTATGAATGCAATGCCCTTTGCCTCTGTTCTGGGACAAGTGTAGATATTCGCATGTGCGCTAATAAAATCGCCTTACGAAGATTCGCACCTCAATCACTTTCTAGGGAATGTGAGACTTTTGGGAATCAATCGAGATACAGTGGGGGGTGATGACAGTAGTTGACAGAGTACAGATCAATGTAATCTGTAAGGTGGAAAGTAAAATAAAAAATACGAATTTTCGTTAATCAAATTTTACGAAGTTCTACGTATTCGCGAATATGGTGCTATACTATATGAATGCACAGGCCTTTGCCTCTCTGTTCTGGGGACAAGTGTAGATATTTGCATTTGCGTTAATAAAATCGCCTTACGAAGATTCGCAGCTCAATTCAATCACTAATGTATGAATGCAAAGCCCTTTGCCTCTGTTCTGGGACAAGTGTAGATATTCGCATGTGCGCTAATAAAATCGCCTTACGAAGATTCGCAACTCAATCACTTTCTAGGGAATGTGAGACTTTTGGGAATCAATCGAGATACAGTGGGGGGTGATGACAGTAGTTGACAGAGTACAGATCAATGTAATCTGTAAGGTGGAAAGTAAAATAAAAAATACGAATATTCGTAAATCGAATTTTACGAAGTTCTACGTATTCGCGAATATGGTGCTATACTATATGAATGCACAGGCCTTTGCCTCTCTGTTCTGGGGACAAGTGTAGATATTTGCATTTGCGTTAATAAAATCGCCTTACGAAGATTCGCAGCTCAATTCAATCACTAATGTATGAATGCAAAGCCCTTTGCCTCTGTTCTGGGACAAGTGTAGATATTCGCATGTGCGCTAATAAAATCGCCTTACGAAGATTCGCAACTCAATTCACTAATGTATGAATGCAAAGCCCTTTGCCTCTGTTCTGGGACGTGCCGATATTCGCATGTGCGCTAATAAAATCGCCTTACGAAGATTCGCAACTCAATTCACTAATGTATGAATGCAAAGCCCTTTGCCTCTGTTCTGGGACGTGCCGATATTCGCATGTGCGCTAATAAAATCGCCTTACGAAGATTCGCAACTCAATTCACTAATGTATGAATGCAAAGCCCTTTGCCTCTGTTCTGGGACGTGCCGATATTCGCATGTGCGCTAATAAAATCGCCTTACGAAGATTCGCGCCTCAATCACTTTCTAGGCAATGTGAGTAAGATCTGAGCTGTTGGACCTTTGGGAAACAATCAATTATATGTGTACTGTAATTTTGTGGGGGGGGGAAAAAACAAAAAACGAATATTCGTTTTTACGAATATATAGCACTATATTCGAAATATTCGCGAAATCGCGAAGTTGCGATATTCGCGAAAAAAATTTGCTTTTCGAATATTCGCGCTCAACACTACCCAGCACCCAGGCAGAGGAGAGAGGTCCCGTAACAGACAATCTGGCTTCATGTCAGCAGAGAATCAGTCTGCATGTCATAGCAGAGAATGAGGCTTCACGTCAGCCACCACTGCAACAGTCCATTGGCATATATTTAGGCCCAGCACCCAGGCAGAGGAGAGAGGTCCCGTAACAGACAATCTGGCTTCATGTCAGCAGAGAATCAGTCTTCATATCATAGCAGAGAATCAGGCTTCACGTCACCCACCACTGTAAGAGTCCATTTTCATAAATTTAGGCCCAGCACACAGGCAGAGGAGAGAGGTCCCGTAACAGAGGATCTGGCTTCATGTCAGCAGAGAATCAGTCTGCATGTCATAGCAGAGAATCAGGCTTCACATCACCCAACATTGGAACAGTCCATTGGCATATATTTAGGCCCCGGCACCCAGACAGAGGAGAGGTTCATTCAACTTTGGGTAGCCTCGCAATATAATGGTAAAATGAAAATAAAAATAGGATTGAATGAGGAAGTGCCCTGGAGTCCAATAATATATGGTTAAGGGGAGGTAGTTAATGTCTAATCTGGACAAGGGACGGACAGATCCTGTGGGATCCATGCCTGGTTCATTTTTATGAACGTCAGCTTGTCCACATTGGCTGTAGACAGGCGGCTGCGTTTGAGGCCTAGTATTTAGGCGCTGGGTGACCGGTATGGATTTAGTGACAGAATTAGACTTGGAAATGCACAGAAGCGTGTGTGTGTGAAGTTATTCTGAATGACCCAATGTGCACCTTGAATATTATATACCCTTTTAGGGATAGATTTCAAATAGCTCTGATATAGCAGAAACCACTAAATTATGAAATTGCTAAATTGGGAATTGTACTTCAACCCAGAACAAAAAATGTGCTTTGACGGACACTAAATATCTTGCCCAGCAACAACAGTACAGCGGTGGGTAACGAGAGATTTAGAGGGAATTAAATTTGAGGCCTAGTATTTAGGCGCTGGGTCACCGGTATGGATTTAGTGACAGAATTAGACTTGGAAATACACAGTAGCGGGTGTGTGTGAAGTTATTCTGAATGACCCTATGTGCACCTTCAATATTATATACCCTTTTAGGGATAGATTTCAAATAGCTCTGATATAGCAGAAACCACTAAATTATGAAATTGCTAAATTGGGAATTGTACTTCAACCCAGAACAAAAAATGTGCTTTGACGGACACTAAATATCTTGCCCAGCAACAACAGTACAGCGGTGGGTAACGAGAGATTTAGAGGGAATTAAATTTGAGGCCTAGTATTTAGGCGCTGGGTCACCGGTATGGATTTAGTGACAGAATTAGACTTGGAAATGCACAGAAGCGTGTGTGTGAAGTTATTCTGAATGACCCTATGTGCACCTTCAATATTATATACCCTTTTTGGGATAGATTTCAAATAGCTCTGATATAGCAGGAACCACTAAATTATGAAATTGCTAAATTGGGAATTGTACTTCAACCCAGAACAAAAAATGTGCTTTGACGGGCACTAAATAACTTTCCCAGCTACAACAGGACAACGGTAACGAGAGATTTAGAGGGATTTAAATTTGAGGCCTAGTATTTAGGCGCTGGGTGACAGGTATGGGTTTAGTGACAGAATTAGACTTGGAAATACACAGTAGCGGGTGTGTGTGAAGTTATTCTGAATGACCCTATGTGCACCTTCAATATTATATACCCTTTTTGGGATAGATTTCAAATAGCTCTGATATAGCAGAAACCACTAAATTATGAAATTGCTAAATTGGGAATTGTACTTCAACCCAGAACAAAAAATGTGCTTTGACGGACACTAAATATCTTGCCCAGCAACAACAGTACAGCGGTGGGTAACGAGAGATTTAGAGGGAATTAAATTTGAGGCCTAGTATTTAGGCGCTGGGTCACCGGTATGGATTTAGTGACAGAATTAGACTTGGAAATACACAGTAGCGGGTGTGTGTGAAGTTACTCTGAATGACCCTATGTGCACCTTCAATATTATATACCCTTTTTGGGATAGATTTCAAAGAGCTCTGATATAGCAGGAACCACTAAATTATGAAATTGCTAAATTGGGAATTGTATTTCAACCCAGAACAAGAAATGTGCTTGAACGGACACTAAATAACTCGCCCAGCTACAGCACTAGGGACAGATTTAGCTGGATATAAATTTGAGGCCTAGTATTTAGGCGCTGGGTGACCGGTATGGATTTAGTGACAGAATTAGACTGGGATATGGCCAAAAAATGAACAGACTATTGCTGGTTAAATGCACTTGGTGTGACAGCTTCACCCTGATGTAGGCTTTAGCCAAAAAACAACCACACCATTGAGGGTTAAATGCACTTGGTGACAGGCGCAGCTTGCCCCTGATTTTGTATATGGCCAAAAAATGAACAGACTATTGCTGGTTAAATGCACTTGGTGTGACAGCTTCACCCTGATGTAGGCTTTAGCCAAAAAACAACCACACCATTGAGGGTTAAATGCACTTGGTGACAGGCGCAGCTTGCCCCTGATTTTGTATATGGCCAAAAAATGAACAGACTATTGCTGGTTAAATGCACTTGGTGTGACAGCTTCACCCTGATGTAGGCTTTAGCCAAAAAACAACCACACCATTGAGGGTTAAATGCACTTGGTGACAGGCGCAGCTTGCCCCTGATTTTGTATATGGCCAAAAAATGAACAGACTATTGCTGGTTAAATGCACTTGGTGTGACAGCTTCACCCTGATGTAGGCTTTAGCCAAAAAACAACCACACCATTGAGGGTTAAATGCACTTGGTCGCAGCTTGTGCTGGCGCACCACAAGACACAAAATGGCCGCCGATCACCCCAGAAAAATGAGACTGACAAACGGTCTGTGCAGCCTAAAAACAGTGAGCAATTGAGGATCAGCAGCTCAATGATCCACAGCTGCAGATCGATCAGTTAATCAAGTCCTTTGGAGGAGTTAATCTGCCTAATCTCGCCCTACTGTCGCAGCCGCAACCTCTCCCTACGCTAATCAGAGCAGAGTGACGGGCGGCGCTATGTGACTCCAGCTTAAATAGAGGCTGGGTCACATGGTGCTCTGGCCAATCACAGCCATGCCAATAGTAGGCATGGCTGTGATGGCCTCTTGGGGCAAGTAGTATGACGCTTGTTGATTGGCTGCTTTGCAGCCTTTCAAAAAGCGCCAAGAAAGCGTCACAAAAGCGCGAAGAAAGCGACGAACACCGAACCCGAACCCGGACTTTTACGAAAATGTCCGGGTTCGGGTCCGTGTCACGGACACCCCAAAATTCGGTACGAACCCGAACTATACAGTTCGAGTTCGCTCATCCCTAGCTATCAGCAATTATATGTCTTCAGGAAATGCATTTGACTAAAGAAAATATGAGTACAGCAAGCATTCCATTCAGTGTTTTCCAAATATTCTAGAGGAGTAAGTATTTTGGTCCACAGGGATATAAAGATAAACGTAAAAGGGGTAGTGTTGGATGGAGAGGGGTGATATGTGTTTTTGGATTGTATCCTTGATAATAAACCTTAGATAATTGGGAGTGTATATATACCACCCCCCTTTACAGTAGAGGTATTGTTAAAACTCCATGAGTTTACAATAAATAGAAGTGATAGGGCACTATTGATAGTGGGGGATTTCCATTATAACTGCACATAAAGGAATTGATTATATCTTCCAGTTGGTAAACGAATATGGACAAGAAATAGTTGAACAAGTAGACAAAATACAGTTATTAAGGGGATATTTTGAAGGACTATATAAAAGCAGTTCTCATGTAGGATTACTTTGGAGGAGATAAATGCGTTTTTGGAACGGATTGAAATAAAGCAAGTAACGGAAGAACAGAAACAAGTTTTGGATGCTCCAATTAATGTAGAAGAGATAGAGAGGGTACTTAAATCCATAGCTAGGAATAAGTCCCCGGGGCTGGATGGTATCCCTTACGAGGTATATGTTGCATATAAAAAAATATTAGCGCCCAAACTGCTGGAAATGTGGAATGCTTCTAGGAGGAATAAGACTTTGCCAGATTCATTACGTGAAGCACTGATAACATTGATATTGAAATCAGATAAAATCCCTAATTTAATGGACTCATATCATCCTATATCCTTTATCAACACAGACAATAAACTGTTGTCGAAGGTATTGGCTAATAGATTAAGAGGGGTTATTTTAATGCTTATACATGAGGATCAAATAGGGTTTATGCCCAGGAAATCTACATCAGATAATATTAGATGTTTTTTCAATATGCAGGTAAAACCAAGTAACATCGGCCAGCGTTTAGTGGTATCAATAGATGCATCGAAAGCTTTTGATACAATAGAATGTCCGTTTCTGGTAGCTAGAAACTGAGGATTGGGCATAATTATATATTGTGGATTAAACTTTTATATATAGATGTAAATAAAAAATAATGGTAAACGATGAGATTTCAGATTCCTTTAAAATACAGAGAGGGGTAAGACAGGGCTGCCACTTATCCCCATTACTTTTTGCCATTGCAAAGGAACCTCTTGCTTCTCTAATAAGACAAGATAAAAAGTATAAAAGAGTTTAAGTTTGGGAGTCATGAAGAAAAAATCTCATTGTATGCAGATGATTTTATGGTATTCTTGGGTTTACATGACTCCTTGCCATGTATATTTGAGTTGTTTGAGAGTTATGGGAAATTAGCAGGATTAAAAGAAAACTGGAATAAGTCAGCTTGTATCCCCTTAGACCCATTAGGAGGTTTTGTACCAGGACCCCTGGAGATTAAAAAGGAGGGGGAAGGTTTAAAATATTTAGGGATTAAAATAACAGATGACCCACTGGATTACATAAAACTAAACCTGGTACCCATGATAAATAAAGTTAGAGACAAGATACGTGCATGGAAAAAATGTCCCCTTTCAATGGCACATAGAATATCTCTAATTAAAATGTGTTTGCTTCCAATTATAAACTACCTTCTATGGAACGCACCGTTAGAGATTCCAAAGAAGATTTTTTAAACTATAGAGAGCCTACTTAGTGAATTGATATGGAGGAGACGGAGGCCTAGAATGAGATTACAACTTTTACAGCTGCCAGAAGGGGAAGGAGGATTGTCAGTTACTGATTTAAAACTTTACTTTCTGGCAGGTCAGATAAAGAACTTTTTGGAATGGGGGAAAACTCAAGTCTACAGCTCAATAATAAGTAAGATGGATAAAAATATGTAAAAAAATGAGATGGGTCAGGTTCTTGAGCCAGTAATCTATCTACAAGAACACCTCAAGGGCTTAATAACAATGTTGTTAATGTATAAAATTTGGTTGGCAGTTAGAAATCTTTGGGATGATCTAAAGATACATGAAGACACTTTGATATGGAATAATATGTATTTAAAATAACTAAGTGAAATAGATAAGACACCTTGGCAGAAATACGGGGTATATAGGATGGGACAGATCTTGAAAAAATTTGTAATTATTGGGTTTCAAGAACTTAAGGAGAGATTTGGTGTTTTGGACAATTACCTATTTTATTACTTTCAACTAAGTCACGGTATTAAATCATGTATGCAAGATAAGAAAGGATTTATTGAAGCTCCCTCAGTCACTAAAGAAAATTATTATGAATACAACAGGGAAAAGAAGGAAAGCTTCAATCTATAATATCCTATTACAGCAAGGGATTAAAGAAAACAGGAGTTACTGTAAATGTAAAAAAATGGGAAGGGTTGTGGAGTCTGTCGACCCTGAAGGATGGAGAGGAATTTTCTCGGAGATAAGGAAGTTCTCCTCAAATCCAGCTAAGAGGATGATACAATTTTTTGTGGTCCACAGACTATACTATTCCAAGGCTAAACTCCTGAAATATTATAAAGATAAGGTTTTTAAATGTTATAAATGTGGAGGAGTAGAGGTGGATGATGTCCATTTATTATGGAATTGTTATTATATACAAAAATTTTGGAGGGAGGGCATTTTTCAAATAAAGAATTACCGTCAGATTACTATTCCCGTTACCCTTGAGGTGTGTATTTTAGGAAATCTCTGGGACATACAGTAGGGAACGCCAATATGCAGGAGTTAGCAGCCAAACTATTGTTTCAAGCAATAAGATGCACAGTGAAGAATTGGATAGAGAGAAGGGCTCCTACAATTAAAATGTGGGAAGGTTTAGTCAAGTGCTTGATGGCATGTGAGAGGATATATCTTAAATCCCAGAATAAAATAAGGAAATTTGATAAACTATGGGAGAGATGGCTTAAAAGGGAAGAATGATAGTAGGATTCGGAGGCTGGGGGGAGCGGGGGAAGAGGAGAGAGATAAGGGGTGTATCCCCTTCTCCCTTTTGTTTTTTTTTGAGATTGGTTACATTTATTAAGGGAGGAGGGAAGGAAAAGAAGAGAAAATGGGGTAGAGAAGAGGGCGGTAGATGGGGTTAAAATAAGAATGTAATAATGTATTATATGTAATTATAACTGATATTGTGACTATTATTTAATGAAATAAGATGTATTTTATGATTAAGGTCACTTTTTAAAGCAACAAATATGTCTATTTTAATTTTTTTTCTATTTTAACCATTTTTTTATTGACTTAATTGGAGTACTTTTTTACACTTTGTGTCCTCCATAAGGTCATGCAAGACCTTTCGGGGACATTTAACATCACTTTCTCCCATAACTGGGGCTCACATAGTAGCCCCCAGGGGCGGACTGACCGGTCGAGCACTTCGGACATGGTCCGAGGGCCCGCCGCAGAATAACATTATGTGCAGTGGCGTAACTACCGGGGAAGCGACTGCTACGAGACCCTGGTGTATTTAAATCTCATTTAGCATGTCTTTCAGTAACTGGTTGTCCAGCTCTTATGGCTGTGTGGTTAGGTGCTTTGCCTCTGATACAGAAAGTCATGGGTTCAAATCCCATCTTAAACCTTTCTGAAAGACAGGCTAAACAGGAATACAAGCACCAAATCTTCAACACTACAGGCTGCTGGGAACAGAGGAAGAGGCTGCATCGCATTGCTGATATGGAGGTAAGTAGGAAAGTTTTTTTTGTTTTTTTCATACCGGACTTTAATGCCAAGAGAGGCTATTGGTGCCATGATACTGGCACATGGAGGGGGGAGGAGAGAGGCACTTGATACTGGCACATTAGGGAGCAGGGGGAGAGGATGGCACATGGGGGGAGAGGAGAGAGGCACATGATACTGACACATTAGGGGGCAGGGGGAGAGGATGGCTCTATGATACTAGCACATGGAGGGGGGAGGAGAGAGGCACTTGATACTGGCACATTAGGGGGCAGGGGGAGAGGATGGCACTATGATACTGGCACATGGAGGGGGGAGGAGAGAGGCACTTGATACTGGCACATTAGGGGGCAGGGGGAGAGGATGGCACTATGATATTGGCACATGGGGCAAGAAATGGACATGAATCATGAGGGGCAGAAATGTGAAATTTGGGGGGGGCGCCAAAATGTAGATTCGCTACCGGCCCTGGATAGGTGTATAGTGTGAATCCAGCACAGTAGTGTGTGTGGTGTATATAGCAGAGCTGTATGTGACAGAGGCATGTATAATGTGCACGGCACAGCTGTGTATGTAAAATGTGTAACACAGTGATATATAATGTGCCACTCAGAGCTGTTTGTGTAGCAGAGCTGTGTATGTAAAATGTGCAAATAAGGTCTCATGCACACTACCGTTGTGTGTACCCGTGGCCGTTGTTCCGTTTTCCGTGATTTTCTGCGGACCTATTGACTTTCAATGGGTCCGTTGAAAACTCGGAAAATGCATCGTTTGTCATCCGGCTCCATGATCTGTGTATCCTGTCCGTCAAAAAAATAGGACCTGTCCTATTTTTTTTACGGACAACGGTTCACGGACCCATTCAAGTCAATGGGTCAGTGAAAGAACGCGGATGCACACAAGATTGGCATCCGTGTCCGTGATCCGTGGCCGTAGGTTACTTTCATACAGATGTATCCGAAGATCTGTCTGCATAAAAGTTTTTTCAGAGCTTAGTTTTCACTTAGTGAAAACTCTGATCCGACAGTATATTCTAACACAGAGGCGTTCCCATGGTGATGGGGACGCTTCTAGTTAGAATATACTTTGAACTGTGTGCAGGACTGCCCCCTGCTGCCTGGCAGCACCCGATCTCTTACAGGGGGCTGTGATCAGCACAATTAACCCCTCAGGTGCCGCACCTGAAAGGGGTTAATTGTGCGTATCATAGCCCCCTGTAAGAGATCAAGGGCTGCCAGGCAGCAGGGGGCAGACCCCCCTCCCTCCCCAGTTTTAATTTCATTGGTCATTGGTGGCCAGTGCAGCCCCCCTCCCTCTATTGTATTAATATCATTAGTGGCCAGTGCGGCCCCCCGCCCCTCCTCCGTCCCTCTATTGTATTAATATCATTGGTGGCACAGTGTGCGGCCCCCCTCCCTCCCTCTATTGTATTAATATCATTAGTGGCCAGTGCGGACCCCCCCTCCCTCCCTCTATTGTATTAATATCATTGGTGGCATAGTGTGCGGCCCCCCCGGCCCCCCTCCCTCTATTGTATTAATATCATTGGTGGCACAGTGTACGACCCCCCCCCCCCGGCCCCCCCCTCTATTGTATTAATATCATTGGTGGCACAGTGTGCGGCCTCCCCTCTCCCCCCGATCATTGGTGACAGCGGAGAGTTCCGATCGGAGTCCCAGTTTAATCGCTAACCATGGCAACCAGGTAACCATGGCAACAAGGGCGCTACTGGAGTCCTGGTTGCCATGGTTACTTAGCAATATTAGAAACATCATACTTACCTGCTGCGCTGTCTGTGACCGGCCGGGAGCTCCTCCTACTGGTAAGTGACAGATCATTAAGCAATGCACCGCACAAACCTGTCACTTACCAGTAGGAGGAGCTCCCGGCTGGTCACAGACAACGCAGCAGGTAAGTATGATGCTTCTAATATTGCTAAGTAACCATGGCAACCAGGATTGCAGTAGTGTCCTGGTTGCCATGGTTACAGATCGGAGCCCCAGCTGGGGACTCCGATCGGAACTCTCCGCTGCCACCAATGATCGGGGAGGGGGGAGAGGGGAGGCCGCACACTGTGCCACCAATGATATTTATACAATAGAGGGGGGGCCAGGGGGGGTGCACACTGTGCCACCAATGATATTAATACAATAGAGGGAGGGAGGGGGGCCGCACACTGTTCCACCAATGATATTAATGCAATAGAGGGAGGGAGGGGGGGCCGGGGGGAGGCCGCACACTGTGCCACCAATGATATTAATACAATAGAGGGAGGGAGGGGGGGCCGGGGGGAGGCCGCATACTGTGCCACCAATGATATTAATTGGTGGGGCCTGTAAGGGGAGAGGGGAGGCCGCACACTGCGGCACCTGAGGGGTTAATTGTGCAGATCACAGCCCCCTGTAAGAGATCGGATGCTGCCAGGCAGCAGGGGGCAGTCATGTACACAGTTCGTAGTATATTTTAACTTGAAGCGTCCTCATCACCATGGTAACGCCTCTGTGTTAGAATATACTGTCGGATATGAGTTTTCACAATGTAACTTGAAAAAAAAAAAATCTTTGTGGGTTAAAAAAAAAAAAAAAAAAGCACACACAATTCCGCCAAGGTTTTTGAGGTTTTGACATCACGGCGTTCACTAAAAATGACGGCCTTATTCTGCGGCTCAATAAGACACAAAACTTGTATAGTTTTTATTTAGTTTAATTACTTAAAAAAATTGCCTTTCTATATTTCGGTCTACGTGAGGGCTTGTTTTTGTGTAACGATCAGTCGTTTTCTTGGGGGGGAGGGGCCCCATACAAACATTTGCTTATTAAAGATTGTGTAAGGTGTGGCTGGAGGCGGGCATGGAGGCGGGACAAGGGTGGGACTTGCAGCAGAACATGGGTGGGGCCTGTAAGGGGGCCCTTGATTTATTTTGCCGTGGGGCCCTGAGGGTTCTCAGTCCGCCCCTGGTAGCCCCAGTTACAGGGGGAATACACTCCCCAGAGAGGCTGTACAGCAATATACTATGATGTAAAGCCACACTGCAGGACTGATTGATGATCTCAGGAAGAGCCTGAGCTCCTGCAGGCTCCTGGCCCCGGCAGTCACATAACTGCTCGGCCAGAGCAGGAAATGCATAGCGCTTCCTTAGCTGTATACACAGTGCTTATTCAGCACTGTGTATACAACAATCCAGAAGTCAGGGACACGGAGGAATGGTCCCTGCCTTTTCGATGGGATGCCCTGCTGTCACTGAGAGTAGGCAATCTCTGAATAGACGTTCTAAAACCATAAATCCTGACTCCAGGTCATTTATTGTCTATGAGCAGTCAAGAAGTGGTTAATTTTCACAAAACAGTATTTGGTACCCTTGTAAATCATACTAACCCATGCAATACAGAGAACATAATATTAATTGTGATTGGCAATCAGTTTGAAAAAAATGTGCACACGGTTTGCCTGTAGAGATCCCTGAAATTTCTGATGGCAGTCTTGGATCCAAGGCTACTTAAAACCTTGCTGGAAAAAACCCAACCTAAGCCACAGCATGGGTGTCACGGACGGTGTACAGGAAACAAGACAAAGCAACATGCATATATGACTCACTGGATCCAAAGCTAAGGAACCATAAGGGAGACCCCTGCACAAGACCTGAGACTTTCCCTGGCTGCTCAGCCTATGCAACGATCCCAGAGGTGGATGGTTGCATATTCACGTACCTCGACTATATAACCCCTGAACACCCTACAATAGTGAGGGGACACGACCACCGGCTCCCTACACCAGACACGGAGGGAGTCAGGGTCACCTGGGATCCAGCAAACAGAAAATAACAGATAAATGTTCAGCACTTAACTTTGTAGCAGACTGGAAAACAAGATCAGCATGCACACACACTCCAGGAAGTAGTATAAGCCGCCCAGTAATGCATTATGGGGCGGAATTTAAAGGGATGCAATCAGTCCAACCACATGACAGCTGAGAGAGGCTAACGAGATGAGGAACTGAACATCACAACAAAGAAACTCAAGGAGGAGGTTCTGAAAGGCTTCTGTCAGAGCTTCTCAGCTGTCTGGTTGTGACAGTACCCCTCCCTCTACGAGTGGACTCCGGACACTCAGAGCCCACCTTCTCAGGATGGGACCTATGGAAAGCCCTGATGAGACGAGAGGCCTTAATGTCCGTCACTGGGACCCACATCCTCTCCTCAGGAGGACCATAACCCTCCCAATGAACAAGGTACTGGAGAGAACCGCGGACAAGCCGAGAATCCACAATCCTAGAAACCTGAAATTCAAGATTCCCATCAACCATAATCGGAGGAGGAGGTAAAGGCGAGGGTACAATGGGTTGAACATAAGGTTTCAATAAGGACTTATGAAAAACATTATGGATCCTCCAAGTCTGAGGAAGATCAAGACGGTAGGCAACAGGATTGATGACAGACAGGATTTTGTAAGGCCCAATAAACCTAGGACCCAACTTCCAGGAGGGAACCTTCAATTTGATATTCTTGGTAGACAACCACACCAGATCACCAACATTCAGGTCCGGACCAAGCACACGTCTCTTATCTGCCACACGCTTATATCTCTCACTCATGCTCTTTAGATTATCCTGAATCTTTTGCCAAATAGATGACAAAGACGAGGAGAATCTGTCCTCATCAGGTAAACCAGACCCCTCTCCCGAGAAAGTCCCAAACTGCGGATGAAACCCATATGCACCAAAAAATGGTGACTTATCAGAGGATTCCTGACAACGGTTATTTAAAGCAAACTCAGCAAGGGACAAAAAAGAACACCAATCCTCTTGATTCTCCGCCACAAAACAGCGCAGATATGTCTCCAGATTCTGATTGACGCGCTCTGTCTGGCCATTCGACTGCGGGTGGAAAGCAGAAGAGAATGACAACAGAACCCCCAAGCGAGAACAGAAAGCCTTCCAGAATCTGGAAACAAACTGCATGCCCCTATCAGAGACTATGTCTGAAGGAATACCGTGCAATTTGACAATGTGATCAATAAATGCCTGCGCCAGCGTCTTAGCATTGGGCAAACCAGGAAAAGGGATGAAATGCACCATTTTGCTAAAACGGTCCACCACCACCAGAATCACAGTCTTCCCTGAGGAACGAGGCAGGTCCGTTATGAAGTCCATGGACAGATGTGTCCAAGGACGGGAAGGAATGGGTAAGGGAAGGAGAGGACCTGATGGCCGTGAATGAGGGACTTTGGCACGAGCGCAAGTCTCGCAGGCTGCCACAAAACCCTCAACCGTCTTACGAAGCGCAGGCCACCAGAATCTCCGAGCGATGAGATCCAGTGTGGCTCTTGCCCCCCGGGTGCCCAGCAAGGACCGTATCGTGGTGTTCCTTAAAAATCTTGTGTCTTAAAGCGATAGGCACAAACAACCTCCCAGGAGGACAAAGATCAGGAGCCTCTGACTGGGCTGACTGGGCTGCCTGCACCTCTGCCTCCAATTCAGAAAAAAGAGCAGAGACCACCACACCTTCAGCCAAAATGGGACCCGGGTCTTCAAAATTCCCGCCTCCCGGAAAACAACGTGACAGGGCATCTGCCTTCACATTCTTAACTCCAGGGCGGAACGTGACAACAAAATTAAACCTAGAAAAGAACAAAGACCATCTGGCCTGTCTCGGGTTCAGATGCTTGGCTGACTCCAAGTAGGCCAGATTTTTATGGTCAGTAAATACGGTAATAGGGTGTCTGGCTCCCTCTAGCCAATGGCGCCATTCCTCAAAAGCCAACTTGATGGCCAACAATTCCCTATCTCCCACATCGTAATTTCTCTCTGCGGAGGAGAGTTTTTTCGAGAAAAAGGCACACGGTCACCATTTGGCAGGAGAGGAACCCTGAGACAAGACCGCCCCCACCTCAGAAGCATCAACCTCAACTATGAAGGGTAAAGAAATATCAGGTTGCACCAAGATGGGAGCGGAAGCAAAACTCTCCTTGATATTAGAAAAAGCCTTACGCGCCTCTACTGACCAAGAAGAAAAATCTACCCCCTTTCTGGTCATATCAGTGAGTGGTTTAACAATAGAGGAATAATTCAAAATAAACTTCCTGTAATAATTGGCAAAGCCCAAAAAACACATCAGCGCCTTCTGATTCTCAGGAAGCTCCCACTCAAGCACAGCGCGGACTTTCTCGGGGTCCATGCGAAAACCAGAAGCGGAGAGAAGAAACCCCAGAAATTGAATTTCTGGAACCGCAAACACACATTTTTCCAGTTTCGCATATAATTTATTCTCCCGCAGGATGAGCAAGACCTGACGTAAATGTTCCTTATGAGTTTTGAAATCAGGAGAAAAAATCTAAATGTCATCCAAATACACTAATACAAATTTTCCCATCAAATGATAAAAAAATGCTGTTCACGAAATGCTGAAAAACGGCTGGGGCATTCATCAAACCAAAAGGCATAACCAAATTCTCAAAATGGCCCTCAGGGGTATTGAAGGCCGTCTTACATTCGTCTCCTTCTCTGACCCTGACCAGGTTGTATGCCCCTCTTAGATCTAATTTGGAAAAGACTTTAGCCCCAACAACCTAGTTAAACAGGTCCGGGATCAGAGGAAGCGGATAAGGGTCACGAATAGTGATACTGTTCAGCTCCCTGAAATCCAGACAAGGTCTTAAAGAACCATCTTTTTTCTTAACAAAGAAAAAAACAGCGGCAACATGTGACTTCGAGGGTTGTATGTGTCCTTTTCTCAGACTCTCAGAGATATAAGCACGCATAGTGATCCTCTCAGGTTGGGAAAGATTGTATAAACAAGATTTAGGCAGTTTGGCGCCTGGGATGAGATTAATAGGGCAATCGTACTCCCTGTGCGGGGGAAAATCCTGAACTCCACTCTCAGAGAAGACATCCGAAAATTCAGAGAGAAAAGATGGTACAGTCTTAGTAGCAACCTCAGAAACAGATGTCGTGAGGCAATTCTCTCTGCAAAAGTCACTCCAACCATTTATTTGCCTCGCTTGCCAATCAATGGTGGGGTTATGTTTAGTGAGCCAGGGTAGCCCCAACACTAGAGGAGTAGGCAAACCGCTAAGGACGAAACATGACACATCCTCAACATGAGCATCACTCACAATTAAACGGATATTGTGAACTATGCCCTTTAATGATTTCTGAGAAAGTGGAGCGGAATCAATAGCAAAAACAGTGCGCACCTGGAAACCATGAGTTATTGCAAATTGATTATCAATGAGATTGACAGCTGCTCCACTATCCACAAAAATCTCACAAAAAATGCAATACAGAGAACATAATATTAATTGTGATCAGTTTGAAAAAAATGTGCACACGGTTTGCCTGTAGAGAGCCCTGAAATTTCTGATGGCAGTCTTGGATCCAAGGCTACTTAAAACCTTGCTGGAAAAAACCCAACCTAAGCCACAGCATGGGTGTCACGGACGGTGTACAGGAAACAAGACAAAGCAACATGCATATATGACTCACTGGATCCAAAGCTAAGGAACCATAAGGGAGACCCCTGCACAAGACCTGAGACTTTCCCTGGCTGCTCAGCCTATGCAACGATCCCAGAGGTGGATGGTTGCATATCCACATACCTCGACTATATAACCCCTGAACACCCTACAATAGTGAGGGGACACGACCACCGGCTCCCTACACCAGACACGGAGGGAGTCAGGGTCACCTGGGATCCAGCAAACAGAAAATAACAGATAAATGTTCAGCACTTAACTTTGTAGCAGACTGGAAAACAAGATCAGCATGCACACACACTCCAGGAAGTAGTATAAGCCGCCCAGTAATGCATTATGGGGCGGAATTTAAAGGGATGCAATCAGTCCAACCACATGACAGCTGAGAGAGGCTAACGAGATGAGGAACTGAACATGACAACAAAGAAACTCAAGGAGGAGGTTCTGAAAGGCTTCTGTCAGAGCTTCTCAGCTGTCTGGTTGTGACAATGGGAAAATAAGCATACCACCTCCCTCAAAGGCTAGGTCATTGATGATGTTGTGTGTACAGGGCAGAGCCTTTCAATTCAGGAAAGGTATGTGTAAGATTCTTGATAGGGTACTGGATTTCTCCTCAGCATATTCATAAACTAATGGACAAGTGGAATGTGTCAACCAGATTCTTGTTAGTTACTGGTGTCATTTCACATTGGCACTCCATGATAATTGAGTCACTCTGATCCCTTGGGCAGAGTTTTCATAGAACAATCATGTCAGTTAGTCCTCTAGTAAAACTCTAGTTGTTTACAAGTTGTTCTTCCTGGCTTCTTTGAAGATTCCCAATTCCTTTCATGTGTCAATTCTCAAACCTGTGATACCTAACTGGTACTTTATATGTCCTGCTCCAGCTGTTCCTTAGACTAGTTCTGAAGATTTGTATGAGGTGAAGGACATTTTTTATATCAAGAAAGTTAGAGGAAAAACCGTCGTTTCATTTGACTCGAAAAGTTTTGGCTCTGAGGAGAGATCTGGGATCCATTCATGCTCTGGATCTCCTGAAAAAGTGTTTGAAAAGCTCCAGTTCAAAGAAGAGACGGTGAAAAGAGGGGGTACTATCACAGCGTCACTCCGTGAATTTTGAATGAATGTGAATTTCCTTGTGCTTCGTGGTAACAAATCACAATTTTTCCTAACATGGTGGCTAGCCGGCTACAATGGCTGCTAAAATGGCGGCTACACGTGTGAGGACATGGGGCAAGGAAGGTGGAATGACCCATAATGCCATGCATGCAGCCAATCAGCAGCCAGCCCGGTGATGTCTCAGCCCTATAAATACGGCGGCAATCTTAGAATCTGCCATTCACTATTGTACTTTGTTCAGGGACAGACGTGTATGCAGGCGCTAGGGAGAGTGAAAGAAAAACAAATTGTTAGAAAAAAATTTAAGAAGCGATTTACTGATGCAGGGAAAGGATAGTGAGAGGAATCATCTCACAGGCAGGGAGAGACGTGTGCAGATGCTTGGGAGATTCATAGAAAAATCCTCATCGTGAAAAAAAGTGATTTACAAGTGCAGGGAAACATTACTTGGGGATCCGGGTAGTCTCATAATACAGCTGTGTCATTCCAGAAATTAGTTATTGGGGTGCAAGTGTTATGTTGAAAAGCCTTTATAGCTTTTATCTGTGGAAAAAGATAAATCTATACGCAGGTTACTTGCTGTTAACTGCGCTAATATCATTTAGTGGCCTATTTCAGTACGAGAAATATTTACGCATGTCCCTTTTGCTGTTATTTGACTGTGGGGGATTAATTCTCTTTCGGGGGTCATTCTTACAATTAGCTTTACCACAGCCGGTGTTGTGTCATTCTGGTGGACCTTATCAAGATCTGATTCTCCTCTAGCTGCTTTCACACACCCGGAAATCCACCAGCAGCCTCACACAGTAAAACACCTCTTCAAATCCTCCAATCACTATCCTGAAACTTTTTACTATTTGCATGTCCTGACATATCTATATTAAAATACGAAGACCCGCCTACATTTGCATAATTCATGCTCAGTGTCCTGTGTGTGGAAAACTGCTGTATCAAGCTAGTAGTCCTAGGTGAGAGAGAGAGATGAGGGGGAGGGGGCTTTGTGCTTAGGGGGGCTGTGAACTTATGTGATAGGTTGTGATAGGGGGGCTCTGTGTTTAGGGTGGCTGTGCACTCATGTGATAGGGGGGATCTGTGCTTAGGGTGGCTGTGCACTTATGTGGATAGGGGGGCTCTGTTTTTTGGGGGGCTGTGTGCTTATGTGGATAGGGGGCTCTGTGTTTAGGGGGGCTGTGCGCTCATGTGATAAGGGGGCTCTGTGGGGCAACATGCTGTGCAAAACACACGTTCAGATAATACACTGGCTGCAGGGCAGGCCAGCACCTCCAAAGTGTAAAGGGCAAGTTCAGGCCATGTGCCCAATTTGGAGACCCAGAAGTTGAAGGGGGCAGACCCGTCATTTAGTACGTCTAGGCGTGTGCACACATACTGCTCCACCATGTTGGTGAAATGCTTCCTCCTGCTAAGACGTTCCATATCAGCAGGTGGTGCTGGTTGTTGTGGCGTGCTGACAAAGCTTTTCCACATTTCAGCCATGCTAACCCTGCCTTCTGAAGTGCTGGCGGTGCCCCGGCTGCGTTGGCGACCTCTTCCTCCTCCTTTGCCTTCGCATTGTGCTTCCACTGTGCCCCCGCTGTCAGGTGGGAATGCCACCAGCAGCGTATCTTCCAGCGTGCACTTGTACTTGCGCATCTTACGATCACGCTCCAGAAATGGTATTAAGGACGGTACGCTGCCCTTGTAACGGAGATCAGAAACCCAGTAATCAGCACAAGTTAGAATGTGGGCAACTTGGCGGTCATTGCGGAGACACTGCAGCATGTAATCGCTTATGTGTGCCAGGGTGCCCAGAGGCAACAACAAGCTGTCCTCTGTGGGAGGTGTATCGTCTGTGTCCTCTGTATCCCCCCAGCCACGCACCAGTGATGGCCATGAGCTGGTCTGTGTGACACCCTGCTGTGAACACAGTTCCTCCTCCTCCATTTCCTCCTCCTCATCCTCCACCTCATCATCCTCCAGAACTGTGCCCTGGCTGGACAATTGTGTACCTGGATGAACCCACCCTCGGAGCCACTTGTGCATGACTGGCTGGAAACCCTATGAAATGATCCCTCTTCCTCCTCCTCTTTCTGTACCACATCCTCTTCCATCAAAGCCCGAAGCGTTTTATCAAGGAGAAATAGAAGTGGGATAGTAACGCTGAGAATGGCGTCATCGGCACTGGCCATGTTGTTGGAGTACTCGAAACAGCGCAACAAGGCACACATATCTCGCACGGAGGCCCACTCATTGGTGGTGAAGTGGTGCTGTTTTGCTGAGCGACTCACCCATGCGTGCTGCAGCTGAAATTCCACTATCGCCTGCGGCTGCTTGCACAGTCTGAACAGCATGTGCAAGGTGGAGTTCCACCTTGTGGGCATGTCGCATATTAGGTGCTGAGAGGTGATGCAAAAGTTAAACTGCAGCGTTGACAGGCGAGCAGCAGCAGGCAGGGTGAGAATGCAGAAAGCGCACACAGATGGCCCACACTTTCTGCAGCAGCTCTGACATATTAGGGTAATTTTCAAGGAACCTCTGCACCACCATATTCAGCACATGCGCCAGGCAAGGGATGTGCATCAAACGGGCTAGGCCCAGAGCTGCTACGAGATTTCGCCCATTATCGCACACCACCAAGCCAGGCTTGAGGCTCACTCGCCCATCCACAGCTCCTGCGCTCCTCCCCAAAGCAGATACGTTTTAAAACTGCCTGCTGTCGTTTACCCCTGGCTGTGCTGAAGATGGTGGTGAAGGTGTTGCCATGATCGGATGAGGAGCTGGTAGAGGATGAGGAAACGGAGTAGGAGGAGGAAGCAACAGGAGGCAAACTGGAGCGCCCTGCAATCCTCAATGGTGGAAGGACCTTCGCCAAACTGCTATCCGCCTCAGGCCCAGCTGCCACTGCATTTACCCAATGTGCTGTAATGGAGATATAACGTCCCTGACCGTGCTTACTGGTCCATGTATCCATAGTTAGGTGGACCTTGCCAAATATGTAATGTGGGACAGCCACTGCCATAAGATTTTAAAACTGTCCATCTCCACCAGACGGAATAACAGCATTTCAAAGGTCAGAAATTTTGAAATGCTGGCATTCATGGCCAGGGATCGTGGGTGTGTACTTCCTCATCTGCTCCAGAGTTTGGGAGATGGAGAGCTGAATGCAACAAGATGCTTGGTGACCCAGATGGTGGCTTTGCTGGCAGATCCTCTGTTTGCGGGGTGGCATATGCCACTGTCACTCCAGAGGTGGATGAAGAGGCCGAGTCTGCAGCAGAAGAGGAAGCAGGAATTGCCAGAGTCCTTTCTTGGTTTTTGAGGTGTCTACTCCACTGCAGCTCGTGCTTTGCACTTAGATGCCTGGTCATGCAGGTTGTGCTCAGGTTGAGAACATTTATGCTACGCTTCAGGCTCTGATTTCACAGCGTGCAAACCACTTGTGTCTTGTCGTCAGCGCATTGTCTGAAGAACTGTCACGCCAGGGAACTCTTTGGAGCTGGCTTTGGTGTGCTCGATCCCTTAGTGCGTTGGGCAGTAGCAGGCGTACTGTCTAAGGGACGGCTGCTATGGTTTTGCACCCTGCTCCCTCTCTGCTGTGCTGGTGGCTCTGTGCAACCACCTCCTCTTTCTCCAAACTAGAAAGGTCACTCGCATGACCTTGATTCCATGTGGGGTCGAGGACCTCATCATCCTTCACATCATCTTCCACCCAGTCTTCACCCCTGCCCTCCTTGTCGGTCTGCACACTGCAGAAAGCCACAGCAAATGGCACCTGTGTTTCGTCATCATCCGAGATGTGCTGCGGTGGTTCTCCCATGTACTCATCTTGAAACATAAGTAGTTGGGCATCGGTGCACTAAATCTCTTAAACTTCGGGGGCAGGGCTTTGTGGGTGGCCCTGGGAAACCCTGAAGTTGATGGACATCAGCTGCAGGAGCCAACCCTGATCTTTCAACAGGAGACTCGGTGGGTGACAATGTGAAGGAACTGGAGGCACTGTCAGCAACCCAATCTATTATTGCCTGTACTTTTTCTGGCCTCACCATTCGCAGAGCTGCATTAGGGCCGACCAAATACCGCTGAAGGTTCTGTCGCCTAGTTGCACCTGAGGAAGGTGTTTTATTTGTGCGTGTAGCTGGCACAGATCGACCACGTCCTCTCCCTGCAACAGGAACTCCACCAGCAGCACCATGCACGGGGCTACGTCCCTTATTCAACGCTCCCCTCATTCTCTGCAAATTTAGGATTTTGCCCAAAATAATTGTTTTTATAATAACAGAAGTATCTAACGCATGTATTGAATGGGTGTTTTTTTAAACCCAGAATATAATTGCAGTATTGCAAGCTTATATTTGACTGTCACAAATGCACATATGCTGTGCTGGTGCACTGAACTTGCATAAAATGGCCGTCGCCGCCGCCCATCTAACTAACAAACGGATAAAAGTTATTTTTCTGGGTCACTGGGCTCAGGGCAGGGTAAAATGATTGTGCACTGCACCCACAAAACAAAATCACTGTAGATCGCTGAGTTAACAAGCACTTCAGATTAAAGATTCTGTCCCATTATCTCCCTCACAGCAGCAGCAACCTATCCCTACACTAATCAGAGCAGAGTGACGTGCAGCGCTACGTGACTCCAGCTTATATAGAGCCCGGGTCACAGAATGCACTGGCCAATCACATCCATGCCATTAGTAGGCATGGCTATGATGGCTTCTAAGGGCACACAAGATAAACGCTAGTTGATTGGCTGCTCTGCAGCCTTTCAAAAAGCGCCATTAACTCGCCAAACCCGGAACTTACAGAAAATTTCTGGTTCGGATCCGGGGTCCAAAAATCATAACATTCAGTACAAACCCGAACTTTAGAGTTCGGGTTTGCTCAACCATACTCAGAATAGTATATTCAAATTAAAAACAAGAAATATCATATAGTGAAGTATTTTCTTAGTGTAAATGAAAAGTAGCGCACGCATGCCTAGCTCCTAGAGAACTGTGTGTAATGATGTCCAATCCTTCATATATATGTCTACATCAGACCATCCACATGGAAGACCACAACATCTTAGCCATCAAGCATATGTATAAAAGCAATTACAGGTAAGTCCAAAAATTTTTTTGCTAAAGAAACAAACATAAAAAACTAACATTTGAGTTATCACGAGTCCAGCGTATATCAGTTTACAATGGCGCCCAGTGTGCTGTTACAAAGTCAGCTTGAACAGAATTGTAGCCTTCCGATGATTCTGTGTTCTGGGAGGACTTTGGAACACCAAACTGGGCCATTTTTCTTAAAGAATTTTTTAGCACCCCCTATCACATAAGCGCACAGATCCCCTCTATCCACATAAGCGCACAGCCCCCCTAAACACAGATCCCCCCTATCACATAAGCGCACAGCCCCCCAAAACACAGATCCCCCTATCCACATAGGCGCACAGCCCCCCTAAGCACAGAGCCCCCATCACATAAGCGCACATCCCCCTAAACACAGAACCCCCTATAACAAAAGCGCATAGCCCCCTATACACAGATCCCCCCTATCCACATAAGCGCACAGCCCCCCTAAGCACAGATGCCCCTATCCACATAAGCACACAGCCCCCCTAAGCACAGATCCCCCTATCACATAAGTGCGCAGCCCCCCTAAGCACAGATCCCCCTATCACATAGGCGCACAGCCCCCCTAAACACATAGCCCCCTATCACATAAGCGTTCAGCCCCCTAAACACAGAGCCCCCCTATCACATAAGCGCACAGCCCCCCTATCACATAAGCACAAAGCCCCCTCCCCCTCGTCTTTCTCTCTCACCTAGGACTACTAGCTTGATACATCAGTTTTCCACACACAGGACACTGAGCATAATTTATGCAAATGTAGGCGTGTCCTCGTATTTTACTATAGATATGTCAGGACATGCAAATAGTAAAAATTTTCAGGATAGTGATTGGAGGATTTGTTGAGGTGTGTTACTGTGTATGAGGCTGCTGATTGGTGGATTTCCGGGTGTGTGAAAGCAGCTAGAGTAGAATCACATCTTGACAAGGTCCACCAGAATGACATAACACTGGATTGCAGGTCCAAACGTGAGATTTATTTTCACAGCAACAACAAAACAGTACAAAATAAAAGCCTGCCCGTCTGGGCTCTACCTTAACATAACATAGTCCCTGACTTAACTACAGGTCACAGTTCATACCTGGCATCAGGTCTGGCTTTCCCAGCCTAACAGTTCCCCAGTCTCCAGGCTGTACAAGTACGAGTCCCTTTCGGGAAATAGGATCCAGCAGTCCTCCTGACTCTGACCTAGTAACCCTAGTTTCACAGACATCACTGCATCCCCCAAAGTCCAGGCTATCACCTAGCCTTGTGGCCCCTCAGCCAGCACAGCTGAGACCACTCTTACAGAGCCTCCAGCAGGACTCTGTTCCACAAAGAATCTCCCCCTGACTGACAGTCTGGGCTGGGCTCTTATCCCAGACTGATTGTGGCACCTAGTGCTGGCTCATGCCTGATGACTGATGGGGAAGACAGGGAAACTCCTGACATAAATCTCCCCTAACTGCTATGAGGCCTGTCACTGCCTCACAGTGCTAAAACCGCTTGCCATATTTCAAGAGAAAAAGAGAAAATTAGACTAAGTTCATAATTGCTGTTATTTGCGCTAAAAGCGTTTCTTGTCATATTTCACTACAACATGAGAAAAATAGACTAAGTTCACATTTGGTGTTATTTGCGCTAAAAGGGTTTATTATCAGATTTCATAACAATACGAGAAAAATAAACGCATTCACATTTGGTGTTATTTGCGCTAATAGCGTTTATTGCCATATTTCTAGAGAAAAAGAGAAAAATAGACTAAGTTCATATTTGCTGTTATTTGCCCTAAAAGTGTTTCTTGTCAAATTTCACTACAATACGAGAAAAATAGACATAGTTCACATTTGGTGTTATTTGCGCTAAAAGCGTTTATTGCCATTTTTATAGAGAAAAAGAGAAAAAAAAGACTAAGTTCATATTTGCTGATATTTGCACTAAAATCATTTATTGTCATATTTCACTACAATACGAGGAAAATAGATGCAGTTCACATTCGGTGTTATTTGCTCTAAAAGTGTTTATTGTACTATTTCTAGAGAAAAGGAGAAAAATATTTGCAGTTCACTTTTTCTGTTATTTACGTACAATTCGTTTAGTGGCCTATTCTAGTCCAATACAAGAAATATATACACTGTTCACTTTTGCTGCTATTTACGCAGAAATCGTTTTGTTGCCAATTTCAAATCCTTTGGTTGCCTATCTCAGTAAAAAACTGAGAAATGCCATGCCCTGCACAGGGGAGTGTCAGAGGCATAAATTATTCTGGCGCAGGAACAGGTGTCAGCAGAGTAAGGGGGCGTGGCAGCAGGGGTTTCTTCCCGAGGCCTCAGGTCCACATGTCAGTAGAGATGTCGCAAACATAAAATTTTCCGTTCGCGAACGGCGAACGCAAATTTCTGAAAATGTTCGCGAACGGGCGAATCGGCAAACCGCCATTGACTTCAATAGGCAGGCGAATTTTAAAACCCACGGGGACTCTTTCTAGCCACAGTAGTGATGGAAAAGTTGTTTCAAGGGGAAAACACCTGGACTGTGACATCCGGAGGGGGATCCATGGCAAAACTCCCATGGAAAATTACATTACGCCCGCTTCACAGACATTGACAGACCAAACTCCCCTTTTAATGTACCACAAACCACCGCAAACAGTCCATTTGCCCAACCTCAAACTTCCCATTTGCACAAGGTTGGATACCAAGCTAGCCATGTCCCGTTGATGTCATTGAAGGTTTCTTCCTCCACCCAGCCACGTACAACACCAAGGGTCCCCAGAAAGGTGAATTGAATTGATTTTTCGAACGGGGAGATGGTTAAAAAAACAGCTGGCTCCCTCCCCTTTGTTTGAATCCAAGCCACGGTCACTGCGTCTGCGCCGTGCAATTTACTGTCACACCCGATATGAGTGGTATTTTCTGTAGTACTATTCTCATCAGTTTAATCCCTGTTACGTGACGTCCCCAATCTGGGGTCCATTTATTAAATAGATTTTTCGAACGGGGAGATGGTTAAAAAAAACGCTGGCTCCCTCCCCTTTGTTTGAATCCACGCCACGGTCACTGCGTCTGCGCCGTGCAATTTACTGTCACACCCGATATAGTGGTATTTTCTGTAGTACTATTCTCATCAGTTTAATCCCTGTTACGTCCCCTATCCGGGGACGTGTGTCGAATTGATTAATCATTGTCGAATTAACGACATCCTGAAATAATTTTGTTCTGAGCTCTGTACTTGCTTTGTATTGGAATTGATGGGGATTTTTTAAATTGTCTGCATTATTTCTAATAAAAAAAATCATAATAAAGTCTCTTAATAGTTTATTTTATGTATTAAAAACCCATACAACTAAAAAAAGAAAAATAATGTTTTTTCTATGAACATTTTTCCAGCCGATCGATTTTAGTCTGATCATAATGAAGCAACGGCCTTATCTGGGTGTGGCAACATTGCCAACACACTCATAGAGGTGATGATCGCTTCATTGTGATACGCAAGCCCCTTCACCACAACAAGGTACCGATCACGAAGGGGAATTGACACATGTATGTGCCTTTTTTTTGTTTTGTTTTTGCAGCCACAGTGCAGCACTAGAGGCCAGAAAAATTAGGCATGTACACATGCCTGAAAAATTAGGTATTGTTGCAGCCGCTGCTGTAGCAGCGGCCGGAAAAATTGATGTTTTCCAGGCAGAAAGGTGACTAAAACATTGCGGCTTGAACCCTAGTTGGTGGCGGAGAATTCACGAAAGTCATCCGGTATGCAGACATTAAATACAGCAGCGTGGGGACCATTTTGAGGCCAAGGCATGTCATCAGGCCTTTTGTTAGTCAAACGTATCCCCCACTGTCAGTCCCTTCGGGATCCATGCCTCATTCATCTTAATGAAGGTGAGGTAATCAACACTTTTTTGACCGAGGCGACTTCTTTTGTCAGTGACAATGCCTCCTGCTGCACTGAAGGTCCTTTCTGACAGGACACTTGAAGCGGGGCAGGCCAGAAGTTCTATCGCAAACTGGGATAGTTCAGGCCACAGGTCAAGCCTGCACACCCAGTAGTCAAGGGGTTCATCGCTCCTCAGAGTGTCGATATCTGCAGTTAAGGCGAGGTAGTCTGCTACCTGTCGGTCGAGTCGTTCTCTAAGGCTGGATCCCGAAGGGCTGTGGCGATGTGTAGGACTGAAAAAGCTCTGCATGTCCTCCATCAACAACACATCTGTAAAGCGTCCTGTCCTTGCCGCCGTGGTCGTGGTAGGAGGAGGATTACTTTCACCTCTTCCCCTGTTAGATTCCCGTTGTGCTGTGACATCCCCCTTATAAGCTGTGTAAAGCATATTTTTTAGTTTGGTTTTGAACTGCTGCATCCTTTCTGACTTCCGGTAATTTGGTAACATTTCCGCCACTTTCTGCTTATACCGGGGGTCTAGTAGCGTGGCCACCCAGTACAGGTCGTTCTCCTTCATCCTTTTTATACGAGGGTCCCTCAACAGACATGACAGCATGAAAGACCCCATTTGCACAAGGTTGGATGCCGAGCTACTCATTTCCCGTTCCTCCTCCTCACTGATGTCATTGACGGTCTGTTCTTCCCCCCAGCCACGTACAACACCACGGGTCCCAGATAGGTGACAACAACGAGCACCCTGGGATGCCTGCTGTGGTTGGTCTTCCTCCTCCTCAAAGCCACATTCCTCCTCTGACTCCTCTTCCTCATACTCCTCTTGCAGCGTTGCCGCAGGTCCGGCAAGCGATGATGACAAGGCTGTTTCTGGTGGTGATGGTGACCACAACTCTTCCTCTTCACGCTCATCTACAGCCTGATCCAGCACTCTTCGCAGGGCACGCTCCAGGAAGAAAACAAATGGGATGAGGTCGCTGATGGTGCCTTCGGTGCGACTGACTAGGTTTGTCACCTCCTCAAAAGGACGCATGAGCCTACAGGCATTGCGCATGAGCGTCCAGTAACGTGGCAAAAAAATTCCCAGCTCCGCAGAGGCTGTCCTAGCACCCCGGTCATACAAATACTCGTTGACTGGCTTTTTCTTGTTGGAGCAGGCGGTCGAACATTAGGAGTGTTGAATTCCAACGTGTCGGGCTGTCGCAAATCAAGCGCCTCACTGGCATGTTGTTTCGGCGCTGAATGTCTGAAAAGTGCGCCATGGCCGTGTAGGAACGCCTGAAATGGCCACACACCTTCCTGGCCTGCTTGAGGACGTCCTGTAAGCCTGGGTACTTAGACACAAAGCGTTGTACGATGAGATTCAACACATGTGCCATGCACGGCACATGTGACAACTTGCCCAAATTCAATGCCGCCAACAAATTGCTTCCATTGTCACACACCACTTTGCCGATCTCCAGTTGGTGCGGGGTCAGCCACTGATCCACCTGTGCGTTCAGGGCGGACAGGAGTGCTGGTCCGGTGTGGCTCTCTGCTTTCAGGCAAGTCAACCCCAAGACAGCGTGACACTGTCGTATCCGGGATGTGGAATAGCCCCTGGGGAGCTGGGGGGATTCAGTTGATGTGCAGCCAGACGCCGCAGCAGAAGAGGACTCAGCCGAGGAGGTTATGGAAGAGGATGGAGTAGGAGGAGTAGAGGAGGTGGCAGTAGGCCTGCCTGCAAGTCGTGGCGGTGTCACCAACTCCGCTGCAGAGCCACGCATTCCATGCTTGGCAGCCGTCAGCAGGTTGACCCAATGCGCAGTGTAGGTGATATACCTGCCCTGACCGTGCTTTGCAGACCAGGTATCAGTGGTCAGATGGACCCTTGCCCCAACACTGTATGCCAGAGATGCCATGACTTCCTTTTCAATCACTGAGTAGAGGTTTGGGATTGCCTTATTTGAAAAAAAAATTCGTCCGGGTACCTTCCACTGTGGTGTCCCAATAGCGACAAATTTTTTGAAGGCCTCAGACTCCACCAGCTGGTATGGTAAAAGCTGGCGGGCTAAGAGTTCCGTCAAGCCAGCTGTCAGACGCCGGGCAAGGGGGTGACTCTGTGACATTGGCTTCTTACGCTCAAACATTTCCTTTACAGACACCTGACTGTGGGCAGATGAGATGGAACTGCTGAAGGTGAGAGGCGGAGTGGCGGGTGGTTGAGAGGGGGCAAGGAGGACAGCAGTGGTTGACGTGGCTGAAGATGCTGGACCAGGAGGAGGATGGTGGCTTTGAGCTTGTGTGCTGCTTCTACTCGTCATCATGTGTTGATCCCATAGGCGTTTGTGATGTGCGATCATGTGCCTTCGCAAAGCAGTTGTACCTAGGTGGGTGTTGGATTTCCCACGACTCAGTTTCTTTTGGCACAGGTTGCAAATGGCATCGCTGTTGTCAGAGGCAGACACACAAAAAAAATGCCACACTGCTGAGCTTTGCAATGACGGCATTCTGGTGGTGGCAACAGCATGCGTTGATTGGCGTGCTGTCTGGCTGACCCCGGGTGCCGATACATGCTGTCTGACTGTGCCACTAGCTCCTTGCGACGACCTCCCCCTGCTTCCAACTCGTCTCCTCCTTCTCTCTGTCTCCCCTTCTGAACTTTCCCCCTCTTCTTCTTCTCTTCGAGCAGGCACCCACGTGGCATCCACGGACACATCGTCATCATCAACCACTTCACTTGTATCTGACACCTCAGCAAAGGAAGCAGCAGCGGGTACAACATCATCATCATCATCACACTGTACGTCCATGTGTGTAATGCTGCCTGACTGAGACATATCCCTGTTATCTACATCCCCTGGCAATAATGGTTGCGCATCACTAATTTCATCCAACTGATGTGTAAATAACTCCTCTGAGGGATCAAGTGAAGCGGCTGTGGTGGCTGTGGTGGTAGTGGTGGTGGTGGCGGCGGGCGGGAGAGTGGTAACTTGAGAGCAGGTGACCAAAGCTGAGCTGGAGGAGGATGGTGCGTCAAGGTTCTTAGCGGAAGCTGTTGAAGATTGGGTGTCCTGTGTAAGCCAGTCAACTATTTTCTCCGAATTTTTTGGGTTCAGGGTACGTGGCCTCTGAACACTGGGCATTATTCCAGGGCCAGTGGAAATCACAGCACCACGACCACGACGGCCCCTGCGGGGTGGCCTGCCTCTGCCTGTACATTTTTTTTAGATAAGTGGTACTATGCGTGCAAGGTACTGTGCCACCCTATATAGTGGTGGGCAGTGGGCACAGTACAGTCTGTATGGGCCTGACACACACGGGCTTGCAATTTGCAAATGTGATTATATCACAGAAAAATTTAAATATAATTTTTTTATCTGCAAGTTATTTGAGTGAATGACACCCTGTAACGGTATGAGTGGAGGCCTAGCCACTAGCCAGTGGCCACAATACAGTCTGTGTGGGCCTGACACACACGGGCTTGCAATTTGCAAATGTGATTATATTACCGAAATTTTTTTATATGAATTTTTTTGATCTGCAAGGTATTTGAGTGAATGACACCCTGTAACGGTATGAGTGGAGGCCTAGCCACTAGCCAGTGGCCACATTACAGTCTGTGTGGGCCTGACACACACGGGCTTGCAAATGTGATTATATCACAGAAACATTATAAATATATTTTTTTTATCTGCAAGGTATTTGAGTGAATGACACCCTGTAACGGTATGAGTGAAGGCCTAGCCACTAGCCAGTGGCCACAATACAGTCTGTGTGGGCCTGACACACACGGGCTTGCAAATGTGATTATATCACAGAAACATTTTAAATATAATTTTTTTATCCTGCAAGGTATTTGAGTGAATGACACCCTGTAACGGTATGAGTGGAGGCCTAGCCACTAGCCAGTGGCCACAATACAGTCTGTGTGGGCCTGACACACACGGGCTTGCAATTTGTAAATGTGATATATGACAGAATTTTTTAAATAGATTTTCTTTATCTGCAAGGTATTTCAGTGAATGACACCCTGTAACGGTATGAGTGGAGGCCTAGCCAGTGGCCACAATATAGTCTGTGTGGGCCTGACACACACGGGCTTGCAATTTGCAAATGTGATTATATTACAGAAATTTTTTAATAGAATTTTTTTTATCTGCAAGGTATTTGAGTGAATGACACCCTGTAACGGTATGAGTGGAGGCCTAGCCACTAGCCAGTGGCCACATTACAGTCTGTGTGGGCCTGACACACACGGGCTTGCAAATGTGATTATATCACAGAAACATTTTAAATATATATTTTTTATCTGCAAGGCATTTGAGTGAATGACACCCTGTAACGGTATGAGTGGAGGCCTAGCCACTAGCCAGTGGCCACAATACAGTCTGTGTGGGCCTGACACACACGGGCTTGCAATTTGTAAATGTGATCATATGACAGAATTTTTTTAAATAGATTTTCTTTTATCTGCAAGGTATTTCAGTGAATGACACCCTGTAACGGTATGAGTGGAGGCCTAGCCAGTGGCCACAATATAGTCTGTGTGGGCCTGACACACACGGGCTTGCAATTTGCAAATGTGATTATATTACAGAAAAAAATTTTATCGAATTTTTTTTTATCTGCAAGGTATTTGAGTGAATGACACCCTGTAACGGTATGAGTGGAGGCCTAGCCACTAGCCAGTGGCCACATTACAGTCTGTGTGGGCCTGACACACACGGGCTTGCAAATGTGATTATATCACAGAAACATTTTAAATATATATTTTTTTATCTGCAAGGCATTTGAGTGAATGACACCCTGTAACGGTATGAGTGAAGGCCTAGCCACTAGCCAGTGGCCACATTACAGTCTGTGTGGGCCTGACACACACGGGCTTGCAAATGTGATTATATCACAGAAACATTTTAAATATAATTTTTTTTATCTGCAAGGTATTTGAGTGAATGACACCCTGTAACGGTATGAGTGGAGGCCTAGCCACTAGCCAGTGGCCACAATACAGTCTGTGTGGGCCTGACACACACGGGCTTGCAATTTGTAAATGTGATCATATGACAGAATTTTTTTAAATAGATTTTCTTTTATCTGCAAGGTATTTCAGTGAATGACACCCTGTAACGGTATGAGTGGAGGCCTAGCCAGTGGCCACAATATAGTCTGTGTGGGTCTGACACACACGGGCTTGCAATTTGCAAATGTGATTATATTACAGAAATTTTCTTTATAGAATTTATTTTATCTGCAAGGTATTTCAGTGAATGACACCCTGTAACGGTATGAGTGGAGGCCTAGCCAGTGGCCACAATATAGTCTGTGTGGGTCTGACACACACGGGCTTGCAATTTGCAAATGTGATTATATTACAGAAATTTTCTTTATAGAATTTTTTTTATCTGCAAGGTATTTGAGTGAATGACACCCTGTAATGGTATGAGTGGAGGCCTAGCCAGTGGCCACAATACAGTCTGTGTGGGCCTGACACACACAGGCTTGCAATTTGCAAATGTAATTATATCACAGAAATTTTTTAAATAGAATTTTTTTATCTGCAAGGTATTTGAGTGAATGACACCCTGTAACGGTATGAGTAGGGGCCTAGCCAGTGGCCACAATACAGTTTGTGTGGGCCTGACACAAACTGGCTTGCAATTTGCAAATGTGATTATATCACAGAAAATTTTTTATTCACATTTTTTTATCTGCAAGGTATTTGAGTGAATGAAACCCCGAAACGGTATGAGTAGAGGCCAAGCCACTAGCCAGTGGGCACAATACAGTCTGTGTGGGCCTGACACACACGGGCTTGCAATTTGCAAATGTGATCATATCACAGAAAAAATTTTAATAGAATTTTTTTTATCTGCAAGGTATTTGAATGAATGACTCCCTGTAATGGTATGAGTGGAGGCCTAGCCAGTGGCCACAATACAGTCTGTGTGGGCCTGACACACACGGGCTTGCAAATGTGATTATATCACCGATTTTTTTAAATATAATTATTTTTTATCTGCAAGGTATTTGAGTGACTGACACCCTGTAACGGTATGAGTGGAGGCCTAGCCACTAGCCAGTGGCCACAATACAGTCTATGTGGGCCTGACACAGACGGGCTTGCAATTTGCAAATGTGATTATATCACAGAATTTTTTTTAATATAATTTTTTTATCTGCAAGGTATTTGAGTGAATGACACCCTGTAATGGTATGAGTGGAGGCCTAGCCAGTGGCCACAATACAGTCTGTGTGGGCCTGACACACACAGGCTTGCAATTTGCAAATGTGATTATATCACAGAATTTTTTTTAATATAATTTTTTTATCTGCAAGGTATTTGAGTTAATGACACCCTGTAACGGCATGAGTGGAGGCCTAGCCACTAGCCAGTGGCCACAATACAGTCTGTGTGGGCCTGACACACACGGGCTTGCAAATGTGATTATATCACAGAAAAAAATGTCATATAATTTTTTTTATCTGCAAGGTATTTGAGTGAATGTCACCCTGTAACGGTATGAGTAGAGGCCTAGCCACTAGCCAGTGGGCACAATACAGTCTGTGTGGGCCTGACACACACAGGCTTGCAATTTGCAAATTTGATTATATCACAGAAAAATTTTAATATAATTTTTTTTATCTGCAAGGTATTTGAGTGAATGACACCCTGTAATGGTATGAGTGGAGGCCTAGCCAGTGGCCACAATACAGTCTGGGTAGGCCTGACACACACGGGCTTGCAATTTGCAAATGTGATCATATCACAGAAAAAATTTTAATATAATTTTTTTTATCTGCAAGGTATTTGAGTGAATGACACCCTGTAACAGTATGAGTGGAGGCCTAGCCAGTGGCCACAACTCAATCTGTGTGGGCCTGACACACACGGGCTTGCAAATCTGATTATGTAGCAGAAAAATATTAAATAGCATTTTTTTTTATTTGCAAGGTATTTTCTGTCACACTCTGTATGAATGGTGTACACGTGCTGTCTGTGACTGAGCCTGCAGCCTCTCACACACGGGCAGCCAGGCAACTGCAATATATATGTATAAATATATATATATATTTTTTTATTTTTTTTTTCAAAGAAGAGGCAGCACTCCAAAAAAACGACCCTCTTTATTCCCCTGTGCGACGTTTCAACTGCTCATTGCAGTATTTCTCAAGCATAACAGTGGTGTCACAGCATTTACATTTATACCCACAATGCTTAGTGGGTCAATTAACCCAGTAATTGACAATAATATAGTCATATCAGGTATAAAAACGTGAATTACAATAAAATATTATCATGATCGTAGATATAACATGTGTGCCGGTTACAATTTTTACATACATCGTGCCATTTCATAAAAATCACAAATCGATAGACAGTACCAAGTGCATAAAGTGCCTTGTGCTTTGTGCCCAATTATAGTGATCACCTGTGTATATTAATTACGCGGTACAAGACCGCATGGTTAAAAACTTACATAGTGGAGTGTAATGATGGCAGGCATCTCGGCGTCCCTGTAGCCTCACCGCGCATGCCCGGTATCCTGGATACCGACGTACACAAAGGGGAGACGCAACCGGAAGTGACGTCAAACCCAATGCGTACATCCGCTTCCAGGCGCCAACCCCACAGCCGACGGAATGGAGGGCAACATCTCCCTGTCCAGCCTCCCGATCACATGACTTTGTCACGTGAATCGTTACCTGGCAGTCAGGAAATGTTTACCCTCAACACCACGCCGCCCCCGGAGTTGATCCGGGCACGATCGTGGGAAAGCTATATCAGGGACAAATTAGTTGGAGAATGATAAAATCATGCACACTATTCTCATGGTTATAGTAAAAAACTGAAAATGTAGAGATATATATAAAAAAGGATTTTTTTGCGTCTTATCGAGAACCGGTGGTTGTTTAACCGCGTTTTCATGTCACATGTGGTCTCCCCCACATAGAGGAGACCATATGGACATTTCAACACGTAAATTACAAACGTGCTATCACACGTCAAATATTGACGGATGTCATATTGTACTCCAGTTCCCGGATGTATAAAGACATTACCCTTAATCATATAGGTGCAATTCACACATTAAAGGCCTTTCATGTGTGAATTGCACCTATATGATTAAGGGTAATGTCTTTATACATCCGGGAACTGGAGTACAATATGACATCCGTCAATATTTGACGTGTGATAGCACGTTTGTAATTTACGTGTTGAAATGTCCATGTGGTCTCCTCTATGTGGGGGAGACCACATGTGACATGAAAACGCGGTTAAACAACCGCCGGGTCTCGATAAGACGCAAAAGATTGGACCTACCGGTCCCTAAACACTTTGTGGAGTATGGACATACTGAGAAAGACCTTAAGTGTATTATTATAGACCAGGTACAGAGGGGTAGGCGAGGTGGTGACCGTACAGTGGCCCTGAAGCAACGGGAACTGCAGTGGATACATCGCCTACAGTCACTCAAACCTAAGGGTCTGAATGTAGACTTTAAGTGGAATATCATGTAAACTGGGTCTTATTGCGCCTGTGTGGGGTTTCAGTCCGCCAAATTGATTATGTGACCACCTTTGGTGTCAAAATTATATTTATTATTTTTCTATTCTCTTTTTAGGACTATTTGGATCCTAAAGTGATATACTTACTCTTCAAGTTATTTCCATGGTGGAAGAAAATGATGGCGGTCGTCTTGGCAACATAAGTTTGGAATGGGAGAATGGGGCACACAATTGAATCTTGGTATCACTTTGAAAGAGAAAATGGATAAGTCGTGAATGGAGGAAGTAATGGTTATAGGAGATGTATGGAGGGTAGAAGATGGCATGTGGGGTTGCAGGGTGTGGACAACATTTTGCGCCCCGCGGGCCTTCGGGTTTATGGGGATGGTCACTTGTGTGGTTCATCCTTATGGACCATACCCCCCTTTCTCCATAAAACTGAATAAAACAAAATATATGTGGTGTCCCCTTTAAGGAGTACAACCCTCCGATATTCACGATTTGATATCCTTTTTTTATATATATCTCTACATTTTCAGTTTTTTACTATAACCATGAGAATAGTGTGCATGATTTTATCATTCTCCAACTAATTTGTCCCTGATATAGCTTTCACGATCGTGCCCGGATCAACTCCGGGGGCGGCATGGTGTTGAGGGTAAACATTTCCTGACTGCCAGGTAACGATTCACGTGACAAAGTCATGTGATCGGGAGGCTGGACAGGGAGATGTTGCCCTCCATTCCGTCGGCTGTGGGGTTGGCGCCTGGAAGCGGATGTACGCATTGGGTTTGACGTCACTTCCGGTTGCGTCTCCCCTTTGTGTACGTCGGTATCCAGGATACCGGGCATGCGCGGTGAGGCTACAGGGACGCCGAGATGCCTGCCATCATTACACTCCACTATGTAAGTTTTTAACCATGCGGTCTTGTACCGCGTAATTAATATACACAGGTGATCACTATAATTGGGCACAAAGCACAAGGCACTTTATGCACTTGGTACTGTCTATCGATTTGTGATTTTTATGAAATGGCACAATGTATGTAAAGATTGTAACCGGCACACATGTTATATCTACGATCATGATAATATTTTATTGTAATTCACGTTTTTATACCTGATATGACTATATTATTGTCAATTACTGGGTTAATTGACCCACTAAGCATTGTGGGTATAAATGTAAATGCTGTGACACCACTGTTATGCTTGAGAAAGACTGCAATGAGCAGTTGAAACGTCGCACAGGGGAATAAAGAGGGTCGTTTTTTCACCGTATCTTGGAGTGCTGCCTCTTCTTTGAAAAATCTATAACAAATTGACCCGACAGCCTAAGGCCAGAGGATTTTTTGCACTCGGCTCCACCAGTTAAGTAGTGCTGCTGCTATTTTCTTTGTGCTTTATATATATATATATATTTATATATATATATATATATATATATATATATATATAAAAAAAAGCACACTGATGTACCAGCCCTGAAAAGGGCTTTTCGGGGTGCTGTCAGGACGCTGTCCTTACAGCAGATGAGTCTGTGGACACAGAACAATGCCCTAGCTATCGCTTTCCCTATTGAATCAGCAGCAGCAGCACTGTCCCTCCTCTCACTGTGAATGCAGCTTCCGAATGAATCTAAAATGGATGCTGTCCAGGAGGTGGGAGGGTCTGGAAGGGAGGGTCTACTGCTGATTGGCTGGAATGTGTCTGCTGACTGTGAGGTACAGGGTCAAAGTTTACTCAATGATGATGTATAGGGGGCGGACCGAACATCGCATATGTTCACCCACAGCGGCGAACGCGAACAAGCTATTTTCGCCAGGAAATGTTCGCCGGCGAATAGTTCGGGACATCACTACATGTCAGCTAGCGGTTGTGTCTTGACCAGCAACATAGCGGTTCTTGATTGGTTGACTAGATTTTTTACTTTATCGCAAGTGACAGCAGCACCAGCAGCCTGGGTCTAGAGTCACTGATGAGCAGCTTTCTTCACCCGCATAGTGAAGAAACTACTCACCAGCAGCAGCAAGTAGACCTGGAGCAGGACCTGAACCAGCAGGTGTTGGCATACTTTGACAGCACCCTGCCAGCCGTCATTGAAGATCCGCTGGACTACTGGGCAGCCAAACTGGATTTGTGGCTGCAACTGGCTAAGTTTTCCCTGGAAAAGCTGTCCTGCCCGGGCAGTAGTGTGGCATCAGGACAGGTGTTTAGTGCGGCGGGCGCCATAATTACCCCAAGAAGAACTCGCCTGTCCACCCAAAATGTGTAGAGACTTACTTTTGCCAAGATGAATCAGGCGTGGATCAGCCAGGATTTCCACCCACCAATGCCTGATGCATCAGATTAGATCATCCATCTCTGCACTATGTCACCGTGCCACTCTGTGGCCTCCTGATGCTGCCATCTCCACACTATGTCACCGTGTCACTTTGTGGCCTTCTGATGCTGTCATGTCCACACTATGTCACCTTGCCACTCTGTGGTATCATGCTGCTGTTGCTGCCATCTCCACACTATGTCATTTTGCCACTTTGTGGCCTCCTGATGCAGCCATGTCCACACTATGTCAACATGCCACTCTGAGGTATTATGCTGCTGCTTTGCTGTCATCTCCACACTATGTCACCTTGCCACTCCGTGGCCTCCTGATGCTGCCATCTCCACACTATGTCACTGTGCCAGCCTGTTGCCTAATCATACTGCTGCTGTCACCTCAACACTTTGTCATTGTGCCACTCTGTGGACTCCTGATGCTGCTTCCACCTCACCACTATGTCATAGGGCCACTCTGTGGACTTTGCATGCTGTTACCACCCTCCCCACTCTATGACAGGGTCGCTATTATCCTCGTTTGGCCTTCTTGAAATAACCATTTATTTGACCTGATCGGTCAGAAGGAAGGAAAAATGAGACGCACAATGGATCCTGTCTGTGTAGCAGATGTAAGGCCTGTATGGTCCCTTCAGAATTGGCTTATGATTTGGTAGACAGAAACAGGAGTGGGTACAAAACACAGAAGACATGCAAATATTACCTTCACGTGTCATCTGATTTAGATCCACTCCCGTTTTTACTCATGGATTACTGAGCAAATGCTGACCGAGTTATATGTATGCTCCACAGACAGAATCCATTTTTTGTGGGTTATTTTTCTGATGGATCAGAGGAAGGGCAAATTATTCAGTGATGTCAACACAAACTTACTGCTGATACCCTCTCCACTCTGTTGGGGGGCTCTACTTGTATAAGCGTTTAATAGAACAGGTTCTGTAGACATCTAGGTGGAATCAGCTGACGAGTCTAATATAATACAACAAAGCACAGAGCACAGCATTGACAGTGCTGTCTCTTTCATAACGGCAATAAACTTGAAAAAATAGGTGCTGGGGAGGTTCTGCTATAGTAAGGGGTAGGCAACTTTTTTATTGGTTGCTAGGGATGTTGCTAAGCTGTGACAAAGCCTTCTCATTGGCCCACAAGATAGAAGAAGGGAGGGATGATCACCTGATGTGTACTGTGTTAAAAAAATATAAATAAATGAATATTCGATTTTAAGAACATATAGCGCTATATTCTAAATAGTCACGAATTCTCAAAGTGCCGATATTCACTATTAAAATTTGCTATTCAAATATTCACGCTCAACACTACTTCTTCTTGACACTAACATGGAACTGTAAGGCTGAGTTCATACTTGACTTATTTGGTCAGTTTTGGCGAATTTAAGTATACTTTCTTATAATTTTAATCAAGTTTCGGTTCAATTTAATATTAAATTTTTAATGAAATTATCAATAAACATTACATGTTGCCTAAGACAGGAGAAAATCGGCCAGTTTTCTGTTTATTCAACAACGTAGTGTTGCGATGGAGAAAGCATGCAAAGAAAACAATTCCTCTCCACCTGTAGCCGAATTCTGTCAAGATTGCTGCAAGTGCGGTATTGGCTGCTTATCGACCAAGATACTTCTGGGGGCAACCTGCCTGGCATGAACAGGCCTCCATTAGCTACAGACAATGAGAAGACAAAGCTTCAAGATAGCTTGGAGACTGGAAAAGTTGCAAAGTTAGTGAAGATTCAATCCACCAACTAGGCCCCGGTCTCATCGTCCGGTGAAAACATCTCGGATTCCCAGTCATCATAGAAATTAAAAGGAGGGCATATTACATTTAATTAATTTAATAATAAAATATGTATTACATTTACTAATAGCATTTCTATTTTGCCTACTACAGGAGAGAATTGGCCAGTCTTCTGTTTATTTAATGATGTGGTGTTGCGATGGAGAAAGCATGCTAAAAAAATAATTCCTCTCCACTTGGAGACGAATCCTGTAAAGATTCATGCAAGTGCTCATCGACCAAGATACTTCTGGGGGAACCTGCCTGGCATGAACAGGCCTCCAGTAGCTACAGACAATGAGAAGACAAAGCTTAAAGTATAACTGTCATATATATATTTTTTTTTGGGAGTATTGGATTGTGGTGATTAATATCTCCTTGGTGGCCCTATTTCAACTTTGCACTGTGTATTCAATTACCCCTTAATTCCACAGTTTAGTTCCCTGTACTGCCTACTTTTACCTGTGCTTATAATCAGGTTGCTAGGCATGGTCCGTCTCTCTGTTGAAGGACGGAGGACGCAGAAGCACCCAGTGTGCAAGGTCAGATTACTGACAGCCAGGGACTGTAAGTAAATGATTAAAGCCAGGTCCTCCCCAGCAGCTGATAACAGTGCCTGGGCTGTGTGCACTTCTCCCTGTCCCTGCACTTGGCAGACGTTCCCTCACTCAGCAGAACTGGAGAATGCAGAGTTGAACCAGCTCAGACCAGGGAAGGGAGATCTGCCGTCTGCTCAGTGTATAAATGAAAGCAACATGTGGTAAGAGGACCCCTTTGTGCTGCAGGAGATTAACCATTTAGGGGGGAGGGCTCTGGTTACTGACACTTTTAGGGGGGCTATTGTTACTGGCTAGTGAGGGCAGGCGGGATTAGCCTCAGGGTGAGGGCAGTGGCGGCCATCTTAACTGAATAGTGAAATTGCAGTTTTATGCAGACTGGTTACTAAGGGCTGAATCTTATTAAATATGGGGTAAGTCAGTCTAATAGTAACTGATTCTGGAATATCATGTTATTAGTAACTACATATATGAAAATTGAAATTAGGGTCTAAGTGTGACAGTTATCCTTTAAAGATAGCTTGGAGCCCGGAGGAGTCGCAAAGTTACTCAAGATTGATACCAACCAACCAGGCTCCAGTCTCTTCATCCGGTGAAAACATCACGGGTTCCCAATCATCATGGAAATCAAAAGAGGGCATACTGTGATACACATAGATGGAGAGGGTCTTCAGATTCCCCCTGCATTATACGCAGGTCTTATGACCCGCTGCTCCTTGGAAGGTCATGGAGCGTCCCGGTCATCTATTCACCCCGCTGAAGGATTACTTTGAAAGTGTGTAGAAGCCGACACAGTGCCCCCATGCTGCAGATTTATCATGGAGACACCAGATTTTACAATATTAAATTATTATTTTGTGCATTAGCAATACTGATGGATTATGGAGCAAATGCTGACTTAGTGAAGGCGTATGCTCCCCAGACAGGATCCGTTTTTTGTGGGTTATTGTTCTGACAGATCAGAGGAAGGGCAAAATAATCAGTGACGTCAACACAAACTTACTGCTGACACCCTCTCCACTCTGTCGGGGGCTCTACTTGTATAAGCGTTTAATAGAACAGGTTCTGTAGACATCTATGTGGAATTAGCTGACAAGGGTGTAAAAGGAGTGCACTTCTTCCTGACGCTAACATCGACCTGTAAGGCTGAGTTCAAACTTGAGTTATTTGGTCAGTTTTGGCCCTGTGACTGCCCAAATAAGTGAAGTGTGCAGTGATTCTAATAGCGACGCCTGTCATCTGCATGTCATGCTGACTGACTGTATTATTTCGCTACCCCAGCACTATGCGTGTTACTGCAAGGCACAGTGTTCTACACCCATATAAAGGCTCTATGCAGCCCGAAAATATATTATTTTTATCGCGATTCGTCAGAAATATATTCAGATCAAAGCAATTTTTTGGGAAACTTTGACGAACCGGCAGAATCAAATTTTTGGGAAATTCGCTTGTGGGTATTTAAGACGCATTTCCCTGGAGGAAGGCTCCTGACTAATAAATTCCTAGTTATATAGTTAACTAGTGAAAGTGAACTATTTTGATTGTCTGCCCGTGTACCGAACATCTGCTAGTTAACCAACTCCGTTACTCCACCTCCTGCACTGATCTTAGACTGCCTACTGTACTTTGCTGCCTGCCCTAACCTATGACTTGTTTCTCAGAATTGTAAGAATTCTGCCTTCCCTGAACTCTGCCTGTTTACTGACTATGAGTATTGTCTGACTCTTTGGTGCTTCACCCTGGTGTCCCTACCCCATGTGTGTAAGCTGCCAACTACACTGGAACTATTACAAGAGATACCATAGTAGTCTGATATGTCCCTTGCAGAAAAGGCCAGGTTCTTGTATAGGGATAAAGGGTGAGAACCAGGGGATTACCAGGATAACACCGCTAGGACGAGCCCACAGTAAAACCGCTTAGTTGGTATACTGGGTCCACACCCAGCGTCTGTTATAGTAGGTTTAGTATTGTATTGAGCCATACGAAAAAGGTTAACATATACTAGGGCCCTACTTTCTTGAGGTCAAGCATTATCCTTTGTCATGCTCGCTTTAAGGACAGAAGGAAAGAACCAGTTTAGGTAGAGTGACTCACTATTAAGGGAAAGAGATGAAAGCTGGATATTGAAAATGTGAAATAAAGATTGATGTTGCATTTTAGTATGAGCTAATGTAGAATATTCCCAAGTTACAAGTTCAGTTTTATATCCATTTAAAAATGACCTTACAGCCAAAAGAACATTTCTGTTTCACTGTATTTCTATTGTTGATCTTGGATTACTATTATTCCAAGTACAAAATATCCATAAAGTAGTCATTTAAAGAAAGCCAAAAATCCACTTTTACATTATGAATTCTTAAAATTATCACTTCTATTTTACAAGTCTTTACACTCATTGTATAACCATGTTGCTGCTGAGTGCTAAATTGCAATATAGCTTCAGAGCTCACAGTGAAACATTAGGAGTAGTTCAGAGGTTTGAAGTCTAACAACACTGACATGGTGCTCATAGTTCCATGGAGGTATATCTTCAACTCCACAGGGTTGTTAATTTGCATAATAGGGTTGTGCTCTTTTTAAAGCAGCTTCAGTATGATTTTACCCCAAAAATTATAGTCTGTGTTTAGTGAGAAATGACTGAAATTTTTATACGGTGAGTAGTACCCTCAGCAAAAATAGTATGAAAGGTGTGAACAACATCAATACACTGATCTAGTATGAGCTATAGTAATTTTGGAATTCACACCAAAGTTTTGTTATGCAACTAGGGGTGTAACTAGACCTGTATGTTGCTCGGATCTGTAGAACCTAGTGGCATTAATATGGTCTGTAAAAATCCCACCACCCAAAAAATAAAATAAAATACAATTTTACATATATGAAAACACCTGTGAATAAAACAGTCCTACAATTAACAAATAATAAGACTATACAAGTGACAAATATTATCACTATACCATTGCTGAAAAAAAACCTAATGAACTAAAACCAATATTGACAATAATAATTCATTGGAATTGTTTACTTTACCTTTTGTTAACCGCCCAGCCCATACCACCATGAATACTTCCTCCAGTAACAATGCTGCAGAATGTAATGCAAAGATATTTTTGGTTCCTTACTTTTCCAGCACTCTCAGTAGATATGCCTAATAGTGCAGGTTTCATCTTCCCTGGTATGTCTGCATTGCATTTGGACAATACTGCTTCACCCAGCTTTCCACATGCCTAATACTGCAGTTTTCATCTTCCCTGGTATAGAAGTTTGCATATTCATCAATGTATGCTATTTTCTGCAAGTGTGATATCCTTGTGATTAGTTCTAGAGATGTTCTTCCAATTGACCTGTGATTTATGTGACTGTTGTAATACGTGTGATCTATAGTGATTTTATGGCCCATCCAGATTCTTAGCTTTGTTTGTTTACCTACATATAGAATCTCTTCTCATGTGCCTTACTTGAGTGATTAATTGATTAATGAGGTAAATTTCCCCTAGTTCTGTGATCACACTTCCTATAAATATAGACACAGTCTAAGGGGAAGCACCCCCAGGGGTCAGCATGAGCCAAAACCACCATCTCTGCCAAGCACGATTTTGCCTAAGCGCTTGGCAGTTAATCATGGCAGTTAGACAAGGCAGGAGACGGCGATGCTATGTGTACTACTCACACAAAGTTACACACAGCACAGGTATGCTACACTATTGTTTAACACAGGCTCTGGCTGCTCTTCTCATCACTATGGCTGTCTACTTTCAAATGTAAACACACCTTCCACCCTCTGTCCCTTCTCTCCACATCAGTCCCTCCCTCCTTCCCTCACCATTGTTTAGTTCCCATACACTTTATACCCTCATTCATTACACTGACCCATCTTCCTCCATGGTGCAGCATAAAAAACACCAATATAAATCTTTCAACCACTTGCTGTTTCTTTCTGTTCTCCTGCTACTAGCTGCAGGGAATATTTCACGAAATCCTGGCCCTCCCTCTGTTGCTAACTTCTCCTCTGCTACACACAGAAACGCCAAAAATATTATTTATGTTTACTGCACCTCCTCTCCAGTCTCATTTAACTGCGCACTCTGGAACGTACGGTCGGTCCGTAACAAACTACCCACAATCCACGATTTCTTCCTCTCACGCTCTCTGAACATGCTAGCTCTTACAGAAACCTGGGTTCAACCCTCTGACACTGCTTCCCCTGCTGCCCTATCCTATGGTGGACTTCACTTCTCGCATACGCCCAGACCTGATGACAGGCACGGTGAAGGAGTAGGCATATTACTTTCTTCATAATGCACATTTAAGGTAATTCCCCCTGTACCCTCTTTTGAGGTTCACACCATTAGACTCTTCCATCCATTCCCCCTGAGAGTTGCAGTTGTCTATCATCCCCCAGGCTTCCCCCACCAATTTCTGGCTTCCCCACTTCCTATATTCTGAATCACCAACTCTTATTATGGGTGATTTTAATATCCCCATTGATGATCCTATCTCCCCATCAGCCGCTCACTTTCTTTCTTTAACCTCCTCTCTTGGCCCATCACAACTTACTTCCTCTGCCACGCATGAACAGGGCAATATACTTGATCTATTCTTCTTTCGTCATTGCTCAGTCTCAAACTTTAGTAACTTATCCTTCCCACTTTCTGACCACACTCTTCTTTCATTTACCATAAAGACCTCTCATTTTTCTCATGGCAATCTTACTTTTCATACTTACAGAAAACCACACACCATTAACTACCAGCAACTTATTAACACCCTACAATTGCTGCCAATCATTACAACCAGACCCTCAAAACCACCCTAGATGAAGTTGCTCCAATATCAATTCGACCCCCTCGACACAGAACACGGCAACCCTGGCACACACCTGAAACACGTTTTCTCCAGCGCTGCTCCAGATGTGCAGAACGCTTATGGAGAAAATCGTGAATATCAGCAGACTTCCTCCATTATAAATTTATGTTCAAAACATAAAATTCGGCTCTCAACATTGCCAAACAAAAGTACTTCAACTCTCTCATCTCCATATTCTCAAATAACCCCAAATGACTCTTTGACACTTTTCATTCCCTTCTAAGCCCTAAAGTTCCAGAACCTGTCACTGACCTCTGCGCTAATGGCATGGCCACTTCCTTTAGAGACAAGATTGGCAGTATCTGGCAGGAAATAATCTCCCAGTCCCCAAATAATTTCAATCCTTCTCCCTCCAATTCTTCCACATGTTCTCTCTCCTCTTTTGACCCTATAACAGGAAGAAGTCTCCAGGCTTCTCTCTTCTTCTCGACCCGCAACCTGTAGAAGTGATCCTATTCCATCACACCTCCTCCAGTCCCTCTCCCTGGCTGTCATCACTCACCTAACTACAATTTGTAACCTCTCTCTTCTGGTATCTTTCCCTCTTCTTTCAAACACTCTATTATAACCCCACTACTAAAGAAACCATCTCTTGACCTGACCTGTTCTGCTAACTACAGACTTGTTTTTAACCTCCCCTTCATCTCTAAACTCCTTGAACATCTTGTCTACTGTCGCTTAATAAGATATCTCTCTGCAAACTCTCTTCTTGACCCCTTACAATGTGCCTTTTCCCCTCTTCACTCCACAGAAACTGCCTTTACTAAAGTGTCTAACGATCTCTTAACAGCAAAAAAAAAAAAATGGACCAGTTCAGATCTCAAGTCACTTTGTGAGGCTTACAATAGAAACCACCTAAGCTACACCCCTCAAGGTATTCAATACTGATTTTACAAACTTTATTAACCCTTTAGGCGTTCCACAAGAATTAATGGAAAATAGAGATAAAATTTCAAAGTTTCACTTTTTGGGCAGATTTTCCATTTGAATCAAATTTTTTTCCAGTTACAAAGGAAGGGTTAACAGCCAAACAAAACTCAATATTTATGGCCCCGATTCTGTAGTTTACAGAAACACCCCATATGTGGTAGTAAACTGCTGTATGGGCACACGGCAGGGCGCAGAAGGAAAGGAATGCCAAACGGTTTTTGGAAGGCAGGTTTTGCTGGACTGTTTTTTTGACACCATGTCACATTTGAATCCCCCTTGATGCAACCCTAGAGTAGAAACTCCAAAAAAGTGACCCCCTTTTAGAAACTAAACCCTTCAAGGTATTCAAAACTGATTTTACTAACTTTGTTAACCCTTTAGGTGTTTCACAAGAATTTAATGGAAAATAGAGATGAAATTTCAGAATTGCACTATTTTGGCAGATTTTCCATTTTGATAATTATTTTACCAGTTACAAAGAAAGGGTTAACAGCCAAACAAAACTCTATTTATGGCCATGATTCTGTAGTTTATAGAAACACATCCCATATGTGGTCGTAAACTGCAGTACGGGCACATGGCAGGGAGAAGAAGGAAAGGAATGCCATACGAGTTTTGGAAGGCAAATTTTGCTGGACTGTTTTTTTCACACCATGTCCCATTTAAAGCCCCCTGATGCACCCCTAGAGTAGAAACTCCAAAAAAGTTACCGCATTTTGGAAACTACAAGATAAGGTGGCAGTTTTGTTGGTGCTATTTTAGGGTACATATGATTTTTAGTTGCTCTATATTACACTTTTTGTGAGGCAAGGTAACAAGAAATCTCTGTTTTGGTACCGTTTTTATTTTTTGTTATTTACAACATTCATCATGTGGTATTTTTATAGAGAAGGTTGTCATGGACGCGACAATACCAAATATGACAACTTTTTGAGGTTATTTGTTTCAGTTTTACAAAAAGTAATCATTCTTTTTTGTCTCCACATTCTGAAAGCCATAGTTTTATTTATTTTTTGTGCTACTGTCTTCTGTAGGGGCTCATTTTCTTTGGGATGAGATGACGGTTTGATTGGCACTATTTTGGGGTGCGTATGTCTTTTTGATCGCTGGCTATTACACTTTGTGTGATGTAAGATGACAAAAAAATTCATTTTTTACACTTTTTTTTTTTTTTTTATGGTATTCACCTGAAGGGTTAGTTCATGTGATATTTTTATAGAGCATTATTACAGACGCGGCGATACCTAGTATGTCAACTTTTTTTTATCTATGTAAGTTTTACACAATGATTTTATTTTTTAAACAAAAAAAAAATATCTTTTAGTGTCTCCATAATCTGAGCCATAGTTTTTTTATTTTAGGGGCTCATTTTTTGCGGGATGGCAATCTATTTTGGGGGGGCATACGCCTTTTTGATCACTTGGTGTAGCACTTTTTGTGATATAAGGTGAGAAAAATTGCTTTTTTTTTACAACATTTTTTTCTTTTTTTTTACTTTAATTTTATCACTTTATTAATTTTATTAAAAACACTTTTTTTACTTTTTTTTCTTTACTTTATTTCTGATGTTCACTTTTTGGGGTCTGATTTCCTCTGCAATGCATTACAATACATCTGTATTGTAATGCTTAGCCTGTAAGTGTATAAGTGTATGACACTGAGTCATATACTAACAGGTTGCCTGGGAGACCCAGCCTGAGGCTGGATCTCCTCGGCTCCCATAGAAGGCAGGTCCCGATGCCGTGCAAGGCATTGGGCAGCCTCTGCATGGCATCGGTCTGCCTTCTGAGACTTCGAGTTCCCGCCACAGCAGCGCGGGGACTCGATGGGTTCACTCAAACACAAACCCCATGGGTTTACTTAAATCCGCAGCGATCGGCGATACAGGGGGGACACAGTACCCGTTTTGGCATTGACCCAGGTTGCCTGCTGATTTCAGCAGGCACCCAGTTCCGGTCACCGCCCACCGCGTGGCGGTAATCGGAAATACACATGACGTACCGGTACATGTCCTTAAGTACCAGGGCATCATGACGTACCGTTACGTCATGTGTCTCCTACAGGTTAATCAGTATTTTGTGGAAGCAGGTATATTGCAGGCCTCAATCAATATTTGGTGGAAACAGTTATATCAATCACCTTAATCAGTATTTTGTGGAAGCAGGCATATCGCAGCCCTCAATAAATATTTGGTGGATGCAGGTATATCAAACACCTTAATCAGTATTTTGTGGAAGCAGGTATATCGCAGGCCTCAATCAATATTTGGTGGAAACAGGTATATCAAACCCCTTAATCATTATTTTGTGGAAGCACGTATTTCGTAGGCCTCAATCAATATTTGGTGGACATAGGCATATCAAACCCCTTAATCAGTATTTTGTGAAAGCAGGTATATCGTAGCCCTCAATCAGTATTTTGTGGAAGCAGGTATATGAAATCCCTTAATCAGTATTTTGTAGAAGCAGGTAGATCACACACCTTAATTATTTTTTTTGCCACAACAGTTATGTCACACCACCCTGTTTATTTGGGGCAAGAGGTATATCGCAGCTGTCAATTAGTATTTTGCGGAAACAGGTATATCACACCTGTAATGGATCTCCTGGCACCCTGACCGGGTACCGCCATTGATAGATGCTCCTAGCGCCGAAGCTTGGTTGAGGTCTCACCGTCTTCAACCCACCCTGGACCTACGACAAGGCTCCAGGCTCCAGTGGGTGAACCTCTTGTTAATCCAGAGAGCAGGAACAGCTCTTACAAGCGCTAATAGTATAGCCAGGGGAGTATAGCAAATCTTCAGCGCAGAGCAATCCCCAGTGTCGATCAGTTACCCAAACACCAGCCTCAACATGATGAAGGGTAAAACAGGAACTCTTTATTGAACACACAAGCATTGACTTTTACACATTTTCCATAATTCTGGGGCAAGAGGCTAGTAGCCAGGCTTCACCACCACCCAGTGGCGAGGTTGGTTTAGTTGCAACACCCCTCAATCAGTTTCTTTGGGGGTAACAGGGGAATTAGCTAGTATTGTCAGTTGCGTATAATTTTGGTGCATTTTTTGCAGAGATTTTTTGTATGTATGTTTTTTCATCTGCACAATGTATAATTTTGTGTAAGGTGTTCTTGTGGTGCATGCGGTCCACCCTGGCATCCTCCATTGTACGCATTTTTTGCTGGAGAATGCCGTTGTCTGCGGACCACATGCGGAGGAATTGCTCCCCCGATTATAGAAACGCTACAGTGTCTGGGTTGGAGCATTTTCACCCATTTAGGCCTTTTTTCTGTGAGTTTTTGTCCTTATGTGTATGGAATGTGCCACTTCATTTTCCTGGTAATGTTCTTTTGTACCTGGTAGCTTCTGTGTCACACGGTCTGTTGTGGGTGCGGCTCACAGCTTTATTCCACCTCAGTGCATTGGTGATACCACTATGGAGGCATGTGGGAGACTGGCTGTGAGTTGGTTTCTAGCCCAGATTCAGAGCCTGTTCACACACCACGGGCAGTTGAGTGGTAGGACCCCATGCGTGCTGAGACACCGTGACGTGGTGCATGAGGGGCTCCGATATGTTCCTGACTGGAAGATATTGGCAAAGTTCTCAGCTTTTAACATTGGCCTGATGAATTAGCTAGTATTGTTAGTTGCGTATCATTATGGTGCATTTTTTTGCAGTGATTTTAAGCTCTGTATTGAACATAAGGAAGAAATATGCCCAGAGCAATTTGTAGTAATTTTTGCCAAATTAGATTTGAAGTACTTACCTATGCGGCAGTGATGAAGTAGAAAGGAAAGACGCAGTACAAAAGCAGCATGTGAAATCACATGTATACAGGAAAAGTGTCTAACTGTGGTAGATCGCTTGCCTGTTTAAGTAAGGGAAGAAGGGGAAGTACCTGCTCCCGTTTGCAGTGCGCCTGTGTATGCGTTTCACTAAGCCCAGAAGTTGGGGGAATGTGGAACACATAAGAAGAAAAGCTGAAGGGGAAGGGGAAAAATGTAGAAAAAAGTATGCAGTGAGAGCGCTGTGTATAATCAGTATAATATCCGTGCTGTCAGGGCGGCTTGGAGAAGTGCACGACCTATACAAAGGTAATCCCCCGGTGAGCCTGTGATTTCACATACTACTTTTGCACTGCGTCTTTCCTTTCTACTTTATAACTGTGGCTTAGGTAAGTACTCCAAATCTAATTTAGCAAAAATTACTACAAATCTTAGTCATATTTCTATAAATAGGCATATTTCTCTATACTGGGTATTTCTTCCTTATGTTACATACAGAGCTTAACCTATATTGCGACCAAACATCTATGAGAGAAATGGAACGACAAGTGTGTTTCATCATATGGTATTCCTCATGATGTATTCAGGATAACACCAGTATTTTCCTTGAATTTCTATAATACATCCTGGAGAAAAGTTTCATTTTCCAAGAGTGATAGCTCTAGCATTGCAAACTGCCATTACAAATGTTAGTGTTACATTACAATTGGCAAACAGTACTATATTATATGGAAATCATCTTTTCTCTATTATTTATATATTTTATATGATTGCATATACTGTATATTTATGTGTACTCTGGTCAGCCCATTACTTACCTTATGTTTCCTGTTATGGGCAGTGTCTGAGGAAGGCCGCGTGCCGAAATGTCACACTTGAATATTGCCGTATGTCAAATAAAAATATCTACTATCAAGATTAAAATCCTGATGCTGTAGTTTTATTTATTATTATAAACGGAGTTGGAACCCTACTTACAGCAAACTCTACAGAGTGTGACAAAGATTTATTGCAAAGAAAACAGATGTTTGTAAGAAATCAAGTTGTTTCTGAAATCAGCTTCTAAAACCTGGCTCGAGAATTGCCTTGAGTCTGGCTACTTCCGTTGTGTGACTTCTGAAGTCACTTGGTCAGTATATATAACACTTAGGGCTCATGCACACAACTGTACTGTATGTATTTAGCATTACGGATTAGCAAAAAAAAAAACAGACGACATCTGTGTGATATCTGTGTTGCATCCGTTTTTTTTTGCAGATCCATTGTAACAATGCCTGTCCTTGTGCGCAAAACGGACAAGAATAGGACATGTTCTATATTTTTTTTTTGCTGAACGGACATGCGGACATACAGACTCAGAATGCACACTGAGACATTTTTGTTTTTTTTCAAACTCAATTGAAGTAAATGGTTCCGCATATAAATTTCTCTGGAAAATAAATGGTGAAATTTGATTGGTTGCTATGGGCAAATAAGCCAGTTATTTTTTACACCAGTCTGATAAATTTCCCTGTTGTTCCTGGTGGTTTTATATCTGGATTAATTCATTCAAATAAACAAGTGCCCAAGTTTTATAACAGAACGCAATAACTGAAGTAATTTTGGGGATATACAGGATTTTTTCCCTTTTATGCCAGATCATGCCTTGTGGATTTTTACAGTATCTTCAGGTTTATGTACATGAACATAGAGGCTGATTGGCTTATTACACTTTCAGATGGAATATGCGGTGATTTCTTTCTGTCATATTTGTACACAAACCCTTTTATGACTCCAAACAAAAATGGGCTGCCATACAACTGTATGCATGAACCCTTCCTCTGGATCATGAGAGAGAATGTAACCCCTTTCCCTTCCTTTCTTTGCTGTCTGGCTACTGGCTAGTTCCGCGGTGTGACTTCTCTTTCCAACCATATCAAATATGCAACTATGCAATTGCAAATGTTATATATACACACTGTGTATGTATATATATATATATATATATATATATATATATTGAACTCAAAGATAATTTCTAAACTGGTACATTCAGTTAGTGCTATAGCTTCACTGTGAGTTATAACTACATGCTACAAAAAGCCTTCTTTATATACACCGATAAGCCATAACATAAAACCACAAAAACACATGAAGCATATTGTGGCAATGACATCTATCAAGGGCTTCAATATATTAGGCAGCAAGTCATGAAAGGTTAGTATTAAAGTTGAGCAAACCCGAACTTTAAAGTTCGGGTTCTTACTGAACTTTAGGGTTTTTTGTACCCGGACCCGAACATTTTCGTAAATGTTCAGGTTCGAGTTCGGTGTTCGGCGATTTGATGGCACTTGTTGAAAGGCTGCAGGGCAGCCAATCAACAAGTGTTTAACTCATTTGCCCTTAGAAGCCATCACAGCCATGCCTACTAATGGCATGGCTGTGATTGGCCAAGTGCAACATGTGACCCAACCTTTACATAACGCTTAATAGTTGTAGGGATAGGATACTGCTGCTGTGAGGGAGAGATTAGGAAAGACTCTGATATCTGTACTTGGTGTGAAGTCTGCGATCTACAGCGTTTTTTGTTTGATAGTGCAATGCAATATTTTTGTACCCTGCCCTGAGCCCAGTGAGACTGAAAAAAAGTTTTAATCCGTCTGTTAGTTAGGTGGGCGTCGGTGGCCATTTTGTGCAACAGCAGTGCACCAGCACTGCATATGTGCCAGGGACAATCATTTAATCCTGTTCTTGTAGTTCAGTGGCCGACATATACCCATTTTTAAAGTGCACCTGCACTGCATATGTGCCAGGGGAAGGGAAAATTATACCGTCTATTAATCTTCACTTACTAACGTCTGTATCAGGCAGGATTCACTATGTCACGCACCTGCTCCGCCCACTTTATGAATGAAGCAGGCGGTGCGGGCGCATGACATAGTGAGTTACGCTGCCAGTGCCCGCCTGCCCTCCTGCCTGATACAGACGTTAGTAAGTGAAGATTAATAGATTGTATTGAAGATTATTATAGTTAAACAATGCCTACAGTTATAGATAGGATTACTACAGTGAGCGGGGCACGGTGCAATATAATACAGTGACTGCACCGGGCCCCGCTGCCATTCAGAACTAGATGCCGGACCCCAGCCCCTCCTCCCTCCCCACTGATACACCTGCCGACCGCACTGTGCAGCATGTGGTCTGCGGTCTATTAGTGTAAACTGCAGCATTCGCCCCATAAGACGCACTGCCATTTTCCTCCCACTTTTGGGGGGGGGAAGTATGTCTTATAGGGCGAAAAATACAGTACTTTTTTGCCCCATACTGTGTTTCTGACAGTCCAATAAAACCGTCAAATACTGCAGTTACATTTTTTGTTGAAAAATTTATATTTTTGTTGCTAGAAAGTAAATTTGCGGCCTGTGCTGCAATAAAACCATTAAATACCGCTGTTAGATTTTTGGGCTTCAAATTCCCATTTTTGGGAGTAAAGTACCTCTGAGGCCTGCACATGTGACAGGCAGGCACATGAGTTCAGCAAATCCATCTGTTCCATTGTAGGGGTGACATATCCACCATTCTCTATGTAAAAAAAAAACCTGTGCTTCATTTGTGAGAGTGCAATATAATCTCAGTTAAATCCATCTATTTCATTTAGGGTTAAAAAAAACTTTTTGGGGGGCAATAAAGTACCTTTTTGCCCTGTGCTTCATTTCTGGTAGTTAAATAAATACAGTTAAATCCATCTGTTTAGTTGTCGCTGCCTGCACTGTATAGCAGACCGGGCAATACGTTTACAAAATTTGTCTGTTCCTACATGCATAGGTGACAAGGACCTAAATTTAAAAAAATCGTCTGTTACATTCTTGGATGACATTTTACAATTTTTGCCGTATACAAACTCCTGCTCTGCATAGGTGACAGAGACCTACATTTCTAAAATTTGTCTGTTACATTGTTGGTCGACATTAACCCATTTTTGGCGGTGAAAAACCCCTGCTCTGCATTGGTGACAGGGAACTAAATTTAGTAAAAACGCTTGTTACTGGTCGGAAGATGCGTAACTACAAGCTCACGCTGGTAGACGCGCTGCTGATGGCATTCCCACCTGACAGCGGAGGCACAGTGGAAGCACAAGGCGAAGACTGAGGAAGAGGTTTCTAACGCAGCTGGGGTACCGCCAGCACCTCAGACGGCAGGGTTAGCATTGACAAAATGTGGAAAAGCTTTGGTAGCACGCCACAACAACCAGCACCACCAGCTGATATGGAACGTCTTAGCAGGAGGCAGCATTTCAGCAACATGGTGGAGAAGTATGTGTGAACACGCCTACACGTACTGACTGATGGGTCTGACCCTTCAACTTTTGGGTCTCCAAATTGGGCACATGGCCTGAGCTATGCCTTGAAGGTGCTGGCCTGCCCTGCAGCCAGTGTATTGTCTGAATGTTTGTTTAGCACGGCTGGAGGGGTTATCACAGACAAGTGCAGCCGCCTGTCCACAGCTAATGTAAACAAGCTCGTATTTATTAAAATGAACCAGGCAGGGATCCCACAGGACTTGTCCGTACCTTGTGCAGAATAGACGTATTGATGTATACCGGCCTCACCCAGCCATTGTTGTACTCCAGCACACTTTCTCCTTGTTTTATTTTTTATATTTCCCAATGTTTTGAGGTCTACCCAAATTTAAACAAAAAAAAGAAAAGAAAATAGAGAACAGAACTAAAAACGAGTGTTGGTTACATCCTCCTCCTCCACCGCGGCTGATGGCTGCTTGAGATGAGCAAATTTCCAGTTATGAAATTCGTTTGCGATTCGTTTACTGGTAAAAGGTGAATTGCATTATGGATTCCGTTACCATGGACCATAACGTAATTCTATGCCTTTACCTACACCACCACATCAACCGCCTCCTACACCTCCTACTCCATATGTACCTCCTCCTCCTATATCAAGATTATTTTTTATTTTTACATATTTTATGTAATTTTAAGTCATTTCCCTATCTACATTTGTTTTCAAAGCACTTACCATGCTCTTAAGCACACTTTGCTGCATTTTGCAGCCCTCTAGGCCTCTTCCATGACTTTTTATTAGAGCCATTTTAGTGCTCCAAAGTTCGGGTCCCCATTGACTTCAATGGGGTTCAGGGTCAGTTTCGGGTCAAGTTCGGGTCCCGAACTCGAACTTTTTTGCGAAGTTCGACCGAACCCGTCGAACACGAACTTTCAGGTGTCCGCTCAACTCTAGTTAGTATATAAAATGAGAATGCTTGGACTGGGAGAAAACGTCTTTATGTGGGTAACTAACTGGCTGAGGGATAGAAAACAGAGGGTGGTTATTAACGGTACACACTCAGATTGGGTCACTGTCACTAGTGGAGTACCTCAGGGGTCAGTATTGGGCCCTATTCTCTTCAATTTATTTATTAATGATCTTGTAATAGGTTTGCACAGTAAAAAATAATTTTTTGCAGATTACACTAAACTGCGTAAAGTAATTGACACGGAAGGTTTAACACTGACAAATGTAAGGCTATGCACATGGGAAGGAATGTATTGACGTGATCTCCCGACTCCTGACCTTGATTTGTATTTGACCTTGATCCTGTATTATTCCTTTGTACTGAAGTAACCTCCGGGCACTTGACCTCGGCTTCCATTGTGTTCTGATTTTTCTTACGGTTTGTTTGATTTCTACCCAGCCTGGTAGCTGACCTTTCTGGCAGTCAAAATACCGGAATGCTGGATCTGTCTTTCTGGCCTGCGCATTCCGGTCACATCAGTACGAAGGGATTACACAGGATCAGGAGTCAAATACAAGCCGAGGTCGAGTTCACAAAATCAGACATGCAGGAAAACGCTAGTGAGTAGTAAGACCAATCACAGGCAACTTGTGGCCAGCAAGTTGCCTGTTAAATAAGCCAGACTGAATGGTCACATGAGGTAGCCAGCATCACATGACCCGGCGTCAGCCACAGCCAAAACGCTGCCCCTGCTCGTTGCCTAGGGAATGGAGGATACCTGCCGCACTGAGGAAGTCCTCCCCACCCCCTTGTTACCAGGAAGATGAGGACTCCGTCTGCGTCTGACGCCGGCTCCTCCTCCCTCTTTATCAGCGGGACGCCGGCGGTGCTGCAAGGAGGGAGCGCACTGCCGGCTCCCTGTTACAGCGGTCTTGTGGAATCCATGCCTCTTTCGGTAAGTAATTTTTTGCAGCAATTTTTTGTAAAACACGCCAGTTTCAAATGTTGCATGGAATGGGAAATATTACATTTTCTCACCCTAGAGGTGTGTTTTTGAGGTCAGTGGAGTTTTCTTTTTTTTTCACAGCATGCTCTGGGTCTGGCATTTTTGTTTCCTCATTCTAAGGCCTCATGCACACGACTGTTGTTTTGGTCCGCATCCGAGACGCAGTATTTGCGGCTTGGATGCAGACCCATTCACTTCAAAGGGGCCGCAAAAGATGCGGACAGCACTCCGTTGCTCCGTTCAGTGGTCTGCAAAAAAATTATAACCTGTCCTCTTCTTGTCCGTTTTGCGGACAAGAATAGGCAGTTATATCAATGGCTGTCCGTTCCGCAAATTGGACTCCATCCATGTTTTGCGGATCTGCAATCTTTTGCGGATCTGCAACATTTGTGTGCATGAGGCCTAAAGATATCCATTTCATTTTGTATGAAAAAACTCCAGAAAAATTGCCAGTGCGCACTACATTTTTTTATAATGTTGTGGATGGCATTTTTTGTACCAATGTATTTTTCCCATACTGCTCTACACGGAATTGACATTTCAGGGGCACATCATTTTATATTTTAAAGAAAGCAAGATATACAGAAGTGTAATGAAAAAAACACTAGGCGGAAAAATCAAAACATTTATAGATTTTTTTTGCCTAAAAAAAACACAACATAAATCAGATTCTGTGCTGTCCATGAGGAAACCACCTCCCATTATTTTCAGTAGATGGTAGTGCTGTGGTCCCTATAGCTGTGGCTTAACTTGACCACTGCATGATTGTACATGTATTTCTGGGAACGGTGCCTGCAAGCAGGGCCGGCCTTTGGGGTGTGCGGGCTGTGCGGCTGCACAGAGCGCCATAGCAACAGGGGCGCCGGGCGGCCGACAGCCCGCTGTGAACTAAGTCTAGAAGAGAGGAGTGACGTCTCACTCTCTACTCACGCGAATCTGCGGGCGGGCGGCCGACTAACACAGGTAGCGCTATAAGCGCACAGTCCGGACAATTGAAGGAGTGAGGAGGGGGCGGGGCCCACTGCCGCTCTGAGCTCCGCTCTGCTGCCTGGCTGGCCTGCCTGTCTCTTTAAGAGAGCAGACCAGTGGCTGCTGGAGCGTAGCTGCCGCACAGGCACGTCTTCCCTTATCCTTTTGACGTTGCCACTGAGCTCCGCCCCCAGAGAGAAGACAGAGCGCGTCCATCCAGCAGACACAGCAAGGCCCACGCAGCAGCACTACTACAGCTAGAGCTAGTAGTCTACAGGCTACAGCAAAAGAACAAGTAGGTATTTATTTGGAGAAATGTGCCAACAGTGCCATGGGGGATGGGGGGATGGGGGGGGGATGTGCTGCTGCCAGCCCACTGGCCCATCTGGAGTGGGAAAAGTGTGCAATGGGTGAGGGGGGGCTCAGAGAGGACTCGGAGGGGCTCATAGAGGACAGGGGACAGTGTGCTTTCTTGCTACTACATCACCCCCCCCCCCCCCCCAGGGACTTTGGGGGCCATTAAGGGTTGGACTTTAACTCCTTGCTGCTGATGTTGAGTGTGCACCTAGCCACCAATCATATTCCTCTCCCCCAGCACATCAGTTACCTTTAGGAGGGGGAGGGGGATATGATTGGTGTGCACAATCCGCATCATCCAACCCCTAATGCCCCCCAAAATGCCCGGTGTGTGTGTGTGTGGGGGGGGGGGGGGGGGTATGACAGGCAGGAGGAGCAATGTGTATGCGAACCCTTGCCTTGCACTCGCTCAGCTGTACTTGCATTGCATACATATCGTGCCCTGTGTCCACTGTCCTGTGCCCACTCTGCTAAAGCCTGGCATAGCCCAGCTATGCCCAGCTTTACCAAAGCAGACAGGCAGGAACTGCGATGTGATCATATTTATCATATGTATGTGTGTGTGTCCGTCCCTGTGTGTGTGTGTGTGTGTCTCTTCCTGTGTGTCACCATCACCATGCCCACTGTTCCTATGTCTTGACACAGCTGCATCAGGACGTTCTGTGTGGAGGAAGAAGAAGGAAGAGGAGGCAGCGCTGCCAGCAGGGAGTCTGTGCAATGGACACAGGAAGGCACACTAAGGACTAAGGTAACACTACCACATGGTCTACACTAGTGTTATCTGTGGTTTTACATAGGACTGCAGGTAACACTACCACATTATCAGCACTAGTGTTATCTGTGGTTTTACATAGGACTGCAGGTAACACTACCACATTATCAGCACTGGTGTTATCTATGGTTTTACTTAGGACTGCAGGTAACACTACCACATTATCAGCACTAGTGTTATCTATGGTTTTACATAGGACTGCAGGTAACACTACCACATTATCAGCACTAGTGTTATCTGTGGTTTTACATAGGACTGCAGGTAACACTGCTACATTTTCAGAAATCAGAGAGCCATCACTGTCTGTGTTATCTGTATTCAGAGAACTAAGTGTATTTGTGGTGTTACATAGGACTGCAGGTGACATGTACTACATTATCTGTAGACTGTACTCAGAGAGTTATCACTGTGTTATCTGTAGTGTTACATAGGACTGCAGGTGACATCTACTACATTATCTGTACTCATAGAGTTATCACTGTGTTATCTGTGGTGGTAAATAGGAGTGCAGATAAAATATTTGTTACAAAGATTTTTTTCCTCTTTGTGTGTGTTTATACGACCAGGTGTAAGGAGGGGGGGGGCGCCGCAAGGTTAGCTCGCACAGGGCGCCTGAACACCTAAGGCCGGCCCTGCCTGCAAGCATTCTACTGGAACCTGTGATGGTGTCCGCCCACAGTTTAGCTCTATTCAATAAGGCTAAAACACAAGAAGAATGTCACATTCGAATTGAAAACCTGACAAAACAGACAAAAATCTGCCATGTTAACTAAACCCAACTATGACTTTTATATATTGCCCCTGATGCAGTTTCCTAATTACTTTAATAAACTTCTTTATTTGCAGTCAAATTGTTTATGCACAGAAGCTGGCTATTTTCCAGACCTTTCAGTACTCTGTCCTCCCCTATTAATGATGAAAACAGTTTGGTAGATTTTCTGCCATTTAGAGCAAAAATGCTTCCTAATTTATAAAAATGGATTAATGGCATTTTGAACTGGAAACTAATTAGAATTAAATAGCTGTAGAAAATGGGCACGCCTGCATTGGGCTACATCTCCATCTTCCACAGCCGATAGATAACACCTTACATCAGCAGGTACAAAATATTATTACCCAGCCTGTTGGATATTGTAGTAAGATTACTTGCCAGAAACTAAGGCTAGGTTCACATATTGCAGTTGCACTATGATTTAGCAGCTGCAATATGGATGGCATAACTACTTCCCACATTGTGGTTTTCTATGGAAACAGTTCCTGAAATTTGTCCTAAGGGCTCATCCATAAGGAAAACATGATGTGCATAGTCCTCAGGGATGGGTGTGCAACCTTGTAGATAACAGCCATAGTCAAAAGAAGATAGCAGCTTGCTACTGTCTATCTGATTGCATGCCAGGATGTGAACTAATGAATTTCACAGCTCACGATTGCCGTTGTAGTGTCCCACTAGGTAGGAGTGGGCACTACACAAGAGTCAATTGGGTTACGTGTTACTCCTACTCCTAAGGGACAGTGGCATTATATTTAACTATGCATTTTAATGTATTTTTTATGTGTTTTGATATGTATTGTTCCCCTGTGACATGTAAAGCAGGCCTACTGGGGTGTAGTGAAGCATCCTAGACACTAGAGGGAGATAGAGAGCCCCTAGTATAAATGTTCAGGCCCAGACAGGGAGGAGTTAGTCTGTAGTCAGGAGTCTGTGGATACAGAAGTGAGAAGGCACCAGCCAGAGATATTCTGAGGGCCTCCTCCTGACATGCAGCTAGACAGTCCAGGCTTCTAGTTGCCACCAGGAGGCTAGTGAAGAATCCTAGCCTGCCTGCAGTTAATGAGCCTATGTTAGCTAAGAAGAATCAACCCCAGTAGAAGAGATGTGCCTCCTGGGAGAAACCTGCAGTACCCTCAACCCAAGCAGCGCCAGTGTATCCAGCTAGACGCAAGTAAGCTGAAGGGCAGAAGGATTACAAATATAGTGCAAGGATAAATACGGGAGGAAGATTTATTTGCCAAGGATAAAAGCCAGCATTTAGGCGTCCGGGCCTTGGAATAGAAACCAGACAGGAGTTCAAAGGAACAGTGTACACTATTTCTGAGGAGAAGGTACAGCCTGGTCTGAGTGTGTGTATTATTATTGCCCTCTGAGTATCTTGCCAAGATTATACCTGCCAGTATTGAAATTAAGCCTGCTTGTGAAGCACTTGATGCAAGGGACTGTATTGCCATCTTATTGTATAAAGTTGGACTGTTCTTCAGTAAAGCAAAGTTTGGTTCATCATACCATCTGTCTACCTCGCTTATTCCAACTGGAAATCGGTGTGCCACCGTTACAGGCACTGGCGTCATGATTCTTAAAGGGACCTTGCCCCAGGCACTCAAAACACCTGCAACATCCAGGGCACCTCGTCCACCATCAGACCTGGTCCCTATATACAGTGTGCCCCAGAGGAACTTTGTGTCAGCCTCTCCTTCACTGCCACATGCCTGCCCAGGGTTCTCCTACAAACAGTGAGTAACCCTCGTTTGCCCATAACCGTGACCTCACTTCACAATACCCTGCAGGTCTGGCGTGCTGCACTGTTATTAGGGATGCTGGGGTTTAGACATGGGCGATTTGTTGCAGAGATTTTTTGGCTGCCCCATTCGCGTGAATGAGGCTTGCAGAAATCCATGTGCTTGCCATCAAGACAACCCAATTCAGATGAATGAGATTGATTTTCAGTCTCTGCCTCTTGTGACTATACTACTGAGGCCTCTTGCCCACGAACATTAGGGCTCCATGTCCATGCTGCGGACCTGTTCCGCAATACATGTGTCACCAGCCATGTACATTTTGCATTATGGATGCAGACCCATTCACTTGAATGGGTCTGCAAATCCGGAGATGCAGTGCGGAAAGGAACGGAAGCACGGAACCCCACGGAATCACTACGGAGTGCTTCTGTGGTATTCCGTTCCATGGTATTTGCTCACAATCACTGAGGGAAATAACTGACCAAATAACTGAAGTATGAACTCAGCTCAAGGGTCTGTTCACACGTCCGCCAATGTGCGTTCCGCATTTTGCGGACCGCACATCACCTGCACTCTCATAGAAATTACTTTTCTTGTCCGCAATTGCGGACAAGAATAGGACATGTTCTATTTTTTTTTCGGAACGCGGATGCAATTGCGGATGTGGACAGCACATTCCGGCCCCATTGAAAAGGAATGGGTATGCACCTGTTCAGAAAAATTGCGGAACGGATGCGGACCCTTAGGCCTCTTGCACAGGAATGTTTTTTTCCATTTCCGTTCAGTTTTTTGCGTTCCGTATACGGTCTGTATACGGAATCATTCATTTAAATGAGTCCACAAAAAAAAGGGAATGTACTCCGTATGCATTCCCTGTCCATATTTCAGTTTTTCTGTTCCGTTCAAAGATAAGTCATGTCCTATTATTGCCCGCAAATCACGTTCCGTGGCTCCATTCAAGTCAAGGGGGCTGTAAAAAAAAAAGAATGAATACAGAAACTATCTAAAGAAAATTTTATGCCCAGCCCAATTTTTCTATGTAATTACGGTATACTGTATATGCCATGCTTCTGTTTCCGTTTGCGATCCGCAAACAACGGAAACCAAACGGAAAAAAGCAACAAAAGCGGAATGGAAACGGAAACACTACTGAAGCAAAAAATGGAAAAACTGATCCGTTTAAAACAGGCCGCAAAACGCTGAAAAAGATATACTGTCATGTGCAAGAGAACTCAGTGGGGTGTACTATGATGAGCTATTGGAGAGTGACGGGTCAATATGCTATTCTTTCACAGCTGTCTGTTGTAGCACCCAACTAGAGATAAGTGAATCAATTTTACATGTATCTATTTTTTTTTTACAAATGTACCAAATTATTCAAATATTGGCAAATCCAAAACTTTTGTAATTTATCCCTCATATATGTTCAAAACGGCTACAACCATTTTACAAGACTACCTCCAAAAAGGTATTCTTTATGGACCTTATCTTAATAAAAATAAAAAATAAAATCTGCAGTGAGATTTCAAACAGGGTGTTTGTTACCACCAGTTTCCCATAGCCATACATGTCGCTGTCCATATGACATTACTAATACTGTCATGGCAGGAGTTTACCTAGCCGAAATCCTGTGCATGGCTGTGCTGGGAGGGTTGTCATGCTGACCATTTAAGCCCTGGCTGGTTGACCTATAAGTGAAGCTGGAAGCCAATTCCAGAGCTAGGTGGGGAACTTACTGTAGTCATGACCAGCTGTTGGACATTTGCTTGTAGCGACAGTAAAGTGTAATTACAAGTGCTGGTCCTATTCAAGTGAATGGGATGAGCACTTGTATTTACTCTGCTCCACCGATACGACGCGCAGTGTAATCTTGAAGAAAAAGCAGTGCTTGCACGAGGGCTGCCTCCTCTTCAAACAGCGGAAAGGCAACGGTGCTGGCAGTCAGACCCTTGCCAAACAGATATTGTTGACGTCTTCCGAGGATAGGTGATCAATATATACTGGCTGCACAAGCTCTTTAAGGGTCCATATATAACAAATCCATACAGCTATATTCACTTAAAACTGAAAATCCACCCTCTTAGCTAAAACCATAGCTGAGTTTTTGCTTTTCTTATTTCCAGCGGCACTACTATCACCCTATGTGAACCCAGCCTAAAATTCTGAGATGAGGCATACTAATTCCCTCCTCTCACAGGTATGCCTTATCATTATGACTTCATCGACATTTGCCAGCTTTAAATCACCCTTTCTTTGTGAGCATAACTCTCATCCACTTACCCATTTTACATTACAGGCCTTATACACTTGAATGTTTGATTTGAATTGCATTTCGAAAATTGCAGCATAATATCACAGGTTATTTTCCGACTCTCGTGCAGATTGCACACACTTTCTTATTTTAACCCTTGTAATTCATACAAACTAAACTGTATTTTCGCTCTGCTAAATGTTAATGTGAAATCAGCGTAGTTTGATGCCTGTTTCTCAGACTGACATAATTACAATTCTTTAGCAATTTATTCTACATATATATATATAATTGATCCTTGATTGCATAAATTTGAAATGACTGCGACAACCTTTCATCATTTGCATTGAAGAAGTCAGAAAGGGAAACATATGTCACCAGAAGTATGAAAAACATCACAGGATGAATCCACTTATATGAAATAATGCAGGCAAGATACGTTACACTAAAGTGGTAGAGTGATCAGAGCGATAGATTTACAGATGAGTGCCAGAGCTGATCAGCGTTACAGGTGACCCTTGTGGTTTATGACAGTAAAACTGCTCTGTAGTTCTTTCATGTAGTAGTGACTACATTTATCATGTAGATGAAAGAAATGTCTTGGTAGGGTAATTGGGTACTGTACAATGAAGCTCAAAAGATGGTTCTGTTTGACTGCATACAATGGATTCGATCTTAACAATACTCCAGTAAAACGATGGAAATATATTCTAAAGTTCAGCCGAAATAATAAAACTTCACATTTATTCATTAGAGGGGCTGTTTCAACAGGTTGCTGTTAGTGATGGACGAACATCGGCCAGGGGGATTCGTGAACGCGATCACGATCAAACATTCGTTAACCACAAGTTTGCGGCAGGCCCCATTCACTTTAATGGCAGGCGAACCTGAAAAACCTTCAGGTCATTATTGTAGCCACTAAATACTTAAAAGAAGTGCACAAATTGTCCCACAACATGGACAGTGGCATATCAGAGGGGGATCAATGGCAAAAATTCCCACAAAAAATATGCATTTTAATCAGGGGCCATTTTTATGCATCTTAAAGAGAAACTTAAAAAATGTGGCCTGCTGGAGCCTATAAAATTTATATTTTAGGCCACGGGAGTACAGGCCCCAAACATTAGGCATTCACAGGACAGAAAAGAACAAGTAATTATGTGGCTGGAGCTATATTAGATGGTCATTGGATATCAATTTTATCGCAGGCCAGTATAAATAGATGTCAAATACATATGTTTAAAAGAACAAAAAGTATAAAATTAGATTAAAAACATGGCTAACAAAATCCCCCCTCTTGAAAAAACCCCAAATAATATTAGTTGAAATTCGATAACAAGTGGTCGTCATCAACAGGTGTTGAATTCCTCCGAGGTCCCAAACATTAGGCATTCACCGGACAGAAAAGAACAAGTAATGATGTGGCTGGAGGTATATTAGAAGGTCATTCAATATCAATTTTACTGCAGGCCAGTGTAGTACAGGCCCCAAACATTAGGCATTCACCGGACAGAAAAGAACAATTGATAATGTGGCTGGAGGTAAATTAGGCAGTCACCGTACACTACGTGCAGAATTATTAGGCAAATGAGTATTTTGACCACATCATCCTCTTTATGCATGTTGTCTTACTCCAAGCTGTATAGGCTCGAAAGCCTACTACCAATTAAGCATATTAGGTGATGTGCATCTCTGTAATGAGAAGGGGTGTGGTATAATGACATCAACACCCTATATCAGGTGTGCATAATTATTAGGCAACTTCCTTTCCTTTGGCAAAATGGGTCAAAAGAAGGACTTGACAGGCTCAGAAAAGTCAAAAATAGTGAGATATCTTGCAGAGGGATGCAGCACTCTTAAAATTGCAAAGCTTCTGAAGCGTGATCATCGAACAATCAAGCGTTTCATTCAAAATAGTCAACAGGGTCGCAAGAAGCGTGTGGAAAAACCAAGGCGCAAAATAACTGCCCATGAACTGAGAAAAGTCAAGCGTGCAGCTGCCAAGATGCCACTTGCCACCAGTTTGGCCATATTTCAGAGCTGCAACATCACTGGAGTGCCCAAAAGCACAAGGTGTGCAATACTCAGAGACATGGCCAAGGTAAGAAAGGCTGAAAGACGACCACCACTGAACAAGACACACAAGCTGAAACGTCAAGACTGGGCCAAGAAATATCTCAAGACTGATTTTTCTAAGGTTTTATGGACTGATGAAATGAGAGTGAGTCTTGATGGGCCAGATGGATGGGCCCGTGGCTGGATTGGTAAAGGGCAGAGAGCTCCAGTCCGACTCAGACGCCAGCAAGGTGGAGGTGGAGTACTGGTTTGGGCTGGTATCATCAAAGATGAGCTTGTGGGGGCTTTTTGGGTTGAGGATGGAGTCAAGCTCAACTCCCAGTCCTACTGCCAGTTTCTGGAAGACACCTTCTTCAAGCAGTGGTACAGGAAGAAGTCTGCAAGGTAAGAAAAACATGATTTTCATGCAGGACAATGCTCCATCACACGCGTCCAAGTACTCCACAACGTGGCTGGCAAGAAAGGGTATAAAAGAAGAAAATCTAATGACATGGCCTCCTTGTTCACCTGATCTGAACCCCATTGAGAACCTGTGGTCCATCATCAAATGTGAGATTTACAAGGAGGGAAAACAGTACACCTCTCTGAACAGTGTCTGGGAGGCTGTGGTTGCTGCTGCATGCAATGTTGATGGTGAACAGATCAAAACACTGACAGAATCCATGGATGGCAGGCTTTTGAGTGTCCTTGCAAAGAAAGGTGGCTATATTGGTCACTGATTTGTTTTTGTTTTGTTTTTGAATGTCAGAAATGTATATTTGTGAATGTTGAGATGTTATATTGGTTTCACTGGTAAAAATAAATAATTGAAATGGGTATATATTTGTTTTTTGTTGAGTTGCCTAATAATTATGTACAGTAATAGTCACCTGCACACACAGATATCCCCCTAAAATAGCTAAAACTAAAAACAAACTAAAAACTACTTCCAAAAATATTCAGCTTTGATATTAATGAGTTTTTTGGGTTCATTGAGAACATGGTTGTTGTTCAATAATAAAATTAATCCTCAAAAATACAACTTGCCTAATAATTCTGCACTCCCTGTATAACAATTTTACTGTTGGCCAGTTAGATTACAAACCCCAAAAATTATGCATTCAATGTACATGAACAATCAAGTGACTATGTAGCCAGGGGTATATTAGACAGTCAACAAATATCAATTTTACTGCAGGCCAGTGGACTACAGGTCCCAAAATTATTCAATCACTTTACAGAAAAGAACAATTGATAATGTGGCTGGAGGTAAATTAGGTGGTCACCATATAACAATTTTACTGTTGGCCAGTTAGATTATATTCCCCAAAAATTATGCATTCACTGTACATAAAAGATCAAGGGATTATGTGGCCGGAGGTATACTAGACGGTCAATGGATATCAATTTTACAGCAGGCCAGTGGACTACAGGCCCCAAAAATTATTAATTCACCGTACAGAAAAGAACAATTGATAATGTGGCTGGAGTTACATTAGGCGGTCGCTGTATAACAATTTTACTGTTGGCCAGTTAGATTACAGGCCCCAAAAATTATGCATTCAACGTACATAAATGAAGAGATTATGTGGCCGCAGATATATTGACGTTCAATGGATATCAATTTTACAGCAGGCCAGTGGACTACAGACTACATTATTCATTCACCGTACAGAAAAGCACAATTGATAAAGTGGCTGAAGGTAAATTAGGCGGTCACCATATAACAATTTTACTTTTTGCCAGTTAGATTACAGGCCTTAAAAATTATACATTCACCGTACATAAATGATCAAGTGATTATGTGGCTGGAGGTATATTAGACGGCCATTCAATATAAATTTTATTGCAGGCCAGTATAGTACAGGCCCCAAACATTAGGCATTCACCGGACAGAAAAGAACAAGTAATTATGTGGCTGGAGGTATATTAGATGGTCATTAGATATCAATTTTACTGCAGGCCAGTACAAATAGATGTCAAATACATACAGTTTTTTTTAAAGAACAAAAAATATAAAAATGGATTAAAAACATAGCTAACGAAATCCCCCCTCTTGAAAAAAAAACAAATGATAATAATTGAAGTTCGATAACACATGGTCGTCACAGGTGTTGAATTCCTCTGAGGTCCCAAAAATTAGGCATTGACCGGCCAGAAAAGGCCATTTATGCCGCTGTATTCACCCAAGACAGGGACCATTATTTGTTCTGGGTGGTGGCAGATATTTGTGCACTGTCATGAGAAAATTAAATTATACCTGGTTGTCACAGGTGTTGAATTCCTCTGAGATCCATGCCTCATTCATTTTTAGAAATGTGAGGTAGTCCACACAGTCATGAGCTAGGCGAGTGCGCTTATCGGTCACGATCCTCCCTGCTCCCTTTCGGATAGGACACTCGATGAGGAGCAAGCCAAGAGTTCCATGGCTAATTGTGCCAGCTCTGGCCACAGGTAAAGCCTGCACACCATGTAGTCCAGGGGTGCCTCACTTCTAAGAGCGTCCACATCCGCCGTTAATCCGATGTAGTCGGACACCTGTCGGTCTAAGCGTTCCTGAGGCTGGATCCGGAGGGCAGCTGTCGATGGGCTGGCTGCAAGAATGATCCCATATCCAAAGTAACCAACACATCTTCAAACCACCCTCTTCTTTCATATGCTGTAGGATTTGTACACGCAACTGTTTTGTTGTGGGTGGAAATTTCTCTGCGAGCGCCCGCAACAGCAGAATGCAGCGGAAGAGGCGGTAGCATTGGAAAAGGAGTAGTCAGCCAAGGAGGAGATGGATGATGAAGTAGGAAGAGGAGAAGAAGAGGCAGGCCTGCATGCAATCTGAAGCGGTAACACCAAATTCACACAGGTGCCACGGGTTACATGCTTGACGGCCGTCAGAAGGTTCACCCAGTAGACAGTAAAAGTTATGTACCTTCCCTGCCCCTGTTTGCTAGACCACGTGTCTGTGGTCAGATGTATCTTGGCACCGACACTGTGAGCCAGAGGTACATTCATTTGCTGCTGAACGTTGTCATATAGCTCTGGGATTCCCTTCTAGGAGAAATATTGCCTTCTGGGGACTTTCAATTGCAGTGTGCCAACGGCCACAAATTTATTAAAGGCCTCCGAGTCCACCAGTTTATATGGCAGTAGTTGGTGGGCTAGTAGTTCCGACAAGCCAGCGGTCAGTCATTGGGGAAAAGGATTATCCTGCTTCATCATTTTGGCCACGGAAACCTGCCTTGTGCCAGATGAACGCGGTGACGGCACGGTGGAAGGTGGAGTGAAGGACAAATGGGAGGAGAGGGAAGAGGGAGAAGAGGCAGGATATGGAGCACCAAAGTGTGGCTTTGTGGGTTCTGACAGCGTTGCTCTCACTGGGCTCGGTGATGGGAGGCCAGGTGCCTTCTTAAGGTGTTCGTCCCTAGGTGAGTGTTGGGCTTACCGCGACTTATGCGTTGACCGCACAGGCTGCAGATGGCAACACTATTGTCAGCAGCTGACAAGTTAAAAAAGCCTACATTGTGGAGTCATGTGCTGGCGTCCTGGGAGTGCAAGATGTGACCGTGTATGGTGGATGGGTTGCTCCAGATATATTTAAAGTCTGCTTTTTGCCTCCAGTGCACTGCGAGTTCTGCCTGCTTCTCCTCCCTCTCTGCTGCTCCGACTCTCCCTCTAAAAATCCCCTCCTCTTCCTCTCTTGTGGGCACCCACCTGACGTCCATCGACACATCATAATCGTTACCTTCATTACCACTGACATTTGAGATCTCAGAGTAGGCCGCAACAGCAGGGACGACCCTCCTTGGGCCTATCTGGGTACTGTCGTCAGACCGCTGGGTGGCGGCTGTTGCTACCTCCTCTTCCTCATCCGATGCCAAGAATGGCTGCACATCGGTAAGGTCTGGGAATTAATAGGAAAATAATTCCTCTGACTTGAGTGGAGGGGCTATGGTAATGGTGGTTTCTTTGGGGGTGCACACAGCAGAGAGTGATGAGGGTGGAGATACAGAGGATGAGGAGGGTGCAGAAGTGGAAGGCTGAATGAGCCACTCAACCAACTCTGGGGCATCCTTTGATGTAATCGCACTCGATTCTCCAACTTCCCACTTAGACTCCGGCCTGGTGCACCTACCCGACCCCTACCACCCCTGCGGTATGACCTGTCTCTTCCTCTGCCTGTCATTTTCAAAATGACCCTGTGAAAAAGTCCCTATAGAAGAGCAGTATTTGTGGAAGCAGGTTTATAGAACCCCTTAATAATTTTTTGGGGGGGCAACTGGTATATCACACCAGTTGCAATTAGTTGTGCCAATGACATTTGTCCCTCTGTATAGCTGCGGTATCTCAGCAGAACTGCAGACAAATGCTGCACAATACAAGTGCACTATATAGAAATTATATTATAGGTATATCGCACCCCTGCCTCAATCAGATTTTTTGGGGGGCAACTGGTATATCACACCAGTTGCAATTACTTGTTCTAATTTCATTTGTCCCTCTGTATAGCTATGCTATCTCAGCAGAACCGCAGACAAATGCTACACAATGCAAATTCACTATATAGAAATTATATTATTGGTATATCGCACCCCTGCCTCAATTAGATTTTTTGGGGGGCAACTGGTATATCACACAAGTTGCAATTTGTTTTTCCAATGGTGTTTGTCCCTCTGTATAGCTGTGGGATCTCAGCAGAACTGCACACAAATGCTGCACTATACAAATGCACTATATAGAAATTATATTATAGGTATATCACACCCCTGCCTTAAGATTTTTTTTGGGGGCAGCTGTTATATCACACGAGTTGCAATTAGTTGTTTCAATGACGTTTGTCCCTCTGTATAGCTGCGGTATCTCAGAAGAAACACACTTAAATGCTGCACTATACAAATGCACTATATAAAAATTGCATTCTAGGTATATCGCACCCCTGCCTCAATCCGATTTTTGGGGGGGCAACTTGTATAGCACACCAGTTTCTATTAGTTGTTCCAATAGCGTTTGTCCCTCTGTATAGCTGCAGTATCGCAGCAGAACTGCATATTACTAGTGCACAATACAAATGCACTATAATATTCTTTCTATGTTAGGTGTGACATAATATACTTATAATATACTTTCTATCGATAAGACACCTATACCTTAAAAGGACTTTTGTGGCCCTATTATCTATCGTTTGGTGTCTCTATACTCTCTAACTGTCTGTCCCTGCTCCACACAGCAACCTCTCCCTACACTGGCAAAAGACTGAATGTAAAATCGTTGCCAGATTGGGTTTATTTATAAGGTTGGGGGTATATGCATGTGCTGACATTTCTCAATTGGCTGTCCTTTCCCACCTGATGGATGTGTAATGGGTCAAAGTTTGGCGCTATGCAAAAAAATATGGCACGTGTGAATATCGGCATATGTTCGCATGTTCGGCGAATCGGGAACGAGCACAGTTCGCCCCAAAACGACCACCGGGCGAACCACAAGGCCATCTCTAGCTGCTGCCTTCCAGAACAGCCACCTAAACAGCGCAACTGGTTAACAGACATGAATGGTACTGCAGTACTCATGGCCACTACTGTTCCAGTGCCGGTTCTGAAATGCAGAAGTCAATTTAAATATCTGATCGTGTGGATACCAGGAGCCAGACCAATACTCATCTGATACTGATTACCTATAATACATTTTTGTTTTTCTTGCTGAATATGGCAGCCACAATCAGTCAATTATACAAGAGGTGGAGACGTCACCACGAATGCATGTGACTCTTTAAGTCTAATGGAGTCACTGGCTCAGCTGATTCCATAGCTGCCTGCAGTGTAAAGGGTGATGAACATATGTGGCTACTTCTCCTATATATAACTGTAATAGTAGATTAGGTGCCAGAGATTAGAAAAAAGGCCCTTGGAAAGATTTACATCTGCAGTGGAGGTTCCATTATGAGACTTTGTCGCCGATTCTGGTAAAAATGCAGGACAAAATTCCACTGCTGGTATTTTGTCCAGCAGAATGATGGAGACCCCATGGACCTCATTATACTGTAGTACACAGGGTCTGTCAGGCGCAGTTGGTGTCCTTTACATGCTAGATCTACACTGGAAAAACTGAACAAGAAAATAGAAAATGCACAGCAGATTACATACTTACATGGCAAATTTTTGGACTGATTATCTGGAACAAACATTCATACATGCTTTTTTCAGATAATTGGTCCATGTTAAGGTTCCACAGATCACCTGGAATTCTTGTTTATCGGGTTAAAAAATTCTTGGTGCAGACGCCGCAATCATTGTTTTTGGGCAGCAGATTGTGCATTGTAAACAGAACTGCCCAGTTACAATGAATATGTATGGAGACGAGCGATGGCTGTAGCCATTGCTTGTCCCCATACAATTGAGATGGTGCATGGTAAATGTAGCTCTTCACCTTCACTGATGAGCAGGCAATTATTGGGAAGGAACAGCTCCTACCCGATAATTGTCTGCTCATTGGCGCAGTGTAAATACGCCTTGAGATGTGCTTTATAATACAGTAAATTTATGTAAAGTAACATAATCTTGGCTTAGTAAAATTGTCATTCTCATCTTAATGCCCCTTTACATGAACTGATGATCAGGAAAATTATCTGGAAGCACCATACTTAGGAATGTTCTTTCCTGATAATTGCCCTGTGTAAATGTTCCATTGATCAGCTTAGGAAAGAGCAAACACTTGTTCATCTGTGAACAGGGGAACAGCATTGTTTATGTATTTTCCAAAATCATAGTTTTTGAGCACCAGATTGTGCTGTGTAAACCCAGAAACAATGAATCTGTATGGTAACAAGAGATCACAGTACAAAGGAGATGACTTCTGCATGTAAATGTAGATCTCAGCTCTGCTGACAATCAAGCAATTATCGGGAATTAATTATTTGTTTCTAATAATTGCCCTCACATACACTGCAATTGCTTTACAGTCTTATAGCACATCTCTAGCATATGCTTTAACATAGTGATTGTCAGGGCTATGCTATCTGTCTTATTTTAGTTGTAGTTTAATTCCACTTCTTTTCAGTCTCAAGATCTTGAAGGGATGACTGCAGAGTTCTAGAAAGAATTTAAACCAGTGAGCTCCCTAAAGACTGATGGCTACTTAAATACTGTATATCAGACAATACCCCAGCTTAGAATTCCATTCAGTATTAAAATGTCAGTCAGCATTATGTACTAATGAATCTGGGTGGTAATCAAGTCATATCACACACTTAATGTTGTCTCTCCTGTCAGCCAGACTAGAAAATCTATAACTTTTCATGAATGTGTCAGTGGACTAGCCAATCTGAATGCTATGCCAAAAGGCAGCTTTGACACAGCCCATACCCAAACAAGACAGAATTAAATATAAAAATGCCTTTCATATAGTGAATTGGTTTCATACATATTTATAAGAATGTCATAAAGTAGGACACTTACTTAAATGTGCTGCCCAGTGAAAGGTTAAAAGGTGGTATCTGCTGAACTTTAATGCGCTGCAGCTTAGAGAACAACTGAAATCGTATTTTCCTGTTTTCTACCGGTACAAACATGACAAATGCCTGCGGGCTGAGTAATTGCTTGCTTTTCCTATGGACCAGCAGCAATGTGTATTTAGAGCTGACTTCCCGTCAGCCCTCCCTATCTTCTGGCATAGTGGTGTCTCTGATGTCACATTGCTGCCTTGTAGGCTGATTATTTCAGGACTTTGGACAGCTCCTTACACGTCTATGGAGCTTTGACCACTCCTAGGCACCTGTGCAATCTGCTTCCTTTCCCTATTGCTATTCAGTATGGAGGACATGAAGAATACACAGAATAGTTTATGAAATATTCAGTGCAATGTTATCAATAGTAATATAAGTAGAAATGTAGCTCTAGAAATGAGTGAAATGAAAAGAATAAAACAGTAAGCCCCACCTTTATCATTGTAGGAGAGTAAAACATTATGTCTATAGAGGACAAATAGAAGACCATTAGAAGTCAACATGCTTATAGTTTTCATTTTGCTTCTTCATGCCATCCTAATCCTTGTATGAAGACTCAAATTCACTCAAAGAGGTTGTCCAGGATTAGAAACGCATGGCTGATTTCTTCCAGAATTAGCACCACTGCTGTCCACAGATTATGTGGTATGGCACCTTAGACCTCATCACTTCATTAAAGCTGAGCTTCAATACCTGACACAAACCATGGACAGGTGATGTGCTGTTTCTAAAAGCAGCCATGCTTTTCTAATCCTTGACAATGACAACTCCTTTCAAGAAAATCAGAAGTACAGGTGTCCAGAAGATGGGTGAACATACCATGTGAAGCATGTAAAGCTGTGCAACAGCCCAATACTGCCTTAGCCTTCATGCACACAACCATAGTTGTGGCCTATGGCCTATACACATATATTTTTTTTACAATATACTAGCAGAGAAATAGGCTTATTTGTGAAGGATTCCTACTGTATGTGGTCTATATACTTTAAAAAGCACCTGGTTTACATTATATATCCTACATGACGTTATAAGCACAACAATAACTAGATGAGGATGTTCCAAGTGCGAGTGAAAGCAATGTTACCCTTGATTGTAAGTGAGACCAGAGACCAAGACAGTGCCAAGCCCATTGTGGCCTTGTGTTTACTAGAAGCTGTGAGTTGCTCTGTAAGCTCAACAGGAACTGTAACCATTAAGTTACATGTCCAATATAGACTACCCACGAGAGACTATAACTGCCAAGCTGTGTGCCGTTAATTGTAACCTCTTTTCTATGCACCCAATTGAGACTGTAACCACCAATCTAGGTATCACTGTATGTAACAATTACACTGTGTGCCCCAGCTGGAGAAAATGAATATTCCTTAGAACTGTGCTGTGTCCATTATTGTGTCGTCAATAGGTATGAGAAAACTCGTGGCTCACCGGGTTCGGACGAACTTCAGGCCATTGAGGGTTTAAAACTAATTTTAAAAACTCACCTTGTCCATTTGATCACGCAGCCGGTATCCTCTTCTTTCGACTTTGTGCAGGACCTGCAAAAGGACCTGTGATGACGTCACTGCACTCACCACATTGTGAGTGCGGTGACGTCACTGCAGGTCCTTCTACTTTCATTCAGAGGGACCTATGGTAATGTTGCCTGCAGAAAGTAGAAAGAAGAGGATACCGGCTGAACGATCAAGTGGATGAGGCGAGTTTTTTAAAATTATTTTTAACCCTTCAATGGCCATTTTATTTCTGTCTTAAGAATGCTATTATTTTCTGTTATGACCATGTTATAATGGAAAATAATAAAATAACTCGAACACCGAACCCAATCTTCTGTGAAAAAGTCCGGGTTTGGGTCCAGGTACCCAAACTTGCAAAGTTTGGTACAAACCTGAAAACCTGAACTTTGCAGTTCAGGTTCGCTCAGCCCTAGTCGTCAACAATTGGAGTGCCCACCTTCATTTTGTGACATCCACAAGTACCCTGACAGGACAAAGGATTAAACATTAGCTGACCTTCTTACAAGGATGCTGAAGGACAAATCTAAGAAAGATATTATAAGGGATGGGATTGTTTAAAGGGATTATCCAACAAAAGTGAATTATACCCTGTAGATAGAAAAGGGTCCTCTTGTCCCCTCTCTAAATGGAGCACGAGTGTGCATGTTGATCCACCGCTCAATTCATTTCTGTAGGACTGCCATTGACAGTGCCCCATCAGTGAAAAGCTGATAAATTATTTTTTGTGGGTTAACACCTATAAGTGAAAATTAAACACAGTTAAGATCTCCTCTGATCAACTTATACTTATACAGTAGTACGTAAAGAGGTTTTCTGGGCATTATACAAGATGATGTTCTGTGAAGGGCTGATGCAATCCTGAGCCCGTTTCTGTCAGGCTTCTCAGAATTCCTTCTTTACAAGAGACCATAATGGAGAAATACTGTGTGACTGTCCCATCAGGCTAAATAGCTATCAGGAAAACTTAGCATGAAGGCATGCTCTGGAGGGCAGTGAATAGTGGGGACTTCTCCCCTGACCCCCTACTCAGAAAGCTCTGCAAGTAGAAACAATCTGCTATATTCACATCATTAATGGGTTAATTGAGGCCATCTTATATTACTGGAGAACACAGCATGTCTATCAGCCTTACATTTCAGGATATATTTGTCATTGCATCACTGAGTATGAGTACATCCAATACCACTGTGATTACAAGCTCAAAATTTGAAATTTAATAAATGCATAGGAAAGTGAAAAGCAGGCAAAAATGCTAAAAATAGTATGCTATATCTTTTCATAGTTAAAGGAGTTCTTCATTTTCATTTAACTGATGATCTATCCTCTGGATGGATCATCAGCTTCTGATCAGCCGGGGTCCGACACCCAGGATCCCCGCCGATCAGCTGTTTGAGAAGGCAGCGGCGCTCCAGCAGCGCCGCGGCCTTCTCACTGTTTACCGCCGGGCCGCCCGCCCACTGACGTCACGACTTGTATCAACTAGAGTGGGCGCGGCTAAGCTCCATTCAAGTGAACAGAGCTTATCCGCGCCCACTCTAGTTGATACAAGTCGTGACGTCAGTGGGCGGGCGGCCCGGCGGTAAACAGTGAGAAGGCAGCGGCGCTGCTGGAGCGCCACTGCCTTCTCAAACAGCTGATCGGCGGGGGTCCCGGGTGTCGGACCCCCGCCGATCAGAAGCTGATGATCTATCCAGAGGATAGATCATCAGTTAAATGAAAGTGAAGAACCCCTTTAACAGAGATAGATATGACCAAACCACTCAAAATTCGGTTTGGGATCGATTTGGCTGATTGGGTCAACCGAATAATTCTGTCAACATTAATTCTACCCGAATCGAAAGTGCTTCAATTGGCCTGAAAATGTGTGGATAGAACTCTAAGGTCTCTGTGGATCTTCAAAATTCCAAATTTTACAAAATTACTAAATTCACATTGAATCCAATTACTTTAGAATCAATTTGCTCATCTCTACAAAAACAGTTAACTTGAAGAAAATATAAACCAAGGACAATCACTATGAAGAACTCAGCTCTCCTGTAAAGAATAGTCCACATTTAAAATATTGATAGATGAGACTGCTCCTTGGTGACATTCACATATAAAGTGCACCTGCTATGTGACATGCAAGCCAAAAGAGTAATCCCTATACATTAAGAAACCTTCCTAGTGTGACAGTATACACATGAGTCTCTGACACGGAAGATTTGTGCCTTGTGCCATTCTCTGCAGTGTAATGAAATTTCCACTTGGCTGACTGAGGAGACACAGGACAAAGCATCTGTTTTCCCCTTATCACCCAGAGAACCAGGAACCGAATGACCCTCTGGGACCTTCACCCCTTTGTGTGATGGGTGAAAGATGAGAGCAACTAAAGAAAAAGGCAATTAATGGGCTGAAGAGCTAGACAACATACCAAAAACACCTATTAACAGGTTATATAGAGGTGGCCTGGTCCCAAAGAGCTCCCTTGTTCTTAAAAGAAACCTATCAAGCCTTCAGTTTAAAGTTTATTTTTGGAGTGGAGCAGAGCTAATCAATAAAGACTAGGAAGGGACATAAGCAGGGAAGCAGTAATCTCTCAGCGGCCCAGCCTGGCTGCTTACATACAACTGCTTGCTATTACCTAGGGCTTGTTAAATATTGTTCCTTTTTAATCGGTTTTATTTGGCCGACCTGTTCTTCTGTACAGAGATTCTGCTGGGATAATTGGCTGGGAATTTGTTTACCTCGGCACAGGCCGATCTTTCTTCCTCCCTCCTCTCAGCTTGCTGTTTTCTGCTTTCAATGCAACAATTTTTGTATGCATCTCACTTTTTATTCTCTGTGTGTTCTTCATTTCTCTGTACCTTATTTTCTCATTTTTATTGCTGCTGGCTTGAGCACTTATAATCTAATATATATTTTCATATATTAGTCTCTAATACCTTTTCTAATCCATTTTGCTCTCTTCCATCTATGCTGTTCACCTAGTGAGTTCATTTATGAGTGTTAATGCTTGAATTTGTTGGGGTTACCGGGGTGCTGTGCTAGAACATGCTGGCATATAAGCGGCCAATTTAAAGAGTATTTATTTCTCGCCAGGCATAGATAACAAACACAGCTAATTATTTCAAGATCACAATGAGCTAGGGATCAGGTCTAATTACGGCATTTAGCACAATACAATTTGAAAGTGCCAGCTGATCACTTAAAGGGTACTTTCTCATTTGAGAAGTACTGTATTTACAGGTATTTGAGTATTTGTAAATATTATCTATCTATCTATCGCATATCTATCTATGTCATATCTAGCTATCTATCTATCCATCTATGTCATATCTATCCATCTATGTCATATCTATCTATGTCATATATATCTATCTATCTATCTATCTATCTATCTATGTCATATCTATCTATCTATCTATCTATGTCATATCTATATATCTATCTAAAAGAAAATAATGAGGCAGCACTTCAAATACAGTGAAAGGGTGTTGGACCCATTTATTTTCCCAATAGCAATGTTTCAGCCCAGCACAATGAGGCCTTTGTCAAGCAATAAGGTAGTGCCATGTTTGGCATTAAATACTCAGATACATAATTGTGGTATAATTGATCACTAGTGATGAGCGGCAGGTGCCATATTCGATTTCGACGAAATTCGCGAATATTCGATAGAATATTCGTTTTATATTCGTCGAAATCGAATATTCGTCATTATTCTTGTTATCGCGATTAATATGCGATTTAAATAATCGAATTTCGATTTTAACTTAAAGGCTACTCTCCTATTGAAATCGCAATTCGATTTTTTCAAGTTATAATAATCGAATTTCGATTTTAACTTAGCACTGCTATATGCCATATTAGGCTAACTAATATGGCATATAGCAGTGCTAAGTTAAAATCGAAATTCGATTATTATAACTTGAAAAAATCGAATTGCGATTTCAACGTAATTCTCAAATCCGACAGTACATTCTAGTATATGGAGATGTTCCCATGGTGATGGGGACGCTCCATGAGCATGGAAGTCGGCAGAAGCGGCAACGGGCACTGACTGGAGCAGCCAGGAAGCCAGGAATCCAAAGGACAGGTAAGAACAACTTTAGGGAAGTGGGAAAGAAAAGAATATAACAATAAAAAAAAAAAAAAAAAAGAATATTCGAAATATCGAATTGATATCACTATATTCGAAATATTCGCGAATTAGCGAAGTGCCGATATTCGCGAAAAAAATTCGATATTCGAATATTCGCGCTCAACACTATTGATCACATGATATTGAAAATAATTAAATCAAATAAACCTTAAAAAACATATTTCATATAGGAATAGACATAATACATGATTCAAAAGTGTATGTGATCAAAGTCCATAACTGTGGATCACATAGAATAGTGTGTGATAAAGCAAAAACCATAATATAATAGAGTGATCAGTGTATAAGGGGTTAATACCCCAAATCGCCATGTGTTAAATTCATTTAGGGTGATACAGCAACAGCTGTGTCCATGTACAAACCATGTCTCTAATCTGAGCTGCTGTTAACCTGCGATTTCTGAGGCTGGTGACTCGGATGAACTTATCCTCCACAGCAGAGGTGACTCTTGGTCTTCCTTTCCTGGGGCGGTCCGCATGTGAGCCAGTTTCTTTGTAGCGCTTGATGGTTTTTGTGACTGCACTTGGGGACACTTTCAAAGTTTTCCCAATTTTTCGGACTGACTGAACTTCATTTCTTAAAGTAATGATGGCCACTCGTTTTTCTTTATTTAGCTGCTTTTTTCTTGCCATAATACAAATTCTAACAGTCTATTCAGTAGGACTATCAGCTGTGTATCCACCTGACTACTCCACAACGCAACTGATGGTCCCAACCCCATTCATAAGGCAAGAAATCCCACTTATTAAACCTGACAGGGCACAGCTGTGAAGTGAAAACCATTTCAGGTGACTACCTCTTGAAGCTCATCAAGAGAATGCCAAGAGTGTGCAAAGCAGTAATCAAAGCAAAAGGTGACTACTTTGAAGAACCTAGAATATGACATATTTTCAGTTGTTTCACACTTTTTTGTTATGTATATAATTCCACATGTGTTAATTCATAGTTTTGATGCCTTCAGTGTGAATCTACAATTTTCATAGTCATGAAAATAAAGAAAACTCTTTGAATGAGAAGGTGTGTCCAAACTTTTGGTCTGTACTGTATCTTTTGATATACATTTACATATCTTAATATCCTCAGTGGAATACGGTCTCTGAACAATGGATTCTGTCCTTTTAATATGATAGGAAGCCAATAGTTGGTTACTCTTACCACTAGTAAAGATGTATGTAGCCTCAATGTAGGTGTGCTACATTACTCTGATAAATGTTCAGCAAATCCCTTAATGTGGCCACTAAACGTTTTATAGGGTCGCTTTCCTTCCAAGGGATGGCTTATAAATTTACCTTTTTTTTGTAATCTGCAGGGCAAGAAGATTCACTGTTCAGCACTGCTCCTTAGTGCCATTCTGATCTGTAGCTTACTACTGACTCACCATTACTTCATTCTAGAGAAGAAGTGGGAGGCTCCAACCCTGCCCAGACACTAGTGAACCTCCCACTTTATACAGTCTATTGTACCCAATACACAGGATATAAGAACACTGACATATGCAATGGAGACACTCCAATATGGCTGTGCAGCTTTCCTGGTCACGGCAACTCTCCCTGTGGGGCACTCTGCAGAATCTTTAACAGTTTTCTTTTCTCAAGACTTTAACATGCTTCCAAGTTATGGTACAGTATCTCCATTCTCAGAACTCCCTGCTCACACTTAGTACTGTATCTCAACAGTTGGAGTATCTCTCTTCACAACACAAATTTGTGGCTTACAGTGCAGAAGACTGGCTTTTCATTGTGGTCCTGAACTGACTTCTCCACAGGTTTCTAGCTGCTCCTGGCTGAGGGAACTAGGAAGTGCATGTTGGCTACCCTTGCTCCCGTCTCAATCTCTCTCTCTGCGTGGTGTTTGGTTGCTCTGTAGTCCCTTATGACTAGTACCCTATATGACTAGTACGTCACAGCTACCCTTTCTAGCTGAGCAAAACAGGAATATTGCTGGATCTGTGTCCAGCAGATTTTCCCTGGAACTCACTCTCAGTTTCAGGCTCTCCTGCATTTGACCAAAGGGATTGCCTGCCCTTTTATTTATCATTTCAAAACATATAAGGGCCTGCTTAGATTATGTGACCAAAAAGGTCCTGTGCACATAACAGCACATGATTCAACACTAGAGTTGAGCGAACACCTGGATGTTCGGGTTCGAGAAGTTCGGCCGAACATCCCGGAAATGTTCGGGTTCGGGATCCGAACCCGATCCGAACTTCGTCCCGAACCCGAACCCCATTGAAGTCAATGGGGACCCGAACTTTTCGGCACTAAAAAGGCTGTAAAACAGCCCAGGAAAGAGCTAGAGGGCTGCAAAAGGCAGCAACATGTAGGTAAATCCCCTGCAAACAAATGTGGATAGGGAAATGAATTAAAATAAAAATTAAATAAATAAAAATTAACCAAAATCAATTGGAGAGAGGTTCCATAGCAGAGAATCTGGCTTCCCGTCACCCACCACTGGAACAGTCCATTCTCAGATATTTAGGCCCCGGCACCCAGGCAGAGGAGAGAGGTCCCGTAACAGAGAATCTGTCTTCATGTCAGCAGAGAATTAGTCTGCATGTCATAGCAGAGAATGAGGCTTCACGTCAGCCACCACTGCAACAGTCCATTGGCATATATTTAGGCCCAGCACCCAGGCAGAGGAGGGAGGTCCCGTAACAGAGAATCTGTCTTCATGTCAGCAGAGAATTAGTCTGCATGTCATAGCAGAGAATGAGGCTTCACGTCAGCCACCACTGCAACAGTCCATTGGCATATATTTAGGCCCAGCACACACACAGGCAGAGGAGAGAGGTCCCGTAACAGAGAATCTGGCTTCATGTCAGCAGAGAATCAGTCTGCATGTCATAGCAGAGAATGAGGCTTCACGTCAGCCACCACTGCAACAGTCCATTGGCATATATTTAGGCCCAGCACACACACAGGCAGAGGAGAGAGGTCCCGTAACAGAGAATCTGGCTTCATGTCAGCAGAGAATCAGTCTGCATGTCATAGCAGAGAATGAGGCTTCACGTCAGCCACCACTGCAACAGTCCATTGGCATATATTTAGGCCCAGCACCCAGGCAGAGGAGGGAGGTCCCGTAACAGAGAATCTGTCTTCATGTCAGCAGAGAATTAGTCTGCATGTCATAGCAGAGAATGAGGCTTCACGTCAGCCACCACTGCAACAGTCCATTGGCATATATTTAGGCCCAGCACACACACAGGCAGAGGAGAGAGGTCCCGTAACAGAGAATCTGGCTTCATGTCAGCAGAGAATCAGTCTGCATGTCATAGCAGAGAATGAGGCTTCACGTCAGCCACCACTGCAACAGTCCATTGGCATATATTTAGGCCCAGCACACACACAGGCAGAGGAGAGAGGTCCCGTAACAGAGAATCTGGCTTCATGTCAGCAGAGAATCAGTCTGCATGTCATAGCAGAGAATGAGGCTTCACGTCAGCCACCACTGCAACAGTCCATTGGCATATATTTAGGCCCAGCACCCAGGCAGAGGAGGGAGGTCCCGTAACAGAGAATCTGTCTTCATGTCAGCAGAGAATTAGTCTGCATGTCATAGCAGAGAATGAGGCTTCACGTCAGCCACCACTGCAACAGTCCATTGGCATATATTTAGGCCCAGCACCCAGGCAGAGGAGGGAGGTCCCGTAACAGAGAATCTGTCTTCATGTCAGCAGAGAATTAGTCTGCATGTCATAGCAGAGAATGAGGCTTCACGTCAGCCACCACTGGAACAGTCCATTCTCAGATATTTAGGCCCCGGCACCCAGGCAGAGGAGAGAGGTCCCGTAACAGAGAATCTGTCTTCATGTCAGCAGAGAATTAGTCTGCATGTCATAGCAGAGAATGAGGCTTCACGTCAGCCACCACTGCAACAGTCCATTGGCATATATTTAGGCCCAGCACCCAGGCAGAGGAGAGAGGTCCCGTAACAGACAATCTGGCTTCATGTCAGCAGAGAATCAGTCTGCATGTCATAGCAGAGAATCAGGCTTCACGTCACCCACCACTGCAACAGTCCATTGTCATAAATTTAGGCCCAGCACTAGTGTTGAGCGGCATGTCCCATATTCGAATTCGCGAAATTTTGTGAATATTCGAAAGAATATTCGTAAAATATTCGCGATTATTCAAATTCGTTATTATTTCGCATATGCGATAATTCGAATTATCGCATAATACATATGCTATGCAAAATTCACATGTGCGCTAATGAAATCGCCTTACGAAGATTCGCAACTCAATTCAATCACTAATGTATGAATGCAATGCCCTTTGCCTCTGTTCTGGGACAAGTGTAGATATTCGCATGTGCGCTAATAAAATCGCCTTACGAAGATTCGCACCTCAATCACTTTCTAGGGAATGTGAGACTTTTGGGAATCAATCGAGATACAGTGGGGGGTGATGACAGTAGTTGACAGAGTACAGATCAATGTAATCTGTAAGGTGGAAAGTAAAATAAAAAATACGAATATTCGTAAATCGAATTTTACGAAGTTCTACGTATTCGCGAATATGGTGCTATACTATATGAATGCACAGGCCTTTGCCTCTCTGTTCTGGGGACAAGTGTAGATATTTGCATTTGCGTTAATAAAATCGCCTTACGAAGATTCGCAGCTCAATTCAATCACTAATGTATGAATGCAAAGCCCTTTGCCTCTGTTCTGGGACAAGTGTAGATATTCGCATGTGCGCTAATAAAATCGCCTTACGAAGATTCGCAACTCAATTCACTAATGTATGAATGCAAAGCCCTTTGCCTCTGTTCTGGGACGTGCCGATATTCGCATGTGCGCTAATAAAATCGCCTTACGAAGATTCGCGCCTCAATCACTTTCTAGGCAATGTGAGTAAGATCTGAGCTGTTGGACCTTTGGGAAACAATCAATTATATGTGTACTGTAATTTTGTGGGGGGGGGGGGGAAACAAAAAACGAATATTCGTTTTTACGAATATATAGCACTATATTCGAAATATTCGCGAAATCGCGAAGTTGCGATATTCGCGAAAAAAATTTGCTTTTCGAATATTCGCGCTCAACACTACCCAGCACCCAGGCAGAGGAGAGAGGTCCCGTAACAGAGAATCTGGCTTCATGTCAGCAGAGAATCAGTCTTCATATCATAGCAGAGAATCAGGCTTCACGTCACCCACCACTGTAAGAGTCAATTTTCATAAATTTAGGCCCAGAACCCAGGCAGAGGAGAAAGGTCCCGTAACAGACAATCTGGCTTCATGTCAGCAGAGAATCAGTCTTCATATCATAGCAGAGAATCAGGCTTCACGTCACCCACCACTGCAACAGTCAATTGTCATAAATTTAGGCCCAGCACCCAGGCAGAGGAGAGAGCTCCCGTAACAGAGGATCTGGCTTCATGTCAGCAGAGAATCAGTCTGCATGTCATAGCAGAGAATGAGGCTTCACGTCACCCACCACTGCAACAGTCCATTGGCATATATTTAGGCCTAGCACACAGGCAGAGCAGAGAGGTCCCGTAACAGACAATCTGGCTTCATGTCAGCAGAGAATCAGTCTGCATGTCATAGCAGAGAATGAGGCTTCACGTCACCCACCACTGCAACAGTCCATTGGCATATATTTAGGCCTAGCACACAGGCAGAGCAGAGAGGTCCCGTAACAGACAATCTGGCTTCATGTCAGCAGAGAATCAGTCTGCATGTCATAGCAGAGAATGAGGCTTCACGTCACCCACCACTGCAACAGTCCATTGGCATATATTTAGGCCTAGCACACAGGCAGAGCAGAGAGGTCCCGTAACAGACAATCTGGCTTCATGTCAGCAGAGAATCAGTCTGCATGTCATAGCAGAGAATGAGGCTTCACGTCACCCACCACTGCAACAGTCCATTGGCATATATTTAGGCCTAGCACACAGGCAGAGCAGAGAGGTCCCGTAACAGACAATCTGGCTTCATGTCAGCAGAGAATCAGTCTGCATGTCATAGCAGAGAATGAGGCTTCACGTCACCCACCACTGCAACAGTCCATTGGCATATATTTAGGCCTAGCACACAGGCAGAGCAGAGAGGTCCCGTAACAGACAATCTGGCTTCATGTCAGCAGAGAATCAGTCTGCATGTCATAGCAGAGAATGAGGCTTCACGTCACCCACCACTGCAACAGTCCATTGGCATATATTTAGGCCTAGCACACAGGCAGAGCAGAGAGGTCCCGTAACAGACAATCTGGCTTCATGACAGCAGAGAATCAGTCTGCATGTCATAGCAGAGAATGAGGCTTCACGTCAGCCACCACTGCAACAGTCCATTGGCATATATTTAGGCCTAGCACACAGGCAGAGCAGAGAGGTCCCGTAACAGACAATCTGGCTTCATGACAGCAGAGAATCAGTCTGCATGTCATAGCAGAGAATCAGGCTTCACGTCAGCCACCACTGCAACAGTCCATTGTCATAAATTTAGGCCCAGCACCCAGGCAGAGGAGAGAGGTCCCGTAACAGAGAATCTGGCTTCATGTCAGCAGAGAATCAGTCTTCATATCATAGCAGAGAATCAGGCTTCACGTCACCCACCACTGCAACAGTCAATTGTCATAAATTTAGGCCCAGCACCCAGGCAGAGGAGAGAGCTCCCGTAACAGAGGATCTGGCTTCATGTCAGCAGAGAATCAGTCTGCATGTCATAGCAGAGAATGAGGCTTCACGTCACCCACCACTGCAACAGTCCATTGGCATATATTTAGGCCTAGCACACAGGCAGAGGAGAGGTTCATTCAACTTTGGGTAGCCTCGCAATATAATGGTAAAATGAAAATAAAAATAGGATTGAATGAGGAAGTGCCCTGGAGTCCAATAATATATGGTTATGGGGAGGTAGTTAATGTCTAATCTGGACAAGGGACGGACAGGTCCTGTGGGATCCATGCCTGGTTCATTTTTATGAACGTCAGCTTGTCCACATTGGCTGTAGACAGGCGGCTGCGTTTGTCTGTAATGACGCCCCCTGCCGTGCTGAATACACGTTCAGACAAAACGCTGGCTGCCGGGCAGGCCAGCACCTCCAAGGCATAAAAGGCTAGCTCTGGCCACGTGGACAATTTAGAGACCCAGAAGTTGAATGGGGCCGAACCATCAGTCAGTACGTGGAGGGGTGTGCACACGTACTGTTCCACCATGTTAGTGAAATGTTGCCTCCTGCTAACACGTTGCGTATCAGGTGGTGGTGCAGTTAGCTGTGGCGTGTTGACAAAAGTTTTCCACATCTCTGCCATGCTAACCCTGCCCTCAGAGGAGCTGGCCGTGACACAGCTGCCTTGGCGACCTCTTGCTCCTCCTCTGCCTTGGCCTTGGGCTTCCACTTGTTCCCCTGTGACATTTGGGAATGCTCTCAGTAGCGTGTCTACCAACGTGCGCTTGTACTCGCGCATCTTCCTATCACGCTCCAGTGCAGGAAGTAAGGTGGGCACATTGTCTTTGTAGCGTGGATCCAGCAGGGTGGCAACCCAGTAGTCCGCACAGGTTAAAATGTGGGCAACTCTGCTGTCGTTGCGCAGGCACTGCAGCATGTAGTCGCTCATGTGTGCCAGGCTGCCCAGGGATAAGGACAAGCTGTCCTCTGTGGGAGGCGTATCGTCATCGTCCTGCCTTTCCCCCCAGCCACGCACCAGTGATGGACCCGAGCTGCGTTGGGTGCCACCCCGCTGTGACCATGCTTCATCCTCATCCTCCTCCACCTCCTCCTCATCCTCGTCCTCCTCGTCCTCCAGTAGTGGGCCCTGGCTGGCCACATTTGTACCTGGCCTCTGCTGTTGCCAAAAACCTCCCTCTGAGTCACTTCGAAGAGACTGGCCTGAAAGTGCTAAAAATGACCCCTCTTCCTCCTCCTCCTCCTCCTCCTCCTGGGCCACCTCCTCTTCCATCATCGCCCTAAGTGTTTTCTCAAGGAGACATAGAAGTGGTATTGTAACGCTGATAACGGTGTCATCGCCACTGGCCATGTTGGTGGAGTACTCGAAACAGCGCAACAGGGCACACAGGTCTCGCATGGAGGCCCAGTCATTGGTGGTGAAGTGGTGCTGTTCTGTAGTGCGACTGACCCGTGCGTGCTGCAGCTGAAACTCCACTATGGCCTGCTGCTGCTCGCACAGTCTGTCCAGCATGTGCAAGGTGGAGTTCCACCTGGTGGGCACGTCGCATATGAGGCGGTGAGCGGGAAGGCCGAAGTTACGCTGTAGCGCAGACAGGCGAGCAGCAGCAGGATGTGAACGCCGGAAGCGCGAACAGACGGCCCGCACTTTATGCAGCAGCTCTGACATGTCGGGGTAGTTGTGAATGAACTTCTGCACCACCAAATTCAGCACATGCGCCAAGCAAGGGATGTGCGTCAAATTGGCTAGTCCCAGAGCTGCAACGAGATTTCGCCCATTATCACACACCACCAGGCCGGGCTTGAGGCTCACCGGCAGCAACCACTCGTCGGTCTGTTGTTCTATACCCCGCCACAACTCCTGTGCGGTGTGGGGCCTGTCCCCCAAACATATGAGTTTCAGAATGGCCTGCTGACGTTTACCCCGGGCTGTGCTGAAGTTGGTGGTGAAGGTGTGTGGCTGACTGGATGAGCAGGTGGAAGAAGAGGAGGAGGAAGCCGAGAAGGAGGAGGTGGCAACAGGAGGCAAAGAATGTTGCCCTGCGATCCTTGGCGGCGGAAGGACGTGCGCCAAACAGCTCTCCGCCTGGGGCCCAGCTGCCACTACATTTACCCAGTGTGCAGTTAGGGAGATATAGCGTCCCTGGCCGTGCTTACTGGTCCACGTATCTGTGGTTAGGTGGACCTTGCTACAGATGGCGTTGCGCAGTGCACACTTGATTTTATCGGATACTTGGTTGTGCAGGGAAGGCACGGCTCTCTTGGAGAAGTAGTGCCGGCTGGGAACAACATACTGTGGGACAGCAAGCGACATGAGCTGTTTGAAGCTGTCTGTGTCCACCAGCCTAAATGACAGCATTTCATAGGCCAGTAGTTTAGAAATGCTGGCATTCAGGGCCAGGGATCGAGGGTGGCTAGGTGGGAATTTACGCTTTCTATCAAATGTTTGTGAGATGGAGAGCTGAACGCTGGCGTGTGACATGGTTGAGACGCTTGGTGACGGAGGTGGTGGTGGTGGTGTTGGTGGTACATCCCCTGTTTGCTGGGCGGCAGGTGCCAACGTTCCTCCAGAGGCGGAGGAAGAGGCCGAGGCGGCAGCAGCAGAATAGGCCGAGGCGGCAGCAGCAGAAGAGGTAGCAGGGGGAGCCTGAGTGACTTCCTTGGTTTTAAGGTGTTTACTCCACTGCAGTTCATGCTTTGCATGCAGGTGCCTGGTCATGCAGGTTGTGCTCAGGTTCAGAACGTTAATGCCTCGCTTCAGGCTCTGATGGCACAGCGTGCAAACCACTCGGGTCTTGTCGTCAGCACATTGTTTGAAGAAGTGCCATGCCAGGGAACTCCTTGAAGCTGCCTTTGGGGTGCTCGGTCCCAGATGGCGGCGGTCAGTAGCAGGCGGAGTCTCTTGGCGGCGGGTGTTCTGCTTTTGCCCACTGCTCCCTCTTTTGCTACGCTGTTGGCTCGGTCTCACCACTGCCTCTTCCTCCGAACTGTGAAAGTCAGTGGCACGACCTTCATTCCATGTGGGGTCTAGGACCTCATCGTCCCCTGCATCGTCTTCCACCCAGTCTTGATCCCTGACCTCCTGTTCAGTCTGCACACTGCAGAAAGACGCAGCAGTTGGCACCTGTGTTTCGTCATCATCAGAGACATGCTGAGGTGGTATTCCCATGTCCTCATCATCAGGAAACATAAGTGGTTGTGCGTCAGTGCATTCTATGTCTTTCACCGCTGGGGAAGGGCTAGGTGGATGCCCTTGGGAAACCCTGCCAGCGGAGTCTTCAAACAGCATAAGAGACTGCTGCATAACTTGAGGCTGAGACAGTTTCCCTGGTATGCATGGGGGTGATGTGACAGACTGATGGGGTTGGTTTTCAGGCGCCATCTGTGCGCTTTCTGCAGAAGACTGGGTGGGAGATAATGTGAACGTGCTGGATCCACTGTCGGCCACCCAATTGACTAATGCCTGTACCTGCTCAGGCCTTACCATCCTTAGAACGGCATTGGGCCCCACCATATATCGCTGTAAATTCTGGCGGCTACTGGGACCTGAGGTAGTTGGTACACTAGGACGTGTGGATGTGGCAGAACGGCCACGTCCTCTCCCAGCACCAGAGGGTCCACTAACACCACCACGACCATGTCCACGTCCGCGTCCCTTACTAGATGTTTTTCTCATTGTTATGGTTCACCACAACAACAAATATATTATTTGGCCCAATGTATTGTATTCAAATTCAGCGGGATATAAATTTGAGGCCTAGTATTTAGGCGCTGGGTGACCGGTATGGATTTAGTGACAGAATTAGACTTGGAAATGCACAGAAGCGTGTGTGTGTGAAGTTATTCTGAATGACCCAATGTGCACCTTGAATATTATATACCCTTTTAGGGATAGATTTCAAATAGCTCTGATATAGCAGAAACCACTAAATTATGAAATTGCTAAATTGGGAATTGTACTTCAACCCAGAACAAAAATGTGCTTTGACGGACACTAAATATCTTGCCCAGCAACAACAGTACAACGGTGGGTAACGAGAGATTTAGAGGGAATTAAATTTGAGGCCTAGTATTTAGGCGCTGGGTCACCGGTATGGATTTAGTGACAGAATTAGACTTGGAAATACACAGTAGCGGGTGTGTGTGAAGTTATTCTGAATGACCCTATGTGCACCTTCAATATTATATACCCTTTTAGGGATAGATTTCAAATAGCTCTGATATAGCAGAAACCACTAAATTATGAAATTGCTAAATTGGGAATTGTACTTCAACCCAGAACAAAAAATGTGCTTTGACGGACACTAAATATCTTGCCCAGCAACAACAGTACAGCGGTGGGTAACGAGAGATTTAAAGGGAATTAAATTTGAGGCCTAGTATTTAGGCGCTGGGTCACCGGTATGGATTTAGTGACAGAATTAGACTTGGAAATACACAGTAGCGGGTGTGTGTGAAGTTATTCTGAATGACCCTATGTGCACCTTCAATATTATATACCCTTTTAGGGATAGATTTCAAATAGCTCTGATATAGCAGAAACCACTAAATTATGAAATTGCTAAATTGGGAATTGTACTTCAACCCAGAACAAAAAATGTGCTTTGACGGACACTAAATATCTTGCCCAGCAACAACAGTACAGCGGTGGGTAACGAGAGATTAGAGGGAATTAAATTTGAGGCCTAGTATTTAGGCGCTGGGTCACCGGTATGGATTTAGTGACAGAATTAGACTTGGAAATACACAGTAGCGGGTGTGTGTGAAGTTATTCTGAATGACCCTATGTGCACCTTCAATATTATATACCCTTTTAGGGATAGATTTCAAATAGCTCTGATATAGCAGAAACCACTAAATTATGAAATTGCTAAATTGGGAATTGTACTTCAACCCAGAACAAAAAATGTGCTTTGACGGACACTAAATATCTTGCCCAGCAACAACAGTACAGCGGTGGGTAACGAGAGATTTAGAGGGAATTAAATTTGAGGCCTAGTATTTAGGCGCTGGGTCACCGGTATGGATTTAGTGACAGAATTAGACTTGGAAATGCACAGAAGCGTGTGTGTGAAGTTATTCTGAATGACCCAATGTGCACCTTCAATATTATATACCCTTTTTGGGATAGATTTCAAATAGCTCTGATATAGCAGGAACCACTAAATTATGAAATTGCTAAATTGGGAATTGTACTTCAACCCAGAACAAAAAATGTGCTTTGACGGGCACTAAATAACTTTCCCAGCTACAACAGGACAACGGTAACGAGAGATTTAGAGGGATTTAAATTTGAGGCCTAGTATTTAGGCGCTGGGTGACAGGTATGGGTTTAGTGACAGAATTAGACTTGGAAATACACAGTAGCGGGTGTGTGTGAAGTTATTCTGAATGACCCTATGTGCACCTTCAATATTATATACCCTTTTAGGGATAGATTTCAAATAGCTCTGATATAGCAGAAACCACTAAATTATGAAATTGCTAAATTGGGAATTGTACTTCAACCCAGAACAAAAAATGTGCTTTGACGGACACTAAATATCTTGCCCAGCAACAACAGTACAGCGGTGGGTAACGAGAGATTTAGAGGGAATTAAATTTGAGGCCTAGTATTTAGGCGCTGGGTCACCGGTATGGATTTAGTGACAGAATTAGACTTGGAAATGCACAGAAGCGTGTGTGTGAAGTTATTCTGAATGACCCAATGTGCACCTTCAATATTATATACCCTTTTTGGGATAGATTTCAAATAGCTCTGATATAGCAGGAACCACTAAATTATGAAATTGCTAAATTGGGAATTGTACTTCAACCCAGAACAAAAAATGTGCTTTGACGGGCACTAAATAACTTTCCCAGCTACAACAGGACAACGGTAACGAGAGATTTAGAGGGATTTAAATTTGAGGCCTAGTATTTAGGCGCTGGGTGACAGGTATGGGTTTAGTGACAGAATTAGACTTGGAAATACACAGTAGCGGGTGTGTGTGAAGTTATTCTGAATGACCCTATGTGCACCTTCAATATTATATACCCTTTTAGGGATAGATTTCAAATAGCTCTGATATAGCAGAAACCACTAAATTATGAAATTGCTAAATTGGGAATTGTACTTCAACCCAGAACAAAAAATGTGCTTTGACGGACACTAAATATCTTGCCCAGCAACAACAGTACAGCGGTGGGTAACGAGAGATTTAGAGGGAATTAAATTTGAGGCCTAGTATTTAGGCGCTGGGTCACCGGTATGGATTTAGTGACAGAATTAGACTTGGAAATACACAGTAGCGGGTGTGTGTGAAGTTATTCTGAATGACCCTATGTGCACCTTCAATATTATATACCCTTTTGGGATAGATTTCAAATAGCTCTGATATAGCAGGAACCACTAAATTATGAAATTGCTAAATTGGGAATTGTACTTCAACCCAGAACAAAAAATGTGCTTTGACGGGCACTAAATAACTTCCCAGCTACAACAGGACAACGGTAACGAGAGATTTAGAGGGATTTAAATTTGAGGCCTAGTATTTAGGCGCTGGGTGACAGGTATGGGTTTAGTGACAGAATTAGACTTGGAAATACACAGTAGCGGGTGTGTGTGAAGTTATTCTGAATGACCCTATGTGCACCTTCAATATTATATACCCTTTTTGGGATAGATTTCAAATAGCTCTGATATAGCAGAAACCACTAAATTATGAAATTGCTAAATTGGGAATTGTACTTCAACCCAGAACAAAAAATGTGCTTTGACGGACACTAAATATCTTGCCCAGCAACAACAGTACAGCGGTGGGTAACGAGAGATTTAGAGGGAATTAAATTTGAGGCCTAGTATTTAGGCGCTGGGTCACCGGTATGGATTTAGTGACAGAATTAGACTTGGAAATACACAGTAGCGGGTGTGTGTGAAGTTACTCTGAATGACCCTATGTGCACCTTCAATATTATATACCCTTTTTGGGATAGATTTCAAAGAGCTCTGATATAGCAGGAACCACTAAATTATGAAATTGCTAAATTGGGAATTGTATTTCAACCCAGAACAAGAAATGTGCTTGAACGGACACTAAATAACTCGCCCAGCTACAGCACTAGGGACAGATTTAGATGGATATAAATTTGAGGCCTAGTATTTAGGCGCTGGGTGACAGGTATGGGTTTAGTGACAGAATTAGACTTGGAAATACACAGTAGCGGGTGTGTGTGAAGTTATTCTGAATGACCCTATGTGCACCTTCAATATTATATACCCTTTTAGGGATAGATTTCAAATAGCTCTGATATAGCAGAAACCACTAAATTATGAAATTGCTAAATTGGGAATTGTACTTCAACCCAGAACAAAAAATGTGCTTTGACGGACACTAAATATCTTGCCCAGCAACAACAGTACAGCGGTGGGTAACGAGAGATTTAGAGGGAATTAAATTTGAGGCCTAGTATTTAGGCGCTGGGTCACCGGTATGGATTTAGTGACAGAATTAGACTTGGAAATACACAGTAGCGGGTGTGTGTGAAGTTATTCTGAATGACCCTATGTGCACCTTCAATATTATATACCCTTTTTGGGATAGATTTCAAATAGCTCTGATATAGCAGGAACCACTAAATTATGAAATTGCTAAATTGGGAATTGTACTTCAACCCAGAACAAAAAATGTGCTTTGACGGGCACTAAATAACTTTCCCAGCTACAACAGGACAACGGTAACGAGAGATTTAGAGGGATTTAAATTTGAGGCCTAGTATTTAGGCGCTGGGTGACAGGTATGGGTTTAGTGACAGAATTAGACTTGGAAATACACAGTAGCGGGTGTGTGTGAAGTTATTCTGAATGACCCTATGTGCACCTTCAATATTATATACCCTTTTTGGGATAGATTTCAAATAGCTCTGATATAGCAGAAACCACTAAATTATGAAATTGCTAAATTGGGAATTGTACTTCAACCCAGAACAAAAAATGTGCTTTGACGGACACTAAATATCTTGCCCAGCAACAACAGTACAGCGGTGGGTAACGAGAGATTTAGAGGGAATTAAATTTGAGGCCTAGTATTTAGGCGCTGGGTCACCGGTATGGATTTAGTGACAGAATTAGACTTGGAAATACACAGTAGCGGGTGTGTGTGAAGTTACTCTGAATGACCCTATGTGCACCTTCAATATTATATACCCTTTTTGGGATAGATTTCAAAGAGCTCTGATATAGCAGGAACCACTAAATTATGAAATTGCTAAATTGGGAATTGTATTTCAACCCAGAACAAGAAATGTGCTTGAACGGACACTAAATAACTCGCCCAGCTACAGCACTAGGGACAGATTTAGCTGGATATAAATTTGAGGCCTAGTATTTAGGCGCTGGGTGACCGGTATGGATTTAGTGACAGAATTAGACTGGGATATGGCCAAAAATGAACAGACTATTGCTGGTTAAATGCACTTGGTGTGACAGCTTCACCCTGATGTAGGCTTTAGCCAAAAACAACCACACCATTGAGGGTTAAATGCACTTGGTGGACAGGCGCAGCTTGCCCCTGATTTTGTATATGGCCAAAAAATGAACAGACTATTGCTGGTTTAAATGCACTTGGTGTGACAGCTTCACCCTGATGTAGGCTTTAGCCAAAAAACAACCACACCATTGAGGGTTAAATGCACTTGGTGACAGGCGCAGCTTGCCCCTGATTTTGTATATGGCCAAAAAATGAACAGACTATTGCGGGTTAAATGCACTTGGTGTGACAGCTTCACCCTGATGTAGGCTTTAGCCAAAAAACAACCACACCATTGAGGGTTAAATGCACTTGGTGACAGGCGCAGCTTGCCCCTGATTTTGTATATGGCCAAAAAATGAACAGACTATTGCTGGTTAAATGCACTTGGTGTGACAGCTTCACCCTGATGTAGGCTTTAGCCAAAAAACAACCACACCATTGAGGGTTAAATGCACTTGGTCGCAGCTTGTGCTGGCGCACCACAAGACACAAAATGGCCGCCGATCACCCCAGAAAAATGAGACTGACAAACGGTCTGTGCAGCCTAAAAACAGTGAGCAATTGAGGATCAGCAGCTCAATGATCCACAGCTGCAGATCGATCAGTTAATCAAGTCCTTTGGAGGAGTTAATCTGCCTAATCTCGCCCTACTGTCGCAGCCGCAACCTCTCCCTACGCTAATCAGAGCAGAGTGACGGGCGGCGCTATGTGACTCCAGCTTAAATAGAGGCTGGGTCACATGGTGCTCTGGCCAATCACAGCCATGCCAATAGTAGGCATGGCTGTGATGGCCTCTTGGGGCAAGTAGTATGACGCTTGTTGATTGGCTGCTTTGCAGCCTTTCAAAAAAGCGCCAAGAAAGCGTCACAAAAGCGCGAAGAAAGCGACGAACACCGAACCCGAACCCGGACTTTTACGAAAATGTCCGGGTTCGGGTCCGTGTCACGGACACCCCAAAATTCGGTACGAACCCGAACTATACAGTTCGGGTTCGCTCATCCCTATTCAACACCAATAACGCTACTTTGTGTCTAACACATTTGGCAGGCTGTTCCTCTGTCAGAACATGCACCCAGCAGAGTGCAGTGTCCGTTGGATTGTCTGCCTTGAGACATTGCCACCAGCAGAGCCCAGATTCACCAGGATGGCCTTAGTGGTGATCCTTGGATTATTTTTAATCTCTCTAACTATCCTCCTAGCCAGCACAGGTGTCACTTTTGGCTTCCGACCACGTCCTCTGAAATCTTACACAGTGCGGAACATCTTGCACTGTAGCTACTGGAACTTGAAAACATTTAGAAATGGCCTTGTAGCCCTTCCCTGACTTGTGAGCAGCCACAATGCGCAGCTACAGGTCCCCACTGAGCTCTTTTGTCTTAGCCATGACTGTCCACAAACCAACTGCAGAGAGCTGCTGTTCTTCACCTGTTGAGTTGATTAAAACAGTTGTTCTCAATTAATCATTAGGATGTCTTTAGAACAGCTTGGACTATTTGAAATGGTAAAAAACTTTTGATTTTCCCACAGACTGTGACAGTTTGTGAAGGGTATGAATAATTTTGGACTGGACACTTTTTGCTCAAATGTAAATAGACACCTATGTCATTTCCCATAAAAAAATGACTTGGTGGATGAATAAAAGTAACTTTAAGTCAAAATTTTCCAGGGGTATGAATAAATATGTGCAGCAGTGTATAATACATACTTACAAAAATTTGTGTTGGTAAATTTAGGTTATTCTTTTTTCTGCCTGGACAAGCCAAATTTCTGGGGACTGCATAATAGTATTTACATGATTGATCGCCTGGCATGTGGAATCGCCAAAGTTTGGAAAGTGAATTAGGAGTCCAGTGGCTGGGACAATCCAGGTGACTGGACTTTTCCTGAAGTAAGGCTTAGTCAAATGACAATCCAAGTTTGGTAACAGACAAATGGCGCAATAGTTGTAGTGTGGGACAGAGGCAAAGTCAGGTAATAAGCCAAGTTCAATAACAGACAAATGGAAATAGTTTTTGGAAGCTCTGGAGCTAGACTTAGAGGCTGGAGACACAATTACCTGGCAAGGAGGAAGTGGCAAGGCCTTGCTTAAATATGAAGTGAAAGGATAGAGCTACGGTAATAAGGAAATCAAGGTAAGAATATCAAGCAAGAAACTATACATCAGATTCAAGAAAGCTGCTGTGCAGAAATGCTAGTAGCTCAGTGAGCAGTCTTACATCCTGGGACACAGGAGTTTGTGGTTTCAAATCCTAACAGATTATCTCTGAAAATTTGAGACAATCATGGCAAATTTGGGACTGTTGTAGACTATTATAGCCTGCAATAAACCTACATATGTATTACTGGTATACTCTTTCAGTAATTTAGCAAATAACTGTTAAAATAGTGGGAGTAACCACTATAGCAGGTTGCATTATTATAATTTTTTGTAAGATGTTCATGGCTGTTTCTACCTTTTTATATTCCTTCTTGTTTATACCCTCTTATATTCACAATAACATTGTCAGAAATTTACCCAGCCAAGATACTGTGCATGGCTATGCTGAAAGGGTTGCCATGCCAACCAGCCAAACCTTGGCCAATCAGATTCCTGCCTTAACGTCCAATTCCAGTGCTGGTCAGAGGATTTAAGACTGCAGCTTACTGACTGACATAATCTGTGATTTTGCTGTTTGTATCCTGGCTGATTTTTGTGCTACTGGTTTCTGACTATGGCTCAATTTATGGATTAACCCTGTTGAATTTGCATCTACTTATTATCCCGATATTCTAACTGTGGCTTGTTTTCTGAATTTGCACTATTAGACTCTCTTGGTTTTGCCTCTGCTTGCTGAGTACTCTTTGCACTCATGGTCATTCTGGTAGCTCTAGCGAGCTTGCACCAGTTTTCTGCAACCTTACTCCTCTAACATAACCTGGTCCTTAGTAGCCAAGTCCATCTGGCCTTGTGGTGAGCTCTGGTGAAGAACCTAAGAGTAGCCTTAGTTTCATACCAGATTGAGTGGTTAGGGAAGAGTGATAGCAGTTAGTTTTATTTGCTTCCTGCTTATATTAGCTCCTACAGTATGAGGCATTAGGGCTGTTAATTTTTCTACAATAGATTACAGTGTACATCGCCATGTTAGGTTCCAAAGAAGTACTGGTGGATTTAAGCTCTGAAACTTACTAACCTGTCAATGCAGTTCTGGGCAACGCTACAGGCTATAACTCAGGATCAGTACAAGATAAGTTATGTAATGTATTTGTTAAATTACTCAACTTTTAATCATGATTATATCACTGGTATACATATGCAAGCTGTAACATTGTTAGCAAAGGCAGATGTGTCAATTCTGTGTACACTACTACCACACGTCACTACAGCAAACCTACACACTGAATTGCATTGTTTTCACC